>NC_080098.1:3628844-4252733 GCF_950005125.1 Chionomys nivalis | reverse complement strand
AAGAAAGCGATTATCTTTCAAAGTAAAGCTTGTACCTAGAAAAGGAACACTGATCTCAGTTCTAACAGTGCTTTCACAAGTAGCAAACAACTGCTTCTCTTTACCAGAAACACATGTTCGTATCTTACTAAAGCTTTCGTGAAATTAATAAACTTTCAAAACAAGGCAATCATCTTTCAAAGTAAAGCTTGTACTAAGAAAAGAAACACTGATCACAGTTCTTTTAGTACTTTCACACGTAGCAAACAACTGCTTGTCTTTACAAAGAGAAACATGTGCGTTTAAAACTAAAGCTTTCGTGAAATTAATAAACTTTCAAACGAACGCGATAATCTTTCAAAATAAAGCTTGTACTGAGAAAAGGAACACTGACCTCAGCTCTAACAGTGCTTTCATACGTAGCAAACAACTGCTTGTCTTACATAAAAACACATGTGCTTTTCTTACTAAAGCTTTCGTGATATTAATAAACTTTCAAAAGAAAGGGATTATCTTTCAAGGTAAAGCTTGTACTGAGAAAAGGAACACTGATCTCTGTTCTTACAGTTCTTCCACACGTAGCAAACAACTGCTTGTTTTACAAAGAAACACATGTGCATTTCTTACTAAAGCTTTCTTGAAATTAGTAAACTTTCAAAAGAACGCGATTATCTTTCAAAGTAAAGCTTGTACTGAGAAAAGGAACACTGATCTCAGTTCCAAGAATGCTTTCACACGTAGCAAACAACTGCTTGTCTTTACAAAGAAACACATGTTCGTATCTTACTAAAGCTTTTGTGAAATTAACAAACTTTCAAAAGACACATGTGCGTTTCTTACTAAAGCTTCGTGAACTTAATAAATTTCAAAAGAACGCGATTATCTTTCAAATTAAAGCTTGTACTGAGAAAAGAAACACTGATCTCCGTTCTAATAGTGCTTTCACAAGTATCAAACAACTGCTTGCTTTACAGAGATACACATGTGCGTTTCTAACTATAGCTTTCGTGAAATTAATAAACTTTCAAAAGAACGCGATTATCTTTCAAATTAAAGCTTGGACTGAGAAAAGGAACACTGATCTCAGTTCTAACAGTGCTTTCACATATAGCAAACAACTGCTTGTTTTTACAAAGAAACACATGTGCGTTTCTTACTAAAGCGGTCGTGAGATTAATAAACATTCAAAAAAACGCGATTATCTTTCAAAGTAAAACTTGTACTGAGAAAGGGAACACTGAATTCAGTTCTAACAGTGTTTTCACATGTAGCAAACAACTGCTAGTCTTTACAAAGAAACACATGTGCGTTTCTTACTAAAGCTTTCGTGAAATTAATAAACTTTCAAAAGAAAGCGATTATTTTTCAAAGTAAAGCTTTTACTGAGAAAAGAAAAACTGATCTCAGTTCTAACAGTGCTTTCCTACATGGCTAACAAATGCTTGTCTTTACAAAGAAACACATGTGCGTTTCTTACTAAAGATTTCATGAAATTAATAAACTTTAAAAGAATGCGATTATCTTTCAAAGTAAAGCTTGTACTGAGAAAAGGAACACTGATCTCAATTCTAACAGTGCTTTCACACGTAGCAAACAACTGCTTGTCTTTACAAGAAACACATGTTCGTATCTTACAAAAGCTTTCTTGAAATTAATAAACTTTCAAAAGACACATGTGCGTTTCTTACTAAAGCGTTCGTGAAATTAATAAACTTTCAAAAGATCGTGATTATCTTTCAAGGTAAAGCTTGTACTAAGAAAAGGAACACTGATCTCAGTTCTAACAGTGCTTTCACACGTAGCAAAGAACTGCTTGTCTTACAAAAAAACATATGTGCTTTTCTTTCTAAAGCTTTCGTGAAATTAATAAACTTTCAAAAGAACGGGATTATCTTTCAAGGTAAAGCTTGTACTAAGAAAAGGAACACTGATCTCAGTTCTAACAGTGCTTTCACACGTAGCAAACAACTGCTTGTCTTTACAAGAAACACATGTTCGTATCTTACTAAAGCTATCTTGAAATTAATAAACTTTCAAAAGACACTTGTGCGTTCCTTACTAAAGCTTTCGTGAAATAAATAAACTTTCAAAAGAACGCGATTATCTTTCAAAGCAAACCTTGGACTGAGAAAAGGAACACTGATCTCAGTTTAACAGTGCATTCACACGTAGCAATCAACTGCTTGTCTTACAAAGGAACACAGCTGCTTTTCTTTCTAAAGCTTTCGTGAAATAAATAAACTTTCAAATAACTTGATTATCTTTCAAAGTAAAGCTTGTACTGAGAAAAGGAACACTGATCTCAGTTCTAACAGTGCTTTCACACGTAGCAAACAACTGCTTGTCTTTACAAAGAAACACATGTTCATATCTTACTAAAGCTTTCGTGAAACTAATAAACTCAAAAGACACATGTGCGTTTCTTACTAAAGCTTTCGTGAAATTAATAAACTTTCAAAAGAACGCGATTATCTTTCAAAGTAAAGCTTGTACTGAGAAAAGGAACACCGATCTCAGTTCTAACAGTGCTTTCAACGTAGAAAACAACTGTTGTCATAAAAAGCGGGGCTGTGTCCTTGGCATCCAGCCGCCCACATGGCTAGCTTAAGCCCTGAAATAATTACACAGAAACTGTATTCTTTTAAACATTGCCTGGCCCATTAGTTTCAGCCTCTTATTGGCTAGCTCTTACATATTGATCTAACCCATTTCTAATATTCTGTGTAGCACCATGAGCTGGATTACCAGGGAATATCTTAACCTGCGTCTATCTGGAAAGGCAGAATCATGGTGACTCCTGACTTGGCTTCTTTCTCCCAGCATTCTGTTCCTTTTATTCCACCCACCTAAGGCCCGCCTATAAATGGGCCCAGGCAGTTTCTTTATTAAATGAATGTGGTGGCATTAATGAATGTAGACAGATTATATAGATATACACAGTTTTAATAAGGAAATAGACTTATACGACCACAGGTTCCCGCGGAGGAGCAAAAGAAAAAGGGGCTGCTTGGATCACGCCCGGCAGATTTATCTGTAAACATTAGCCTGAGGAGAACACGCCCCCAATGGGTGGGTCTATATATCTACATGTGTTTCTTTGTCTTTACAAAGAAACACATGTGCATTTCTTACTAAAGCTTTCTTGAAATTAATAAACTTTCAAAAGAATGCGATTATCTTTCAAAGTAAAGCTTGGACTGAGAAAAGGAACACTGATCTCAGTTCTAACAGTGCTTTCACACGTAGCAAACAACTGCTTGTTTTTACAAAGAAACACATGTTCGTATCTTACTAAAGCTTTTTTGAAATTAATAAACTTTCAAAAGACACATGTGCGTATCTTACTAAAGCTTCGTGAACTTAATAAACTTTCAAAAGAATGCGATTATCTTTCAAAGTAAAGCTTGTAATGAGAAAAGGAACACTGATCTCAGTTCTAACAGTGCATTTACACGTAGCAAACAAATGCTTGCTTTACAGAGAAACACATGTGCGTTTCTAACTATAGCTTTCGTGAAATTAATAAACTTTCAAAAGAACGCGATTATCTTTCAATTAAAGCTTGGACTGAGAAAAGGAACACTGATCTCAGTTCTAACAGTGCTTTCACACATAGCAAACAACTTCTTGTCTTTACAAAGAAACACATGTGCCTTTCTTACTGAAGCGGTCGTGAGATTAATAAATTTTCAAAAGAACGCGATTATCTTTCAAAGTAAAGCTTGCACTGAGAAAAGAAAAACTGATCTCAGTTCTAACAGTGCTTTCCTACGTAGCTAACAAATGCTTGTGTTTACAAAGAAACACATGTGCGTTTCTTACTAAAGCTTTCGTGAAATTAATAAACTTTCAAAAGAACGCGATTATCTTCCAAAGTAAAGCTTGCACTGAGAAAAGAAAAACTGATCTCAGTTCTAACAGTGCTTTCACACGTAGCAAACAACTGCTTGTCTTTACAAGAAACACATGTTTGTATCTTACTAAAGCTTTCTTGAACATAATAAACTTTCAAAAGACACTTGTGCGTTTCTTACTTAAGCGTTCGTGAAATAAATAAACTTTCAAAAGAACGCGATTATCTTTCAAAGCAAAGCTTGGATTGAGAAAAGGAACACTGATCTCCGTTCTAACAGTGCTTTCACACATAGCAAACAACTGCTTGTCTTACAAAGAAACACATGTGCTTTTCTTACTAAAGCTTTCGTGAAATTAATAAACTTTCAAAAGAACGCGATTATCTTTCAAAGTAAAGCTTGTACTGAGAAAAGGAACACTGATCTCAGTTCTAACAGTGCTTTCAACGTAGAAAACAACTGTTGTCATAAAAAGCGGGGTTGCGTCCATGGCATCCACCTGCCCGCATGGCTAGCTTTTGCCCTGAAATAATTACACAGAAACTGTATTCTTTTAAACATTGCCTGGCCCATTAGTTCCAGCCTCTTATTGGCTAGCTCCTACATATTGATCTAACCCATTTCTAATATTCTGTGTAGCACCATGAGCTGGCTTACCAGGGAATATCTTAACCTGCGTCTGTCTGGAATGGCAGAATCATGGCGACTCCTGACTTGGCTTCTTTCTCCCAGCATTCTGTTCCGTTTATTCCACCCACCTAAGGCCTGGCCTATAAATGGGCCCAGGCAGTTTCTTTATTAAATGAATGTGGTGGCGTGAATGAATGTAGACAGATTATATAGATACATACAGTTTTAATAAGGAAATAGACTTATAGGACCACAGGTTCCCGCGGAGGAGCAAAAGAAAAAGGGGCTGCTTGGATCATGCCCGGGAGATTTATCTGTAAACATTAGCCCAAGGAGAACACGCCCCCAATGGGTGGGTCTATACACCTACACACAACTGATTGTCTTTACAAAGAAACACATGTGCATTTCTTACTAAAGCTTTCTTGAAATTAATAAACTTTCAAAAGAACGCGATTATCTTTCAAAGTAAAGCTTGTACTGAGAAAAGGAACACTGATCTCAGTTCTAACAGTGCTTTCACACGTAGCAAACAACTGCTTGTCTTTACAAAGAAACACATGTTCGTATCTTACTAAAGCTTTTGTGAAATTAATAAACTTTCAAAAGACACATGTATGTTTCTTACTAAAGCTTCGTGAACTTAATAACTTTCAAAAGAACGCGATTATCTTTCAAAGTAAAGTTTGTACTGAGAAAAGGAACACTGATCTCAGTCCTAACAGTGCGTTCACACGTAGCAAACAACTGCTTGCTTTACAGAGAAACACATGTGCGTTTCTTACTAATGCTTTCATGAAATTAATAAACTTTCAAAAGAACGCGATTATCTTTCAAAGTAAAGCTTGTACTGAGAAAAGAAAAACTGATCTCATTTCTAACAGTGGTTTCACATGTAGCTAACAAATGCTTGTCTTTACAAAGAAAAACATGTGCATTTCTTACTAAAGCTTTATTGAAAATAATAAACTTTAAAAGAATGCGATTATCTTTCAAATTAAAGCTTGTACTGAGAAAAGGAACAGTGATCTCTGTTCTAACAGTGCTTTCACACGTGGCAAAAAACTGCTTGTCTTTACAAGAAACACATGTTCGTATCTTACTAAAGCTTTCTTGAAATTAATGAACTTTCAAAAGACACATGTGCGTTTCTTACTAAAGCGTTAGTGAAATTAATAAAATTTCAAAAGAACGCGATTGTCTTTCAAAACGAAGCTTGGACTGAGGAAAGGAACACTGATCTCCGTTCTAACAGTGCTTTCACACGTAGCAAACAACTGCTTGTCTTACAAAGAAACACATGTGCGTTTCTAACTAAAGCTTTCGTGAAATTAATAAACTTTCAAAAGAAATTGATTATCTTTCAAAGTAAAGCTTGTACTGAGAAAAGGAACACTGACCTCAGTTCTAACAGTGCTTTCACATGTAGCAAACAACTGCTTGTCTTTACAAAGAAACACATGTTCATATCTTACTAAAGCTTTCGTGAAACTAATAAACACAAAAGACACATGTGCGTTTCTTACTAAAGCTTTTGTGAAATTAATAAACTTTCAAAAGAACGCGATTATCTTTCAAAGTAAGCTTGTACTGAGAAAAGGAACACTGATCTCAGTTCTCACAGTGCTTTCAACGTAGAAAACAACTGTTGTAATAAAAAGCAGGGCTGCGACCATGGCATCCACCCGCCCGCATGGCTAGCTTAAGCCCTGAAATAATTACACAGAAACTGTATTCTTTTAAACATTGCCTGGCCCATTAGTTCCAGCCTCTTATTGGCTAGCTCTTACATATTGATCTAACCCTTTTCTAATATTCTGTTTAGCACCATGAGCTGGCTTACCAGGGAAGATCTTAACCTGCATCTGTCTGGAATGGCAGAATCATGGCGACTCCTGACTTGGCTTCTTTCTCCCAGCATTCTGTTCCATTTATTCCACCCACCTAAGGGCTGGCCTATGAATGGTCCAAGGCAGTTTCTTTATTAAATGAATGTGGCGGGGTGAATGAATGTAGACAGATTATATAGATATATACAGTTTTAATAAGGAAATAGACTTATAAGACCACAGGTTCCCGCGGAGGAGCAAAAGAAAAAGCGGCTGCTTGGATCATGCCCTGCAGATTTATCTGTAAACATTAGCCCGAGGAGAACAAGCCCCCAATGGGTGGGTCTATATCCCTACAAACAACTGATTGTCTTTACAAAGAAACACATGTTCGTATCTTACTAAAGCTTTTGTGAAATTAATAAAATTTCAAAAGACACATGTGTGTTTCTTACTAAAGCTTCGTGAACTTAATAAACTTTCAAAAGAACGCGATTATCTTTCAAATTAAAGCTTGTACTGAGAAAAGGAACACTGATCTCAGTGCTTACAGTGTTTCCCTCATAGCAAACAACTGCTTGTCTTTACAAGAAACACATGTTTGTATCTTACTAAAGCTTTCGTGAAATTAATAAACTTTCAAAAGACATTTATGCGTTTCTTACTAAAGCTTTCGTGAAATTAATAAACTTTCAAAAGAAAGCAATCATCTTTCAAAGAAAAGCTTGTACTAAAAACAAGGAACACTGATCTCCGTTCTAACAGTGCTTTCACATGTAGCAAACAACTACTTATCTTTACAAAGAAACACATGTTTGTTTTTTACTAATGGTTTCATGAAATTAATAAACTTTCAAACGAACTCGATTATCTTTCAAAGTAAAGCTTGGACGGAGAAAAGGAACACTGACCTCAGTTGTAACAGTGCTTTCACACATAGCAAACAACTGCTTGTCTTTACAAAGAAACACATGTGCGTTTCTTACTAAAGCTTTCTTGAAATTAATAAACATTCAAAGGAACGCGATTATCTTTCAAATTAAAGCTTGTACTGAGCAAAGGAACCCTGACCTCAGTTCTAAACCTGCTTTCACACGTAGCAAACAACTGCTTGTCTTTAGAAAGAAACACATGTGCGTTTAGTACTAAAGCTTTGTGAAATTAATAAACTTTCAAAAGAAAGCGATTATCTTTCAAAGTAAAGCTTGTACTGAGAAAAGGAACACTGACCTCAGTTCTAACAGTGCTTTCACACGTAGCAAACAGCTGCTTGTCTTTACAAAGAAACACATGTGCGTTTCTTACTAAAGCTTTTTTAAAATTAATAAACTTTAAAAGACACATGTGCGTTTCTTACTAAAGCTTTCGTGAAATTATTAAACTTTCAAAAGAACTCGATTATCTTTCAAAGTAAAGCTTGTACTTAAAAAAGGAACACTGATCTCAGTTCTGACAGTGATTTCACACGTAGCAAACAGCTGCATGTCTTTACAAAGAAACACTGTGCGTTTCTTACTAAATCTTTCGTGAAATTAATAAACTTTCAAAAGAAAGCGATTATCTTTCAAAGTAAAGCTTGTACCTAGAAAAGGAACACTGATCTCAGTTCTAACAGTGCTTTCACAAGTAGCAAACAACTGCTTCTCTTTACCAGAAACACATGTTCGTATCTTACTAAAGCTTTCGTGAAATTAATAAACTTTCAAAACAAGGCAATCATCTTTCAAAGTAAAGCTTGTACTAAGAAAAGAAACACTGATCACAGTTCTTTTAGTACTTTCACACGTAGCAAACAACTGCTTGTCTTTACAAAGAGAAACATGTGCGTTTAAAACTAAAGCTTTCGTGAAATTAATAAACTTTCAAACGAACGCGATAATCTTTCAAAATAAAGCTTGTACTGAGAAAAGGAACACTGACCTCAGCTCTAACAGTGCTTTCATACGTAGCAAACAACTGCTTGTCTTACATAAAAACACATGTGCTTTTCTTACTAAAGCTTTCGTGATATTAATAAACTTTCAAAAGAAAGGGATTATCTTTCAAGGTAAAGCTTGTACTGAGAAAAGGAACACTGATCTCTGTTCTTACAGTTCTTCCACACGTAGCAAACAACTGCTTGTTTTACAAAGAAACACATGTGCATTTCTTACTAAAGCTTTCTTGAAATTAGTAAACTTTCAAAAGAACGCGATTATCTTTCAAAGTAAAGCTTGTACTGAGAAAAGGAACACTGATCTCAGTTCCAAGAATGCTTTCACACGTAGCAAACAACTGCTTGTCTTTACAAAGAAACACATGTTCGTATCTTACTAAAGCTTTTGTGAAATTAACAAACTTTCAAAAGACACATGTGCGTTTCTTACTAAAGCTTCGTGAACTTAATAAATTTCAAAAGAACGCGATTATCTTTCAAATTAAAGCTTGTACTGAGAAAAGAAACACTGATCTCCGTTCTAATAGTGCTTTCACAAGTATCAAACAACTGCTTGCTTTACAGAGATACACATGTGCGTTTCTAACTATAGCTTTCGTGAAATTAATAAACTTTCAAAAGAACGCGATTATCTTTCAAATTAAAGCTTGGACTGAGAAAAGGAACACTGATCTCAGTTCTAACAGTGCTTTCACATATAGCAAACAACTGCTTGTTTTTACAAAGAAACACATGTGCGTTTCTTACTAAAGCGGTCGTGAGATTAATAAACATTCAAAAAAACGCGATTATCTTTCAAAGTAAAACTTGTACTGAGAAAGGGAACACTGAATTCAGTTCTAACAGTGTTTTCACATGTAGCAAACAACTGCTAGTCTTTACAAAGAAACACATGTGCGTTTCTTACTAAAGCTTTCGTGAAATTAATAAACTTTCAAAAGAAAGCGATTATTTTTCAAAGTAAAGCTTTTACTGAGAAAAGAAAAACTGATCTCAGTTCTAACAGTGCTTTCCTACATGGCTAACAAATGCTTGTCTTTACAAAGAAACACATGTGCGTTTCTTACTAAAGATTTCATGAAATTAATAAACTTTAAAAGAATGCGATTATCTTTCAAAGTAAAGCTTGTACTGAGAAAAGGAACACTGATCTCAATTCTAACAGTGCTTTCACACGTAGCAAACAACTGCTTGTCTTTACAAGAAACACATGTTCGTATCTTACAAAAGCTTTCTTGAAATTAATAAACTTTCAAAAGACACATGTGCGTTTCTTACTAAAGCGTTCGTGAAATTAATAAACTTTCAAAAGATCGTGATTATCTTTCAAGGTAAAGCTTGTACTAAGAAAAGGAACACTGATCTCAGTTCTAACAGTGCTTTCACACGTAGCAAAGAACTGCTTGTCTTACAAAAAAACATATGTGCTTTTCTTTCTAAAGCTTTCGTGAAATTAATAAACTTTCAAAAGAACGGGATTATCTTTCAAGGTAAAGCTTGTACTAAGAAAAGGAACACTGATCTCAGTTCTAACAGTGCTTTCACACGTAGCAAACAACTGCTTGTCTTTACAAGAAACACATGTTCGTATCTTACTAAAGCTATCTTGAAATTAATAAACTTTCAAAAGACACTTGTGCGTTCCTTACTAAAGCTTTCGTGAAATAAATAAACTTTCAAAAGAACGCGATTATCTTTCAAAGCAAACCTTGGACTGAGAAAAGGAACACTGATCTCAGTTTAACAGTGCATTCACACGTAGCAATCAACTGCTTGTCTTACAAAGGAACACAGCTGCTTTTCTTTCTAAAGCTTTCGTGAAATAAATAAACTTTCAAATAACTTGATTATCTTTCAAAGTAAAGCTTGTACTGAGAAAAGGAACACTGATCTCAGTTCTAACAGTGCTTTCACACGTAGCAAACAACTGCTTGTCTTTACAAAGAAACACATGTTCATATCTTACTAAAGCTTTCGTGAAACTAATAAACTCAAAAGACACATGTGCGTTTCTTACTAAAGCTTTCGTGAAATTAATAAACTTTCAAAAGAACGCGATTATCTTTCAAAGTAAAGCTTGTACTGAGAAAAGGAACACCGATCTCAGTTCTAACAGTGCTTTCAACGTAGAAAACAACTGTTGTCATAAAAAGCGGGGCTGTGTCCTTGGCATCCAGCCGCCCACATGGCTAGCTTAAGCCCTGAAATAATTACACAGAAACTGTATTCTTTTAAACATTGCCTGGCCCATTAGTTTCAGCCTCTTATTGGCTAGCTCTTACATATTGATCTAACCCATTTCTAATATTCTGTGTAGCACCATGAGCTGGATTACCAGGGAATATCTTAACCTGCGTCTATCTGGAAAGGCAGAATCATGGTGACTCCTGACTTGGCTTCTTTCTCCCAGCATTCTGTTCCTTTTATTCCACCCACCTAAGGCCCGCCTATAAATGGGCCCAGGCAGTTTCTTTATTAAATGAATGTGGTGGCATTAATGAATGTAGACAGATTATATAGATATACACAGTTTTAATAAGGAAATAGACTTATACGACCACAGGTTCCCGCGGAGGAGCAAAAGAAAAAGGGGCTGCTTGGATCACGCCCGGCAGATTTATCTGTAAACATTAGCCTGAGGAGAACACGCCCCCAATGGGTGGGTCTATATATCTACATGTGTTTCTTTGTCTTTACAAAGAAACACATGTGCATTTCTTACTAAAGCTTTCTTGAAATTAATAAACTTTCAAAAGAATGCGATTATCTTTCAAAGTAAAGCTTGGACTGAGAAAAGGAACACTGATCTCAGTTCTAACAGTGCTTTCACACGTAGCAAACAACTGCTTGTTTTTACAAAGAAACACATGTTCGTATCTTACTAAAGCTTTTGTGAAATTAATAAACTTTCAAAAGACACATGTGCGTATCTTACTAAAGCTTCGTGAACTTAATAAACTTTCAAAAGAATGCGATTATCTTTCAAAGTAAAGCTTGTAATGAGAAAAGGAACACTGATCTCAGTTCTAACAGTGCATTTACACGTAGCAAACAAATGCTTGCTTTACAGAGAAACACATGTGCGTTTCTAACTATAGCTTTCGTGAAATTAATAAACTTTCAAAAGAACGCGATTATCTTTCAATTAAAGCTTGGACTGAGAAAAGGAACACTGATCTCAGTTCTAACAGTGCTTTCACACATAGCAAACAACTTCTTGTCTTTACAAAGAAACACATGTGCCTTTCTTACTGAAGCGGTCGTGAGATTAATAAATTTTCAAAAGAACGCGATTATCTTTCAAAGTAAAGCTTGCACTGAGAAAAGAAAAACTGATCTCAGTTCTAACAGTGCTCTCCTACGTAGCTAACAAATGCTTGTGTTTACAAAGAAACACATGTGCGTTTCTTACTAAAGCTTTCGTGAAATTAATAAACTTTCAAAAGAACGCGATTATCTTCCAAAGTAAAGCTTGCACTGAGAAAAGAAAAACTGATCTCAGTTCTAACAGTGCTTTCACACGTAGCAAACAACTGCTTGTCTTTACAAGAAACACATGTTTGTATCTTACTAAAGCTTTCTTGAACATAATAAACTTTCAAAAGACACTTGTGCGTTTCTTACTTAAGCGTTCGTGAAATAAATAAACTTTCAAAAGAACGCGATTATCTTTCAAAGCAAAGCTTGGATTGAGAAAAGGAACACTGATCTCCGTTCTAACAGTGCTTTCACACATAGCAAACAACTGCTTGTCTTACAAAGAAACACATGTGCTTTTCTTACTAAAGCTTTCGTGAAATTAATAAACTTTCAAAAGAACGCGATTATCTTTCAAAGTAAAGCTTGTACTGAGAAAAGGAACACTGATCTCAGTTCTAACAGTGCTTTCAACGTAGAAAACAACTGTTGTCATAAAAAGCGGGGTTGCGTCCATGGCATCCACCTGCCCGCATGGCTAGCTTTTGCCCTGAAATAATTACACAGAAACTGTATTCTTTTAAACATTGCCTGGCCCATTAGTTCCAGCCTCTTATTGGCTAGCTCTTACATATTGATCTAACCCATTTCTAATATTCTGTGTAGCACCATGAGCTGGCTTACCAGGGAATATCTTAACCTGCGTCTGTCTGGAATGGCAGAATCATGGCGACTCCTGACTTGGCTTCTTTCTCCCAGCATTCTGTTCCGTTTATTCCACCCACCTAAGGCCTGGCCTATAAATGGGCCCAGGCAGTTTCTTTATTAAATGAATGTGGTGGCGTGAATGAATGTAGACAGATTATATAGATACATACAGTTTTAATAAGGAAATAGACTTATAGGACCACAGGTTCCCGCGGAGGAGCAAAAGAAAAAGGGGCTGCTTGGATCATGCCCGGGAGATTTATCTGTAAACATTAGCCCAAGGAGAACACGCCCCCAATGGGTGGGTCTATACACCTACACACAACTGATTGTCTTTACAAAGAAACACATGTGCATTTCTTACTAAAGCTTTCTTGAAATTAATAAACTTTCAAAAGAACGCGATTATCTTTCAAAGTAAAGCTTGTACTGAGAAAAGGAACACTGATCTCAGTTCTAACAGTGCTTTCACACGTAGCAAACAACTGCTTGTCTTTACAAAGAAACACATGTTCATATCTTACTAAAGCTTTTGTGAAATTAATAAACTTTCAAAAGACACATGTATGTTTCTTACTAAAGCTTCGTGAACTTAATAACTTTCAAAAGAACGCGATTATCTTTCAAAGTAAAGTTTGTACTGAGAAAAGGAACACTGATCTCAGTCCTAACAGTGCGTTCACACGTAGCAAACAACTGCTTGCTTTACAGAGAAACACATGTGCGTTTCTTACTAAAGCTTTCATGAAATTAATAAACTTTCAAAAGAACGCGATTATCTTTCAAAGTAAAGCTTGTACTGAGAAAAGAAAAACTGATCTCATTTCTAACAGTGGTTTCACATGTAGCTAACAAATGCTTGTCTTTACAAAGAAAAACATGTGCATTTCTTACTAAAGCTTTATTGAAAATAATAAACTTTAAAAGAATGCGATTATCTTTCAAATTAAAGCTTGTACTGAGAAAAGGAACAGTGATCTCTGTTCTAACAGTGCTTTCACACGTGGCAAAAAACTGCTTGTCTTTACAAGAAACACATGTTCGTATCTTACTAAAGCTTTCTTGAAATTAATGAACTTTCAAAAGACACATGTGCGTTTCTTACTAAAGCGTTCGTGAAATTAATAAAATTTCAAAAGAACGCGATTGTCTTTCAAAACGAAGCTTGGACTGAGGAAAGGAACACTGATCTCCGTTCTAACAGTGCTTTCACACGTAGCAAACAACTGCTTGTCTTTACAAAGAAACACATGTGCGTTTCTTACTAAAGCTTTCTTGAAATTAATAAACATTCAAAGGAACGCGATTATCTTTCAAAGTAAAGCTTGTACTGAGAATAGGAACACTGATATCAGTTTTAACAGTGCTTTCACACGTAGCAAACAACTGATTCTCTTTACAAAGAAACACATGTTCTTATCTTACTAAAGCTTCCGTGAAATTAATAAACTTTAAAAGACACATGAGCGTTTCTTACTAAAGCTTTCGTGAAATTAATAAACTTTCAAAAGAACTCGATTATGTTTCAAAGTAAAGCTTGTACTGAGAAAATGAACACTGACCTCAGTTCTAACAGTGCTTTCATATGGAGCAAACAACTGATTGTCTTTAAAAAGAAACACATGTTTGTTTCTTCTGAAAGCTTTCGTGAAATTAAAAAACTTTCAAAATAACGCTATTATCTTTCAAAGTAAAGCTTGCACTGAGAAAAGGAACACTGATCTCAGTTCTAACAGTGCTTTCACAGGTAGGAAACAGCTGCATGTCTTTACAAAGAAACACTGTGCGTTTCTTACTAAATCTTTCGTGAAATTAATAAACTTTCAAAAGAAAGCGATTATCTTTCAAAGTAAAGCTTGTACCTAGAAAAGGACCACTGATCTCAGTTCTAACAGTGCTTTCACACATAGCAAAACACTGATTGTCTTTACAAAGAAACCCATGTGTGTCTCTTACTAAAGCTTTCGTCAAATTAAAAAACGTTCAAAGGAACGCGATTATCTTTCAAAGTAAAGCTTGTACTGAGAAAAGGTAAACTGATCTCAGTTCTGACAGTGATTTCACACGTAGCAAACAGCTGCATGTCTTTACAAAGAAACACTGTGCGTTTCTTACTAAATCTTTCGTGAAATTAATAAACTTTCAAAAGAAAGCGATTATCTTTCAAAGTAAAGCTTGTACCTAGAAAAGGAACACTGATCTCAGTTCTAACAGTGCTTTCACACGTAGCAAACAACTGCTTGTCTTTACCAGAAACACATGTTCGTATCTTACTAAAGCTTTCGTGAAATTAATAAACTTGCAAAAGATACTTGTGCGTTTCTTACTAAAGCTTTTGTGAAATTAATAAACTTTCAAAACAAGGCAATCATCTTTCAAAGTAAAGCTTGTACTAAGAAAAGAAACACTGATCACAGTTCTTTTAGTACTTTCACACGTAGCAAACAACTGCTTGTCTTTACAAAGAAAAACATGTGCGTTTAAAAGTAAAGCTTTCGTGAAATTAATAAACTTTCAAACGAACGCGATAATCTTTCAAAGTAAAGCTTGTACTGAGAAAAGGAACACTGACCTCAGCTCTAACAGTGCTTTCACATGTAGCAAACAACTGCTTGTCTTTACAAAGAAACACATGTTCGTTTCTTACTAAAGCTTTCGTGAAATTAATAAACTTTCAAAAGAACTCGATTATCTTTCAAAGTAAAGCTTGTACTGAGAAAAGGAACACTGACCTCAGTTCTAACAGTGCTTTCACATGGAGCAAACAACTGCTAGTCTTTACAAAGAAACACATTTGTGTTTCTTACGAAAGCTTTCGTGAAATTAATAAACTTTCAAAAGAACGCGATTATCTTTCAAATTAAAGCTTGTACTGAGAAAAGGAACACTGATCTCAGTGCGTACAGTGCTTTCCCTCATAGCAAACAACTGCTTGTCTTTACAAGAAACACATGTTTGTATCTTACTAAAGCTTTCGTGAAATTAATAAACTTTCAAAAGACATTTATGCGTTTCTTACTAAAGCTTTCGTGAAATTAACAAACTTTCAAAAGAAAGCAATCATCTTTCAAAGAAAAGCTTGTACTAAAAAAAAGGAACACTGATCTCCGTTCTAACAGTGCTTTCACATGTAGCAAACAACTACTTATCTTTACAAAGAAACACATGTTTGTTTTTTACTAAAGGTTTCGTGAAATTAATAAACTTTCAAACGAACGCGATTATCTTTCAAAGTAAAGCTTGGACGGAGAAAAGGAACACTGACCTCAGTTGTAACAGTGCTTTCACACATAGCAAACAACTGCTTGTCTTTACAAAGAAACACATGTGCGTTTCTTACTAAAGCTTTCGTGAAATTAAAAAACGTTCAAAGGATCGTGATTATCTTTCAAAATAAAGCTTGTACTGAGAAAAGGAACACTGACCTCAGTTCTAAACCTGCTTTCACACGTAGCAAACAACTGCTTGTCTTTAGAAAGAAACACATGTGCGTTTAGTACTAAAGCTTTGTGTAATTATTAAACTTTCAAAAGAACTCGATTATCTTTCAAAGTAAAGCTTGTACTGAAAAAAGGAAAACTGATCTCAGTTCTGACAGTGATTTCACACGTAGCAAACAGCTGCATGTCTTTACAAAGAAACATTGTGCGTTTCTTACTAAATCGATCCTGAAATTAATAAACTTTCAAAAGAAAGCAATTATCTTTCAAAGTAAAGCTTGTACCTAGAAAAGGAACACTGATCTCAGTTCTAACAGTGCTTTCACACGTAGCAAACAACTGCTTGTCTTTACCAGAAACACATGTTCGTATCTTACTAAAGCTTTCGTGAAATTAATAAACTTGCAAAAGATACTTGTGCATTTCTTACTAAAGCTTTCGTGAAATTAATAAACTTTCAAAACAAGGCAATCATCTTTCAAAGTAAAGCTTGTACCTAGAAAAGGAACACTGATCTCAGTTCTAACAGTGCTTTCACAAGTAGCAAACAACTGCTTGTCTTTACCAGAAGCACATGTTCGTATCTTACTAAAGCTTTCGTGAAATTAATAAACTTGCAAAAGATACTTGTGCGTTTCTTACTAAAGCTTTCGTGAAATTAATAAACTTTCAAAACAAGGCAATCATCTTTCAAAGTAAAGCTTGTACTAAGAAAAGAAACACTGATCACAGTTCTTTTAGTACTTTCACACGTAGCAAACAACTGCTTGTCTTTACAAAGAAAAACATGTGCGTTTAAAACTAATGCTTTCGTGAAATTAATAAACTTTCAAACGAACGCGATAATCTTTCAAAGTAAAGCTTGTACTGAGAAAAGGAACACTGACCTCAGCTCTAACAGTGCTTTCACATGTAGCAAACAACTGCTTGTCTTTACAAAGAAACACATGTGCGTTTCTTACTAAAGCTTTCTTGAAATTAATAAACATTCAAAGGAACGCGATTATCTTTCAAAGTAAAGCTTGTACTGAGAAAAGGAACACTGATCTCAGTTCTAACAGTGCTTTCACACGAAGCAAACAAGTGCTTGTCTTTACCAGAAACACATGTTCGTATCTTACTAAAGCTTTCGTGAAATTAATAAACTTGCAAAAGATACTTGTGCGTTTCTTACTAAAGCTTTCATGTAATTAATAAACTTTCAAAAGATCGCAATCATCTTTCAAAGTAAAGCTTGTACTAAGAAAAGAAACACTGATCACAGTTCTTTTAGTGCTTTTACACGTAGCAAACAACTGCTTGTTTGTACAAAGAAAAACATGTGCGTTTAAAACTAAAGGTTTCGTGAAATTAATAAACTTTCAAACGAACGCGATAATCTTTCAAAGTAAAGCTTGTACTGAGAAAAGGAACACTGACCTCAGCTCTAACAGAGCTATCACATGTAGCAAACAACTGATTCTCTATACAAAGAAACACATGTTCTTATCTTACTAAAGCTTCCGTGAAATTAATAAAGTTTAAAAGACACATGAGCGTTTCTTACTAAAGCTTTCGTGAAATTAATAAACTTTCAAAAGAACGCGATTATCTTTCAAAGTAAAGCTTGTACTGAGAAAAGGAACACTGACCTCAGTTCTAACAGTGCTTTCACACGGAGCAAACAACTGCTTGTCTTTAAAAAGAAACACATGTTTGTTTCTTCTGAAAGCTTTCGTGAAATTAATAAACTTTCAAAAGAACACGATTATCTTTCAAAGTAAAGCTTTCACTGAGAAAAGGAACACTGATCTCAGTTCTAACAGTGCTTTCACACATAGCAAAACACTGATTGTCTTTACAAAGAAACACATGTGCGTCTCTTACTAAAGCTTTCGTCAAATTAAAAAACGTTCAAAGGAACGCGATTATCTATCAAAGTAAAGCTTGTACTGAGAAAAGGTAAACTGATCTCAGTTCTAACAGTGCTTTCACATGTAGCAAACAACTGCTTGTCTTTACAAAGAAACACATGTGTGTTTCTTATTAAAGCTTTCGTGAAATTAAAAGACGTTCAAAGGAACGCGATTATCTTTCAAAGTAAAGCTTGTACTGAGAAAAGGTATACTGATCTTAGTTATAACAGTGCTTTCACACATAGCAAACAACTGCTTGACTTTACAAAGAAACACATGTGTGTTTCTTACTAAAGCTTTCGTGAAATTATTGAACATTCTAAAGAACGCGATTATCTTTCAAAGTAAAGCTTGTACTGAGAAAAGGAACACTGACCTCAGTTTTAACAGTTCTTCACACGTAGCAAACAACTGCTTGTCTTTACAAAGAAACACATGTTCTTATCTTACTAAAGCTTTCGTGAAATTAATAAAATTTAAAAGACACATGTGCGTTTCTTACTAAAGCTTTCGTGAAATTAATAAACTTTCAGAAGAACTTGATTATCTTTCAAAGTAAAGCTTGTACTGAGAAAAGGAAAACTGATCTCAGTTCTAACAGTGCTTTCACACTTAGCAAACAACTGCATGTCTTTACATAGAAACACTGTGTGTTTCTTACTAAAGCTTTCTTCAAATTAATAAACTTTCAAAAGAACGCGATTGTCTTTCAAAGTAAACTTGTACTGAGAAAATTAACACTGATCTGAGTTCCAACAGTGCTTTCACACATACCAAACAACTGCTAGTCTTTACAAAGAAACACATGTGCGTATCTTACTAAAGTTTCGTGTAATAAATAAACTTTCAAAAGACACATGTGCGTTTCTTAATTAAGGTTTCGTGAAATTAATGAACTTTCAAAAGAACGCGATTATCTTTCAAAGTAAAGCTTTTACTGGGAAAAGGAACACTGATCTCAGTTCTAACAGTGCTTTCACACGGAGCAAACAACTGCTTTTCTTTACAAAGAAACACATGTGTTTTTTTTACTAAAGCTTTCATGATATTAATAAACTTTCAAAAGAACATTATTTTGTTCCAAAGTAAGCTTGTACTGAGAAAAGTAACACTCTTCTCAGTTCTAACCGTGCTTTCACACGTAGCAAACAACTGGTTGTCTTTACAAAGAAACACATGTGCGTTTAATACTAAAGCTTTCGTGAAATTAATAAACTTTCAAACGAACGCAATAATCTTTCAAAGTAAAGCTTGTACTGAGAAAAGGAACACTGACATCAGCTCTAACAGTGCTTTCAAATGTAGCAAACAACTGCTTGTCTTTACAAAGAAACACATGTGCGTTTCTTACTAAAGCTTTCTTGAAATTAATAAACATTCAAAGGAACGCGATTATCTTTCAAATTAAAGCTTGTACTGAGAAAAGGAACACTGATCTCAGTTCTAACAGTGCTTTCACACGTAGCAAACAACTGCTTGTCTTTACAAGAAACACATGTTCGTATCTTACTAAAGCTTTCGTGAAATTAATAAACTTTCAAAAGACACTTGTGCCTTTCTTACTAAAGCTTTCGGGAAATTAATAAACTTTCAAAAGAACGCAATCATCTTCCAAAGTAAAGCTTGTACTGAGAAAAGGAACACTGATCTCAGTTCTAACAGTGCTTTCACACGTAGCAAACAACTGCTTGTCTTTACAAAGAAACACATGTGCGTTTCTTACTAAGCTTTTGTGAAATTTATAAACTTTAAAAGACACATGTGCGTTTCTTTCTAAAGCTTTCGTGAAATTACTAAACTTTCAAAAGAACTCGATTATCTTTCAAAGTAAAGCTTGTACTGAAAAAAGGAACACTGATGTCAGTTCTAACAGTGCTTTCACACGTAGCAAAGAGCTGCATGTCTTTACAAAGAAATACTGTGCTTTTCTTACTAAATCTTTCGTGAAATTAATAAACTTTCAAAAGAAAGCGATTATCTTTCAAAGTAAAGCTTATACCTAGAAAAGGAACACTGATATCAGTTCTAACTGTGCTTTCATACGTAGCAAACAACTGCTTGCTTTACAAAGAAACACATGTCTTTCTTACTATAGCTTTCGTGAAATTAATAAACTTTCAAAAGAACGCGTTTATCTTTCAAAGTAAAGCTTGGACTGAGAAAAGGGACACTGATCTCAGTTCTAACAGTTCTTTCACAGGTAGCAAACAACTGCTTGTCTTTACAAAGAAAGATATGTGCGTTTCTTACTAAAGCGTTCGTGAAATTAAAAACCTTTCAAAAGAACGCGATTATCTTTCAAAGAAAAGCTTGTACTGAGAAAGGGAACACTGAACTGAGTTCTAACAGTGTTTTTACACGTAGCAAACAAATGCTAATATTTACTAAGAAACAGATGTGCGTTTTTTACTAACTCTTTCGTGAAATTAATAAACTTTCAAAAGAACGCGATTATCTTTCAAAGTAAAGCTTGTACTGAGAAAAGGAACACTGACCTGAGTTCTAACAGAGCTTCCACACGTAGCAAATAACTGCTTGTTTTTACAAAGAAACACATGTGTTTCTTACTAAGGCTTTCGTGAAATTAATGAACTTTCAAAAGAACGCGATTATCTTTCAAAGTAAAGCTTGTACTGAGAAAAGGAACACTGACCTCAGTTCTATCAGTGCTTTCACACGTAGCAAACAACTGCTTGTCTTTACAAAGAAACACAAGTGCGTTTCTTACTAAAGCTTTCTTGAAATTAATAAACATTCAAAGGAATGCGATTATCTTTCAAAGTAAAGCTTGTACTGAGAAAAGGAACACTAATCTCAGTTTTAACAGTGCTTTCACACGTAGCAAGCAACTGCTTGTCTTTACAAAGAAACACATGTTCTTATCTTACTAAAGCTTTCGTGAAATTACTAAATTTTAAAAGACACATGTGCGTTTCTTACTAAAGCTTTCGTGACATCAATAAACTTTCAAATGAACTCGATTATCTTTCAATGTAAAGCTTGTACTGAGAAAAAGAGTACTGATCTCAGTTCTAACAGTGCTTTTACACGTAGCAAACAACTGCATGTCTTTACTAAAGCTTTCATGAAATAAATAAACTTTCCAAAGACACATGTGCGTATCTTACTTAAGCTTTCGTGAAATTAATGAACTTTCAAAAGAACGTGATTATCTTTCAAAGTAAAGCTTGTACTTATATAACAGACACTGATCTCAGTTCTAACAGTGCTTTCACACGGAGCAAACAACTGCTTGTCTTTCCAAAGAAACACATGTGCGTTTCTTACTAAAGCTTTGGTGAAATTAGTAAACTTTCAAAAGAACGCGATTATCTTTCAAAGTAAAGCTTGTACTGAGAAACAGAACACTGATCTCAGTTCTAACAGTGCTTTCACACGTAGCAAACAACTGCTTGTCGTTACCAACAAACACATGTGCGTTTCTTACTAAAATTTTCGTGAAATTAATAAACTTTCAAAAGAACGCGATTATCTTTCAAAGTAAAGCTTGTACTGAGAAAAGGAACACTGATCTCAGTTCTAACAGTGCTTTCACACATAGCAAACAACCACTTGTCTTTACAAGAAACACATGTTCGTATCTTACTAAAGCTTTCATGAAATTAATAAACTTTCAAAAGAACGCGATTATCTTCCAAAGTAAAGCATGTACTGAGAAAAGGAACACTGATCTCAGTTCTATCAGTGCTTTCACATGTAGCAAACAACTGCTTGTCTTTACAAAGAAACACATGTGCGTTTCTTACTAAAGCTTTCGTGAAAGTAATAAACATTCAAAGGAACGCGATTATCTTTCAAAGTAAAGCTTGTACTGAGAAAAGGAACACTGATCTCAGTTTTAACAGTGCTTTCACACGTTGCAAACCACTGCTTGTCTTTCCATAGAAACACATGTTCTTGTCTTACTAAAGCTTTCTTGAAATTAATAAATTTTAATAGACACATGTGCGTTCCTTACTAAAGCTTTCGTGAGATTAATAAACTTTCAAAAGAACTCGATTATCTTTCAATGTAAAGCTTGAACTGAGAAAAAGAAAACTGATCTCAGTTCTAACAGTGCTTTCACACGTAGCAAACAGCTGCATGTCTTTACATAGAAACACTGTGCGTTTCTCACTAAAGCTTTCGTCAAATTAATAAAATTTCAAAAGAACGCGATTGTCTTTCAAAGTAAACTTGTACTGAGAAAAATAACACTGATCTGAGTTCTACCAGTGCTTTCACACATACCAAACAACTGCTAGTCTTTACAAAGAAACACCTGTGCGTATCTTACTAAAGCTTTCGTGAAATAAATAAACTTTCCAAAGACACATGTGCGTTTCTTACTTAAGCTTGCGTGAAATTAATGAACTTTCAAAAGAATGTGATTATCTTTCAAAGTAAAGCTTGTACTGAGAAAAGGAACACTGATCTCAGTTCTAACAGTGCTTTCACACAGAGCACACAACTGCTTGTCTTTCCAAAGAAACACATGTGCGTTTCTGACTAAAGCTTTGGTGAAATTAGTAAACTTTCAAAAGAACGCGATTATCTTCAAAGTAAAGCTTGTACTGAGGAACAGAACACTGATCTCAGTTCTAACAGTGCTTTCACATGTAGCAAACACCTGCTTGTCTTTACCAACAAACACATGTGCGTTTCTTACTAAAGTTTTCGTGAAATTAATAAACTTTAAAAAGAACGCGATTATCTTTCAAAGTAAAGCTTGTACTGAGAAAAGGAACACTGATCTCAGTTCTAACAGTGCTTTCACACGGAGCAAACAACTGCTTCTCTTTCTAAAGAAACACATGTGAGGCAGGCCCGGGCAGCGGAGGCACCAGCACGCAGGCAAGTTCTGGCGGCAGAGGCACCGGCGTGCAGGCAGGCCCGGGTGGCGGAGGCACCAGTAGGCAGGCCTAGGCAGCGGAAGCACCGGCGCACAGACAGGCCCGGGCGGCGGAGGCACCAGCACGCAGGCAAGTCCGGGTGGCAGAGGCACCGGCGTGCAGGCAGGCCCGGGTGGCGGAGGCACCGGCAGTCAGGCCCGGCAGGCAGGCCTAGGCGGCGGAAGCACCGGCGCGCAGGCAGGCCCAGGTGGCGGAGGCACCAGCAGGCAGGCCTAGGCGGCGGAAACACCGGCGCACAGACAGTTCCGGCAGGCAGGCCCGGGCAGCGGAGGCACTGGATACAGGATAGTGCGGGCAAGAAACAGTGAAGCCTGCACTGAGAACGGATTGCCCTGCTACAATTAAATCAAACCCAATAGATAGCATCGGTAAGAGGAGATGGGCAGACGCCAAGGCAAGAATTCACCCAACAATCTGTAAAACAACATGAAAACACCAGAACCCAATGATCTTACAACACAAGGACTTGAACACCCTATCACAGGAGAAGAGGAAAAAACTGACTTTTTGAAAGCAATAGAGTCCCTTAAACAACATGTAAAAAACGCCCTAATAGAAATGGATGAGAAGTATAACAAAAAGTTTGAAGAAATGAGTAAATACGTAAATGATACCCTGGGAAGCCAAGAAAAAACGATCAAACAGGTAATGGAAACAGTCCAAGAATTGAAAACTGAAATGGAAGCAAGGAAGAAAACACAAACTGAGGACCAGCTGGATATGGCAAATATAGGTCAACGAGCAGAGACTACAGAAACAAGCATAATCAATAGAATACAAGAGATAGAAGAAAGAATCTCAGATTCTGAAGACAACATAGAGAAAATAAACGGACTGATCAAAGAAAACACCAAAACCAACAAATTCTCATCACAAAACATTCAGGAAATATGGGACACAATAAAAAGACCAAACCTAAGAATAATAGGGATAGAAGAAGGAGAAGAGGCACAGCTCAAAGGTCCAGAAAACATTTTTAACAAAATTATGGAAGAAAACTTCCCCAACATAAAGAAAGATATTCCTTTGAATATTCAAGAAGCATACAGAACACCAAACAGACTGGATCAAAAAAAAACGTCCCCTCACCATATAATAATCAAAACACAAAATATACAGATTAAAGAAAGAATATTAAGAGCTGCAAAGGAAAAAGGCCAAGTAACTTATAAGGGTAAACCAATCAGACTTACACCTGACTTCTCTATGGAAACCATGAAAGCCAGAAGGTCCTGGATAGAGGTACTACAGAAACTAAGAGACCAGGGATGCAAACCCAAACTACTATACCCAGCCAAGCTATCGTTCACTATCAATGGAGAAAACAAGACATTCCAGGATAAGAACAAATTTAAACAATACGTTGCCACAAATCCAGCCCTACAGAAAGTAATAGAAGGAAAATCACAACCCAAGGAATCCAACATTGCCAACACTGCCTACAATAACCCAGGCATCTAGCGACCCGTCAACAGCACAACTCAAAGAAGGGAGACACACAAACTCTTCTACCAAAAGCAGTAAGAATAACCGGAGTTAACAACCACTGGTCATTAATATCACTTAATATTAATGGTCTCAATTCACCAATAAAAAGGCACAGGCTAAGAGATTGGATATGAAAACAGGATCCAACAGTCTGCTGTTTGCAAGAAACTCATCTCAACCACAAAGACAGGCATCTACTCAGAGTAAAGGGTTGGGAAAAGGTTTTTCAAGCAAATGGTCCTAAGAAAAAAGCAGGTGTGGCCATACTAATTTCTAACAAAACTGACTTCAAACTAAAATCAATCAGAAGAGATCGACAGGGACACTTTATACTCATAACAGGAACGATTCAGCAGGATGAAGTCTCAATCCTGAATATCTATGCCCCTAATATAAAAGCACCCACTTATGAAAAAGAAATATTGCTAAAACTCAAGGCAGACATCAAATCACACACACTAGTAGTAGGAGACTTCAACACACCTCTCTCACCAATGGACAGGTCAATCAGACAGAAAACTAATAGAGAATTAAGAGAATTGTTGGAGGTAATGAATCAAATGGACTTAACAGACATCTATAGAACACTCCACCCAAATAGGAAAGAATACACCTTCTTCTCTGCAGCTCATGGAACCTTCTCGAAAATTGACCACATACTTGGAAACAAAGGAAACCTCCACAGATACAAAAAAATATCAGTGTCCACCTGTGTCTTATCAGATCACCACAGATTAAAGTTAGAAGCCACCAACAAAGCTACCCCCAGAAAGCTGACAAACTCATGGAAACTGAACAGTCAACTACTGAACCACACCTGGGTCAAGGAAGAAATTAAGAAAGAAATTAAAGTCTTCCTTGAATTTAATGAAAACAAAGAGACAACATACTCAAACCTATGGGACACGATGAAAGCAGTGCTAAGAGGAAAGTTCATAGCACTAAGTGCCCACTTAAAGAAAACGGAGAAAGCATACATTGGGGACTTAACAGCACACCTGAAAGCTCTAGAAAAAAAAGAAGCAGACGCGCCCAGGAGGAGTAGAAGACTGGAAATAATCAAACTGAGGGCAGAAATCAACAAAATAGAAACACAGAAAACAGTCCAAAGAATCAATGAAACAAAAAGTTGGTTCTTGGAGAAAATCAACAAGATTGACAAACCCCTATCCAAACTAATTAAACGACAGAGAGAGAACACGCAAATAAATAAGATCAGAAATGAAAAGGGGGACATAACCACAGACACAGAGGAAATTCAGAGAATCATTAGATCTTACTACAAAAGCCTGTATGCCACAAAACTGGAAAATGCAAAAGAAATGGACACTTTTTTAGATAAGTACCATATACCAAACCTAAACCAAGACCAGGTGAACGATCTAAATAGACCTGTTAGTCGCGAAGAATTAGAAACAGTTATCAAAAATCTCCCTTCCAAAAAAAGCCCAGGGCCAGATGGTTTCAATGCAGAATTCTACCAGAACTTCCAAGAAGAGCTAATACCTATACTTCTTAATGTATTTCACAATATAGAAACAGAAGAGTCATTGCCAAATTCCTTTTATGAAGCTACAGTTACCCTGATACCAAAACCACACAAAGACCCAACCAAGAAAGAGAATTACAGGCCTATCTCACTCATGAACATCGACGCAAAAATTCTCAATAAAATACTGGCAAACCGAATCCAAGAACACATTAGAAAAGTTATCCATTATGATCAAGTAGGCTTCATTCCAGAGATGCAGGGCTGGTTCAACATACGCAAATCTATCAATGTAATCAACCATATAAATAAACTGAAAGAAAAAAACCATATGATCATTTCATTAGATGCTGAAAAAGCATTCGACAAAATTCAACACTCCTTTATGATAAAGGTCTTGGAGAGATTAGGGATACAAGGGGCATACCTAAATATAATAAAAGCTATTTACAGCAAGCCGACAGCTAACATTAAATTAAATGGAGAAAAACTCAAAGCCATCCCACTAAAATCAGGAACACGACAAGGATGTCCACTCTCTCCATACCTCTTCAATATAGTGCTTGAAGTTCTAGCAATAGCAATAAGACAACATAAGGGGATTAAGGGGATCCGTATTGGAAAGGAAGAAGTTAAGCTTTCATTATTTGCAGATGATATGATAGTATACATAAGCGACCCCAAAAACTCTACCAAAGAACTCCTACAGCTGATAAACACCTTTGGGAATGTGGCAGGATACAAAATCAACTCCAAAAAATCAGTTGCCTTCCTATACACTAAGGATAAGGAAGCAGAGAGGGAAATCAGAGAAGCATCACCTTTCACGATAGCCACAAATAGCATAAAATACCTTGGGGTAACTCTGACCAAGGAAGTGAAAGATCTATTTGGCAAGAACTTTAAGTCTTTGAAGAAAGAAATTGAAGAGGACACCAGAAAATGGAAGGACCTCCCTTGCTCTTGGATTGGGAGGATCAACATAGTAAAAATGGCAATTCTACCAAAAGCAATCTATAGATTCAACGCAATCCCCATCAAAATCCCATCAAAATTCTTCACAGATCTGGAGAAGACAATAATCAACTTTATATGGAAAAACAAAAAACCCAGGATAGCCAAAACAATCTTATACAATAAAGGATTGTCTGGAGGCATTACCATCCATGACTTCAAACTCTATTACAGAGCTACAGTACTGAAAACGGCTTGGTACTGGCATAAAAACAGAGAAGTCGACCAATGGAATAGAATAGAAGACCCTGACTTTAGCCCACAAACCTATGAACACCTGATTTTTGATAAAGGAGCTAAAAGTATACAATGGAAAAAAGAGAGCATCTTCAACAAATTGTGCTGGCAAAACTGGAAGTCAATCTGTATAAGAATGAAAATAGATCCATACATATCACCATGCACAAAACTCAAGTCCAAATGGATTAAAGACCTCAATATCAGTCCAAACACACTGAATCTGATAGAAGAGAAAGTGGGAAGTACTCTACAACACATGGGCACAGGAGAACACTTCCTACGTACAACCCCAGCAGCACAAACACTAAGGACATCATTGAATAAATGGGACCTCCTGAGACTGAGAAGCTTCTGTAAAGCAAAGGACACTGTCACTAAGACAGAAAGGCAACCCACTGACTGGGAGAAGATCTTCACCAACCCCGCAACTGACAAAGGTCTGATATCAAAAATATACAAAGAACTCAAGAAATTAGACCGTAAAAGGTTAATCAATCCAATTATAAAATGGGGCACTGAGCTGAACAGAGACTTTTCAACAGAAGAAGTTCAAATGGCCAAAAGTCACTTAAGATCATGCTCAACTTCCTTAGCAATCAGGGAAATGCAAATCAAGACAACATTAAGATACCATCTTACACTGGTCAGAATGGCTAAAATCAAAAACACCAATGATAGCCTCTGCTGGAGAGGTTGTGGAGAAAGGGGCACTCTCATCCATTGCTGGTGGGAATGCAAACTTGTGCAACCACTTTGGAAAGCAGTGTGGCGGTTTCTCAGGAAAGTCGGGTTCAACCTACCTCTTGACCCAGCAATACCACTATTGGGAATATACCCAAGAGATGCCCAAACATACAACAAAAGTATATGCTCAACTATGTTCATAGCAGCATTGTTTGTAATTGCCAGAACCTGGAAACAACCTAGATGTCCTTCAATGGAAGAATGGATGAAGAAAGTATGGAATATATACATATTAGAGTACTACTCAGCAGTAAAAAACAATGACTTCTTGAATTTTGCATACAAATGGACGGAAATTGAAAACACTATCCTGAGTGAGGTAAGCCAGACCCAAAAAGAGGAACATGGGATGTACTCACTCATATTTGGTTTCTAGCCATAAATAAAGGACATTGAGACTATAATTCGTGACTCTAGAGAAGCTAAATAAGAAGGTGAACCCAAAGAAAAACATATAAGCATCCCCCTGAATATTAACCTTCATCAGGCGATGAAAGAAGACAGAGACAGAGACCAACATTGGAGCACTGGACTGAAGTCTCACGATCCAAAGGAGGAGCAGAAGGAGAGTGAGCACGAGCAAGGAACTCAGGACGGCGAGGGGTGCACCCACACACTGAGGCAATGGGGATGATCTATCGGGAACTCACCAAGGCCAGCTGGCCGGGGACTGAAAAAGCATGGGACAAAACCGGTCTCGCTGAACATAATGGACAATGAGGACTACTGAGAACTGAAGAACAATGGCAATGGGTTCTTGATCCTATTGCATGTAATGGCTTTGTGGGAGCCCAGGTAGTTTGGATGCTCACCTTAATAGACCTGGATGGAGGTGGGTGGTCCTTGGACCTCCCACAGGGCAGAGAAACCTGCTTGCTCTTTGGGCTGAGGAGGAAGGAAGACTTGATTGGGGGAGGGGGAGGGAATGGAAGGTGGTGGCGGGGAAGAGGCAGAAATCTTTAATAATTAAATTAATTAATTAATAAAAAAAATCAGCAAGAAAAAAAAAACCTAAAGAAAAAAAAAACAAAAAAAAAAAAACAAAGAAACACATGTGCGTTTCTTACTAAAGCTTTGGTGAAATTAGTAAACTTTCAAAAGAAGGCGATTATCTTTCAAAGTAAACCTTGTACTGGGAAAAGGAACACTGATCTCAGTTCTAAGAGTGCTTTCACATGTAGCAAACAACTGCTTGTCTTTACAAGAAACACATGTTCGTATCTTATTAAAGCTTTCGGGAATTTAATAAACTTTCAAAAGAACGCAATCATCTTTCAAAGTAAAGCTTGTACTGAGAAAAGGAACGCTGATCTCAGTTCTAACTGTGCTTTCACACGTAGCAAAAAACTGCTTGTCTTTACAAAGAAACACATGTGCGTTTAATACTAAAGATTTGTGAAATTAATAAACTTTCAAAAGAAAGCGATTATCTTTTAAAGTAAAGCTTGTACTGAGAAAAGGAACACAGACCTCAGTTCTAACAGTGCTTTCACACGTAGCAAACAACTGCTTGTCTTTACAAAGAAACACATGTGCGTTTCTTACTAAAGCTTTCGCGAAATTAATAAACGTTAAAAGACATATGTGCGTTTCTTACTAAAGCTTTCGTGAAATTACTAAACTTTCAAAAGAACTCGATTATCTTTCAAAGTAAAGCTTGTACTGAAAAAAGGAACACTGATGTCAGTTCTAAAACTGCTTTCACACGTAGCAAACCGCTGCATGTCTTTACAAAGAAACACTGTGCGTTTCTTCCTAAATCTTTCTTGAAATTAATAAACTTTCAAAAGAAAGCGATTATCTTTCAAAGTAAAGCTTGTACCTAGAAAAGGAACAGTGATCTCAGTTCTAACAGTGCTTTCACACGTAGCAAACAACTGCTGGCTTTACAAAGAAACACATGTCCGTTTCTTACTATAGCTTTCGTGAAATTCATAAACTTTCAAAAGAACGCGTTTATCTTTCAAAGTAAAACTTGGACTGAGAAAAGGAACACTGATCTCAGTTCTAACAGTGCTTTCACACGTAGCAAACAACTGCTTGTCTTTACAAGAAACACATGTTGTATCTTACTAAAGCTTTCGTGAAATTAATAAACTTGCACATGATACTTGTGCGTTTCTTACTAAAGCTTTCGTGAAATTAATAAACATTCAAAGGAATGTGATTATCTTTCAAAGTAAAGCTTGTACTGAGAAAAGGAACACTGATCTCAGTTTTAACAGTGCGTTCACACGTAGCAAACAACTGCTTGTCTTTACAAAGAAACACATGTTCTTATCTTACTAAAGCTTTCGTGAAATTAATAAATTTTAAAAGACACATATGAGTTTCTTACTAAAGCTTTCGTGACATTAATAAACTTTCAAAAGAACTCGATTATCTTTCAATGTAAAGCTTGTACTGAGAAAAAGAACACTGATCTCAGTTTTAACAGTGCTTTCGAACGTAGCAAACAACTGCATATCTTTACACAGAAACACAGTGCGTTTCTTACTAAAGCTTTCGTCTAATTAATAAAATTTCCAAAGAACGCGATTGTCTTTCAAAGTAAACTTGTACTGAGAAAAATAACACTGATTTGAGTTCTAACAGTGCTTTCACACATACCAAACAACTGCTAGTCTTTACAAAGAAACACATGTGCGTATCTTACTAAAGCTTTCGTGAAATAAATAAACTTTCCAAAGACACATGTTCGTATCTTACTTAGGCTTTCGTGAAATTAATGAACTTTCAAAAGAACGCGATTATCTTTCAAAGTAAAGCTTGTACTTAGAAAAGAGACACTGATCTCAGTTCTAACAGTGCTTTCACGCGGAGCAAACAACTGCTTGTCTTTCCAAAGAAACACATGTGCGTTTCTTAGTAAAGCTTTGGGGAAATTAGTAAACTTTCAAAAGAACGCGATTATCTTTCAAAGTAAAGCTTGTACTGAGAAACGGAACACTGATCTCAGTTCTAACAGTGCTTTCACACGTAGCAAACAACTGCTTGTCGTTACCAACAAACACATGTGCGTTTCTTACTAAAGTTTTCATGAAATTAATAAACTTTCAAAAGAAAGCGATTATCTTTCAAAGTAAAGCTTGTACTGAGAAAAGGAACACTGATCTCAGTTTTAACAGTGCTTTCACATGGAGCAAACAACTGCTTGTCTTTCCAAAGAAACACATGTGCGTTTCTTACTAAAGCTTTGGTGAAATTAGTAAACTTTCAGAAGAACGCGATTATCTTTCAAAATAAAGCTTGTACTGAGAAAAGGAACACTGATCTCAGTTCTAACAGTGCTTTCACACGTAGCAAACAACTGCTTGTCTTTACAAGAAACACATGTTCGTATCTTACTAAAGCTTTCGTGAAATTAATAAACTTTCAAAAGACACTTGTGCGTTTCTTACTAAAGCTTTCGGGAAATTAATAAACTTTCAAAAGAACGCAATCATCTTTCAAAGTAAAGCTTGTACTGAGAAAAGGAACACTGATCTCAGTTCTAACCGTACTTTCACACGTAGCAAAAAACTGCTTGTCTTTACAAAGAAACACATGTGCGTTTCTTACTAAAGCTTTGTGAAATTAATAAACTTTCAAAAGAAAGCGATTATCTTTTAAAGTAAAGCTTGTACTGAGAAAAGGAACACTGACATGAGTTCTAACAGTGCTTTCACAGGTAGCAAACAACTGCTTGTCTTTACATAGAAACACATGTGCGTTTCTTACTAAAGCTTTCGTGAAATTAATAAACTTTAAAAGACACATGTGCATTTCTTACTAAAGCTTTCGTGAAATTACTAAACTTCCAAAAGAACTCGATTATCTTTCAAAGTAAAGCTTGTACTGAAAAAAGGAACACTGATGTCAGTTCTAACACTGCTATCACACGTAGGAAACAGCTGCATTTCTTTACAAAGAAACACTGTGCGTTTCTTACTAAATCTTTTGTGGAATTAATAAACTTTCAAAAGAAAGCGGTTATCTTTCAAAGTAAAGCTTGTACCTAGAATGGGAACACTGATCTCAGTTCTAACAGTGCTTTCACACATAGCAAACAACTGCTTCTCTTTACAAGAAACACATGTTCGTATCTTACTAAAGCTTTCTTGAAATTAATAAACTTTCAAAAGACACTTGTGCGTTTCTTACTAAAGGGTTCGTGAAATTAATAAACTTTCAAAAGAACACGATTATCTTTCAAAGTAAAGCTTAGACTGAGAAAAGGAACACTGATCTCAGTTCTAACAGTGCTTTCAACGTAGAAAACAACTGTTGTAATAATAAGGCGAGGCTGCGTCCATGGCATCCACCCGCCCGCATGGCTAGCTTAAGCCCTGAAATAATTACACAGAAACTGTATTCTTTTAAACATTGTCTGGCCCATTCGTTCCAGCCTCTTATTTGCTAGCTCTTACATATTGATCTAACCCATTTCTAATATTCTGTGTAGCTCCTTGAGCTGGCTTACCAGGGAAGATCTTAACCTGCGTCTGTCTGGAATGGCAGAATCATGGCGACTCCTGACTTGGCTTCTTTCTCCCAGCATTCTGTTCCGTTTATTCCACCCACCTAAGGGCTGGCCTATAAATGGGCCAAGGCAGTTTCTTTATTAAATGAATGTGGCGGCGTGAATGAATGTAGACAGATTATATAGATATATACAGTTTTAATAAGGAAATAGACTTATAGGACCACAGGTTTCCGCGGAGGAGCAAAAGAAAAAGGGGCTGCTTGGATCATGCCCAGCAGATTTATCTGTAAACATTAGCCCGAGGAGAACACGCCCCCAATGGGTGGGTCTATATCCCTACAAACAACCGATTGTCTTTACAAAAAAACACATGTGCAGTTCTTACTAAAGCTTTCTTGAAATTAATAAACTTTCAAAAGAACACGATTATCTTCCAAACTAAAGCATGTACTGAGAAAAGGAACACTGATCTCAGTTCTAACCGTGCTTTCCCACGTAGCAAACAACTGCTTGTCTTTACAAAGAAACACATGTGCGTTTAATACTAATGCTTTCGTGAAATTAATAAACTTTCAAACGAACGCGATTATCTTTCAAAGTAAAGCTTGTACTGAGAAAAGGAACACTGACCTCAGTTGTTTTCACATGTAGCAAACAACTGCTTGTCTTTACAAAGAAACACAAGTGCGTTTCTTACTAAAGCTTTTGTGAAATTAATAAACATTCAAAGGAACGCGATTATCTTTCAAAGTAAAGCTTGTACTGAGAAAAGGAACACTGATCTCAGTTTTAACAGTGCTTTCACACGTAGCAAACAACTGCTTGTCTTTACAAAGAAACACATGTTCTTACCTTACTAAAGCTTTCGTGAAATTAATAAATTTTAAAAGACACATGTGCGTCTCTTACTAAAGCTTTCGTGAAATTAATAAACTTTCAAAATAACTCGATTATCTTTCAATGTAAAGCTTGTACTGAGAAAAAGAAAACTGATCTCAGTTCAAACAGTGCTTTCACACGTAGCAAACAACTGCATGTCTTTAAATAGAAACACTGTGCGTTTCTTACTAAAGCTTTCGTCAGCGATACCGGTTTTGTCCCATGCTTTTTCAGTCCCCGGCCAGCTGGGCTTGGTGAGTTCCCGATAGATCATCCCCATTTCCTCAGTGTGTGGGTGCACCCCTCGCCATCCTGAGTTCCTTGCTCGTGCTTACTCTCCTTCTGCTCCTCCTTTGGATCGTGAGACTTCAGTCCAGTGCTCCATTGTTGGTCTCTGTCTCTGTCTTCTTTCATCGCCTGATGAAGGTTAATATTCAGGGGGATGCTTATATGTTTTTCTTTGGGTTCACCTTCTTATTTAGCTTCTCTAGAGTCACGAATTATAGTCTCAATGTCCTTTATTTATGGCTAGAAACCAAATATGAGTGAGTACATCCCAAATGGACAATGAGGACTACTGAGAACTGAAGAACAATGGCAATGGGTTCTTGATCCTATTGCATGTAATGGCTTTGTGGGAGCCAAGATAGTTTGGATGCTCACCTTAATAGACCTGGATGGAGGTGGGTGGTCCTTGGACCTCCCACAGGGCAGAGAAACCTGCTTACTCTTTGGGCTGAGGAGGAAGGAAGACTTGATTGAGGGAGGGGGAGGGAATGGGAGGTGGTGGCGGGGAAGAGGCAGAAATCTTTAATAATTGAATTAATTAATTAATAAAAAAAAACAGGAAGAAAAAAAAACAATAATGGGAGCTGCAAAACCAAAAGTAAACATAAATTCTTTGCAACGTGAAAAAAGAAAAAAAAAAAGCTTTCGTCAAATTAATAAAATTTCAAAAGAACGCGATTGTCTTTCAAAGCAAACTTGTACTGAGGAAAATAACACTGATCTTAGTTCTAACAGTGCTTTCACACATACCAAACAACTGCTAGACTTTACAAAGAAACACTTGTGCGTATCTTACTAAAGCTTTCATGAAATAAATAAAATATCCAAAGACACATGTGCGTTTCTTACTTAAGCTTTCGTGAAATTAATGAACTTTCAAAAGAACGCGATTATCTTTCAAAGTAAAGCTTGTACTGAGAAAAGGAACACTGATCTCAGTTCTAACAGTACTTTCACACGGAGCAAACAACTGCTTGTCTTTCTAAAGAAACACATGTGCGTTTCTTAGTAAAGCTTTGGTGAAATTAGTAAACTTTCAAAAGAACGCGATTATCTTTCAAAGTAAAGCTTGTACTGAGAAACGGAACACTGATCTCAGTTCTAACAGTGCTTTCACAAGTAGCAAACAACTGCTTGTCTTTTCAACAATCACATGTGCGTTTCTTACTAAGCTTTTGTGAAATTAATAAACTTTCAAAAGACACATGTGCGTTTCTTACTAAAGCTTCGTGAACATAATAATCTTTCAAAAGAACGCGATTATCTTTCAAAGCAAAGCTTGGACTGAGAAAAGGAACACTGATCTCAGTTCTAACAGTGCTTTCACACGTAGCAAACAACTGCTTGTCTTTATAAAGAAACACATGATCATATCTTACTAAAGCTTTCGTGAAACTAATAAACTCAAAAGACACATGTGCGTTTCTTACTAAAGCTCTCGTGAAATTAATAAACTTTCAAAAGAACGCGATTATCTTTCAAAGTAAAGCTTGTACTGAGAAAAGGAACACTGACCTCAGTTCTAACAGTGCTTTCAACGTAGAAAACAACTGTTGTCATAAAAAGCGGGGCTACGTCCATGGCATCCAGCCATCCGCATGGCTAGCTTAAGCCCTGAAATAATTACACAGAAACTGTATTCTTTTAAACATTGCCTGGCCCATTAGTTCCAGCCTCTTATTGGCTAGCTCTTACATATTGATCTAACCCATTTCTAATATTCTGTGTAGCACCATGAGCTGGCTTACCAGGGAAGATCTTAACCTGCGTCTGTCTGGAATGGCAGAATCATGGCGACTCCTGACTTGGCTTCTTTCTCCCAGCATTCTGTTCCGTTTATTCCACCCACCTAAGGGCTGGCCTATAAATGGGCCAAGGCAGTTTCTTTATTAAATGAATGTGTCGGCGTGAATGAATGTAGACAGATTATATAGATATATACAGTTTTAATAAGGAAATAGACTTATAGGACCACAGGTTCCCGCGGTGGAGCAAAAGAAAAAAAAGCAGCTTGGATCATGCCCGGCAGATTTATCTGTAAACATTAGCCCGAGGAGAACATGCCCCCAATGGGTGGGTCTATATCCCTACAAACAACTGATTGTCTTTACAAAGAAACACATGTGCATTTCTTACTAAAGCTTTCTTGAAATTAATAAACTTTCAAAAGAATGCGATTATCTTTCAAAGTAAAGCTTGTACTGAGAAAAGGAACACTGATCTCAGTTCTAACAGTGATTTCAAATTAGAAAACATCTGATTGTCTTCATAAAGAAACACATCTGCGTTTCTTACTAAAGCTTTCGTGAAATTAATAAACTTTCAAAAGAACTTTATTATCTTTCAAAGTAAAGCTTGGACTGAGAAAAGGAACACTGATCTCAATTCTAACAGTGCGTTCACACGTAGCAAACAACTGCTTGTCTTTACAAAGAAACACATGTTCATATCTTACTAAAGCTTTCGTGAAACTAATAAACTCAAAAGACACATGTGCGTTTCTTACTAAAGCTTTCGTGAAATTAATAAACTTTCAAAAGAACACGATTATCTTTCAAAGTAAAGCTTGTACTGAGAAAAGGAAAACTGATCTCAGTTATAACAGTGCTTTCAACGTAGAAAACAACTGTTGTAATAAAAAGGCGGGGCTGCGTCCATGGCATCCAGCCGCCCGCATGGCTAGCTTAAGCCCTGAAATAATTACACAGAAACTGTATTCTTTTAAACATTGCCTGGCCCATTAGTTCCAGCCTCTTATTGGCTAGCTCTTACATATTGATCTAACCGATTTCTAATATTCTGTGTAGCACCATGAGCTGGCTTACCAGGGGAGATCTTAACCTCCGTCTGTCTGGAATGGCAGAATCATGGCGACTCCTGACTTGGCTTCTTTCTCCCATCATTCTGTTCTGTTTATTCCACCCACCTAAGGGCTGGCCTATAAATGGGCCAAGGCAGTTTCTTTATTAAATGAATGTGTCGGCGTGAATGAATGTAGACAGATTATATAGATATATACAGATTTAATAAGGAAATAGACTTATAGGACCACAGGTTCCCACGGAGGTGCAAAAGAAAAAGGGGCTGCTTGAATCATGCCCGGCAGATTTATCTGTAAACATAGCCCGAGGAGAACACGCCCCCAATGGGTGGGTCTATATCCCTACAAACAACTGATTTTCTTTACAAAGAAACACATGTGCATTTCTTACTAAAGCTTTCTTGAAATTAATCAACTTTCAAAAGAACGTGATTATCTTTCAAAGTAAAGCTTGTACTGAGAAAAGGAACACTGATCTCAGTTCTAACAGTTCTTCACACTTAGCAAATTACTGCTTGTCTTTACAAAGAAACACATGTTCGTATCTTACTAAGCTTTTGTGAAATTAATAAACTTTCAAAAGACACATGTGTGTTTCTTACTAAAGCATCGTGAACGTAATAAACTTTCAAAAGAACGCGATTATCTTTCAAAGTAAAGCTTGTACTGAGAAAAGGAACACTGATCTCAGTTCTAACAGTGCTTTCACACGTAGCAAACAACTGCTTGTCTTTACAAGAAACACATGTTCGTATCTTACTAAAGCTTTCTTGAAATTAATAAACTTTCAAAAGACACATGTGCGTTTCTTACTAAAGGGTCCGTGAAATTAATAAACTTTCAAAAGAACATGATTATCTTTCAAAGCAAAGCTTGGACTGAGAAAAGGAACACTGATCTCAGTTCTAACAGTGCTTTCACACGTAGCAAACAACTGCTTGTCTTTACAAAGAAACACATGATCATATCTTACTAAAGCTTTCGTGAAACTAATAAACTCAAAAGACACATGTGCGTTTCTTACTAAAGCTTTCGTGAAATTAATAAACTTTCAAAAGAACGCGATTATCTTTCAAAGTAAAGCTTGTACTGAGAAAAGGAACACTGATCTCAGTTCTAACAGTGCTTTCAACGTAGAAAACAACTCTTGTAATAAAAAGCGGGGCTGCGTCCATGGCATCCAGCCGCCCGCATGGCTAGCTTAAGCCCTGAAATAATTACACAGAAACTGTATTCTTTTAAACATTGCCTGGCCCATTAGTTCCAGCCTCCTATTGGCTAGCTCTTACATATTGATCTAACCCATTTCTAATATTCTGTGTAGCACCATGAGCTGGCTTACCAGGGAAGATCTTAACCTCCGTCTGTCTGGAATTGCAGAATCATGGCGACTCCTGACTTGGCTTCTTTCTCCCAGCATTCTGTTCCGTTTATTCCACCCACCTAAGGGCTGGCCTATAAATGGGCCAAGGCAGTTTCTTTATTAAATGAATGTGTCGGCGTGAATGAATGTAGACAGATTATATAGATATATACAGTTTTAATAAGGAAATAGACTTATAGGACCACAATTTCCCGCGGAGGAGCAAAAAAGAAAAAGGGGCTGCTTGGATCATGCCCGGCAGATTTATCTGTAAACATTAGCCCGAGGAGAACACACCCCCAATGGGTGGGTCTATATCCCTACAAACAACTGATTGTCTTTACAAAGAAACACATGTGCATTTCTTACTAAAGCTTTCTTGAAATTAATAAACTTTCAAAAGAACGCGATTATCTTTCAAAGTAAAGCTTGTACTGAGAAAAGGAACACTGATCTCAGTTCTAACAGTGCTTTTACACGTAGCAAACAACTGCTTGTCTTTACGAAGAAACACATGTTTGTATCTTACTAAAGCTTTTGTGAAATTAATAAACTTTCAAAAGACACATGTGCGTTTCTTACTAAAGCTTCGTGAACTTAATAAACTTTCAAAAGAACGCGATTATCTTTCAAAGTAAAGCTTGTACTGAGAAAAGGAACACTGATCTCATCTCCAACAGTGCTTTCACATGTAGCAAACAACTGCTTGCTTTACAGAGAAACACATGTGTATTTCTAACTATAGCTTTCGTGAAATTAATAAACTTTCAAAAGAACGCTATTATCTTTCAAATTAAAGCTTGGACTGTAAAAGGGAACACTGATCTCAGTTCTAACAGTGCTTTCACACATAGCAAACAACTGCTTGTCTTTACAAAGAAACACATGTGCGTTTCTTACTACAGCGGTCGTGAAATTAATAAGCTTTGAAAAGAACGCGATTATCTTTCAAATTAAAGCTTGTACTGAAAAGGGAATACTGAACTCAGGTCTAACAGTGTTTTCACAAGTAGCAAACAACTGCTAGTCTTTACAAAGAAACACATGTGCGTTTCTTACTAAAGCTTTCGTGAAATTAATAAACTTTCAAAAGAATGCGATTATCTTTCAAAGTAAAGCTTGTACTGAGAAAAGAAAAACTGATCTCCGTTCGAACAGTGCTTTCATACGTAGCTAACAAATGCTTGTCTTTACAAAGAAACACATGTGCGTTTCTTACTAAAGCTTTCTTGAAATTAATATACTTTCAAAAGACACTTGTGCGTTTCTTACTAAAGCTTTCGTGAAATTACTAAACTTTCAAAAGAACGCGATTATTTTTCAAAGTAAAGCTTGGACTGAGAAAAGGAACACTGATCTCAGTTCTAACAGTGCTTTTACATGTAGCAAACAACTGCTTGTCTTGCTAAAGAAACACATGTGCGTTTCTTACTAAAGCTTTCGTGAAATTATAAACTTTCAAAAGAACGCGATTATCTTTTACCGTAATGCTTGTACTGAGAAATGGAACACTGATCTGAGTTCTAACAGTGCTTTCATACATAACAATCAACTGCTTGTCTTTACAAAGAAACACATTTGCGTATCTTAGTAAAGCTTTCGTGAAATAAATAAACTTTCATAATACTAAGTGCCTTTCTTACTATAGCTTTCGTGAAATTAATAACTTTCAAAAGAACGTGATTATCTTTAAAAGTTAAGCTTGTACTGAGAAAAGGAAGACAGAACTCAGGTCTAAAAGTGTTTTCACACGTAGCAAACAACTGCTGGTCTTTACAAAGAAACACATGTGCGTTTCTTACTAAAACTTACGTGAAATAAATGAACTTTCAAGAGAAAGCAATTATCTTTCAAAGTAAATCTTGTACTGAGATAAGGAACTCTGATCTGAGTTCTAACAGTGCTTTCACAGATACCAAACAACTGCTTGTCTTTACAAAGAAACACATGTGCGTATCTTACTAAATCTTTCGTGAAATTAATAAAATTTAAAAGACACATGTGCGTTTCTTCCTAAAGCTTTTGTGAAATTAATAAACTTACAAAAGAACTCGATTATCTTTCAAAGTAAAGCGTGTACTGAGAAAAGGAACACTGTTCTGAGTTCTAACAGTGCTTTCACACTGAGTAAACAACTGCTTGTCTTTACAAAGAAACACATGTGCATTTCATACTAAATCATTCGTGAAATTAATAATCTTTCAAAAGAACGTGAATATCTTTCGAAATAATGCTTGTACTGAGAAAAGGAACACTGATCTCAGTTCAAACAATGCTTTCACATGTAGCAAACAACTGTTTGTCTTTACAAAGAAACACATGTGCGTTTCTTACTAAAGCTTTCGTGAAATTAATAAACTTTCAAAAGAACGTGATTATCTTTCAAAGTAAAGCTTGTACTGAGAAGAGGAACACTAATCTCAGTTCTAACCGTGTTTTCACACATGGCAAACAACCGCTTGTGTTGACAAAGAAACACATTTGCGTTTCTTACTAAAGCTTTCGTGAAATTATTAAACTTTTAAAAGAACGCGATTATTATTCAAAGGAAAGCTTGTATTGAGAAAAGGAACACTGATCTCAGTTCTAACAGTGCTTTCACATGTAGCAAACAACTGCTTGTCTTGACAAAGAAACACATGTGCGTTTCTTACTAAAGCTTTCGTGAAATCATAAACTTTCAAAAGAACGCGATTATTATTCAAAGGAAAGCTTTTACTGAGAAAAGGAACACTGATCTCAGTTCTAACAGTGCTTTCACACGTAGCAAACAACTGCTTGTCTTTACAAAGAAACACATGTGCGTTTCCTACTAAAGCTTTCGTGAAATTATAAACTTTCAAAAGAACGCGATGATCTTTCAAAGTAAAGCTTGTACTGAGAATAGGAACACTGATCTCAGATCTAACAGTGCTTTAACACGTAGCAAACAACTGTTTGTCTTTACAAAGAAACACATGTGCGTTTCTTATTAAAGCTTTCGTGAAATTAATAAACTTTCAAAGAACACAATTATCTTTTACCATAAAGCTTGTACTGAGAAAAGGAACACTGATCTGAGTTCTAACAGTGCTTTCACACATACCAAACAACTCCTTGTCTTTACAAAGAAACACATGTTCGTATCTTACTAAAGTTTTTGTGAAATTAAGAAAATTTAAAAGACACATGTGCGTTTCTTACTAAAGCTTTTGTGAAATTAATAAACTTTCAAATGAACGTGATTATCTTTCAAAGTAATGCTTGTACTGAAAAAAGGAACACTGATCTCAGTTCTAACAGTGCTTTCCCACGTAGCAAACAACTGCTTGTCTTTACAAACAAACACATGTCCATTTCTTACTAAAGCATTCGTGAAATTAATAAACTTTCAAAAGAACTCGATTATCTTTCAAAATAAAGCTTGTACTGAGAAAAGGAACACTGCTCTGAGTTCTAACAGTGCTTTCACACGTAGCAAACAACTGCTTGTCTTTACAAAGAAACACATGTGCATTTCATACTAAATCATTCGTGAAATTAATAATCTTTCAAAAGACACATGTGCGTTTCTTACTATAGTTTTCGTGAAATTAATAAACTTTCAAAAGAACGCGATTATCTTTCAAATAAAGCTTGTACTGAGAAAAGGAACATGTTCTCAGTTCTAACAGTGCTTTCACAAGTAGCAAACAACTGCTTGTCTTTACCAAGAAACACATGTGCGTTTCTTACTAAAGCTTTCGTGAAATTAATAAACTTTCAAAAGAAACGTGCGTTTCTTACTAAAGCTTTCGTGAAATTAATAAACTTCCAAAAGAACGCCATTATCTTTCAAAGTAAAGATTGTACTGAGAAAAGGAACTTTGATCTCAGTTCTAACATTGCTTTCACACGTAGCAAACAACTGCTTGTCTTTACAAAGAAACACATGTGCGTTTCTTACTAAAGCTTTCATGAAATTAATAAACTTTCAAAAGAACGTGATTATCTTTCAAAGTAAAGCTTGTACTGAGAAAAGGAACACTGATCTCAGTTCTAACCGTGATAAACTTTGATCCATTTTATCATTAACAAGAACCATTGAATATAAACCATTGAATGTGTTTCACCAAGTGTGGTAAAGGTTCATATATTGAAGGACACAGTGAATTCTCTCAGCAGAGGCACATGTATGAGTTAACTTGCTCATACTTCTGCATTCTAAATATAAAGAAGCCAAGTAAAAGTGATGTGATTGTGCCTGCTGGGATCGGATGTATTAGGACACAGGTGTAAATGTGTGGTTTTGTTTCTGATTTTTTTTTAATAGTCAATAAGAGGTTTTATTTCCCAGAATGGGTGCAAAATGAGCAGCAGCCCCACAGGGAAGTTGCCTCTGTGCGTCCGATAAGCAGTTTCATAAGAAGGGTGATTTGAAATTCTGTCCTTTGGACTTTTTATGAGACTGTGTCTATGTTTGCAGATTATGATCTAGAATAATATAAAACTCATGAAATTCAGATCAAATCCTTTTTTCTGGTCATTCCTGGTGGGAGTGTGTGTGGCTTTATAACTGGGTAGCTGAAATTGGTTTGTGAGGGTGAGGTCCATAGTTGTCCTATGGGACTGAAAGTAAGTGTGGCCAGAACTTAAGAGTGACATCCTGGGATTGGCATAGGATGCCCTACTGAGTAAGACAACTAGATTTTGCTCCTGAGTTAAAATAAATCATTGGTTTTAGAGGCTTGTGGGGGGGGATTGTTTTTAGTTTATTTGCTTGTGATTTGGGTAGTGTGTGAAATAAGGAGCGTTCAACTTCTCTTCAAAGAGTCTTTCTAGGAAGAGCTAAGGACTGAGACATATGAAAAGAACCAATTTCCTACCATATTCTTTCCTGGATCAGGGCCCTTTATGCTGTACTATTTGGTATACTTTGGGGGCATATGTAACCAGTTACTTATCTATAAATTGGTGCTACACACAGTGGTATTCCATTGAAGCACTCTTTTCCTTTTTCTTCTTTCAAGAATATATTCTTCATATGTTTGTGCTTTATGGAATACATAGCCTTCGTGTGGTTTCAGTAGCACTATCAGTAAGTGTCTCTCTGCTTGCCACTCCCCATAGAGAGCTCTCTTCCTAGTGTCAGGTTTTACCATGTGGACATTCACATGGGAATCTCAGTCCTTTCTTCCTTAGTGTATTGTGAGCCTTTGCAGAAAGCAGAGAACTAGAATTCCTTCCTAAAACTCACTGCACATAACAACACTCATCACCTTCTGCTCTTGCTGAAGATTAAGAGTCACATTCAGTATATGTCCTGAATGTATTACCTGACCACTACATCCAGGCGCCCTCAGCCCGCATGCCTGTAGTTTACTCGTGCTTTACCTCCATGAGACGCACATTGCATGACATTTAACCAAATGGTCCAGGCCCTGAGGATGTGAGACACTGGTAGCACACCAGCCTAGCACATGTGAGACCCAGGGCTCTTGTTCCAGTAATGCTGTGGGAGCACATTCTGCTCCTTCAGGCAATAGCCTTTAAGATACCAGCCCACTTGGGTGTGGTCTCTTATACTATAAAAGCAGTTGCAAAGCATTTCCCCTCTCTTTCTTGCTTCCAGCTCCCTCTTTCAGCTGCTAGACTCTGTTCCTGTTTGCACAGAGGACTGTTATCTAGGACAGTGATCTGTAAGTTTTTCCCTTTAATAAATAACCTTTTATTATTCAGATCTGAACTGGTGTGGGATTGTTTTGTGACTTCCATCTTCACAAAAATACGAAACATATCTAAGTGTATATAATTTGCCAGCTGTAGAAATAGTAAGTGAGTGAGGCAGGAGATGTCTTTGTATTCACGGACCTCACAGTCTGTTAGAGGATCAAGGCAAGTAAGCAAGCGTGTGTAATTAGTGTCATAGGTCCTTTGAAGTGGGAAAGTGTAGGAAACCTGTGGACTTGGTACATAACCCAAAGTTAGCATAGGGCTAGAAGCCAACCTTCTGTGGCATTGGCTGCACTTCCATCACTCAGGTTAATGTTCTCAAGCCTAGTCATTTGTATTTTTTCACTTTGATACACTTGGCATGTTGTCCTCTTGTTAGTTAATGTTGCCTTCCTCTTTCTCTTTATGATAGTCACCTTTGTCACTATAGCAAAATATTTGAGCAAACAACTTAAAAAGAATAAGATTTCTTTAGGTTCATGGTTATGTGGTTCTATCCATGGCCAGCTGGTGCCATTGCTTTGAGACTCTGGGCCATGCAGAAGCACCAGAGTTTCGGAAGGGCATTGAGGGGCAGGTCACTCACTTCATGGTGACCAAGAAAAAGAATGAAACTGCAAGTCTCCAAGGTCAAGGTATGCCTTCTGACTTGGACTCCACCCTTCAGCCATTGATCAAGCCCAGCCCTTACAATCCAATCACATCAACGGCCATCCAAGCATTTAATGTAACTTTAGGGATCAAGGCCAGCCCTTCCAATCCAATCACATCAACGGCCATCCAAGCTTTTAATGTAACTTTAGGTATCAAGCCCAGCCCTTACAATCCAATCACATCAACGGCCATCCAAGCTTTTAATGTAACTTTAGGGAGAACATCTCGCTAGCAGTTCCACAACACTTCATGTTCAGGTAAACCTGGTCATGATGTTTATCCAAATTCTGGTGTCCTCTCTATGTGCACCCAGCGGCCTTGTTTCAGTACTTGTTTGTACACTATGGTTCTTGAGCCCTTAAATCTGACCTCCCAAGTGGATGCAGACGTCTGACTTTGTTGCATGTTTTCCTTCTGGTCATACCAAGTGTGTTTGTACTGAAACACAAGTCATATTATCAGAAATTACATTCTTATTTTCTCTGTTATGCTGTTGCTAAGGGAGCATATTAATTTAGAGAGGGGAATTATATGTTCTAGTAAGCTGTAGTAACTGTTACCATCACTCAAGCATGTCATTGCAATTTAATTGAGTCTTAGAGAACAGGAAAGTTTACAGAGAAACAGGCTCCTGTCAGCCATGTAGAAAAGGTAGAAGCTGTAGTAGGACAAGGTGGGGGTGGAAGGTACGGTCCGCAGTCCTGCCCCTTTACCTGTCCCCACACCCTCCCCTCCACTCACAGGGCTGGCCTCAGCTCTGTGTACCTGCAAGCCCATCATTATTCTTTTCCTAGGATCTCTCTGCCCCAAAGATGAGGAGAAAGGGGAGATAAAAGAATGCAAAGGCAGGCACCTGTGTGTACTGAGTTCTTGTCCTTTCTTTCAAGAAAGGGAGCTTTGTGGTGTAGACTGAGGGCACACTTGACCTTGCTGGGGTAGGGTCACCTTCTCCAGTATCAGAGGAAAAGTTTGGATAGGAGCAAATGAGGACCTAGCTCAGGACAGGCTGGCTTCCGAGCCAGTATTCTGTCTACTTCTGTCTACAGTTCATCCACAGACCTAACCACAAGTTGTATGAGGTTTAAGATGGGGAAGGAATACTAACCCTGAGGCTGATACCTTTATGACTTTTGATTTCAGGCCGGTGTTCACAACCACTCTTTGGGTGTTTTTTGTTTAGCCATAATATCTTCATTGACTAGTCATTCTCATTAAATGCAAGGTGTATCTGCCATCTTTCTTCTTCACCCTACATGCCATTTGCCTTCCTCATCATCTGTGTCTGTGCATTTAGTTGGTTTAAATGGGTAAGGCCTGTGGCAACTTTCAGATGCTTAGGGCTGTCTGAAATTCTGTAGGGTAAGATGTCATGACAGAGCTCTGTGAACATATAAAATGCATAATTGTACACTTAAAATGCTTGATTAAATTTGTGTCCAAAATTAGGTCAAGACCAATGATTTTCTTTTATTAAAATCAGAATACATTTTAAAATGGAACTATCACTCAGGACTATACAGTACAATTTGTAGATGAACATATTTTAGGCTGTTGTAAATGGATTACTAGGTAATACACTAAGTTATTCTCTTTTGTTAATTTTTATTGATCGCTACATTTTTCTCTGGTCCCCTCCCAGCTTCTCTCCTCCCCTTCAACCCTCCCACTAAGTTATTCTTGAGTATGTTTTAAGTAGTCTAGAAAAACAGGTAGGCGTATAAACTATTCTGAAACAACTCTAGGAACCCAGTTCTTTTCATTTGTACAGATTAACTTGGAATACAGGATTCGAACCTTGTTCTCAGTTTCTCTGCTTTGTTTTCAGGTCCTGTCAGAGTTGGGCTGAATGAGCTGAAGCGGAAGCTGTTGATGAGTGACACGCAACACTATGGTGTGACAGTGCCCCGTGAGTCCTCTAGCACACAGTGCTTCTTTAAGGACATTAGTAATGGTTCTTAGTGATTTAGGGAGCTTGCATGGTGCTGGTTACAGTTCTCAACAATTCTCCTCTAGACCTGTGTTCTAGACCTCCTCAACCCTGCACAGCGCCATCACATTAGAGAAGGAACTGGGGCACCAGAGACTCAAGGGATTTTCCCACACTCCACACATTATTGATGGGTTATTTCTTTTTTTTTTTTTTTTTTTTTTTTTTTTTTTTGGTTTTTCGAGATAGGGTTTCTCTGTGGTTTTGGAGCCTCTCCTGGAACTAGCTCTTGTAGACCAGGCTGGTCTCGAACTCCCAGAGATCCGCCTGCCTCTGCCTCCCAAGTGCTGGGATTAAAGGCGTGCGCCACCACCGCCCGGCTGACGGGTTATTTCTTTATTTCAGTTTAGTTGCTTGAGATGTTTATGGTGATTTAATGCATAGGTGACACCAACATTTAGTTACAAATTATCTTATAAATAAAAGTCTTACTGTTCTGTTTCCTAAAGTTCTAGTGTTTACCAAAGTTTTTCACCAGTTTTATGATTTGAAAGACCAAACCACAGAGAACCTGGGGAGACTTCTCATAGCACCAATGTTTCTTAATTACCTTTCATGTGTAGCAATTGGCAGGTAGTGTTTCAAATAGGCTTTCCATAGCTTAATTGACCAAACATGGTAAGCTTCTTTTAGTTATACAGAATTAGATCTATTTTTATAAAAATGGTTTTCATATGAAATACGATACTTGAAACATTTTGATCTCCAGAATAAATGCCATTTGACTACTTAATATGTTGATGTTAGAAAGCTGTCTGAAAGGCCAAATTGGAAAGTTGGCTTTTTTAAGTGGTTTTAGTGCTGCATTTAAAGAAAATCATTTGTGTATTGCCCTTAGCAATGTTCTCTTTTTTTGGAAGAGTTCAACTGTATTTTAAAATTATAGTGCTCTGCTACCTCCAGTTACTTCTTGTTACTACATTTTTCCAAATTACTGTTTGTAATCACTTTTAGCTGTAAGTAAGGGGACTTCTGGTTTTCAACAACCAAGATGTAGAAACATGTAGAATGATGCAGGTTGTTTTTTTTTTTCTTTTAATTCCCTTCTCTTATAGATGTTGAATTCCAGTGTACAGATAATTAGAAAATTTTACCACCCAATTGCTAACTTTATCAGGTGCATAAGCGTGGGAGAAACCTAGAAAGTTTAAACCAGATTTATCACTTTCCTGCTGTGTCGCCCCCTTCGTACCCTCCACGCCGCAGAGTAGAACAGAGTCATAGAGGAGGAAGGGGGTAGAAGTATGCTTCATTAGGAGGAGGAAGTGGGTAGAAGGATGCTTCATTAGGAGGAGGAAGTGGGTAGAAGGATGCTTCATTAGGAGGAGGAAGTGGGTAGAAGGATGCTTCATTAGGAGGAGGAAGTAGGTAGAAGGATGCTTCATTAGGAGGAGGAAGAGGGTAGAAGGATGCTTCATTAGGAGGAGGAAGTGGGTAGAAGGATGCTTCATTAGGAGGAGAAAGTGGGTAGAAGGATGCTTTACTGGGGGGAGGAAGTGGGCAGAAAGGATGCTTCACTGAGAGGAGGAAGTGGGTAGAAGGATGCTTTACTGGGGGGAGGAAGTGGGCAGAAAGGATGCTTCACTGAGAGGAGGAAGTGGGTAGAGAGGATGCTTCACTGAGAGGAGGAAAGGGGTATAAAGATGCCTCACTGGGAAGAGGAAGGGGGTAGAGAGGATGTCTCATTTGTACTTGGAATAAGGTTTATGACATCGCTTCTTAAGTTAGTTACTTTTGTTCAGTGCCTGACAGTACCAGCCTCAGAGAGCAAAGGAATGGATTCCATCTGGTGGGGAAGGCAGTGGTCATATATGTGGCTGAGACCGTGTACTTAGTAGAGAACCAGGAAGCATAGAGCAAGGCTAGAACTGTAGGCTAGTCTATACCTTCAAAGGCCTGTTCCTAATAATCTACTTCAACTGGTCAGGCCTCATCCCCTGAAGGCTCCAGAGCTTTCAAAAATGATCCTACCAGCTGTGGAACAACAGAACATGGGCTCTTGGGGATGCTTCATTCTCAAAACATGACACTTCTCATTCTCTCCTATGTAGCACTATCCCTTCAAACTACTGTATCCCAATAAATAGTAAAACCTAGTTTCCTTTGAGGATAAGTACTGTATATCAGATGTGGTCTGCTGTGATAGTTGTAGTGTTGCTGGGGATTCCAAAACAAAGCCCTTGGCCCTCAGATTAACCAGACACTAAGATTTTATCAAGAAAGTTCCAGGGTTTGGACTTGCCAAAGAGACCCTCATCATACTTACTTCCTGCTTGCATTCACTTTTGCACATGTTACTGCACAAAGACTCCTTATGCAGAGTGTCTCCCAGGCCTGGATTACCCTCAGGCTCACAGGATAAGTCAGTTCTGTGTCTGTAGCAAGCATCCCCAGTTTTGTGATGCCGGGCATGCACAGCTGGAGCAGCGTCTCAATGTTCCAGTTAGTTCAAGAGTGATATATTTGAGGATCAAATTTGCAGTTCCAGATTGTATTGCTTTGCAAAATACTTTGGGCAGACCCTAGAATTTTAAGGAAACTTCCTGTTTTGATTACAGTAATATTCTGTTTGATGCATACATGTATAACGTCCATTTTTTAAACACATAAAAAATAGCCACTAGAATTGGTGGATTATAAGAGATGTAGAGCTGTGGCGCTTTTGTGCATTGATGGGAAGTCAAGTCAACACTTTAGAAAACTAAGTACAATAAAACTAAACAAATACCATAAGAGCCACAAATTTAATTTCATTCCCAATGGAAATATGTGGGTCGTCAACAAAGGACATTTACTCTGAAGTTCTTAGAAACGTTCTTTTTAAATTAATTTTTTATTAATTTTTATTGAGCTCTGCATTTTCTCTGCTCCCCTCCCTGCCTTTCCCCTACCCCCTTCAACCCTCCCCCAAGGCCCCCATGCTCCCAATTTATTCAGGAGATCTTGTCTTTTTCTACTTTCTACTTCCCATGTAGATTAGATCTATGTAAGTCTCTCTTAGTGTCCGCATTGTTGTCTAAGTTCACTGGGATTGTGGTTTGTAGGCTGGTTTTCTTTGCTTTATGTTTCAAAACCACCTATGAGTGAGTATATGTGATAATTGTCTTTCTGTGTCTGAGTTACCTCACTCAAAACAGTGTTTTCTAAATGCATCCATTTTCCTGCAAAATTCAAGATATTTGTTATTTTTTCTGCTCTGTAGTACTCCATTGTATAAATGTACCACATTTTCCTTTATTCATTCTTTGGTCAAGGGGCATTTAAGTTGTAGAAACATTCTTTATTAGTGTCCAATAGGCTGAAAGTTACCTAGGTGCCACTGCTAGGTAAATCACAGCTTATTGCATGTTGGATGCTAGAATGCACAGGGATAGCACTCTGTAACTGCCTATACTATGAATTGATTACATAAAGAGTAGACTGAGGAAGAGTGATGCAGATCTTTGGGAGCACTGGAATGTCTCAACCCAAGTGTGCACAGTCTGGGGAACTTGGTGCCAGACACTCATTAGTCACTAAAAGACAACCTAAGTCACTAACTCTTGAGTTCACTGTCTGTCAGTGTTATTAAAGACATTAGACACAAGGAAGTAAGCCAAATAAAAACAAATTTTGTTAAGGAGAAGTCAGAGAAAGTGAGACATGGTGAATGTTTGTTTGTTTATTTTTATGAGGAAAGTAGAGGGAACTCTGGAGAGGAGGTGGAGACCCCAGAGAGTAAGAGCCATTGAGCTGCTGGCCTAGAGTCTTTCATTGGGCTCAGAGCAGAAAATGGGTAAGAAGGAGTTGATTCCTGTTAAGATTGATTAATTCTCTGAGTATGTCAGGGGCAAGGCCACATAGGAGCCCTGCACACTGTGCATGTTCCTTTGATGCAACCCAGGAAGATAATAACATGCTGTACCCAGGCTGCTCGCTCAATTAGAGTGATAACTCTGTTAGCTGATGGCTTTGGAAAGCCCGCTACAGTTGAGTTCTGCTCTGTCCCCTTAAGGGAAGGTCCTAGCAAAGCTATCCGCTTCTATGGCAAAAAAGTTACTACTTTTCCTGCTCAGCCCCCACTTAGGGAGTGTCCCAGCAAGGTTCTTCTGTTCTTCTGTTCTGCTCCACCTCGCTCAGCCCCCCTCAGGGAGCGTCTCAGCAAGGTTTTTCAGCTCAGTCCCCTAAGGGTCATCCCAACCAGGTTCTCTGCGCCAGCCAGTGAAGACCATTACCCAATACTTTTTTGAGATTTATTTGGGAAGGAGAGTGACTGTCTCTGCAAGGAGGGATAAAGGATATAGCCTCTAAGTGAACAGGCTGAGAGGCTTATATAGGGCTTCTTAGGGGAGTAGTTTTCCAAGGGAGAAGAGGGATTGTTTGGTTTTCTATGCTCAGGGATTTGTTAGTTTACTTGGTAAGGGGCAGAAATGGCTCTGATTTCATGGTCAAACTGCGTTTCTTTCACTGGTCCTTCTTAGACTCTTGACTCTAATCTTGGGACCAGGGTGTATTTCTTCCACTGGCTCTGACGAGGTATGATTTTTTTTGGCACTGGTTCAGTGTCAGGGTTTTTTTTTTTTTTTCTGGCTTTGGGGTCAGAGTCAGAGTGCTTAGTGATTGGTTGGTTTCCTTCTCCAGTTGTCTCTATTACCTTACAGTTATCCTTTGGCTCAAACAGCTGAAACTTAACAAACAAAAGGCTCTGTGGTAGATGGGCTTTACATTCAGATCTATGCATTCCACATCCTTAGTCTGGGCTTTGAACACCTTTCATCATTACCCACACTTCCTCTTTATTTTTTGAGCTTTCCTGTGCAGGCAACAGGTCAATGTTTTCATAGAGCTCAAACTACCCATGCTCTAGAAGATGTAACTGTCAAAAGAATGCCTCATTTGCCACCTTTGTAATCTTCTCACAGGCATTTTGAGGGCTTGTTACTGAGTTGAAGACTTCCAATTAGACTTGAGATACTTCTCAATAAAGAAGTAGGAGCCATACTGGGTGGTGGTGGCGCACGCTTTTAATCCCAGCACTCGGGAGGCAGAGGCAGGCGGATCTCTGTGAGTTCAAGACCAGCCTGGTCTACAAGAGCTAGTTCCAGGACAGGCTCCAAAACCACAGAGAAACCCTGTCTCGAAAAACCAAAAGAAAAAAAAAAAAAGAAGAAGGAGGAGGAGGAGGAGCCATGGAGCTGTCCTGGATGTTCTTTTCGCCCTCTAGCTGCTCTGATACCTCTGAAAGTGTCTAACCTGGTGCGTGTAGATACAGAGGGCTCTGTATATTAGGGCAATGGTCCCCAAAATGGGTGCTGTGCATGCTCAGTCATGGTGTAAATCTCTTACAGTTGGGCAAGCACAGTATTTTCTTGATTACTAGAAAATTCGTGCAGAGAAAAGTCTCAGTTTTTGACTTCCAGTGTTGTGGAGTTTTATTTGTTTGTTTGTTTTTTGTTCACTATTTGGTAAAGAAACTTTGGGAAATATCAACAGCAAAAATAATAAATGAATTTAGCCCCATTTACAAAGCAGAAAAAGTACTCATTTAAATAATATTTCTACTCTTGAATATGTATCATGAAATACACACTCAACAAAATCATTTCCTACTGTGAAGTGTGATGCTTGTTTTCATGATGGAATAAAACTTATCAGTCCTTAATCCTGCTTTGGAAAGACTGTGACATTCCATTAAGAACAGCACTACTTCTTGGTGTTCCATGGGTAAGAGACTGTTGAAAGACCTTTATAGTAAAATATATTTGCTGGTTTGGTAAAGAAAATTGGCATTTAGAACATAACTGAGTTATTTGGCCTTAAAAATTCATTGCTTTGTGGCCGGCATGACAGCTTTGCAGATAAAGGAGCCTGCGACCAAGCCTGGGAACCTGAGTTTGGTCCCCAGTACCTATATGGTGGAAGAAGGGGAGCGACACTCCAGCAAGTTGTCCTTAGACCTCCACGTGCACACCGTGGTGTGTACCTCACAAATAAATAAATAAATAAATAATAGGTTAATACATAAGTAAATTTTTAATGATTTTTTAAGTGTTGCCTTTCCCAGCCCATAGTTTCCTATTAAATATTATAAAAGATACAATTGAATATGTAAAATGAACATGGTTCTTTGTCAGCCCCTGTCTGCACATGTGCAAGCGTCATCACAGGCACAGCGAGGAATTCTGTCTCAGAAACATTCATGTTCTTCCCCAGACCGCCAAGTGCAGCTCTACTATCATCACTTGGAGATTCATTGTAATCCTCAGCATTTTGTGTTTAATAATACAGTGAAAGCTGATTTGGTTTTGCACAGATAGGTTTTTCATTTTTTTTTCCAGTTCAGCATGAGTTTGCCACACTCTCGATGATGTTTGATGCCACAAACTTCAGCAATTCTTGGGTGGCATTTTTTGCATGGAAATGCTACAGTCTGTCAGCATGTTCACCTGATGGTGGCTACTGAGGTTCCTCCATCACCCCCACTGTTGACTATTAACAAATACAGCATCAGGGTGAACTTTGTGCACAAGAATTTGAAAAAACATAGGGTTTTGTTTCCCTTGAACAACAAGTAGGAAGATGGTTGGACTGTAGGCTTAAATGTTTTTAGAAATTACAAGACGACTGGTAGGGCACTGGGAAGGTGCTCATCTTGTAAGCAGGGTGTCCTGATATCAGTCACCATGACACAATGTAAAAAACCACCAGCGGTGGTATGTGCTTCTACTTCTGTGATAGGAAGGCAGAAACAGGTGAATCCCTGCGGCTCTCTGAATAGCTAGCCTAACTCTGCTTGGCGAGTTGCAGGTTTAGGGAGGGGCCTGTCTAAAGAAACAAAGTGAATGGCTCCTGAACAATGACACCCTAAGTTACTCTCTGGCCTTCATGGTGTCGTTCTGTGTGTGAGCACACACACCAAAAACAAAACAACCTTTTAATTGAAAAAGAAACCTATCTCACTACAGTTTTTACTTTAAAGCATTTATATTTTATTAAACTAGGAAGAAATAGTGTACTGAAATGTTGATTTGACTGTTAATCACTTTATTCCTGAAGTGAGCATGGGTTTGTTTCATTTGAGAAGGTCTCTACTTTGCTCATTTTTCCTGAGGCTATTTTGATTGATAACTCTTTTCATTCAGTTATGTAAAAATGATACTTCATGGATTTGGTGTTTTAATGATTTTGAAAAGAAATCTGTGGCAGTGAAGTTGTTATTCCTCATGTGTACGGCTCATGTTCTACACACTTTCGGGACTTGTTCATCTTCACCTGGGAAGTAGTATTTGTCTGTAACATGTCTAGGCATGTTTTAAATTTTAAAAATTGTTTTGGTATCTGCTGGACTTTTGCAGTGTGTGTGTGTGTGTGTTTTACAAGTTTGGAGTCATTATTTCTTCGCATGACAATTTGCTGACCATTCCCAGTTTGTTTTTGTGACTAGCACCCCAGTTAGACATGTCATAAACACGTCAATGTCTTTATTCAGCTCCCTGGCCTTCCATTCATACTTTTTCATTGCTTAGTTCTTCATTCTTCAGAATCTGAATTTTATGGCTCTGCCTTTAAGCTTGCTGGCTCTTTTTTTTTCTTTACCTCTGTCCTAATATTGAGCCTTCTAGTGGTCTGTTTCTGTCCATGTTGTGTCTTTCAGTTATCAAATTTCCACTTACTCATTCTTAGTTTCTGTTTCTATGCTAAAATTTCATAGTTTCATCCAATTTAGATAGGCTTTCCTCTCTGAAGTGTAGCTACAATAGTCATTTTAAAGTATGCAACATTTTAATTTCCAGGTCATTCTGGGGTTTATCTGTTATCTTTTCCCCTGAGAATTGGTGATGTTTTCTTGTTTCTTTTATGTTGCATAGTCTTGGATTACATTTTAATATTGTGACTATGTTAGTGCTGTCTCTGATATAAATTCTAGATACTACTGCTATATTTATACTAATGTTTTCTCAACTCTATTATATTTAGGCCCTAAGTTCCATTCATTTGTGTGTGCTGTGGTTTCAGTATGTCCTGGCTCAAAGATGAGTAGATGCTTGTGTAAATAAGGCAAGTCTCAATTAAGTTCTTTAAGCCTTTCTTGTATGTGTTTGTGTGCACGTGTGCATGTATGTTCTACCCCATTATTCAGAGGTTAGACTAAGATCTGTGCATTCTAATCATACTCACTTCCTTTTTTTTTTACTTTTAAAGATTTATTGTGTGTATATGGTGCTCTGTCTGCATATATGCCTGCACACCAGAAGAGTACATTAGATCCCATTATAGATGGTTGTGAGCCACCATGTAGTTGCTGGAAATAGAACTTAGGACCTCTGGAAGAGCTGCCAATTCTCTTAATCAATGAGCCATCTCTCCAGCCCTCATACTCACTCTTTAAATTCTGCTGGTTTGAATCTGAGCTGTACATACAAAGGCAGAAGGTATTTTTAGACCAATGTTGGTTTCTAAAGAGAATTAACATACTCCCCTCTCTACTTCTCCACTTTTCAGTTCCCTCCACACTCTTAATTCACACACACACACACACACACACACACACACACACACACCTTGCTAATCTTGCTGAGCAGGGTTTTTTTTAGAATGACAATACCTTTTTCAACCAAGGTGCATCTACCTGGGGACTCAGGTGCTATAACTCAAGGGACTCCAGAAGTTAACTGGAATGGTGGCTCTGACTTTTGTTTCCTCACACCGTGAATATTAATGACACAGACAAGTGGGAGCAGGTGAAGTGAAAGAAGCCTTGGTTTAGATTTGTTCTCAGCATTTATGTGTCCAGCTTGTATTTCTCCATGGGGTATCACATTAACACAGCTACCAAGATGTAGCCTCAGTCTTTCTTAATGTCTCATATCTAGCTCTGTATCCCTGGGGTGATCTGGGGTAATCTCTTTTCTGGGCTGAGGTAACCTTCTTCATTAAAAGCCATCTTTCCCCAGTTAGGTAAGTTGCGCTTAGCTTCACTGAAAGCATGAGTATTTGAGAGATCATCAGTGTCTTGTGTACATCCCCAGGGCTTCATGGGAGTCAGACAGACAGACAACCTGCCAACATTGTCCTTTCTTCCTCCAGGCCCTGTCCTTTCTCTTACCTACTCAGCTTGGCTGTCTCGTGACCAGCTATAGGCCCTGCTCTTTCTCTTCCTTGACATCCCTACCTCACTCTTTTAAACCTAACATGTTTGAAGTTCCACACGTGTTTTCAGTGTAACATTGGTGAGCAGTTGCATAGCCCTTTTCCCTAGCTCTCTACAGTAATCTAGCCCCTGCCTTGTTACCAGTATGCTCCCCACGCAGGCCTCAGTATCCTTCCTGTTTTATGTATTTTCAAGGTTCTCAGATAAGTGACAGGCATCCAGGACTTTTGATTTTAAGGGCAGGAAGGGTAAGGCTGCAGTGGGGTTTCATGTGTGTCCACATTGGAAAGTGTTATATTTTGTCATTGTTTTTCCACTAGCCTGTATTTTCTGTTTTTTTTAAATTTATTTTTTATTTTTATTTATTTTATTTTTTTGGTTTTTCGAGACAGCGTTTCTCTGTGGTTTTGGAGCCTGTCCTGGAACTAGCTCTTGTAGACCAGGCTGGTCTCGAACTCACAGAGATCCGCCTGCCTCTGCCTCCCAAGTGCTGGGATTAAAGGCGTGCACCACCACGCCCGGCTATTTTCTGGTTTTTTATACTTCTCTCAAAAATAAGTAGGCAATGTTGTCAAAGGTTGCCAGATGCTGTTGTTACTGACTTGGCAGCAGTTGTAAATAATACATGGAGGTATTTGATTTTATTTATTTGGTGAAACAGAATACTGAAGGTACATGCCATGTACTGTGTGAAAAAAGTTTACCTTCCACCCAGTGAACACTATGCTTACTTCAGCAAAATAAATAAATTAAAAAATCAGTATACAACATGATAAGCAAGTCATTTGCAAAAGAAAGATGATTTTCTGGGGTGTGGGTTAAACTCTACACATATGACTGCTTTTATGTATTTACTCATATTAAAGAGTCTTCAAAGCTATGAGTAATGATCAGACCCATGGTGCAATTAGACTGCCAGTCTTAACATTATAATTACAGTGGAAAAGTCTGAACTTATACTCCACTGTACTTTACCAGTTAATTCACTTTTTTTCATATGTTTTTAAATTTTATGAAGGAAACTAACTTAATGTACTTGATTTCTTTTAAATACTTTAAGGTAACTGATGTAGACTTTTCTAAACTCCTTTTCTATCAAATCACAGATACCACTAGAGCAAGACGAAGCCAAGAAAGTGATGGTGTGGAATATATTTTTATTTCTAAGCATTTGTTTGAGACAGATGTGCAAAATAACGAGTATGTGAAATTTTGTTGAATTTTTTCTATTGCCACTGTGTTTAAGCTGTTGCCCGCATATCTAGTTTTAGATAGCCTAGGGTTCCCTTCCATTTGAAATGCATTTTACTTATTATGGTACTGTTTGAAGCTCTTATAAAATGGTAATTTAGTTAGTAATTACGGATGTTCATGTCTAATTTTTTTTTTAGTACCTAGGAGCTACTACATTTCTGTGCAGTTAAATCCGTAAGAATTATTTTGAAGCATGAGGAAAACTTCCCAGGGTGTTTCTGTGACTTTTTTCTTTTCCAGTCTAGTAATTGAATCTCAACACATAACTTGGGCAGGGCTTTATTTTAAAAATTAATGGCCAGCTATATGATATGCTTGCGCCATAACCTTCATGCACACCTAAGTCCCATTGGCACTTCCAGCATTGGAATAGAGTTGCCATGCTGCACACACCGTCTCCTCCCAGCTAACTCCTACCCCACCGTCCCTCAGTTTTCCATTGCTGAGGTGTGGCTACTCAGGGCGTCAGAAGTAGGGTGTATTTTCATGTAGTATTGTGGGATTTTATTGAAACATCAAAATGCTTTCTTCAAGTTTGGCCCTATGACTGTGTTTTTATAGCACATAATCGCTGCCCTGGTTCCATTAGCCACCTCCCAGCTCCTGTGGCTGCAGTGTCCAGCTCTGTTACTCTGTAGTGTGCAGTGAAATTCCAGTAGTTTCTATTGTTTGGCTTACTCGCTGTTTTATTGCCTTGCATTAGTTCGGAAAGGGGGTGATGGAAAACGTTAACGCTCTGCTGAACCAAAGTACTTTTGGGGCTTAAGTGTAATACAAGCAAGTGTTACTGATTTGAAAATGTAGGGGATTTTTTTCAAATTGACATTTGCTGAAATGCTTGGTTCTGTTTATTTTATTAAATACAGCAAAAAATTTTACATGTTCAGCAAAAATATCTTTTGCCTATGAAGTATAACTTGCCACCTGCTTTTTTCATATTCACAAACCATCCTGATGAGTGTCTAATTTTCTGCAGGTTCATTGAATATGGCGAATACAAGAACAACTACTATGGCACAAGTATAGACTCAGTTCGCTCTGCCCTAGCTAAGAACAAAGTTTGTCTGCTGGATGTCCAGCCTCATGTAAGTAAACAAAGCATGCAGTTCCCTGTCAGTCTCCTGCCGCATGTCAGAGTGAGTTTCATATGAAGTCTGCTCATTTAAATGTAGGTTGGTTAAGAAAAATAAACACATAATGTTATTAGAAAATAAGAGGGAAAGATGCCCCAAGGTCAGTGTTTATCTGTCTTGTTTTTATTCAGTCGAGTTCACTGGCTATTACATGTTTATTTGGGATCTTTTAAAAATGTTGCATACATAACATGCTTTGTGTTATGCCTCATTCTCAGTGTTTATAATCTGACTGTGGCATCTTAGATTATCATTCTCTTGCGCTAATCTGATCTAGTACACGATGTAGACATTTAAAGCCTGGCATAGCTGTGAGGCACTGTTCAGTAATATCTTGTCTGAGATGCCACAGAGAGACCTTGTGTATTACCCAGGGGCCTCTTGTGGGTACTTTGAACTAAGAAGGCCAATGGGTGAAAACATTCAATTCCTTATGTGATATTCTTTGTCCTCTGATTGGTACCCAAGTCCAGGATTACCCTAGTCTTCCTAGAGCTGAAGATTCTCCTTCTAATGGTGGTAGTATTCTAGGATGCTTAGCCTCCCAATTATAGAACTCCTGCACCTCTTACGTGTTGTAATATGAGCGGCAGGGCTGCTTCCCACCGCCACCCGGTTAGCTTTACCCGAAATAATTACACGGAAACTGTATTCTTTTAATCACTGTCTGGTCCATTAGTTCCAGTTTTTTATTGGCTAGCTCTTACATATTGATCTAACCCATTTCTAATATTCTGTGTAGCACAACGAGTTGGCTTACCAGGAAAGATCTTAACCTGCGTCTGTCTGGAGTGGGAGAATCATGGCGACTCCTCACTCGGCTTCTTTCTTTTAGCATTCTGTTCTGTTTACTCCACCCACCTAAGGGTTGGCCTATCAAATGGGCCTAGGCAGTTTCTTTATTAATTAACCAATGAAACAACAGATAGAAAGATGACCCACCTCCATCACTTACGGATGAAGAAGCTAGAATTATAGAATCCTTAGCATCACCTTGGAAGCTACCTTCTGTCCGGGCACCAGGAGGAAGTGGGGCATTTCTGTTTGTTCTCAACTCCCTGTCTGTGTACTGGACCTGGTTATTACCAGACCCACTGAGTCCTTTCCTCATCCTCACCATCACTATATCGCTGTCCTCAACACATAGAGTCCATCTACTTAACCTCACAGTGGGATAAATGAACTATTTAGACTATGGAGATTTCAGTATTATCTCTCAGTTCTGACAATTCATCACACTTGACAATTCATCAGTTCAGTCTGCAGGAGTCAACACTTAAAATCCAGATGAGAATTGTAGGAGTCAGAGGGGTCAAAGACACCAGGAGAACCCAGTCCACAGAATCAGCTAAGCAGGCTCATAGGGGCTCAGAGACTGAAGTGGCAATCACAGAGCCTGCACGGGTCTGTGATAGGTCCTCTGTATATATGTTATGGTTGTATAACTGTATATTGCTGTGGGAGTCCATCTAGTGGGAGTGGGGTCTCTGACTCTTTCACCTGCTTTTGAGACCCATTTTCTCCTACTGGGTTTCCTTGCCCAGCCTTGATATGAGGATTTGTGCCTAGTCTTTTTACATCTTGTTATGCCATGCTCAGCAGATATCCATGGAAGGCCTGCTTTCTTTCTGAAGGGAAGTGAAATAGAAGTAGATCTGGGGAGATGGGGCTGGGGATAGGTGCTGGGTGGGAAAACTGTGGTTTTCATGTATTGTATGAGAGAAGAATAAAATAAAGAAATAAAAACAACCAAGGTATGTTGGTATATACCTGTAATCTAGCACTCTAGAAACTAAGGCAAGAGTATTAGGAATCCCAGGCAGGCTCCTATGCAATCCTATACAGTCCTAGAAAAACCTGTCTCCAAACAAAGCAAGACTCTTGACAGGGGAGGGGAGGTGCTGCTTAACCTCACAGAGAGCAGAGAGACTGCACAGACTCCAGCTTCTAGCAGAGAGAATGTGAAAGAAATGGACAGCTTACAGACTGCCAACCTCATCACATCTTTTAGAAGTTTGGTCTAGGACCTAGTGTTCTAATGGTTTTAGTCACGGTCTTCCATAATAGCGATGGTTAATTTCAAAACATTTAAAGTGTAAATTGCCTTCTGTAGATGCTTTTCAGCGATATTATCACCTTAGTTCTCAGGAACTGATTGAATAATAACCTGACATTAAAGAATAATTTTAAGAAATTTTCTCCTTAGAAAAATCAAAAAATGCATGAAATTATGAAGAAATTTGAAAAATCTTTTCTCTGTTGCAGACAGTGAAGCACTTAAGGACACTGGAGTTCAAACCCTATGTGATATTTATAAAACCTCCATCAATAGAACGTTTGAGAGAGACAAGAAAAAATGCAAAGATTATTTCAAGCAGAGATGACCAAGGAACAGCAAAACCCTTCACAGTGGGTATTATGATGGCTAGCCATTGGATAAGCAGCACCAAAATGCTTGCATGCAGTACTTAAGAACACTGTTGCAGATGAAGTTACGATCTAGAACTCCTATAAGATCATAATGTTTTATTCTGTATGGTTTGAACAATGGTGTTGTGAATTCTTCTTGGTTCTATGAACTGATATTCTACTTTGTAGAACTGGTTATGGTAATGCACCCCTGTTATCTGAAACACTCAAGATGCAGGCACAGGACAATAGAGACTTAGAATCATTCCCTTCTGCCTGAAATATTTGAAACCAAAGTGTTCTACAGTAAGACTCTGTGTCTCCATCCAATATCCACATTAGTAGTATTAACCACTGTTTCTGAACTTCCTAGCACACACAAAGCTCTGGGTTTACTCCCAATGCCACCAAATGAACCAAAGAAAATACATCAACAACAAAAGTTTGGTCTTGCGCACGCATACTGAGTTAACAGCAGCCATGTTAATCGTGATGTGCTCCTGTAATGGTGCATTACAAATGACCCAGAAAGCCTGAAAAAGTAGTGATAGGGAAGGTGATTTTGTTTTTGGCTTGGTTTAAAGTCTAAAATCACAGCTTTCAGTAAAGTCATTGTAAAAATGTTTCTATTGATGTGAAATGATGTAATTGTCTAGTTGCTTAATCTGTTACTTGTTTTTATAGGAAGAAGACTTTCAAGAAATGATTAAATTGGCACAAATAATGGAAAGTCAATACGGCCATCTTTTTGACAAAATTATAATAAATGATGATCTCACTATGGCATTTAATGAGCTAAAAACAACATTTGACAAACTAGAGACTGATACCCATTGGGTCCCCGTGAGCTGGTTACATTCATAACTCAAGAAAATTTCCTTAATTGTGTTTTTTACAGAGTGCATGATTAGGTCAACTACCATGTTTTTGGTAGGATTTTCTTAAACCTCTATCACTGTCATAGATGTAAAGTCTTTATAAAATTTCGATGTGGTTTTATTTATATCTTTTAGAGCCTTATTTGAATCATATGACTGCACAATCTAAAAGTCAAAATCTACACACAGTGTAAAACTTTGAATTCCCTGATTGCCTTTAGTTCTGTCTCTGTTGTGAGAGGCAGTGTATCAGAGTTCATGCCCCACCTATACTTGCTGCCCTTCACTTTGCATGCTAGCAGTTGACAGCATGAACTTAGCCATCTTGGGCAGCTCCACAGGTTTGATTGAGCTGGAAATAAGACCCCACCCTATCACTGCTCCTGTGCACAGAGTATGTTCTTTGTGTGTTTTTTGTTCTTAAGGAAGTAGCTCACATATTATAGCTTAGGAAATCCTTTGGAGTACATATAGATGCTGCAAATATTCTATAAGGGAAAAATGGATCCTTTTTTTGTAAGTTGAGGGTCTTACTATGCTTTCTACACTGGCCTTGAACTCAGCCCTCCTTTGCCTCAACCTCCCAAGTATGGGTACATGCCACTGCAACAGGTTTGGAAATAAATTTAAGTAATATTATAGATGTAGACCAAAACCCTTCCTTGTGATTTAGTAAGGATAATTATTTTAGGGCAAGCAATGATCACAAAGCAACTCCTGTTTTAACCTTTTACTTTTCAGAAGACATTTCTGTAGTCAAAATGTTTTATTCTCTTGCTTTGGAAGTTCTCAGCAAATTATAAGAATGAGATATGTATTCTAAATGTGTAACACACATAGTTAAGGAAAAAGTGATCATGTTTCCATACTGTGCAATCACTACATGTTTAAATTGTTCTACAGTGTGTTCTAGAAACCTTATATTGTGTTAACTTTTTTTGATCAAAATGATTATTAACATTGGCCAGATTTCATCTCAACCTATTCTGAAAGAAAATCGATTTTTTAAATGTCTAGATGACATTGCTCCTTTTTCTTTGATGCTATAGGTCTCCAGCAAGTGAATAATTTATCATATTACAAATGTTCCACAGTTCAGAGAGCTCCTGCCATTCCTGTGAGCAGTGTGACTCAGCCAATAGAAAAACCATCACATCTATGACTTTAATACAAAAGTATTTTTGTTGCTTTGAAGAGAGTTTAAATGTCATGCTTAAAGAAAAATAAAATATAGGGAAATTTTTATATATTTGTGAGATATTTGAAAGACATACTTTTAGTTATCAAATAGGGTTATTCATAAAATAAATTGTATATAAAGATATAATTTAAAGTAGTAGTTTTATAATCAAGGTCAACATGTAAATATTTGACCTTGTTGCAGGTAGATCCCCACATGTTATATGTTCACTGTCATGTGATAGTGTCCTTGCTAACTTTCCTTATGACATGTCAAATTACTGTGAGAAGCAGACACAGAAGTTACTCTAGAGACCTCATTATTCATTCAGTCCCACAGCCAGATCATTGGACTAATGAACATAGTCTATGCAAGTTCTGTATTTATTAATTAAATGATAAGCCATGCAGTTTAAACACAGATAGGATGGCTAGCAGATTCCTGTTCTGAAGCCAGTGACCTGTGTGGCCTGTCTAGAAGCACAAGTCTTAGAGAATTGGTTGGCGTGGAATATTGGGGAATGCCTACACTTCTCATAAAGCAAGTTTCTGTACCAAGAATGATGAGGAATGCATACCAGCATAGGGCACTCTGTGGATATTTTAGGTAGCCCAGTTTCCTTACTCCAAGATATCTTTGTTGATTTTTTTTTCTTTCTTTTTGGGATTGTTGTCTCCATTTTTCATTTTAGAGTAGAACTTGTGTAATGCAGTGGAAATTTTGAGTCCTTATAAGTAGTATAGGTGATGGATGGAATGTTATGAAAATATAAATATCTGTACCTTTTAGACCAGAGCTAAACAACATTTTTTTAAAATGATGAAAATAAAAGCAGTTTAAGAAATCAGGTGTCATGTAGGCTTACCTGTGCTTTGATGGCTACAAAGAGATTGAATTAGAATGTAATAAGCCAGGCCAACAAAGGGCTGTGGATCCCTGTAGTAAGAGGCAACCTCTCTCTGCTCTCTGACCTCAGCACTCCTACCACCGAGAAGAACTCTCTGAGCTCTCAACAGCCTGTTCCTGGGATGGCATGGCAGCCACTGTTAGAGAAGAAACAACTGTTTCAGTGTTTGTACAATTAAAATTGAACTTTGCGTGTAATTCTGTTCTCCTTGTCCATCTCCCAGTTAGAGTGGCCTAAATGTAAAGAGATAAAATTGAAACAATAACCATGGTTTCCCTGAGTAATGTGGAAACTTGGCATCTATAAGGCTGGCATTCCTGGTACTATATAATCATAGAGTGTGCCTAAACTGTAGTCATTTAAAATGAGCAAACATGTAAATTCAGATTACAAAACTATGGAGTCAAAATGTTCCTAAAGATGCAGATTTATATTTATTTTCCTTTGGCCCATGATGAATTTATTGATAAATGTAATGGAAAGTTTTTTAGTCTTAATAAAATATCTTCAAGCAATATATCTGCTTGAAAGTTGTGTAGTACTTGAGTACGCTATAATTGCTCTACCCTGTGTTGCTTTTTCCACGGTGGAACAAATTCTTTCCTTCACTATGATGTAATTTATTTGATATTTCCATGCCTAAAATTGAATGTTATATTTCTTTTCAAATAATGCTTTCATCAAGATTATTGGACAGATGGAGCTCGCTGGTCTTAGTCTGTAAGTGTAGCAGTTTGAAGATGTACAGAAGGAGAATAGGATGGGTGGTCCAGACCAGACCATGTTGGGAATGCCCATCCTTACCTTCCCCATTTGGAATTGGGATGCTACATCCTCCTCTTGATTTAGTTACATGAAACGGACCTTGTCTGCTGGGCATAGGAAAACTGTCTTCTACCTTATGAAGCACCTAATTGATAATGGTCTTGCTTCAGTCATTGTAGTTAACCCAGCCCTTCTTCCACAGGAAGATTTATGATATAGCACTGAAGAGTCTGATTGATCAGGTGAGTGATCAATTGATTTTTATAGGGCTGTATCGAACTTGGGGCATTTCACCTGCTATTCATACATATAGCTACCACTGCATTAACTCCCCAGCCCTGAACCTAAAGTTCTTGTTTGATTTCTGGTTTTTATGATTACCAGCTTTGAGACGTTGGTAGGTGGTACATTGAATATTTCATCATCATTTCTTGCCAGGAAGATGTGGAAAATATTATCAAACATCTGATAGGTTTGCTCTGGTCATGAAGTGACAGAATTCGTGAGGAGTACTTAGAAAGAAATGAAGTACAGAAGCACGCAGTGATGGTGAATTGTGTTTGATGGTGGTGCTTCCCATCATAGTTTAATCATAGGTCAGTGTTCTTCATCACCCTGAGTAATAATCTCATGAGTCACAGCAAGTAATTTCTGCAATAGCCTTTATTATTGGGGAAGCTCCATTGCGTTCCACCATGCAACACATTGTAATTAATAGGTAATTCTTAGTAGGACGGAAATCACATTTTTAAGCCACTGGCTCTGGTGTAATATACTTAAAAACAATTTGGAAGAAATACCTCCTGGTTGATTCAGCGTCCTTTCTTCTGTCACCCTTCTTAAAGTCCTGGAAGGCAGGAACGATTTTGGTTACCATCCGCCTTGTTTACCTACATAATCACTGCCTTACTGAGCTGTATTCATCATGGAAAGCCTGGGTCATTTGCCATATGCTGTGGGAGATACTATTTATCTTATACTTGATAGTAGAGAAACTGGGGTCCTTGTGCCTTCATTTCTTTTCCCATTGTAAGATAAAATACCCCAACAAAGTTAAAGTTAATCCAAATTAATCATGACAGACTTGCATGATTGATGTGAGTTAATCATGCTACCTGTTTCAGGTTCCATGCTCCCTTGCATTGGAGCTAAGAGAAATATCTGAGTTCAACACAAGTACACAATGTATAAGTCCATACACCCCCACCCGTTCTTCCTACCCAGAGTGCTGGGCTTAAAGGCCCATGCCACTATGCCACCATGCCTATGCCATCATTCCTGACTTAAGTTGGCATTCTTTAGTTTTAATTAAAATATAATTACACCCCAGCTTCCTCTCCTTTATGAATTTCTTTCATGCCCTCACACTTTTTCAAATCCCTACCCTACTCTTTCATTATTATTATTGTTTTACACAGATATACACAAAAATACATGCATACATACATACAGCCAGCCAAGTCCGTTTAGTGTTGCTTTTGTGTAGATGGCTTTAGGACTGACAAGTTGGTACTAGATACCCACTTAGGATGCTTATCCCTGCAGAAGATGTTTTTTCCCCTTCTCACCAGTCATTAAATGACTTCATCTAGGGTGGGGCCCCATGATACCCCCCCTTACATGTTGATGTGTCAATTGGTTGTGTCATTGTTCTGGTCTTGTTAGGTGACCATACTGTTGGAATTTCTTGGGTATACCTTCCCTGTCATCTCTAGAAGGCACAGTCTCAGCAGTTTTCCTGGTCCTCTAGCTCTTATAACCTCCTCCCCCTTACTTCCAAAATATTTCCTCTGCCTTAAGTATAGGTATTGTGTAATAGATGTGTCAATTGAGGCTGGTCACCTTATGGTCTGCTATTCTCTGAGCTTTGTTTGGTTTCTGTGATGTTCTCTGCCTGCTGCAAAGAGAAACTTTATAAAGGAGAGTATAAAGATGATTAGCATTTAAATTAACTTAGGACATACATGTATTTGCATGTAATACAATGCTCTATGGCAGTGGTTCTCCATGTGTGGGTCACAACCCCTTTGTGTAGTCAAACAAATCCTTTCACAAGGGTTTCCTAAGACCATTGGAAAGCACAAAGATTCACATAATTTAAAACAGCATAAAATTACAGTTATAAAGTAGAAATAAAAATAATTTTATGGTTGGGTCACCAAAAACATAAGGAACTGTATTAAAAGGTCACAGCAATAGGAATGATGAAAAGCACTGCTCTATGACTTTTTCAAACATCCTTAGTGTTATTTATACTCCCTCACTCCTTTTCTTTCTGTATTCTCCTCCCTAGTTAAAGCCTGGCCCACATTTTCCCCATTTCCATCTCCATAACAACTCTATCCTCCTATTCGTCTTTCTAGGTCCCTTTCCTACCCCAGCCCCATGATCCCTTTTATTTTTGCTTTCCTGGTTTCTACTGTAACTCTGGGTGTAATTAGAAACCTCAGATGAGAGAGAAAATTCAGCGTTTGACTTTCTAGATCTGGGTGACCTTACTCAGTGTCCTACCTACTTTCTAGTCCATCCAACTATCTACAGCTTTCGTGATTTCACTGTCCTTGACAGTGACTAGTACTCTGTGGTGTATACACACCACTACCACCATTTTCACCATCTGTTCTTCAGCTGAAGAACATTCAGGTTCTTTCCATTTCCTAGGTATTGTAAATAGAACAATAAGAACACAGCTTAAAAAAAAAAAAGAAGAAGAACACAGCTAAACACGTGCCTGTGCAGTATGTTGAGTATTCAGGCACGTGACAAAGCAGGGTGTAGCAGTTCATATAATAGGTTTATTTTGAACTTTTTGAGGATTCTCTGCAATGCTTTTTAAGGTGGCTACACCAGTTTGAGGGTCCCCTTTCCCCACCTCGTCTCCAGCATTTATTTTCTTCTAGCCATTCTAATCTCAAAGACATTTGCTTTCTGTTGCTTTGATAAACACCATGAACAAAAACACCTTTGGGAAAATGGGTTTATTGAGCTTACACATCCACATCACAGTTCACCATTGAGAAAAGTCAAGGCAGGAACCCAAGCAGAAATCTGGGGGTAAGAACTGAGGCAGACACCATGGAAAAGTACTAATTCTGGTTTGTTCTTCATGGCTCCTTAAATAGCTTCCTTGGGCCACACAGAATCATTTGCCCAAGAGTGTCACTGCCCATAGTGGGCTGGGCCCTCCCACATAAATAATTAATTTTTAAAAAAATGCCCATAGACATGTACAAGGGAAAGTTTGATGGAGGAAATTCCTTAGTTTTGATTTTTCTCAGATATGTCTAGGTTTATATCAAGTTGATAAACTAACAATAGAAATAAAATAAAATTTTAGTTTATCCAGAAAAATAACAATAAGGCTGTCAGAATCTATGGAATAGGATCAAGTTGGAATGAAATGCTTATAAAATGCTTCGGCAGGTATAGAGAAAATATTGGCTTCGGCAACTTGGGAAAGAATAACATGAGTAGTATTTTGGCTCTGTTACTGACTTTTCTAAGAATGCATGATCATGTAAATCAAAGATTATACCTCCTCACACACACACACACACACCCTGCCAAAACTTAGGCTTTTGGCCCATTTGAAGCACAATGCGACTACTAACAAGGCTCCTGGTGGTTTTTGCGTCTTCAGTGTTGCATGTCTGTGCACTCTTGCTGTGGTGTGTGCAGTGGCTGCACACACTTGATCACTTGCCTTCCAGGGAAGTCAGTTGAACATTTATTAATCAAAATCTGTATTTCCATGAGAGTGTTGTGGGAGGCCCCCTTAAGAGTTTGTGAGGCCCCAGAGGCCCCCCAAACAAGAGGCTCTTGTTTGTCCTCTTGGTTGCTCACCAGAGCTGGAGGATAGGATTGGATTGTGCCTCAGTTGTAAGATGCTGAAAAAACAAGCTGGAATTGAGCTGGCGACTTCCTCCCTGCTGGCTAGCTTTTAAAGACTGGAAGGTGGATCTTACCCAGCCCTAAACCCTATGAACCACAAAAATAGCAACCTACTGAGCAAGATGTGTCAACCTGCAAAATAATGACACAATTGTTGTAGAGGTACCCAGTTTCTTTCTAGTTAGATTTGAGGGCCATTCCACAGGAGGGAACCTATTCCTTGTACTGTGTGTCTAGTTAGCAACCTGACTGCAGAGGTCATCTGCTCAAGAGAGGAATTTGCTATGGTTGTTTAACAACACAAACATCAAGCTACATCCTGAACATCTGTGCTTATTACACTCATACACAAACACTGCTCTCAGTCTTAACCAGAGAAACCTCTCTTTGAAATGAATGTTAATGAATGCATAGATTCATAACTGACCAAGATGCTTAGATAATCTGGTGATTGAGAGCTCCCTCCTCAAAGACTCAGGGAAATGTATGTGTATGTTGGGGGAGAGGGTTCATGGAGTTTAGAAGAAGAAGAAGATAGGATGAAGGGTTTGGAAAAATCCTATCTTCTCGACTGGACACAGTTATTTTCATCATGAAGTCACAGCACTGGGGCCATACAAAATTGGGCTTGTGAACAATCAGTCATGGATGGATGAGGGACCCACTTGATGCTACCCCTTATGGCTGAATTATTAGCTAGTCATAAGTTTTGGAGAGGGTGAATCATGGTTTTTAGGGTGTACCAGTGTTGAACCCACCAGTCCCAAACAGATAGCTCCAAATCCATGGTAACACAGATGGCCCTAGGTTAACTCAGTGACTCACAAACAAAAACAAAACAAAAAAACCCTGCATGAATATAATAAAGAGAATTGTAGCAAGGAGAGTGACAAAGAAATTGTGTACATATATGAAATTATTTTCAAAAGTAAAAAAATAAAATTAAAAAAATATACAAACTGTAGCAAGCATCCCTTCAAATCCTGTCAATCTGGGGCAATCCCCCGACCCTCCCCCACCCCCAAACCTGTCTGTTTTCCTGCGAGCTTCGTGGAACCCTGAAACACAGCTTGCTCTAATACTTAGGGGACCTAAGAGGTGAGTTAGTGGCCACATGGCTGGACAGCCAGACATCCCACTCTCTGAGACCTCCCCAGTGGGACAAAACCCAGGAGCTCCTCCCCAACTCCCTTGGCTTTTCTAGCCAGCCAGCAGGGAGCTTTCATGCAGCTAGGCTAACCTCCAACCCACCCTGCCTCCAAGCCGCCTATTTGCCTGCAAGCTCCAAGGAACCCTGAAACACAGCTTGCTCCAATAATTAGGGGGCCTAAAAGGGCAATCCAAAAAAAAAAACCTCCCAAATATTAGACAACCACAGCAAGGACTGAACCGATACACCAAGACACTGCAGGCCTCATTTAAAGGAATAGATGGGTAGGTAATGCAAAAATTCCTCCAACATCCTAAAAAGCAACATCCTAAAAAACACCAGACCAACTGGACATACAACAAGAAGACTTGATCATCCTAACCCAGAAGAAGTAGAAGAAAACAACATTAAATGTAACTTTAAATGATGAAAATGATGGAGAACTTTAAAGAAGTGGTGGAAAACTCCCTTAAAGAAATGAGGCAAACAAAAGTTGGAAGAAATTAATAAATCCTTCAAAGAAGACCAAGAAAAAGCAATCAAACAGGTGAAGAAAATAGTTTAAGACTTGAAGACTGAAATAGAGGTAATAAAACATAAACCAAGGAAATTCTGGACATGGGTAAACAAACAGGAACTACAGAAACAAGTATAACCAACAATAGATAAAAGAATTTCAGGCACTGAAGATACTATAGAGGAAATAGACTCATTTGGTCAAAGAAAACATTAAATCCAACAAATTCTTAACACAAAACATTCAGGAAATCTAGGACACCATGAAAAGACCAAACCTAAAAATAACAGGGATAGAAGAAGGAGAACTCCATCTCAAAGGCACAGAAAATATATTCAACAAAATTATAGAAGAAAACTAAACTTGCCTAAGCTAAAGAAGGATATCCCGATGAAGGTACAAGACACTTACAGAACACCAAATAGGCTGAATCAAAAAAATCTCTCCATATAATAATCAAAAGACAACACAGAATATGTAGAGAATATTAAGAGCAGCAAAGGAAAAAGGTCAAGTAACATATAAAGGTAAACCTATCAGAATTACACCTGGCATCTCAATGGAAACAAAGCCAGAAGGTCCTGGATAGATGAGCTGCAGACACTAACAGATCACGGATACAAGCCCAGACTACCATACCCAGCAAAGCTTTCATTCACCATCGATGGAGAAAACAATATAATTCCATGACAAAAATGGATTTAAACAATATGTATCCACAAACCCAGTCTTACACAAAGTATTAGAAGGAAAACCTCAACCCAAGAAAGCTAACTACACTCACAATAACACAGACATCTGATAACCATCACCAGCATAACCCAAAGAAGGGAAACTCACAACCACTACTACCAAATGATAACCAGAGTTAACAACCACTGGTCATTAATATCGTTTAATATCAATGGACTCAATTCACCTATAACAAGACTCAGGCTAAAAAGAATGGATATGAAAACAGGATCCAGCCTTCTGCTGTTTAAAAGAAACACACCTGAACCTCAAAGACAGACACTACCTCAGAGTAAAGGGTTGGGAAGAGGTTTTCCAATCAAATGAACCTAAGAAACAAGCAAGTGTAGCTATCCTAATATCTATCAAAATTGATTTTAAACTAAAATCAATGAGAAGAGATGGAGAAGGACACCATATACACATAACAGGAACAATTCATCAAGATGAAGTCTCAATCCTAAATATGCCCCTAATACAAGAGCACCCACATATGTAAAAGAAACATTACTAAAACATAAATCGCACATCAAACACCACACACTAATAATAGGAGATTTCAACACTTCTCTTTCACCAATAAACAGATCAACCAGACAGAAACTTAACAGAGAAATAAGAGAACTAACAGATGTAATGAATCAAATGGACTTAACAGACATATATAGAACATTCCACCCAAACACAAAAGAATATACTTTCTTCTCAACACCTCATGAACTTTCTCTAATATTGATCACATATTCGGTAACAAAGCAAACATCCACAGATATAAAATAAAAAAAAATCAGAGTAATCCCCTCTATCTTATTGGATCAGAATGGAGTAGAGTTGGAATTTAACAACAATGTCACTCCCAAAAACCCTACAAACTCATGGAAACTGAGCAGTCAATTACTGAACTACCCATGGGTCAAGGAAGAAATAAAGAAAGAAATTCAAGTCTTCGAATTCAACAAAAATGAAGACACAACATATCCAAACCTATGGGACACTATGAAAGCAGTGCTAAGAGGAAAGTTCATAGCACTAAGTGCCCACATAAAGAAAACAGAGAAAGCTCACAATAACAACTTAACAGCACACCTGAAAATCTCTAGAAAAAAAGAAGCACACTCACCCAGGAGGAGTAGAAGACAGAAAATAATAAAATTGAGGACTGAAATCAACAAAATAGACACACAGAAAACAATACAAAGAATCAACAAAACAGAGAGTTGGTTCTTTGAGAAAATCAACAAGAGTGACAAACCCTTATCCAAACTAATCAAAAGCAAAAAGAGGACATCCAAATTTACAAAATCAGAAATGAAAAGGCGAACATAACAACAGACACTGAGGAAATTCAGAGAATTATTAGGTCTTACTACAAAATTGAAAAAAGTAAAAGAAATGGATATTTTTCTAGATAGATACCATACACCAAAATTCAATCAAGACCAGGTGAGCAATTTAAATAGACCTATAAGCTACGAGGAAATAGAAACTGTCATTAAAAACCTCCCAACCAAAAAAAGCCAAGGGCAAGATGGTTTTAATACATAATTCTACCAGAACTTTCAAGAAGAGCTAATACCTATAATCCTCATAAGTGTTTCACAAAATAGAAACAGAAGAGTCATTGTCAAACCCTTTTTATGAGACCATAGTTACCCTGACACCAAAACCACACAAAGACCCAACCAAGAAAGAGAATTACAGACCAATCTCACTCATGAACATGGTTGCAAAACTTCTCAATAAAATACTGGCAAACCTAATCCAAGAACACACCAAAAAATTATCCATCATAATCAAGTCCCAGAGATGCAGAGCTGGTTCAACATATCTATCAATGTAATACATCATATGAATAAACTAAAAGAAAAAACCATATGATCATTTCATTAGATGCCAGAAAAGCATTTGACAAAATTCAACATCCCTTCATGATAAAGGTATTGGAGAGATTAGGCATATATTATAGATAAATATAATAAAAGCAATATATAGCAAGCCAACAGCTAACATCAAATTAAATGGAGAGAAACTCAAAGTGATTCCACTAAAATCAGGGACAAGACAAAGCTCCATGTCTTTTCAACATAGTACTTGAAGTTCTAGTAATAGCAATAAGGCAACATAAGGAGATCAAGGGGATTCAAATTGGAAAGAAAGAAGTCAAACTTTCTTTATTTGCAGATGATATGAGAGTGTACATAAGTGACCCCAAAAACTCTACCAGAGAACTGGTATCTGATAAATACCTTTAGTGATATGGCAGGATACAAGATCAACTCAAAAAAATCAGTAGCCCTCCTATACACAAAAGATAAAGAAGCAGAGAAGGAAATTAGAGAAACATCACCTTTTACAATAGCCACAAATAGCATAAAGTATCTTGGAGTAACACTAACCAAGGAAGTGAAAGACCTATTTGACAAGATCTTTAAGTCTTTGAAGAAAGAAATTGAAGAAGACACCAGAAAATAGAAAGATCTCCCATGCTCTTGGATAGGAAGGATCAATATAGTAAAAATGGCAATCCTACCAAAAGCAATCTATATATTCAATGCAATTCTCATCAAAATTCCAAAACAATTCTTCACAAACCTTGAAAGAGCAATAATCAACTTCATAGGAAAAAACAAAAAACCCAGAATAGCCAAAACAATCCTATACAATAAAGTAACTTCCAGAGGCATTACCTTCCCTGACATCAAGCTTTATTACAGAGCTACAGTAATGAAAACAGCTTGGTATTGGCAAAAAAACAGAGAGGTTGACCAATGGAATCAAATTGAAGACCTGGATATTAATCCAAACACCTATGAACACTTGATTTTTGACAAAGAAACTGAAAATATACAATGGAAAAAAAAAAGCATCTTCAACAAATGGTGCTATCACCATTCACAAAACTCAAGTCCAAATAGATTAAAGACCTTAATATAAATCTGAACACACTAAACCTCATAGAAGAGAAAGTGGGGAGAGCCTGCAATGCATGGGTACAGGAGACCACTTCCTAAATATAACCCCAGTAGCACAGACACTGAGAGCAACAATAAATGGGACCTCCTGAAACTGAGAAACTTCTGTAAAGCAAAGGACACAGTCAATAAGACAAAAAGGCAGCCTACTGAATGGGAAAAGATCTTCACAAACCCCACATCAGACAGAGGTCTGATCTCCAAAATATATAAAGAACTCAAGAAATTAGACATTAAAATTCTAAATAACCCAATTAAGAAATGGGGTACTGAACTGAACAGAGATTTCTCAACAGGAGAATTTCAAATGACCAAAAGATACTTAAGTACATGTTCAACTTCTTTAGCTATCAGGGAAATACAAATCAAAACAACTCTGAGATACCATCTTACACCTGTCAGTTTTGCTAAGATCAAAAACACTAATGATAGCTTATGCTGGAGAGAATGTGGAGTAAGGGGAACACTCATCCATTGCTGGTGGGAATGCAAACTCATGCAACCACTTTGGAAATCAGTATGACAGTCTTTCAGAAAATTGGAAATCAACCTACCTCAGGATCCAGCAATAATACCACTCTTGGGATTATACCCAAAAGATTCTCAATCCAGGTCTTCAATTTGAAAAGCATTTGTTCAACTATATTCATAGCAGCATTATTTGTAATAGCCAGAACCTGGAAACAACCTAGATTCCCCTCAACTGAAGAATGGATAAAGAAAGTGTGACACATTTACACATTATAGTACTACTCAGCAGTAAAAAAAAAAAAGAAAGAAAAGAAAAGAAAGAAAGGAAGGAAGGAAGGAAGAAAGAAAGAAAGAAAGAAATGACATCTTGAATTTTGCATGCATATGGATGGAATTAGAAAACACTATCCTGAGTGAAGTAACCCAGACCCCCCAAAAAAAATAAATATGGTATGTACTCACTCATAAGTGGATACTATCCATAACAAAGGACATTGAGCCTATAGTTCATGAACTTAGAGAAGCTAAATAATAAGGCGAACACAAAGTAAAACAAAAATAGACCCACCTGGAAACTGAAAACAGACAAGATGGCTTGACAAAATTTGAAAGTGGAGGGCTGAAGGAAGGGGAGAAGGGGAGGGCTGAGAAGAACTTAAGGTAATGGGATAGTTGAAATGGAGGAAGGACAGATATGAGGGGGCTATTATGGGGTTAGTAAGACCTGGCTTTAGAAAAATTCCAAGGAATGCACAAGGATGACCCCAGCTAAGACCCTAAGCAATAGAGGAGAGGGGGCCCGAACTGGCCTTGCCCTGTAGTCAGACTGATGATTATCTTAAATATCATCATAGAATCTTCATCTAACAACAGATGGAAACAGAGGCAGAGACCCGCACTGAAGCACTGGACTGAACTTCCAAGGTCCAGTTGAAGAGTGGAAGGAGTTAGAGTGTGAGCAAGGTAGTAAAGACCTTGAGGGCTTCACCCACTGAGACAGTTTACCTGAGCTAATGGGAGCTCACCAAATCTAACTGGATTGGGAGTGAATGAGCATGGAATCAATCTAGTCCCTCTGAATGTGGTTGACAGTTTGGGCAGACTGAGGGGCCATTGATAGTGGCACTGGGATTTCTCTCTACTGCATGTACTGGCTTTTTTGAACCCTATTCTCTTTGGATGTATACCTTGCTCAACCTAGATGTAGTAGGGAGGGCCTTGGACTTTCCACAGGGCAGGATGTCTTGCCCTCTCTTAGGATTGGAGGGGGTGGGGTGAGAGGGTGTGTGGAAGGAGTGGGAAAAGGGGAGTGAGTGGGAATTTGGGTTGGTATTTTTTAAGTACTAAAATAAAATAATAATAAAAAACAAATCCTGTCAAATCCAATATTGTACCTGATAATTATCCCCAAAGGTATTTTGAATAGACCCTGAAAGACAAAACAAATCTAATAAGATTGAAGAAAATAATGGACATTGTTACAGATGTAAACACCAAGTTAGGAAGAAAAAACTGATAGCTTCCTGATATACAACATTAAAAGGATGAAGGATAAAAAGTGAAAAGGGTGTAGAGGCATGGAGAGTAATATATTTGAGGGATTCCATGTCTACCTGATCCAATTTCCCTTAAAGAGAAAAGTTAAATACACTCATAAAACATTCCAATGAAAATGCCCTCCCTAAACTGAAAATTTTGATATAAAATCCCCACTTAGTGTCCTGCTTTAGTGCTGCAAGTTGCGGTGATTCTTAAAATACATGATACTGGGAAGAAAGGAGAAGACGGAGAAGAAAAGAGAGAGGAGAAAGAAACAATAAGGAATTTATCTATTCATGAGAACACAGCCTCATGGCCTTGAAACTTGTAAAAGCCCCACCCACAGCAGTCTCAAATCCCATCCTGTTACAACATCAGTAAACCTTCATAAACTTTAAGAGAGAACATTCAAACTATAACAGTTTGTTTGGGGTATGTATATATATTCTTTAATTGTGAATCATTGTATCCAGTGGAGTCAAATTCATCACCCCCTGATTAACTACCACATGCAAACAAAGTATGTACCTAATACACACCAGTTACTCTGTCTCAGAAGAGTCTCTTAGCTCATCTCTTCTATAGCTATTCCAATCACATATAAAAACAGAGACAAGAAAATATGCTGTATGAGACTGCTTATAGACTATTAAAAGTAATCTATAGCAACAGAAGGCAGATCAATGATGGCAAAGTGTGGAGGAGGGTGTAACAGAAAAGGCACAAAAAATCTTGCAGTAATTCTGTTGGCTATTTTGTGGAATGGCTTCTAAAATTGATCAAACTGATCAATCAAAGTATGCCCTTTATATGTCGTGTCATTTCTCATAATGCAATGTACTTCCGTAAGTTTTTTTTTTTTAATTAAGTACACTGGGTGAAAGAAAATTAAAATTGGCTATTGAGACCGACTCTTGAACATCTTTGGCATAAGACAAGACAACCTAATTCTTCTATAAAATTGCCTTTTGTGATACCTCTGAGTTAACCTTGAGCCTCTTTTCTGACCCGAGAGCCTCCCAGAACTTCATGGGCATCCATTAGTGCTAGCAATATTGCTTTCTAAGCATTTGCTCTTTGGTTTATTTACTCCTGCCTCCACATTTCTTAAAGATGAACACAGAAATGTTTAACTGCCATGCTTTCCTCCCTCCTGCCTGCATTGTAGTGTTTCTGAACAGTTCGTGCCAAGGTGTGAGAACCGGGAAATTCACTGAGCCAGGCAGAGCAGGACCGTTGGGTGGTCTATAGAAGTGCTGTTCTTGACACTGATATTTGAGACTTAGAGATAGGAAAAGTGCTGAGGGTGGGTTGAGCCTCATACAGGAGAGTGCCTCTTCTGTGTTAGTAGAGGAGAATGTGAGAGTTTAAGAAACCTGTCTTCTTAAATTAGGAGGCAGGGTTATCTATCAAGAGTAAGTTCTTGGAGATTTTAGTAGCTTAATTTTTATTTGCTGTTATTCTCAGTGACTGGCATAGACTAGAATGGGGATTCTAAAGCTTTGGTCTGAAGTGTTCCAATATCTGGGCTAAACTGGCTTGCATGCAAACACAAAATATCCTTGTGTCTGAATAGCCTAGAGCTGACCTGGCTCCAGATGATGTCTAGTGTTGGTCTCCAACAACACTATCAAGACTTGGTTGTCTGAAAATGACAGCCTACAGAATGGGAAAAGATCTTCACCAACCCCACATCAAACATAGGTCTGATCTCCAAAATATACAAAAAACTCAAGAAATTGATCATCAAAAGAATAATTCAATAATAAAAAATGGAGTATAGACCTAAACAGAGAACTCTCAACAGAGAAATCTCAAATGGTGAAAGACACTTATGGAAATGCTCAACATCCTTAGTCATCAGAGAAATGCAAATCAAAACAACTCTGAAATTTCATCTTATACCTGCAAGAATGGCCAAGATCAAAAACACTGATGCCAACTTATGCTGGAGATGTTGTGGAGTAAAGCAAACCCTCCTGCATTGCTGCTGGGAGTGCAAGGCTGGTACAACCCCTTTGGATGTCAGTGTGGTGAGTTCTCAGAAAATTAGGAAATAGCCTTCCTCAAGACCCAGCAATAACACTTTTAGATATATATCCAAAGAATGCTCAATCATGCCACAAGGACATGAGCTCAACTATATTCATAGCAGCATTGTTTGTCATAGCCAGAACCTGGAAACAACCTAAGTGCCCCTCAACTGAAGAATAGATTAGAAAAATGTACATTTACACCATGGAATACTACACAGACAAAAAAAATAATAACATCTTGAAATTTGCAGGCAAATGAATGGAGCTAGAAAATATCATTTTGAGTGAGGTAACCCAGACCCAGAAAGACAATTATCATATGTACTCACTCATAAGTAGTTTTTAAACATAAAGCAAAGAAAACCAGCCTACAAATCACAATCCCAGAGAACCTAGACAACAGTGAGGATCCTAAGAGAGACTTACATAGCTCTAATCTACATGGGAAGTAGAATAAGACAAGATCTCCTGAGTAAATTGGGAGCATGGAGACCTTGTGGGAGGGTTAAGGGGAGGAGAGAGGCAGGGAGGGGAGCAGAGAAAAATGTAGAACTCAATAAAAATCAGTATTTTTTTTTAAAGACTTGGTTGTCTGTGGATCGTGGTACAGGCCTTAGCCCTGTCCACTGACTTTCTTCTTTATGCTGGTTTTATTTTCAGACAGGTTCTCCATTAGAGTTGAAAGTCAGCTGTACCAGGAACCAATTCCAAGAGCTGGAAGAATAGGAGGTTTCTGGGATCTTTTGATGCAGACCTGATGTTTGCTTGAACTGACAAGACTCTTCTGGACTCCAACCCTATCTGAGGTGTTTGAGGTTACAGAAAGGAGTTGTTACCTAAGACAGTGGTATTTGAATTTGTTAGAGGGCCTGTTAAAACAACTTCCTGGCTACTGGGCCCCACTACAGAGTACATTTCAAAAAAATCTGGGAGCTTCCATTTTTAAGAAGGCATCAAGAGTTGCTAAGACTGTCAGTCCTAGATCCAGCTCTGAGAACTACTGCTCTGTGGGCAACTATGATAAAGAGACACCAGAGGTGATATGTGTGCTTGTCCTGGTCAGTATTTGTTAATTGTGTGCCTCTAAGTTCAGACTTAAGTCACATCCTCAGTTGAATGGTCTTTGGAGATGGGGCTTTAGGAAATGAGTATGGTTGAATGAGCACTGAGAGTTGGACCATCTTGAGGACGTTAGAAACTTTTGAGGAGCACAAGAGCATGCTCTCTGCATGTGGAAACACTGCATGTAGGCATCTGTCTACAAACCAGAAAGAAGGCACTTTCTAAAGACTCAACAGATAGGCAATTTGAGTTTGGATTTATGATATGGGATTCCTCTCTGTATGTTGTGAATACCATTGAATAATAAGGAAACTATCTTATACCTGCACAATAGGCAGGAAAACTAAACTGAATGCTGGGAGAAAGAGGGTGGAGTCAGTGAGAAGCCATGATGCCCAGCTGGAGACAGACACCAGAACTTTACCTGGAAAGCCACAGCCTCATGACAATACACAGATTAATGGAGATGGGTTAAAATAAGATATGAGTTAGCCAGACATACGCTTAACATAATGGCCAAACAGTATTGCAAATAATATGGTTTCTGTGTGATTATTTCAGGACTGAGCACCTGGGAACTAACTAGAAGCCTCCTGTAACAAATCAGCATTGACGTGGCCAACTAAAATCCACTTAAAACCTGAGAGAGTTTGGAGAATTCTGGGGAAAAAAAAACAGAGTTAAGCATGGCTTAACACCATGTCTCTTTAAGAGAGGTTTTCCTGATTCAGTGGTAGCAGGTAAAAAAAGCCATAAAGCTTTGAAATCGCAGCTTTCTGGGCTGTGCTGCCAGTACAAACTGTGGCTCTTTCAGGAGACTGAATATCTAAATCGGGTTTGTGAGCACAGTGCTACAACTTTCTTAATGGCAACATAGACCTGCTACAAGTCTGAAAATGGGGCTGTGAGCATGGCTCACACTAAATAGACCTCCACTCCACCATATTGGACTGAGTAGAGCCAAAGGGAAAAATAGCCTTAGAAGCACTTAGCATTTTAAGAAATGCTCCTAAACAAAAAAGAATTACAGATACACAATAGGACAGATTCAGACATAAAAGAACTCTAAATGAGTCACAGTGTTGGACAAATGTACATAGGCTTGGAAGAGAGAAGAAAAAGAGTATAGAGAGTTATAAAAAGAAATAAATGGTTTTAAAAAACAAAAGGTTTTTAAAGAGACAGAGTACAGAAGTTATAAATTAAAGAAATAAAAATAATAAAATAAATATTAAAAAATAATAGAGTAAAAATAAACCACATAAAGATAGAATATACACAGAGAGTCTGGATTATATATATTATTGTGTGTTCTTTGATTTTTTTTTTACTGTAAAGGAACTAAGTTCAGAGACACAATTTATTGTATGGTATTGTATGATAAACCAACATAAAGGTATCTTGATTCCAAAATTTGGGTTTAAGGATTTGTTGCTTTGGAAAAGAGATTCTGCTCTTGTTTCCACAGAAGATGAGAACCTGTAGATTAATTCCAGACTTATGTGGTTTGATGGACCAAGACCACCAAAAGATCTCCATAAACACACCCTAAAATTACTTCATCCAACAAAGAGCAGGAAACAGTTTGGAGAGAAATATGCCCAAATTCCCTAAATGATTGTTTATAAATGTTTGTTTACATTTAAAGGAGAATATTATATAGATATGCTTTAGAAATTTGGATTGGTATGGATCTTGGTTTATTGATACAAACTTAAGGTCAATTTTATTATATGTATTTCTGCTCTTGATTAAGGTATTGTTCTTGTGCAGCTCATTTAAAATGTAATGTATAATTAAGAAATACACATTAATAGATAATCATCTATAATAGTCAAGCTCGTAGTCATGTTAGTCAGGTTTTCTAGATATATAGAGATATATTTAAGTTGGATAGGTATTCTTCAAATCTTTCAGAGACCTTCAGAATATGGCATTTAAAATGTTTTAAGAACTTAGAACTTCTCATGACGTCAGACACATCTGCTCCTGGCAGCACCAATCTACTTCAAGAGAATGATGGGCATCAAAGAGGCTTTTAATGGAGTTTGTTAGCCATTTGGGCAAGAAACTGCTCTTGCCTGCACTGCTTGATGTTATGCTGTATAAACTGGACATGCAGGACCCACAGAGAAATGACTGCTGAACTTGTCTAAAGGTGAGATGGTCTTTTGGGATTCCTGTTTCATTAAAGAGTCTGCCAGACATTCTGCAGGACACACAAAAAAGTCACTGACAAACATCCAATGTAGGCGGGCCTATCTTTGAAATTTCCTGATTCGTTGAAAAGTCTGCTGGATACTATGGATTAGTAAGCTGAAGATAGATGCCACAATGATACAGAAGGACTTTGGATGACTGTCCAGGCAGCAAGATGTTTCTGTCAATTCTAGAGTTTTGGAAGTTGCTTACAATGGACTTTCTGTTTACTTAGCTAATATTATATTTTCTGGAGTCTTTTATAGAGTTGAAGACTATATAGTTATAGGTTTCCTTAGTTATGATAAAAGACAAAATAGATATAAACATTGTGATTGTAATTCTTGCTTGATCACTGTTTTATGTAATTTTACTATGTTATAGTTAAAGCCTTCCTTTTATTTAGACAGAAAAGGGGAGGTGATGTGGGATTCCCCTTTGTATGCTGTGAATAAATACTATTGGTTAATAAAAAAACGGTCTTAGGCCTGCATAAGACAGAACTTAGGTAGGCAGGGAAAACTAACCTGAGTGCTGAGAGAAAGAAGGTGGAGTCAGAGAAAAGTCATAGCCTTGTGGTTATACACAGATTAATAGAGATGTGCTAAATTAAGATATGAGTTAGCCAGAAATACGCTTAAGATATTGGCCGAACTGTATTGCAAATAATATGGTTTCTGTGTGATTATTTCAGGGTTGAGCAGCTGAAAACTAACTAGCTGCCTCCTACAACAGATTTATTGACTTCTAGGACAGGGAGAAGCAAGTGGATTTTGTCCAAACTGCTCAGGACTTGGCAGCATTTCAATAGTGACCTAAGGGCACTGATGATAATACGGAAAAAAATAGAAACTGTATTGCCAATGAGCATGTAAAACAGTACAACTATGCTGAAAAACTGCAGTTTATTCAAAGCAAATACATGAATACCACAGCACTGAGCAAATGCACTCTTGGCCGTTTATATCAGAGGAAAAAAAGGTTTCCATATGGAATACAAAGAATACATCCTAAAATGCAGGATTGTATAAGAGAGCAGTACAAGGCGGCTCCCAGAAGAACTGATTCTGTATTGTGTGTAGGTAGTGAAAATGTTCTTTATTAGGACTGGCTTCCGATTTTACTATACAGACCCTGCATGCCCTGTGTATGGGTACAGGCAGCCCCACCACCATCTTAATGGACTTTCATCTTGAAGCCCAGGATGCAGAGCACTTGACACTACAGCACACCTCTTAGCCAGGGTACCAAACCTTCTCCTTTGGGGGCTGCGCTAGTCAGGGAGAGGCCGGGGGGACTAAGGGCAGGAATAGAGAGGCAGAGTGTGTCAGCATGCACTCTTTACCAGCTCTCTACCCCACTCCTTTCCCCTTCATTCAGGGTGACATTGTCCACATCACCCTGCTTCTCCTCTGGGACCTGGATTAAGGGTTCTTGCTTTTAAAACACTACTGCAGCTTCTTGCCAAGGAGATTGTTGATAGTACTGAGGGCCATAATGAAACTACAGTTCTGGTTGCCATCCTGTGATATTTTTGTTGGGCAAGTTCTTCTCTTTAGCCTACTGGAGAATCTTGATAGTATTCTTCTATTTAGCCTATTGGAGGGCCTCTCTGTTGTCTTCATCTTATGATTGAGGCTCTCATTAAGGTAGTCTAAAGCAAGCACGAAGAGCTGGACCAGCACAAGGTCATGCTCACTCTTGGGAGTCTTATCTTCCCCCTAAGCTGTACATGCCTCCTTGCAGTGCTGGTTGACCCCACAGTTGGAAACAATAGCTGGGAGCATTGTGCTGGCTGATGCCATGGCTGTAACTGGACTTCTTCTAGCCTTTATTTAGCCCGGAGTTCCACATTCTCTGTTCATATTCACAAGTGGGCCCAGCACTGGTGTGCACATATTACTGAGTGGTTTGAGATATCAATGAAGGCTGTGTAGCTCATGGCACTGTGTATCTGACCCTGTGATGCTGGAAGCTTCTCTTCTCCTATATCTGAAGCTGTGAGTTGGTAACCTTTGTCCATTCTAGGAAAAAAAAAATGAAAAGAAAAAAAGAAAGAAAGAGAAAAGCTCTTTGAAATCTTTTGGAATTTCTTAAAAATATATTTATTTTTTATTTTATGTACATTGGTGTTTTGTCTACGTGTATATCTGTATGAGGGTGAGACCTGGAGTTACAGACAGTTGTGAACTGCCATGTGGGTGCTGAGAATTGAACCTGGTGCTTTGTAACAGCAACCAGTGCTCTTAACTGCTAAGGCATCTCTCCAGTCCCCATCCTTTTGAAATTTTATTTTGAGGCTTTGATCACATACCTACTAGGTCTATCATAGTAAAACAGCTGACAAGTGAAAACAATCAAGATCTGGGAGATTTTGAAGACATCTTGCAACCTTCCATCATGCTGGAGGCCCAGAAAACAACACAATGATTGCTAACTGGCTTCTGCTGGGCTCTCGTACTTAGCCACTTCATACACTGTTATGTAATCCATCAGGAAGCCCACAGTCCATAGCATGGCCTTGGCCATGGGTGCTCCCTAAACCTACCACGCTTTCTAACAATCTGGCCTTTATGGGTAACAAAATGTGTCTTTGTTCATAAACTTATCTATTCATATACTTATGTAATTACATAAACAGTACAGTATTACAGAAATGGTTATGAAAATAGGGTTCCCCTCTGTAAAAAATCAAATGCTTTAGAAAGATGTAATATCTGGTTGTTTTACAGTTGTCCTCAAACTACAAAAATTAGGGGGAAGAATAAAAATGTAAAAACATTCATCTCTCATATATTTCACAGAATCTTTGAAATCCTCACTTCATAATTTAGAAAGAGAGGATCTTCGGATGTAGTTCAGCTGTAGAGTGCTTGACTAGCATGACTGAGGTCCTAGGCTTTGTCTCCCACACTGCAAAAGTGAAATTATACAGAGGCCAGCAAGATGTCTTCACAGGTAAAGTCTGATGACGTGAGATCAAGGCCAAAGACCCACATAGTGGAAGAAGAAAGTTGAGTCACAAGTTGTCCTCTGATCTATACACATGTGTCATGGTATGTGTACACAAATATGTGTACATGCACACACACTAAATAAACTTTTAAAATAGTATAATATAAAATGCAATAAAAGATAAACAGAAATGGAAAATCCCACATGCCCTGATGCTAACATTTATGTGAAAAAATATTTGAAGACCACAGATTCACACAAAATTGTGTTAGTGAGCAGTAGGTGAGGTAAAACATTTTTCTATGTTTTTATACTTTTAAATTTCTTTTCGAATAGCGAGTGGTTTCACTACATTAAAGAAGTTCTTATGTCTGTCTGGGGAGAGCTTTCTGTTGATTGGTCGCTGGCCTGGATATTCAATCTGCAGGAGCCCTTTCAACACTGAAAATGTTCAATTCTTCATGAGCTAAGCTAGAGCCAGAGAAGGCAGGAAGTGGGAATTGCTGTAACAGCAGACGACCTAGGCCTGAATCCCCATTTCTCATCCATCCTCACACCTCAGGTCAAGCATTAGTGACAAGATGAATGGGAGACAGGGCACATCTGCATCTGTAGAGAAGACAGACAACTGGCAGATAGTATGGGTGAGAATCGATGTCTAGGTTGATGAAAAGGACATATCATTCCCTCCTAGGAGACATACCACCAATACAAGTGGGCAGAGGCTTTGCTGACCTCACTGGACCATGAATCAAGATTGGAGTTTGTTCCATGAGCCAACAAAATTACTTTACTGATTGAACTGTGTTTTCTACTTGCTTCCAAGCAGATACAAAGAGCAGTCTTTTGCTTGGGATCTGGTAGGAGGCAGTGTCTGAAAGGGAATTTTAAAACTCAACCAGGGGCTGGAGAGATGACTCAGAAGTTAAGATCTCTAGCTGCTCTTGCAGAGGACCATCGTTCAAGTCCAAGCACTAACATGGTGACTTACAACCATCTATTACTACAGTTCTAGGGGAATTCAGTACCCTCTTCTGGTCTCTGCAAGCACCAGGCACTTAAGTTGTATACATGCAGGCAAACACCCATACCCATATAAAATAAAAATGAAGGGACAACCTGCCTGTCTTCTTCCTTAGAGAAATTTTGATAAATGTCATTGCTTTTTTATTCCTAGCCAGTGGCTTTTCAAACACAGAAGCTTTAATGCCCCACTGATCTTTTAGTGCTCCTTCCAGGCTGATGCCATCAACAACTACCCAGCTGGGCTTCCACTTATCCTGTCTCTGATGTTGTAAAGTTTGCTCTGCCCAAAGGCCAGTGGATGAATTACAGTGAGACAGCCAGACTATAAGCCAAATGGGCCCTTTTAAAAGTGTGCAGGCACAAAATGAAATATCACTGCACATATCGTGGCTGAGTGACACTGCCAAGATGGCAAAAGCGATCAGGATAAATTGACTTACTCCGAGCAAAGGCACTGTTTGGAAGAATCTCAGGGCCCTAAGGTGACATAGATCCTTCCCAACGGACCACACTAGATCATAGCCAGCATCTGCTAAACAAAGGGCCCAGCCGTACTTGCTTATACTTGGAGCTATTGCTCACCGCGCTGCCCCCACTCAGCTGATAGTCCGTAAACTGATCATGATAGTCATCGATGGAATATGAGGGCAAGGAGAAGGGAAAAGCTACGTTGCTTTTATTCCCACTCTTTTTTTTTTTTTTTTTTTTTTGAGACAGGGTTTATCAGTGTAGCTTTTAGGGCCTGTCCTGGCACTAGCTCTTGTAGACCAGGCTGGCCTCGAACTCACAGAGATCTGCCTGCCTCTGCCTTCTGAGTGCTGGGATACAAGGCTGACTCTGACGGGGAGGAGGCAGTCACTTTCTGGGACTTTAAATCTCTGACTTGTGTCCCTGTTGGTTGTTGAATGTGACAGCCTGGTGACCAGTTTCCTGCACCAGGCCCCTTGGTTTCAGATACACCCATGGCTTCTGTTCCGTGGTTGGACCCTGATTTGTGCAGTGGCTATTCTGCAACCATAAAAGGGAGAGTTGAAGTTTGGGGGACACCACTACTGTATTGCTGAAGGTCTTTGTCTGTCCCATATATAATAAGGTTACTTGTTATTGTTTTCCTTGCATTCTCAACATTTCTTCTGTTTACGACTTAAAGTTATACCTCAGCTTCTAAAGGGAGTTTCTTGTTTTCTACTTATTATGGCACAGTACTTTCCAAACCTCCATTTTATTGTGTTCCACACTTTAAAAGCCACCTGGATGTTCTCCCTCTCTAGTCTTTTTGTTAAGCTATCTTTAAGCCCACTTATATGTTTTTGTAATGTGTCAGGCAGACTCTGTTACGACAGAAAAGTTTCAAAAGACTTGTGCAGCTGGGAAGTTTTTGATGATTTCATTTTATAAGTCCTTTGGAATGAACATGGGCATTAAGAGGCACAATGAATACAGCATCAGTTTAACAAGATCTGAGTGGCCTTATTTTTACAGAGAACTTAACGTTTCTAGACATTGGGATTCCACCAGTGGTTTTCTCTATAATGTTTAAAAAATAGAATTTAGCAGACATATATAATGTGGAAAAAATAGAAAAGTTGTCGTAAATCTTTTGTATTAAAGTGTTTTCGATTGCTTTAGAAGGAAACAGGACACAAAGGTCCAGGTGCTGTTTGTTAGAGCAGGGGGCTCATGTCTCCACATCCTGAAGGGATAAAGTGAAAGAAATTGAAGCACACAGGTCACGTGCTTGCGGGAACCCTGAGAAATCAAACCCATCTGGCCTCTGCGTAAAGCAGGGCTGCCATGCGCCTGCTGAAGCAGTGGAGACTGCACAGTGACCCTTCTCTGGCCACTGGGGCTCCATACAGTCTTCAATGGGGCAGCCTGACGGTGGGCTGCTTAAGCTGCTTCTCCATGCGTCTGTGCCTACTCACCATGACATTGAACTCAGCTACTAGGACCTCCAGCATGTTGTCCCCAGAAAATGGCCATTCACTGGATCTGGAAGAGTTAGATCTCTAAGGCAGGTATTGAATCTCCTCAGCCTGAGTGCTGGTGTATATTAGGTATGCAACAGCTGGAGTGTTTTCTTTTGAGGGATTTGGTATAGGAAATAATTTTCACTTTAATATCGACTTAAAATATTTACATATATCAGGAGAATTTATGTTCTGTTTCTCCTCTTTTAATAGTGGTGTACAGGTACAATATGTACGTCTGTGTGTATTCACGTATGCATGTATGTGGCCACGTACGTGTGAAGGTGCCTATGTGCATTGGTGCTCATGCACACAGCGGCCAGAGGTCTGAGTGATGCATGCACTGTCCCCTATCACTCTCCTTGTGGATACTACCAAACACTCATTGATTCAGCTGCTTCAGCTGACCAGCTTTCTCTGGGCATGTCAACTCTGACTCCTGAGCTCTGGGATTATAAGCAGTCTTCTAGGCCCAGGGTAATTATGTGGGTGTAAGAGATCTGAGCTCTGGTCTGTATGCTTAGTGCTTTACCCACTGAACCATCTCCCCAGTCCTCCTATCCCCTTCTTCACAAGTATTTTTACAAAGTTTAAATAAATTATGATGTGTATAAAATTTTGTATAATGATTTGGAAATGTAACATTATTGTGCAGATTTATAAAATGAAGAAGTGAACATTTTATGTTTATATTAATACTTCACTCACAAATTTCATCATTCGTGGAAGTAGTCACAGACTTTGTGTGTAGAGCTTGCCTGGATTTCCCTCTCAGAACTGAAGCTCCTGTGTGTTGCAGGCAAACCTATGAGAAACTATTCGTTATTCTTGGTGTCACTTTTCCTTCCCTGAGACAGGGTTTATGATGTTGGCCTGGCTGGCCTGGAGCCTGGAACTCCCCGAGATCTGCCTGACTCTGCCTCCTGAGGACTGGGGTTAAAGACGTGCCACCACCCTGTCTTGGTGCCACTTTTTAGGGTTTGGAAAGTGGTGTTAACCTAACCATCAACTGCTTCAGCTTTTTCAGACAGAGGTGCTTTACTGTATTTGAACACACTGGATTCGTTCTTCATAACATGGAAATCTGATTGTACAAGTCCACATGAGAAGAGAGACTTTGTTTTCTTCCAGTTGAGGCATTTTCTAAAAATGAAACTTTGCTGCTTGGATTTCACCATCTATTACATTTCCTATGCACTGATCTAAGTACAGAGGCAGTTATTTATCAAACAAGATAGTAGAACAGAGAAGGCACTTTGCTGCCATGCCGCCACAGCTCATACACATTGTGTTGAACATTTGGGATGTAGATTGTCGTAGAAGTGGCTACTCGATAATATTCAGCATAGACAACTAAAGGGCTTACAAGGCATAATGATGTGGTCACTTGCATGCCATATAAACAATGATAATTGTGTAACAGACACAGCATTTACTATGACTTACACAGTTATTGCTTTAAGATGCAGGATTAATTACATAGGGGCCTAGGGGTAGACTAGAAAGCAAGACTTTCTCTGTCTACACTAGTGTTACCCTGGTGCATTAGATTCCTGGGTAAAGGCACAACTACTGTAAATATCTATCTGTTCCCCCTAATCTTGTTGTTCTGTTGAGATTTTGAGGGACCTAAGTTACAACTCCGAGTTTGACCTGGTTCCTATGCTGGAATTTCTAAAATCTTTTTCTATTTGTAATACTATCTTCCCTTCTGATCTTGGCCCTAGATAGCAAGCAACCTGTCCCCAAAGTCAGAAAGTCCTATACCAGATTCCAAATTATCTGATTGTAATGACTTGATAGGAAGAATGGATGTCTCTCATAGCACATGAGATGAACAAAACTTTATTCAACTTAAGAAGTCAAGGTTACAATGCTTACCAGTCAGAAACTCACCTCGAGGATGCCAGTTACCCAGCATTCACTCTTTTAGAATATCTTTGTGTTAATTAGTGAACTATAGTTCCAAAGGCCTTTGTCCTCATCTTGTCTTCTTCATCTCGAAAGATCAAATGAATCTTCTTTAGAAAATAGAATTTTAACTTTTGGAAGTCAAAGTTTTATGTCTCTACAATAACAAGTAACAAAGAACATTCAGTACTGAAGTCGAAATAATTCTCAGATGACACAATTTCAGTAAAGTGTAGGATCTGCTCAGGCTGTGTTGCCCTTCCTTTCATCTGTAGGTCGATGTTGCATCAAGTAAATGTATATGTTTGCTGATAAATAGTTTGAGGACTTTCTAAGAAATATGATTTCTATATCCTGTTTATTTTGAGTTCCTTTAGAGCAATTCAATTTTCTTTTTAAAACATAAGATTAGATTTTTAGGCCAGGGCATATTCCTCCTTAAATAATTTATGAGATACACATTTATGAAATTATGTGAATTCCTATAAACAATTAACAAATATTTAACACCACAATGCAATACAATTAATTATTAATGCTGGTAAATATTAATAGTAATAATTGTAATAAAGTATCAATATTTAAATAAATGCTAATAAGTTGAAACAGTTTTTACCAACCTTCAAGGTTCTGTCATTTTGTATACTATTTATAAAACTTATTTTTGCAGTAGTTGAGATTGATATTAGGAACTTCTGGTGCCAGGCAAGTGCTCCATCATCCTCAGTCATTTTTGAAGTTTTATTTTGAGACAGGGTCTGGCTAAGTTGCTCAGGTTGGTCTTGAACTTGCTATGTGACCCAACCAGGATGTAAACTTGTGCTCCTCCCACCTCAGCCTGCAAAGTATCTAGGGTTACTAGCCTGAGGCCTGGCTCCATTTTTATTTTAATTTTTTTTTTTTTACATACCAACCCCAGTTCCCACTCCCTCCCCTTCTCCTACCCTTGCACCTTCTCTTAAAGAGAGGCCATATCTTTATGGCCTCTCTTTAGGAGTCAAAGAAGTCTAGCAAACCAAGTTGAGGCAGGACCAAGTTCCTTCCCCCTGTACTAAGGCTGAGCAAGGTACCCAGCATATGGAATGGGCTCCAAAAAGTCAGTTCGTGAACACAGGATAAGTCCTGGTTCCATTGACAGGGGCCCCTCCAAAAGATCAAGCCACATAACTGTCACCCATATTCAAAGGGCCTAGTTTGGTCCATGCAGGTTCCCCAGCTGTCAGTCCAGAGTCAGTGAGCTCCCATTAGCTTAGGTCAGCTGACTCTGAGATTTTCCTCATCGTCATTTTGATCCTCCTTGCTCATATGATCCCTCCTCTCTCTCTTCTGTCACTCCAGGAGCTCAGTCCAGTGCCTGGGTGTGGATCACTGCATCTGCTTCCATCAGTTAGTTACTGGATAAAGACTCTATGATGACAATTAAGATAGTCACTAATCTGATTATAGGGGAAGGCCAGTTCAGGTACTCTCTTCACTATTGCTAGGAGTTTTAGCTGGGGTCATCCTTGTGGATTCCTGGGAATTTTCCTAGTACCAAATTTCTCCCTAACCCCATAATGGTTCCTTCAATCAAGATACCTCTTCCATTCCTCTCCCTCTCTGTCCCTCCCCCAACTCAGCCATTTTGACTCCCATGTTCCCATCTCCATCCCTTCCCTTTTACTCCCCCTCCCAGTTTACCCAGGAGATCTTAACTATTTCCCTTTCCTGGGGCCCTCCATACGTGTCCCTCTTAGGGTCCTTCTTTTTACCTAGCTTCTCTAGGGTTGTGGACCATAGCCCTTCTATATACAGATGATAAATGTGCTAAGAAAGAAATGCAAATATAACTGTTGTAGATAAATAGGAATGGAACCATCAATGCAAACCCCATTATATATGAAACACAGATTTTTTTTTTTTTTTGGTTTTTCGAGACAGGGTTTCTCTGTGGCTTTGGAGCCTGTCCTGGAACCAGCTCTCTAGACCAGGCTGGTCTCGAACTCACAGAGATCCGCCTGCCTCTGCCTCCCGAGTGCTGGGATTAAAGGCGTGCACCACCATCGCCCGGCCTGAAACAGATTTTTTTAAGGAAGAAGTTTCTTTGAAACAATCCATCTAGAAAAATGCTAAAATTCTGACTAGAAATAGCTCCCTAGTTGTTAGGACAGGACTCTCCAAAGGTGTTTTAAATGGCTAAAGAAACAGGTTTATTTTTTACAGCATTAAAATATACAGTTACCACTGACAGTTTCTCTGGCCTCAATTAGAATATATATATTTACATTTCAAGTAAAGTATTCATTTTATTAATTTATGATGAAAGACATTTAACACTAGCTTATACCGGTTGGTACTCATATTTGTAAAGAACTTCTTGTGTACGAAGTTTAAAAGAAGTACTATTAACTTCTAAAGTTCAAAGAGGACCTGAAAATTTGCAATTAAATGATCCAGAAAAAAAAGCATAAAAGTGGCCAAAGTAAATAAGCATCTGTCTCACAAAGGGGGGAAAAAGCAAATAGTCAATAAATGCCAGCAGCATGTTCAGCCTCACTAGTAGTTAAATGTCAGCAGGAGTGGGCAATTGTATTCCCATCATGAGCAAAATGTAACAACTGAAGACACAGAGTGCTTTCAAGGCTGAACTGTGAATGGATTTTAAAAATAGAAACTTTAAAAAGTCATGTGTAATTTTTTTTAATGTTCAGATGTCCCTTCTCTTTGCTACAGCAGGCCTACTTTTAGGAATGCATCCATGTCTGTATCTACATGTATGTGTTGCATGTGCATGCACATGCATGCACTCACACATACAGAATTATAAAAGCACAGAAAGCTGTAAAAATGCACACTTTTGATATTTATTTTCAATAGATAGAGTCTCACTATGTAGCTCTGGCTGTTCTGAAACTCACTATGTAGACCAGGCCGGGCTCAAACGACAGAGATCTAAATGTGTATGCTACCTTGTCCATCTAGTAGCCTTTTTCTTTTAAATTTAAGGGTTAGCATTACCAATAATAGTCATATTATTGAATTCTATGTATCATTCAAAATAACAGAGATTGACTTATAAGGACAACATTGCATGACATACTACCAAATTTAAAAACTGACCAAATGCACAGCTAACACTGATGCTCACTCTCAGACATGTGGTGTCTCTATGTATCTTCCAGGCCTCCTTACAAGAAGTTTATCTTTCTCAGTTCTTAAAAATTTCCTTCAAAAGTAAATTCCTGAGAGAAATGACCATCTCACTGGTAAAAAGTCATTTCAAACATTGTCAAACAGGATACAAAAATGGAAACAAAATATTGTAACTTTCAGAGATAAACTCAAGTACTTTTGACAGAATTCTGAGATACATGTTGTGAAATATGTTTAGTATTTTTAATAAATGAAATGAAACTTTGACAACTGTGCAGAATGACTGCCTAAGTCTGAATAAAGATCAATGAAGAACCTAGAAAATAAAAACATAGTGATTGAAATGAGCAAATAGCACCCAGGAGGTGAGCTTTGCAGCAGATTAAACACAGTTGAAGAGAGATTAATAATCTCAAAAACAAATCTTTACCAAGAAACGATGCAAAATATATCACATAAATGACCTTCAGAATGTAAGACAACAAAGGAAAAGATGGGTGGAGAAAGGATGTGTCTAATAGTAGTTCTAAGAGGAAAAGAAGGAGAAAAGGGAAACAAAGGCAATATGTAAGAACAAAATCGCTGAAAAGTGTTCTCTAGATTTGATCTGAAGATCAGTGAAAATCAGGCGTGATAGAAACTAAACAAATCTACCACCAGATAAACCACTGAGCAGGAGACCAAGAGCAGATCCCCACAGGAGACCAAGAGCAGATCCCCACAGGAGACCAAGAGCAGATCCCCACAGGAGACCAAGAGCAGATCCTCACAGGAGACCAAGAACAGATCCTCACAGGAGACCAAGAACAGATCCTCACAGGAGACCAAGAGCAGATCCCTGCAGGAGACCAAGAACAGATCCTCACAGGAGACCAAGAGCAGATCCCCGCAGGAGACCAAGAGCAGATCCCCACAGGAGACCAAGAGCAGATCCCCACAGGAGACCAAGAGCAGATCCCCACAGGAGACCAAGAGCAGATCCCCACAGGAGACCAAGAGCAGATCCCCACAGGAGACCAAGAGCAGGTTCCCACAGGAGAAACAATACCTTTTACCATTCTACAAGATGATGTGTTTTTCTCTTTATAGCACTGAATAAATCCAGGAGAGTGTGAACTGACATGTTTAATGTACAAAAGAAAACTTTTCTCAACATAAAATTCTACGCCTAGGAAAAAATTGTCTTTTCTTCATGAAGCCAAAGGATGACATTTTCAAGTCACCAGGAAGAGAGTAGAGTTTGCTGTTAAGCAGATATTTGCCAAAGGAAACTCTCAACCCTGTTAGAGATTGAACGGGGGTGATCTCACATTCACTATGAAATGCACACAGAGGAAGAAGTACCAAGAAAATATGACAAACTTAAATTTCTATGCACCTACTAATACAAAAACAAAAGTCGTCTGTGTAGGTAGTTTTAGCCAATGAGACAGAAGCAGAAAGCTAGCATCAAGATATTCTTTCAAAGGATAGCGTACAGCCTTTTCCATTTTCTTCAATTTCTTGATAAGCAGTGGATCTCATAGACTTGACCCTGCACAGTGGGTAGAGGCTGGGTCACAGAGAGGTTGCAGAGCAGAGACCTCCCCACAGAACTTGACTGTTCACCCCTAAACTGTTCACAGATCACAGTGAGTCGTTACTTTTGCTCTTCTGGAAAATACTTCTTTGGGAGTCTGTGGTTTGTTGTTTGTTTCTTTGTTTTTCCCAAAACCTGATTTTAGCTAATCTGGAGTGAGTTTACTGATGTCACAGAAGTAGACACTTCTGCAAAGGAAGGAAAAGATAGCCTCATTGCTTCCCTTACCCCGTGTGCTCCTGAGATAATACTGTAACACTTAGGCAATCAACATGAGGGAAGAAAAAGTACATCTGTCAAATGGCAAGCAGTGCTATGTGGCATATGTTTTCTTAATCTGTGTTTCCGTGCCTACACTCCTTTGAGTAGCCAGTTAGGAAGGAAGCAGGCTATTAGATGATTAATTTGCTTCATTTAGACTTCCCCTTTCTCTTCCCTACTTTAGGTACTTAATATCTGTAAAAATTGCCAAATGGTCCATTTGTGCTTAATGATTTCTATAGAAATTTAATTGATTAAAAAGGACACTCCTTAGCAAATATAGACATTTTGGTTCCCATTCTAGCATGTCTGAATGCAATCTTTCTGATTTTGCTTCTGAGGCCTTTGCTGTTGTTTTTCAATCCAGCCACAAGTCCCAGGGAAGAAATGTTCAAGTGCAAAGACTTGCCAGGTGACATAAGAATGAGAAACTCGGAGGAAGGCTTCAGTGTTGGAAAACAAAAGGCTGGTGACCTCACTAAATGCTCCTTCTGGCGCTGTCTAAAGTAAGCAGGTCCTGGCAAACATTGATTCTTGAGACCCATGATACAGCTCATCAGAGGAAGTAACTTAAGACTTCAAAGGCCACTGGAGCGTGGCAACTCAACTCTGGGATGCCCGAACTTCTTTGAAGCGATGTGTGGACGTAAATGGTTTAGGGTATAAGTTTCCAGCCTCCAGATTCTTTAAGATTACATCTGTGAATGTTCCCACAGCCAGTGCCACGCTGACGTTCTTGTGCTGTCTCCTGCTTTCAATTTATCTCCTGCTTCTCTCACTTCAAGACTTTAGGATATATTTTAAACAATAAAGTCAGCAGATAATTTCTCCATGAACCTTATTCTGCTTATTTTTTTTAAATAAGTAAATTGTGTCAAGCGGCAAAGCTAATTTTCATTACATTTTTAAATCCATCCTTCCATTACTTAGAAAGACAAATGGGGTTGACTTTTATGTCTTTAATAATGCTGCAGATTTAAAGGGTAAAATGCATCTAGCCACCTAAGAACGCTTCTTTACTCAAAATTAGAAAGACCCTCCCTTAGCTATGTTCGTGTTTCGTATGGATACATGATTTACTGTGCATCTGGAAACCATTCTCCTGAGAAGTCTTCACTGTTTCCCTTGGTGATACTGGGAGACATCACCCGGATATTATTAATCCTTGGTTTGTTTTCCAAAATATCAAGTCTCATGTTAAATTCTTTATTCTCCAGGAGGGTTTCTAGAATAATCACTCCTTGGCTAGACCATGAATCTTCTATACCAAATAACCTTGCCTGCATTCCAATGTGCTTTGTTCCCAGAATAAGTGTGGCTGGACACATAATGACTTTCAAATTTCTTTATAATATTCTGTATTCCTATTAAAATAAATATGCATAGAATAAAGTAGAATTCATAGATATCAATTTGCTTTAAAAAGATTTAAGGAAACTATCTAAAGAGAAATAATTTTGTTGGTTTTTTTAAGGTTTATTTTATTTGTGTGCATGTGTCTGTCTGTATGACCATATGCCAGATATGTATGGACACTTAGGGAAGCCAGAGGAGAGTGCTGGACACCCTAGAACAGGAATTACTGGTAGTTGTGAGGTACTGGATGTGTGTACTAAGAGTTGAATTCCGGTCTTCAGCAAAAGTAATACGTGCTTTTAACCAGTGAGTTTCTCTCTAGGCACAAAGAAGAAAATTTGAACTATTAATTCCACTACTCATCCAGGATACTTTTGGTAGAGGCTGGATATAGCAGAAATGATAGCAATGATAAGGATGCACTTGATGAATGAGTGTTAACATGAGTTTCTGCAGACTGAATTAATATTTATAATGCTTCCTTGTGCTTTCATAGGAATACTATATATCTTTACCATGACCTTGTGGTAAACAAATAGTAGTTCTCCATTGTATTAACCTTCTGTTCCTAGAGTAAATTCCTGATGTAATTGAATTGAAAAGAGGGAAGGTTTAGTTACATCACCATTTTGGAGACCTCAGTTCATGGTCATTTGGTCCCATTGCTTTCATGCTATGGTGAGGAAGCATATCACCAGTATAGAGAAACCCCAATCGCCTTGAGTTTGTGGGGAAAAGTAGCAGGGAAAGCAACCATGGTTCCACAATTCCTTTTGGCAACATGACCACAGTGATCTGTAAACTCCATCAGGCCCCACCTTTTAAAAGTTTCACCGCCTCCAAACAGTACCATGCTAGGGATCAATCCTTAAACCCATGAACCTTTGAGTGGCAGTGAATATACAAATTAAATTACCTACTCTTTGACTTTAGGCTTGGCCACTTGACTTCTTTTGGTCAATGGGGAAGCCTTTGAAATGATCCACAGGACAAGAGCATGCAGCAGGTATGGCTACCATACCTTGGCTTAATTTATAGCATGGGACATGTGGAAGAGAACAGCCTACAATCAATGATGCTCTGAGCCAGAGCCACAAGTCACAGCGCTAATGAATAAGATTGCAGCCAGAGCACCAGTGACCCACAGCTGCTCAAGCATGGTATAAATTTACAGACACCACTGAGCTTTGAAGCAGTTTATTGCAAAGTATTATTGTAATAACAGTGGACTCTAGACAGAAACATCACCACCTCTGAGGGCTTTCTTACCATCAGAACTGTATCCATCTCCTGACAACTGAGTGGCCCCAGAGACTAAAGAGCAAAGACTGGGTGGTGATAAGGCCTGGGTCTCCTTCCTTTCTTTGTACTCTAATTGTTTTATTAACTCTTTTTTTAAGTTTTTTACTGGCATAGTTTCATAATTAATGGGTTTCATAAGGATAATTTCTTTCAAGTGTATCAGTGCTCTGAGCAATGGTTTTGTCTCTACCCCTCGCCATACTACTTTCTTCATCTGCTACTTCATTCTTTTCCCCAGCCCCCCACATCCACCTATATGAAATCTAGAATGGATAAATGTGAGAAAACACATAGTATTTGTTTTTCTGAATATGGTTTATTTCAATTACTATTATCATCTATCTTCAGTTGCATCATTTTTCAGGAAATGAAATGACCTAGCTTTATTCTTCTCTATGCTTAGGAAAACGCTATTATGTTACCACAGCACCTTCTCTCTATCCTTCCATCTGCTGATGTGTCCTTTTCCTAAAAGTCACTGGGCTAAACCACACCCAAGCATTCTCTTGCATATTGCTCAAATAGTTCCATATTCCTAAACAATTTACTTGAACAGTGATGGTTGAGCCTCTGTTTTGTAGAGATCATCATTAAATTTTACTATGGAGTAAAGGGATACAAACAATCTCTGTAGCCATACTTCTTTCTTCTAGGTCCTGCATCCTATTGTCCTTACACTAGAGAATACAAAGTAAATCCTGTATAAGAAATTGTTGTACTTTATTTTATAAGGAATTATTTACTGGAAAAAGGTATATCCATAGTCAGAACAGAAGCAACATTCTAAAAACATATACTTTTGACATAGGACCTCACTCTATTACCTTGGCTGGCCTAGAGCTCACTTTATAGAATAAACTAGCCTAGAATTTACAGAGATCTGCTTGCTTCTGCCTTCAGAGTTTTAGAACCCTGTTTAAAGCGTGTACCCCCATGTCCTTATGAAATTGATTTAAAGTATTTTTGATACATAGTTGGTTGAATCCATAGATGTATAACTGACAGGTTGGGGGACAGTGGGATTTGATTGAAAAACTCTGAAACATGTCAGTTTTTGCTTTCAGATCTTCTGCTTGGAGATGGAAGGAAGGATGCCAGTACCGACAGAGGGCCCAGAGGACTGACAACCCTCCATACTCAGTGTCTGTGGTCCTGCTACATTGGGTTGTACCTGGAACCCAAGTCATAGGATCTTTTGCTGGAGGAAAAACATGCGAGGTCTAGCTACTTAGAATGTATGGCCCTCCTGCTTTCTGCCCTCTTACTCGCCAGAGTTCAGACTTGACGAGTTTTTTCCAGAATCTGTGACTATAAGGTATTTTTCTGTTGTCTTTCACTACACTTACTTACTCAGTTTTCTTGCCTCCCTCTCTGCTGAACCACTCGCTCGTGCTCTTGTTTTCTGTCATGCACATTTTACAGATATTATTTTATCTAGTTCAGCCCTTCCACTTTCTTGTTCCACCATAAGATGAGCAAATTTTGAGCATGTACATGATGCCTGTGCATGTTGCTGGAACTCCATGGCGAGGTAGGAAGGTTACAAAATACACTAGGGTTTCCCTAAAAGATCAAGATAGTGGTGTAGGATGAAAGCTGCCAAATTCAACTATGGCCCTCCCCAACCAGTTTGGTGGTGAATATGAAAATTATCAGATACATCAATGACCCTACCCTACTTGTTACTTCAGACTGGAGAAATATCCATCCCATCCAACTAATTTCTTTTTTTGTTTGTTTCTTTCTTTTCTTTTTTTCTCTTTCTCTTCCCCCCTCTCTACTTTTTTTTTCAAGACAGGGTTTCTCTGTAGCTTTGGAGCCTGAAGAAGGATTCTTAAAAGAAATCTCACACTAGCTCAGAATTGAGAATAATAGACGGTTATTTATTTAGGGGTAGACTCACAAATCAGAATCCTCTGCTGGAATGGAGAACAGAAACTGAATACTACAGCTGGAAAAGAGGCTGGACGCATGCTCTACATCCACATAAATAGTGTAAGAGGCCATGCCCCAGTGGGTGGGTAACTACTGACTGTAGGATTTCCGACAGCACATCCTCTTTTGTTTAAATAAGAGAGTTCTAAGCTTAATACAAAATTATATACAATAAAAATAAATATATTCAATAATTATTCTATCCTAACTAGTTTAAGTCTTGTATAATAAATAACTTGGCCAAGTCATGAGAGGAAAGAAACTACAACTATCTAGTCTTCAATCCCATCAAATATCCGAGAAGGGAAATAATATTGCTTGAGTAGGCAGGAAGTGCAATCAAGCAACTTCCAAAATGTGCAACGAATGACAGAGACAATTGGCTACCTGGGCAATCACCCAAAGTCTCATTCGTAACATTGAAGCAACCAACTATGGCTAAGGCCTAGAGTAACTGACAGACCATTTTCAGAGGCAGAAAATTTTTCAAAACCATTTTACCCTGTCTTGGCAAGATTTGAGAGTCCTGCTTATCCATTTCCTGATACCACGTACCTTGTCAGTGGTTGAGACATGGGCAGTGCCTTGCCCAAAGGCCAGTTATACACAGAAGAAAACAAGCTCCAAGTGGAGTGTATTTGGTGCTTAACATTTCGGGAATAGATCGGTGCTGTGAGGAACAATCATGTCTCACTTCAATAGAACCCTAAGTTACTTAAATCAATATTCTACAACTCTTTGAAGTGGTTGGAGATTATCTATCTATGCAGAATACAATCTCTATGTATCTAAACAACCTGATTAGTCTAATTATAAGTAGGACAAACATAGGTGACTATTGATCTACAATTCTTAATACCTATATAACTTATAGACTAAGATTTCATATTAGAATATTATACAATAAACAACTGTGAAAAAATAAGGACAATGACATCAAAATGTATCTTGATCAGAGGTAGAAATGTACACTGTATATGATAAATATATCCTAAAATTGTATCAATATACAAAAATGTTTTAAGCAGAGGTAGAAGCATGCATGCATACAATATAACAAAGTAACTTTGCCTAGGTATACAAATATGGTGGACGAAAATAGGAACATATTCAATATGTTTGTATCAATATGCAAGAATCTATACCAATGTAAATGGCCTATAAGTAATAGCTCACAAGTATTCACTCTATTACTCACTATTATTATTAGTGTGAGTAAGCTCACACTAATCTATTATTCCATCCAATTTTCCCTTCTTTTCCTTCAAAGAGATTCCCAAGGCTACAGAATTCCCCCCCCCAAACCCCTAACCCAATACCAATTATAATCAACCCCTAAATGATGTCCCTAACCCTGAGGACAAACTTTGTTGGGAGAGAGATGTGTTCTTCTAGAAATACTTCCATGGGGGCAATGTTCATTCTATGGGATCCTGTGAAAGTAAAATGATGGTTAATTTCTAAGATTACTGTCTGATATAATGCAAATAGTCTCTGAGTGTTCGGTAGGGTTTTTTTCTGAGGTTCCTATTTGGAATTCTGGCCAGATAATTGTAAAAAAGTTCGCCATTTCCGCTAACCAAGTTGGAACCATCTAGAGAGGCTGTTACCCAAAACAGGTCTTATGGTGGCACTATCAGCACGATGTCATCATATAAACCAGGTGGAGTTGTTGTTGTGGGGTCCCATCTTCTTCCTGGAAGCTTAAAAGACTACTGCAGGAAAATTCATTGTTCATTGTGGAAAACTTAAACATTATTTATATAGACATATATAGACATATATATTCAGCGAAAGGTATGATAGAGACAAAAATAGATAAGAAGAAAGATAAAACTTTTTCTAAATTCTTTTTTCTTTATGTCCCATACCAGACAGTCTCTTGACATGAGACAGAAACTCTGAATTTTTCTTTTAACAACATGCTTGGATGTAGAGAAAGACAGAGCCATTGTCCAAATCCAAAACCAGCTCTATATATTAATATATAGATATATATGTGTGTGTGTTTAACTGTATGTGTATCATTTATCTCATGTCATAAATTGTATTCCTTTTTCTCTATGATCCTTATGAGAATTCCCAAGGCTGGTTGATTCTTCAATATGGGAAGCATTTAGTTGCTCTTGTACCAGCTGTTCTAAAGCCTGCAACTTTTCTTCAGCTAGAGGCCACTGCTTAACTCATATTGGTTTCTCAGTTAACTGTTTAAAAGGTAGGGCTATTGGTACCTCTAAATGTTTGCTAGTTGCTTTATGTTCTTGTACAGCCTGAATGACTGGTGACCTTTAGTTCCTGGACTACAGGGGTGTTGCGGGAGATCCTTCTGCTCCTCCAGCCAATAGCCGCTGAGATACCAGCCCATTGGGGCATGGTCTCTCTCTTTAAAAAAGCGGCCACTTCCCTCCCACACCTCCCCCTACCCGCTGCTGTGATCAATGATGGAGAAAGGTCATTGGTTAATTAATAAAGAAACTGCTTAGCCTCATAGGTTAGAACATAGGTGGGTGGAGTAAACAGAACAGAATGCTGGGAGGAAGAGGAAATGAGCTCAGATTCAGGGCAGCTCCTCTCAGAGCCAGACGTGATGCAGCCAGCCACCAGGTCAGACATGCTGAATCTTTCCCAGTAAGCGCACCTAGTGGTGCTACACAGATTATTAGAAATGGGCTAAATTAATACACGGGATTAACCTAGAAGAGGCTAGATATAATGGGCCAGGCAGTGTTTAAAAGAATACAGTTTGTGTGTTGTTATTTCAGGGTATAAGCTAGCCAGGCGGCCGGGAGCTGGGTGGCAGGAACACAGCCCGCAGCTCCCCACAACACAGGAATATTAATCTGGGTATTTCAATGCTGCAGCAGGTCATAACCCCACAAATTTACCCCATATTAGCCACATATGGCCTCAGCTTCCCTCTTTGACCTTCTGGCACATTGCAGTCAACCCATCTTGTGCTTGGTTTGAGATATGGTTCCAATTTCTAGTAATAGAACATCTGCCTCTTAAAGAGGCCAATTTGGATGCCAAGATTCTGAAAGAATGATACTCACATTCACACCCGTGTCTATCAAACCAACAAGTACAATGTCATTTATATGCACTCTTAGCTTTGGTCTTTGATCATTTATAGAAGTCTGCCAGAATGTATTCTTCCTAATTCCTATTGGAATTTTTGACTTGTCCCCTATGTTTATGTCTAGAATAGTATGGTCTTTTATAGAAGGTTGTGGATTTTTTAATTTTCCTGGTGAGATATGTCCTCCACAGTGACTGGAAATGACTGGGCAACTTTTGGCTTGGGGGCCTGTGAGAGGCCACTGAAGGTGTTTCCCAATGGTATGGGTTTGCCTTGTCTGTCTTTCGTTGATTTGCATTTATTGGTCCAATGTTTGCAACACCTTCTACATATACCTGATGGTTGAGTCCTCCTATTTTTGACATTCCCAGAGGAAATATTATTTCTAGGAATTCCTTGTCTACAATCCCTTCTCAGATGTCCTATTCTACCACAATTAAAATATTTGGCATTTTGACGTCTCCTCATTCCTTTGGAAATTGATTCTCCTACCCAAGATTCAGTATTATAGTCAAATGTCTTAATGTTCATTTTATGCAGGATCCATTCATGCAGAGTGGTTATATAACCTTTAAAGGCCCAAGTATCTTTTTGCATTCTCAAGATCCAGAGATTCAATAAGTACTTGTCTAGCATCTGGATCTGTTACTTCTATTTGTACAGCTTTAGTTAATCTTTGTAAAAAGTCACTAAAGGGTTCTCTCTGGCCTTGTTTAACCCTGGTATATGATTCAATTCATTTTCCTGGATCTTGAATATTATTCCAAGCATTTAAGGCTGCTCTGTGGCAGAGGGACAAGATGTGTTCATCATAAAGAACTTGAACTTGTGGGTCAGCATAAGTGCCTTCACCAAGAATTTGATCTTGGGAAGCCTCAAGGCCTTTTGCTTTTCCATGTTGTTCCAAAATTTTTGTTCCTTTCCTGAAATGGCATTTAAACATTAACTGGGGCCCATCATCCAGGACTGCTAAAACTAACTGAATTCACATGTGGTGTTGCCTTGATGCTAGAAGCTCAAGTCTTTATCATCTCCCTACCAAATGTGGATTGCAAGCCATAAGTTGCAACAGCTTGCTTGATTTCTTTTAGATCATTTTTATCTATCTTTTTTAGAACCTTTTGAGCCTTTAGAACTTGATGCTTTGTCAGAGTAGATTAAGGATAGAAAACTAAAACTCTGAATAAGTCATCTCTGACAGCTACTAGTGATGTTGAATCCTGTCCTTCTGCCTTCTTTCCCTGCTCATCAGCTCTGATAATTTCCTCAATTATTTCAATTTTTTTTTTACTATTGTCTTTTGTAAAGCCTGAATCTCCTGGCTTGTGTGTATTTTTAGTGATTTCATTGAAGCACCTAGCCTCTGGTTTTCATTCTGCACATGTGATTCCAAGGTCTGAAGTTTCTCCTTTAAAGATAACACCTCATCCTTGGGCATCACTTGGACAGCATGCAGATTGCCATCCTGGAGAGATATTCTATCTGTTAACCTATCATAACTTTTTAACAAATTTTGATTGTCAAATTCAACAGTATTAATTCTTTCAGTTAATTTCTCACTACCCTTAGATATGGATTCAATTTTGTCTGTCTAATTAATGTTGTCCTTTTTAATAACATTAATTTTTTTCTGGTAACTTTTGATTTTCAATTGTATTAATCCTGTCAATTAGCTGTTCATTATTCATCTGGAAAGACTGTATCATTCCTAAAAGTGCCAATTTTTTTCTTAATGATAGAATATAAAGAAGAAAGTGAGTCCCAATATCCAATAAATTGAAGTATCACCATAACCATATAAGCCTTGTAGAATACAATCCTTTATTAACAAAAAAGTTACTAAAAGTTTCAATATTAATGTAATCTGCCATATTGATTTATTAATTACCTGTTATGTGATCTGGTAAACTGGAATCTTTATTGTCCAGCAGATGTCATGGTTGCAGAGTTGCAACTAGAAACAATGCAACCAGTCGCAACAGGAACCATCCTGAGCCGCCTTAGTTTTCTGCCTTGGTATTGGTTAAATACTGAGAAATATGCTTTGCTTGACAAATTAAAAGCAATTACATGCACCAAGAAACCCAGAACTCTTGGGCAGTCATGGTGACACATGCCTGTAATCCCAGATACAGAAGTCAGCCAGTCGTGGTGACACATGCCTGTAATCCCAGATACAGAAGTCAGCCAGTCATGGTGGCACATGCCTGTAATCCCAGACTCAGGACCCAGAGGCAGGGTAACTGCAAGTTTGAAGTTAGCCTGAAATAAACAGTAAGATTTGTGCCTCAAAAAACTAAACCCACCAACTAAATAAACAAAAATACAATAGACAATTTGGCCCAGAGTTAGGAATACATCTGTGTTATGAAAATGTAAATCTTTGAACTGGAAAACCAGTGAACTGACGCACCACTATGACCAAAATACCTAACGGTGGCAATGTAAGGGAGGAAGGGCTACTTAGCCCATGGTTTTTATGGTAAAGAGAGTATGGCCTTGAGTTCATGCTGGAGGGCATATGTGAGAGCAGCTGTCCTCACAGTATCAGGGAACTGGAGAATACAACCTTTAAGGGCTCCTTGTGATAACTTGCCCACCCCCACAGATAGGGCCCACCCCACAGCCAGGGCCCACCCCCAAAGCCAGGGCCCACCCCCACAGATAGGGCCCACCACCACAGCCAGGGCACACCCCCACAGCCAGGGCTCAGCCCCACTGCCAGGACCTACCTCCACAGCCAGTTAGGACCTACCTCCATAGCAAAAAAATCAGTGCCATAAACCCTGGAAACCAGTCTTGAAAATACAAGACTGTGGAGGAGAATCTAGCTTTGACTAATAACAATCAGACTGAAGGTAGAGGAAATAGATAGATGTCCATGGATGAGCTCTTTGGAAAGTGACCCATAATCCTCTCCTCTGTACTTATTGCCCCACTGAAAAAAAGGTACTGAGCCACATGGCTAACATAGATCAGAAAAATGGGTTAATCAAGATGTGAGATTTAGCCAGTGAGAGGCTAGAGCTAATGGGCCAATCAACTTATAATTTATGGAGACCTATGTGTGATTTTTCTTTGGGGCTAAACAGCTGTGGGAACCTGGTGGGAGGACATAAACACAAACGAGCAGGCCTGGCCCTTCATGTTACACAGTGGTAGCCCAGTAGTGGATAGAGGTCCTAGATGATGGCAGCCTGTAGTAGGATTCCACTGACATCAGACATAGTGATCTGCCAGATTCCTGAGACTAGGTTCAGAATGGAGAAACTTGTTTTGGTAATAGAATAAGACATAGTAGTGGAAGGGAACAAAGGAGGGGCCAAGAAAGAATTCCACAAGAGACTGGAGCAGTGGGACGATAGTTTTACACCATAATGCTGGTTTTAGAGGATGCTGGGAATTGAACTTAGGGCTTATTGCATGCTCAGAGAAAGCTCCACCAACTGAGCTATACCTCCAGGCCCTCCTCCCCCCAAAAAATGGTTTCTAATACCACAAATCATATCATGCATGCCATTCATTGCTTAAAATCTTCCTGTAGAGACATCTGTGGTAGCACACACCTGCAATTCTTATACTGGGGAGACAGAGGCAAAAGATTTATGAGTTTTAAGACACACTGGGAAATCGTGTCTTAAAACCAAAATTACAGGCAAACAACAACAACAACAACAAAAAGACCTTTCCATTAACTGCAACCACCTCCTCCTCCTTTCTCTTTCTCCTCCTTTGGCCTTATTATGATTTGAAGGGTTTACCTAATACATCCTGTACTTCTCCTGGACTTATACTGAACGACTAACCCATACCAACCCATTCACCTTTTGTCTTCATTCATCTTTGTATGCTATGTCTCATGACACTAGCCTTTTTCTGTTTTGGAATCCTGCACAGAAATCACTGTGTTCATGTTTTGGCCAGAGTTTTGACAACTAATTCTCCAGCTCCTGCTAATCAGCATCAATTGCACTGGTGTAACAAAGGTTTTGCTTTAGTGGTTCTGGTCAAATCATCAGCTCCGGCTGACTAGACACCACATGTTCTCACACAATGGAGTACGTGAGGTTCCCAATGAAGTGGTGCCAGCACAAATTAATATTAAAAACATTTATTGAGTGTCAAGAAGACTTGACTTTAAGGAGAAGGAGCAACTTGACTTCTAAACCATGGGGTTAGGTATTCAGTGTATACCGACATGGAATAGCAGGGTTCACATGGAGGCAGATGAGGCTGGACTCCTTTGATTCTTCGTGTGCTACATAATTTTGTGTCAACTTGACACAAGTTAACTTCATCTGAGAGGAGGGAACCTCAATTGAGAAAATGCCTCCATAAGATCAGGACATAGGTAAGTAAGCCTATAGGGCATTTTCTTAATTAGTGATTGATAGAAGAGGGCCCAGCCCATTGTGTATGATACCACCCCTGGGCTGGTAGTCCTGGGTTCTACAAGAAAGCAGGCTGAGCAAGCCAAGGGGAGCAAGTCAGTAAGCAGTACTTCTTCATGGCCTTTGCATCAGTTCCTGTCTCCAGGTTCCTGCCCTGTTTGAGCTTGGGTTCCTGTCCTGACTTCATTTTGATGATGAACTGTGAAGTGGAAGCAAAAGTTGAATAAACCTTTTCCTCCCCAAGTTGCTTTGGTCATCATGTTTCCTCACAGCAAGGGTAACCCTAACTAATATATTCTATGACCTGAGGATTTGATCTTTCTCGTTAAGACTTCATACAATTTTCTCTCATCACCCTTGAAGACTTCTTTGAAATGATTCTGCCCCACGAGACCTAACCATGTCTAAGTGACTGTACTTTCCTTCAGCCACTTCCGTGGCAGTCCTTGTCTGGTTAAGATACTGAACACAAACCAGTTCTACTTGGGGCCTGGTGTGGTCTGGAAATGGTCACATTACCAGCCATTCCCACACAAATGAATCCTTGCAATCTGACAAGCTATGAATTTGCACTGAATTAAACTTGTTCAGGACTAAAACCCCTAGATAGCCCTTGGACTTCTAGCTATGATCATACAGTTCATAAGGTTTTTGTACAAGCAATCAAATTAAAATGAATGCAGTGGAGAAAGTTCTAGTCCAATAAGACCAATGTCCTTCAGAAGTGGGGACACTTACATGAAGGTAGGCACACAAAGAGAGTGCCATATGAATGTGAAGATGACCTCCATCTGTCAGTCAAGGAGAAGGTCATGGCATGAACATTTCAGCCCCAGGGCAACTACCATGCCTTGATTGAAACCTCCAGGTTCCAGAACGGCAATACAATACATCAAAGTTATTTATAATACCAGAGTGATCCCTGTTCTGACAGCCCTATAGATGCTATCAAATGATTCAATATCTACCTACTACATGCCGGGCAGGGGGTGGCACAACCTAACCAGGGTAGATGGTATCAAGGAAACACGGCTGGCAGATCAACTATTTTCCTGAGTACTCCCGTAGATTTTTCTATCACATGCTATGGGGCAGAACTGAGTTGTGGGCCCACATCCTACATGAAAGCAGTGCAGGAAGGCCTTTGTATGGCACACTTCTGAGTGGATTCTTGAAGTTGAAGGCTCTTTTCTAGGAATACAGCTACTTGTAATCCTCAGACAGGCGCTTCCACCTTTCTCCAAGAAAATGAACTCTCTATTGGCTGGTGCAACAGAGACAGGAAACAGGCCAACATTCGTTATGTGATTTGACAATTTTGTTCTTTCTGTGTGTTTGTCACCTGCTTAGATCTTAGGGACACACACTGAAAAAAACAGCACTTCTTGTGGTTTTCTTGCAGTGCTAGGAGACAGGTGACAAGCCACAGAGAAGTTCTGGGAAGTCTTTCTTGGAATGAAGGATGTAGAGGAGTCTAGATTTTTCTGCAGGTGAAGGTTCCACTGAGTAAAATATTCCATCCTCAACGACACTGATGCTTTCAAAATGGAAATAAAAGAACTTAAAAATTCTGAGAGGCTAAATTTTTCTTCCTCCTGTCTCCAGAGATCTGTAATTGAACTTGGACAAGGTAACCCTGGCATGCAATTCCTTATTATCACTTCACATTTTCCCCTTTGATGTTTGGGGACTGTTCAACCTTAATTCATCTACTGCACCTCCATACCTGATACCCTAAGAGAGTATACTGTTCATTTTCTGTCCACTACCAGTATTGTTTTTTGTTGTTGTTGTTTTGTTTTGTTTTTTATTCTCTAAGCCTGGGTTACCTTGCTGGTAGAGTGATTACAAATGGGGTCAAGGACATCTTAATGAGGTAAGGCTCTTGCAGAGGGCCAGAGTCTAGTTCCTGTAACTCCAGCTCTGGAAGATACTCTCTCTTCTTTTGGCACATGAACATACGTTCTCACCCCCACTATACATAATTAAAAATACAATAAATCTCAGAAAATATATGTTAATGAGCAAAGACAATGCTTTCTTTTCTTTTACCAATTGAAAAGAGGCTTTCATTTCTCTTCAGTTTTCTGCAGAAGGCTAACTGTTAAGTATGTTCAGCCCTGTGAGTCTGAGTTCTATTAAGAATAAAGGAACTACATGCCTCCATACCCTAAGAGAATCACAGTGCTATTTTTGAGGGTTTTTGATAGATTCAGTACTTAGAATACCCTTGTCTGGAAGCCTGTAAAACATCACAGAATATTCTAACGCCTCTTTTCTGAGGGCTTTCTGTTCCATTTTGGTAGTCTTTCAGAGATGGTGGAGTGGGCTGGAATGAGTCTTGGGGTTCTGCAGGCAGCAGGAGAAATCCCAGTGTTTCCAGGGTGCAGGGCTGGGGAGCTTCAGGATTTAGGGGCAGCGCTGCAGCGGGATCCTGAAGCAGGGCTTGTGGGTTTTCCCCAGGGCTGCTGCGCCGCTGAGCACTGCAGGGCAGTGTTTATGTGCATCCTAGCAACGGCTCGCGCGGGTGCCTGGGTGCTGGTACCGGACGACACTGCAGGTGAGTTGGTGAGTTGGGGCGCGCAGCCTAAATTTCCTTCGGACCTCTCTGTCCTCGGTTCTCCTTTCGTCTCTCCCCCATCCTACTGTGTCCCTCTTGGTCCCACGGTGGTGCCTCTTCAATCTTCTCAGCTCTTTGTCTCACCCTCTCCCCAGCCTCTCCAGTCTCTCGGCGGTCTTCTTTCTCTCTACCTCTCTTCCACCCTCTGCTCACCACCAGCAAACAGATTCCATCTGAAAAAAAAAATGTGGCTGCCAAAAAACTATGCTTTGGTTCCCATTTTTATGGATCTAGAAGCCCTTTTTAAAAAACAAAACAAAACAAACCTTTTTTTTAGGTTTTATGTGGATCTATGCCCCAGACAGTTGACACCATTCTGTGGGTTGAGACAGTTCATTTGTTTCATGGCTGTCCAGACCTGAAATAACCACACATAAACTGTAATAGTTCAACACTGCTTGGCCAATTAGCTCACGCTTCTTATTGGCTAGCTCTTATATCTCAAATTAGCCCATTCCTATTATTTTATATTTTACCATGAGGCTTATGGTTTACTAGCAAGACTCTGGGTGTCTGCCTCCTCTGGCAGCTACATAGTGTCTCCCTAACTGTGTCTACTCTCTCCTCCTCTATCTTCTTGGAATTCCTGCCTTGCCCTATTCTGTGCTGCAATAGGCCCAAAGCAGCTTCTTTATTAACTAATGATATTCATAGCATTCAGATGGGAATCCCACATCATAGTTTTTTGTAACTTCTTATGATAGAATAATACAGTAAAGAAGAAAAGGAAATGAACAAAGGTGGAGGTGGGTAGAAGAGGAGATAAAAGCAGAGGGAGAAGAGACATGAAGTTCTATAGAGGCACTAGCCCTGGAAAATAAACTCATAGCAATCTGCTACACACAGACAAGACAGAGTGTGACACACACAGGCTTTTCTCTGTTGAGATTCTAAGCCTTGGGCCTTTTGTGACTTCATCAGTTAAGGTTCTTGAAGTCATAATGCATTTTCACAGTAGGGGAGAGCAGAGGAAGGGACGTCACTGACTGGAGAGCAGAGCTCTGCGTGCACAGAGGAGGTACTCAAATGTGGGGAGGGGCGGATGGATAAAGGGCTGAGAAAATGAACTCAAGGGGAAGGATGTTGCCTATACACATCATACACAAAGACTCCCACATGCATCTTTTAGCAACATAATCATGAACATGAGATGTGGATTTGTAGGAGGTAGGGGAACTGATAGGGATGGAAATGAGATAATAAAGGCTGGAAGGGAACATGATTGAAATGCATTCATATATGTATGAGATTGTCAAAACAAATTTAATTAATAAAAATACCAACACATATACATAGGCTGTGACATTCTGCTCTGGTTCCTCTCTTGAATGTTCCATTAATCATTCCATCAAACCTTTCCTCCCAAAGGGCAAAACAGAAGAGGAGGGACAAATTAATTATGAGAGACAAGGCGAAATTTACAAAGACCTTGTTACATGTTTAAAAGACAAATCACCTGTATTTTCAGAAAATATGTCTAAGCAGGTAAGCTCTGATATTCCTTTTATATTACTTGACTACAACGTTTTATAGCCTTTCCATATTTTCATTACTCTAAACTCAAACTGTATACCTGTTAAGTAATAACATCATATTCTTTCTTTTAATTCTTATCTCTGGTGAACTCTGACATATTTTGTTCTACTAATTTACCTAGTGCAGGTGTTTCATATCAGTGGGATCACAGGATCCACTTAATATCTGTATCTATGTGAGAGAAATCATATGGAGTATCAAAGGGTACTGACCCTTTGGTTTATTTCACTTAGCATGTTATCTCAAGGTTTATCATGTTTATATTTCCATTCCTTTTTTTAGTTTCATTCTATTTCACTTACATGTATGCTATTCTGTCCTTGCTTCATTTCCTGCTGTAGATATAAAATACCACCACTAAAAGCAACTTAAGGAAGAATGGGTTTATTTTTACTCACAGTCCCATGTTACAATCCAGCATTGCAGGGAAGACAGTAGATACATTCACAGTCAAGACCAGAGAGAGAACAAATTAATGCAAGCTTTTAGTGCTTAACAGGCTTTCTCCGCCATCACACAGTTCACTATCTCCTACTTAGGGAATGATGCCGCCCACACTGCAGGTCTTCCCACCCAATAAACATGATTGAGATAATCTCCCACAAACAAGCCCACAAGTCAGCCTGATCTTGTAGATTCTCTTCCCAGCTGACTGTAGATTGTGCCATGTTTTTTTTTTTTTTTCGAGACAGGGTTTCTCTGTAGCTTTTTGGTTCCTGTCCTGGAACTAGCTCTTGTAGACCAGGCTGGCCTCGAACTCACAGAGATCCGCCTGCCTCTGCCTCCCGAGTGCTGGGATTAAAGGCCGATTGTGCCATGTTGATAATTAAAACTATCCAGTACACACATTTGGATGTACTAAATTGGGCTTTTCTACCTCATGAACACCAGTCTACAAGAATCCATTTGAGTTTGTACTTTTTGGATGGCCACTTGGAAATGGATTTTTTTGGTAATTGTATGTCATCCTGCATCATTTGAAATTTTACAAGGAGTACAACAGCAGTGATGCCCAAGGAGTCCATTTATTCCTTATCCCGTCCAGCATGTATTTCATATTGTTTGATAGAATCTTAGTGAATTACTGGTGGGCCTCTGATATCTAGCCTCATACTTCCTTTTATCTCATCCTACTACATCCTTGCTTGACTTTCTGAAAACATTTAATTTCTTTTAAATATTGCACATGTCTTTAACTTTTAAACTTTCTTATAAAATTATTTTAATTGCCTAGCTTTGCTCTTTGACGATTTCATACATGAATATAGAGCGTCCTACTTACTTTTACCCTACCCTCTTTTTGTCTCCCTCCCACCTCTGTCACCCCAACACACTTCACCACCCTGTCATACCCAACACCTTCTTCATGTCTTTTTACTTTATCTTGAGATCTACTGATTTTAAATGTCCAAGTAGTCACAGTTTGGAACTTCCACTGGAGCCTGGTGAAATCACTGCTCGGAATACAACTGAAGGCCATGACTGTCTAACCCTCAGAATCCATTTGTTACTAATAGTGCAACAGGGAGGATCAGGACTCCATGATCTATGGTTGGTGGTTGACAGGTCCAGCCTTGTGCAGGCCCAATAATAGGTAACCCCAGCTGCTGTGGAATCAAGTTTTGTAGTGCTGTGCTGTGTCCCGAAGATAGCATTTGCAGTCCTTCTGATCTCATTGGCTTTTACATTATTTTCACACCCTCTTCTGCAGTGTTCCCTAAGTCATGGAGGGGTGGTATAAATGTTATGTTTTGGGACAATGCTCTATTCTCAATATTCTTATGAAATTTGTCAACCATTCCCCAAATTATTGTTAGTATATTAGCTTCTCGCAATATATTGCTGATCATTGTTTTTGAAGAAGCTTTCTTTTTGTATTTTTCTCTTTTCTAGAGAGACAGACCAAGAGGGAGGGAAGAAAATGGAGAAGAAAAAGAAATATTTTGGGGGAGAAAGAGATATTTTTAGAAACTGGTTAATGCAGTTTTTGGAGACAAGTAAATCTGACCGAGGGAGGTCAGTGTAGTGGGCTGGAGTACAAGCAAGCGCAGAATCATGCCTGAAACCCTAATTCTATGATCCATTGAGCTAGAGACTCAGGCAAGGATTTCTGTTTCCAGCCCAGGAAGAGTTTCCTCTTTGGAAATCCTAGCCTTCCCTCTGTAGGCCTTCAACTTCCTGGGTGAGGTAGGCTCACATTACAGAGGGCAATCAACTTAGAGTCTACTGATTCAAATGCCAATCCTTACTAAAATTACATACACAGCAATATTTAACTTGGTATGAACAAAAGCATGAGGCACCTTAGTCCAACCAGACAGAGGCAAACAGAACTATTAAACCTAGTTCTGCTAATTTTCATTACCCTTACATTCTTTTAACAGTGTGAAAATGTCAGTGACAGCCCCATCCATCCCTCAAAGTCAACAGTGCCATCCTTGCACTACCTTCCTCTGGGCTACCTGTCATTACTGGAGACTTCTGTTTGGTTTGCTTCATGAGACAAGATCTTAATAGATAGGGACAGCTTTGATCTCAGGATTCTTCTCCCCAAGCCTCTAATTACCAGGATTACAAATATGTGCCATTCTAACTGTGAAGGATTTTATTCCAGCAGTCCCCTAGCATAGGATGATATTGGAGTGTCATCAATGGTAGTTCAAATTTTCCAGAAAACGCTAGTCTGATGTTTGACCCAGGAGTATAAACTGTTGCTGCAGGAAACAACTCTTAGGTTGGTGATATTCAAGAGTTGGGGATTCACTGAAGTGCCCTAGTTTTAGGTTCAGGCCTTACTTTACCTTCATCTATATCTTGGAACCTTGAGTCTGAAGCATCTCTGGTTGTTCTGCCAATGAATAGCATTCATTTCCTGTAAGAAAAAAGAAGGAAAAAATGTACTACAGGAGGGGCTAGGCACATCCCACATCCTTGAGAGGTCTGGAGTCTCTCAAGAGTCAGTTTCCCATCTGCATCTGGATACAGTCTTCCCATGTTTGAGTGATCTCCTTAGGTTTGCTTTTTGTACTGAAATCTTTTCTGTAGATTTCTCCTGAGAAAGCCATTAACCATGTGCTGTTAAAGCTATTTTGATGTGTTTCATCTGTCTTTGTTGAGGATGGAGTTTTGTAGGGGTTTTCAGATTAAGATTAGTAAGAGCCAAATCTATTTTATTAGAATCAGAAATCTAACATGTCTATTTTTAATCATATGCTTAAAAACCCTTTAGCAATATTTTCATATAACAAAATTCACAAGCCGGGCGGTGGTGGCGCACGCCTTTAATCCCAGCACTTGGGAGGCAGAGGCAGGCGGATCTCTGTGAGTTCGAGACCAGCCTGGTCTACAAGAGCTAGTGCCAGGAAAGGCTCCAAAACCACAGAGAAACCCTGTCTCGAAAAACCAAAAAAAAAAAAAATTCACAGATGTTCTTGCATGTAAAATTGCATGGTATTCAGACAAATGTATGTGGAACCCCCAGATCAAGATAGAGAACATTATCATCATTATTGGAAATGCCTTCATATTGATTCATTCTGGTTTCATTTCTATCTCTCATAGACAATCACATCAGATTTCTGCCCTTACAGATTAGTTGTGCTTAGTATTTCATTGATTCAAATGATATAATAACTTTCAGCTTGTTTTTGAGATTCATCTATGTTTGTATTATAAGTTTGTTACTTTTGTGAATTAATATTATTTCATTGTCTGGACAACCACAGCTTATTTTAGCTGCTCACTTGTTAATAGTCATGGGCCATTTCATGGTCTGGGCTTTCAGTGCACTGTTCTATGACCTGGATGTCTGCAGGTTTGCGAGGATGAACACTCTTCCACTTCCACATTCCTTTAAGTTTCTTGTTTTGATCCATCTAGATACAAGTGTGCCAGTCTGAATCAGTTTTTTGAAGAGTCCGATGGTTCACTGATTTTCTCTAAGTTTGACTTCTATTTCTGCTCTTTTTTTTTAAATCATTTTCCTTCCTTCTTTCTTCCCTCTCTCCCTCTCCCCACCTCCTTCCCTCCTTCCATTTTTCTTTCCCCTCCCATTATTATTATTTTTTTTTGCTTTCCTTGGGATTCATTTACTTTCCCTAGGAATTTCTTAAATTGGAAATTTAGTCTGTTGATTTGAAGCTTTTGTTTTCTCTTTCTATTATTGGTGTTATTATTATTTGCCGTGAAACTCTTTAGATGTACCATAAAAACTATGTTCCTTAAACCTTGATCTGTGATTTTTTTTAATTCAAATCAACATATCTGAGGATATTCTCAAGACCATTCTTTTATTGATTTCTAGTTCAATTCCAATGTATTAGGAAAAATATTCTATATAATTTTAGAAGTCATGTGTTAATGTTCATTTTATGGGCAGACTGTGATGTCACTTGGTGGTTTGTCCCTGGTGCATTAAGAAGAGTATGTATTGTGGTCTTGGGCACTGTGTCCTACGTATTTCAGCTGAGTAAAGCTCACTAATATGCACTCTCCTATAGCCTCACTAATAAACAATACTCTATTTTATTCCTGAGTACTATGAAAGAAATTATGAAAATTTCTATTTGGGGGTTTACCTACTTTACTAAAGGTTCTCTTCTTGCTTCCTGTATTTTAAAATTCTCTTGGTGAATAACTTTGGGAATTGTGTACTAATGGATTTTTGACATTTTATCTGCCCCTCTTTATTGATAATATGTTTGATTTTGGAGTCTATTTATCAGAGTGTAAGCAGAGAAGACTTCTGACCTCCCTTTTTTGTTGTTTTGTTGGTTTTGTTCTACTAAGTGGTCCTGAAACCAGCAGGATAACGTCATATTACAAAAGTAATATGGAGTAATAAGGAGCAGGAACCATATTAATGTCAAAAGAACTAAGTAACAACAACATCCTGAATCAGGATGTGTAGTTACACTTGTCCACAATTTTGAGCAACTTCCAAACTTTCTGAGTAGCAGACAAGGTGGAAATAGGCTCACGTCATTGGGCTTCCACATAAATGGGTTCTTATGCTTGCTTGGCAGGTATTTACTGACTGAACAACTTCCACTGCTCCCCGTTCTTATGTTCCTAACTCTGCATGAGCTATGTCTTTTATTGTTTATCTATTTATTTTGAATGATTTTATTTTACTTCATTTTTAAATTGTGTCTGTGTGGTTATGAGTGAAGGTGCCCACAGATATCAGAAGAGGTCAGTGGATTGCCTGCAGCTTCATTTGCAAATGATTGTGAGCTACCTAACATAGGTGCTGGAAACAGAACTCAGTTCCTTTAAGAGCAGCAAACACTCTTCGGTGGTTTAAATGGAAATGGCTACCATGGGCTCATATATTTGAATTCTTAGTCCCCAGTTTGGAGAATTGCTTGGAAAGGATTAGTATAGTGTTAGTCATTGGGGTGGGCTTTGACATGAGCGCTCTTTCTCTCTCTTTCTCCCTTTCTCCCCACCTCTTGTTTATGTGTCAAATGTGAGCTCTCAGTTACTGCTTCAGTGCCATGCCTTCCTGTCTACCACTATCTGCCCCACCATAATAATCATAGACTCTAACTCTCTGGAACCATGAGCCCCAATACACGTTCTCTTTTATAAGTTGCTTTGGTCATGGTATCTCTTCACAGCAAAAGAAAGGTACCTGAGACACACCCATTTTTATGTATATCTCTGTATTTATTTTTAGCAACAAAACATAACAAAATATATAAGATTAAACCAAAACTACCATTTCAAAATTGGACAACCAAGCCAACAGAAAAAATAAGAGCCCCAAGAGAAGGCAGAAGAATCAGAGATCCACTGGTTCACACATTCAAGAGTCCCATAAGTGTATTAAATTGAAAGCTCTAGTATGTATGCAGAGGACTTGGTGCCCTGTACATGCTGCTTCTGTCTCTGGGAGTTCATATGAGCTTTGCTGAGGTGTTTTAGAGGCCCTTGTTTTCCCGATACCCTCTGTTCCCTCTGTCTTACCACTCCTTCTGCCTCCTCTTCCGAGAGGTTCTTTGAGCTCCAAGGGAAGGAGACATCTTGTTTAGAGCTTTGTGTTCTAAAATCTGTGTGTGTGTGTAATGTCTGGCATTGAATCTCTATATTTATATGTTCCCATCTGCTTTAGGAAGAAGCCTCTCTGGTGATGGCTAAGTACAGCACTAAATATGAGTATAGCGAACTACCATTAGAAGTCACTTTATTTTTACTTATTTTTAAAGACCAGTAATATTTGTTTTTACCATAGGTCTTTGTGCTATGTAGTCTCTGGTTCTTGGTCTTCCAAGCAGTGTCAGGTATGGGTTTTATCTTAAGGAGTAGGTGTTAAGTCAAATCACACATCAGTTAATTTGTGCCACAACTATCCTCGCATATTTTGAAGGCAGGACAGATTGTAAATCAAGGAGAATGGTGACTCTGTTTTTCTTTCCATAGTGTGTAGAGTACCTATCCATGACAAAGACACTAGAACAAAAGTGTGGGTGAAGGTTCTAAATAGGCGCCAGCTCAGCATGTTCAATGAGTTGTGTAGGTGTTGTCTTCAGCAATGAGGCCTTGCTATCAGTTTATGGAAGGCATCCTATTATCTTGACAAAAGCCTAGTTTGTTTGGGGAATTTCAATGGGACCCTTTCAGCCAACAATTCAAATGGGGAAACTCAGACCTGGTACTAGAAGCTTAATTTGTTAACAAGTGATGGCCAGTTGGCCATCTCATTATTTCTAGACTTCATTAAAATATATATATATATATATATATATGTGTGTGTGTGTGTGTGTGTGTGTGTGTGTGTGTATGTGTGTATGTATGTATATATGTATTTATGTATGTTAAAGCTATTTTGATGTGTTTCATCTGTCTTTGTTGAGGATGGAGTTTTGTAGGGGTTTTCAGATTAAGATTAGTATATATATATATATATATATATATATATATATATATATATATATACACACACACACACTGTGTGTGTGTGTGTAATAGGAAGTTTCCTCTGTGGGAGGCTTCTATACTGTCCCTCAAATGCTCTTCAGTTCTAGCCGTCTCCTTTTCTCCCTCAATCTCATCTCCCCCACTCCTACCTGAGCCTCACATTCTTGCCACCCCCAACTCCTGTCCACCAATAAAATCTATAGTTTCCCTCTTCTAGAGAGATCCTTATGTCCCCCATCCAGTCCCTTCCTCTATGCCTAACCTCTCTGGGACTTTTCATTTATTTAATGGGTAATATATAAGTATATGGCCAGATATAAGTATGCATATATAATTATTTTTCTGATTACCTCACCCTGGATGATTTTTTTATAGTTTCATTCATTTGCCTGCAATTTTCAGAGTGTCATTTTTTTTAAAAGTTGGTAATACTCCATTGTGTAAATGTACCACATTTTCCTTATCCATTTATCTGTTGGATGACATCTACACTCTTTCCAATTTCTGGCTATTATGAACAGAGCAGCAATGAACATGGTTGAGTAAGTGTCTCTGTAGTAGGATGAAAGGTCCTTTTGGTATATGGTCAAGAATACTATAGCTGGATCTTGAAATAGATTGACTGCCATCTTCTTGAGGACCTGCCATGCTGATTTCTGTGCAAGATTGAAGTCCCACCAGCAGTGGATAAGTATTTCCCCTATTCTATGCCTCACCAACATAATCTGTCAATTGTTTCATTGATCTTAGACATTCTGACAGTGTAAGATAAAATCTTAAAGTAGTTTTGATTTTCATGCATCTGGTGACTAAAGATGTTGAACCTTTCTTTAAGAGTTTCCTGGCCCTTTGAGTTTCCTCTTTTTAGAATTCTGTTTAGATATGCTCCCCAATTTTTAAAAATTGAGTTATCTTTTTTCTTGATATCCAGTTTTTAAATTTCATTATGTACTTTGGATATTGACTTTCAGATATGGAGTTAAAAATCTCTTTCCATTTTGTAGGCTGTTTTCTTCTTTTTTTTTTTTTTTGGTTTTTTGAGGCAGGGTTTCTCTGTGGTTTTGGAGTCTGTCCTGGAACTAGCTCTTGTAGACCAGGTTGGTCTCGAACTCACAGAGATCTGCCTGTCTCTGCCTCCCGAGTGCTGGGATTAAAGGCGTGCGCCACAATCGCCCGACTGTAAGCTGTTTTCTTGTCTGAATGATGGTGTACTTTGCTGTGCTGAAGTTTTTCAGCCTATTTATTAATTGTTCTTAATGATTGTGTTAATGGTTTTCTGTTTGGAAAGCCTTTTCCTGTGCCAATGAGTTCAAACCTATTCCTCACTTTCTCTTCTATTGTGTTCATTGTATCTGGTTTTAGGTTGAGGTCTTTGATATATTTGAAATTAAGTTTTGTGCAAGGTGATAAAAATGAATCTATTTCCATTTCACTATATGCAGCTGTTCATTTTGACCAACGCCATTTGTTCTCTTTGTTCCAGTGTGTATCTCTGGCTCATTTATAAAAAAAAAAAAAAATCAGGTGTCTGAACTTGTGTGAGTTTATGTCTGGGTCTTCAATTCCATTTATCAATGAAAGGCAACAGAAACATTTGTAACCACTGAACCATCTCTACAGGCCTAGAATATATTTTTCTATTTCTGTTTACCTTCAAGGTGCTTCATAAGAAGCCTATCCTTAACTTGTGTAATTTTTATGTTGTAAATCCTAGTCAATACAAGGATGGACTTTGGAACTTTTTTCAAGAGGTAGTGAGGAATATGTAGGTGTATGTATGCTGCCACAGATCTGAGTTCAGAAACATTATATTACTCCCTGTGTGACTCTAACAAAGGCCTTGGTCTTGAAGTTGCCCTTCTTCAAATTGAGTTGCTAAGCAACAGCAGGTAGATGAATGTGAGATTTTCCTGACTTTATCCAGCCCTTAATGACCTTCATGGCATTGAGTAGCTCAGAGGTGCCACTGTAACCATTACTCTCTCTCTCTCTCTTTAAATAAAGAAGATTAGATTCAATGAGGAACAACAGAGGGATCCTCAGGTTTATGAGAAATCCAAGACAGAAGATGTTCAATTACCTGAAACTAGTTCAGAGAAGAATAAAATGGAGAAGAACCAGATTAACTTTGGGAAAAGTCATATGACCAAGAGACTGGAGCCAAGCTTAAACTGGAGAGCAACTGTTGATTACAAAGAGTATGTAGTTGTTTACATGGGTTTTCTGATGAGTCTTCAATCACTACACAGTTCTCTAATTTTTCCTGGAATTGTACATCTTGTTAGAAAATAGAGTATATATTTCCCTATCTTTGCTGTGTGATTCCTTTTTCCTTCTTTGTATATCTGAAATGGAAGGATGTAGCAGGACGAGTGCTTGTATTCCGGCCACTATGATGGAAGAAGAAAAACACAGTTCTCTTTTGTGTGGTAGGTGAGCAAGAAAAAGTGATATGAGAAAGAAACAATGCTAAAATACATTGAGAAATAACATTAAACATAAAAATATGATTATAGTTATATAGAGCTCCTCAAGAAAATTTCTGTAGCAATAGTATGAGCAGAACTGTAATACTTTAAGGAACAATGGAGTCTCAGCAATGTTAACAGACCTATGTAAAATGGACAGTGGGAAACTTAGGGTTACTATTGCTCTTACATAACACCATGACCAAAAGGAACTTGGGGAGTAAGGGGTTTATTTCACTCACAGTTACACATAATAGTTAATCATCAAAAGCAGTGAGATCAAGAACTTACACAGTGTAGGAACCTGGAGGCAGGAGCTGATACAGAAGCCATGGAGGGGTGCTGCTTATTGGCTTGTTCCTCATAACTTGCATAACCTGCTTTCTTATAGAACTCAGGGCCACCAGTCCAGGGGTGATTCCACCCACAATGGACTGGGTCCTCCCACATCAATCCCTAATTTAAAAATACCTTGCCACAGCCTTGCCTGCCTACAGCCTGACCCTATGGAAACATTTTCTTAATTGAGAATCCCTCTTTTCTGATGACTCTAGCTTGTGCCAAGTTGCCATAAAATTATCCAGTACACATACTAAACATAAGAAATATAGTTAGTAAAATTATAAATTATAGCCAGACTGTGATGGTAAATATTTTTAATTCTAGCACTCAGGAGGCAAAGGCAGGGGGATCTTTGTGAGTTTGAGGTCAGCGTGGTGGTCTACAGAGCTAGTTCCAGGACAGCCAAGGCTACACAAAGAAACCCCATTTTGAAAAATAAAAACAAAAATTGAAAAAATTATTGTTATTTAAAGGCTTAGAAAATTACTCAATGACAATAAAGTATTTGCCTTGCAAGTATGAGAACCTGAGTTCAATCCCCAGAACTCAAAAATAAAAACAAAATACAACAGACATAGTGGTATGTGAGTGTAATTCTACTGCTGAGGAAATGAAGATGGGTGGATCTATGGAGCCCGCTGACCAGCCATCTTAGTCAACTTGCTGTATTCCAGAGCAGTAAGATACCCTGCTTCAAATAAAAGGTGACAGCGCCTGAGGAACAGTCTATCCAGGCTTGTCCTCTGACCTCCACATGTGTATGCACATATATTCACCTGTACATATGGAATATGTATGTATATGTAGATGAATTCCCCCTCTCAAACACACACACACACACACACACACACACACACACACACACACACCACATTGTATGTGAGTGTCATTGCTACTCAAATTCTGAAGCTGTCAGAAGTTCCTAGAGCAAATCTGTTGTGTTTCCATTACCAAGTTATTTATTTTAGAAAGATAAATGGTTGATTATGGCTCATGATTTTAGAAATTTCAGTTCTAAATCTGTAAATGACTGTTTTTTTTTTTTTTGGAATCCGGTAAGTGTGCGAAATGTCCACAGTGAAGAACACATGGCAGAGTATGCCTGCTTACCTTGTAGTCAGGAAACAAAGAGAAGAATGGTGGGTGGCCAGGTTCTTATGAGGTCACACCCCAATCCTAAAGGCCTCTCATTAGGTTCCTTCTAAAGATTCCATATATCAGTATCTCAGATCAATTTTCTTTTTTTCCTTTTTTCTTTCTTTCCTTCCTTCCTCCCTCCCTCTTTCCCTCCTTTCTTTTTTCCTTCATTCCTTCCTCCCTTCTTTCTCTACTTCCCTCCTCCCTCTTTCTGTATTTCTTTTAATGGAGTCTTATGCTATAGGTTGACTTCTAACCTGTGGTAATTCTCCTCCTTCAGCTTCCTGTAGGCATGAGATATATGATTGACTGGCTGGGGTCAAACTTTTTTGGTTGTTCAGAGGCTACTCATGATCCCAACTAGAGCAAGCAGTTCATAAAATTTAGCCAACAGAACACAAATGCCAACCTGTATTTACTAGTACATGTCATAGTTACCCTTATATTCAATGTGACATGGTTGGTTTAATAACCTTTTCTGGGATTCTGAGGCATCAAGGATGTGGTTTGTTCCAGCATTAAATGCACAGGATCTATCTCCAGGAGAAAGGTTCTGTGGGAAGAGAAGAGGCCCTCACTTTTCTGATTTTCACTGACTTCATTACACTTGACCTCTGTAACTATATGGAAGGGCTCTGCAAAAAACATATGTGAGTCTCTGCTAATGGGGAAGTGGATTTTAAAATATTGTCTTTAATTATGAACTGCTGTATTTAATGAGAGCCGAGTATGTGCTAAGGAGCACACTAAGCCTAGAAATTCCTGAAGATCCAGGTGAGTCCCTAAAGCAGTGTTGGCCAGTGTTGGTGAGAAACTAGTACCTGTGACTGACAGCAGTAAGCCCTCTGAGGGGAGGGCTAGGATGACGATTTCACTGAGCCATGGCAAGCTGTGAAGACCCTACTACTAGTTCTTAGTGCATAGCATATTTGGCAAAGGGCTGCTGCTTATTTTATTGTTTTAAAATTGAGTCTGGAACCCAGGCTGGCCTTGAACTTGGTCTCTGGAATGCTAAGATTACAAGTGTGTACAGCCACAGCCTGTATAACCAAACAGCACACAACATTTCTTCAATACATAAAACACATATCTGTGCTTGAAGAACAAATATGTACCTGTAAGTGTGAGGCAAGGCTGGAATGTGCCATTCAGTGTCAGGAAAGTGCATTGTTTGGGTTCATGAAAGTGCTGGGGCCATCTGTATATACTTTGATCTTTTATATCCTATTCACCAGCACAACATACTAAAGTTCTGTTTTGTTATTTATTTATTTAGCCACAAAAGCTCCATAAAGGATAGCCAAGAGGAAAAACAAGGAAAATTTGAAAAGTCATCGGCATCTGTTTCCTCTGGCCGTGCACAGTTACTCCGGTATGTTTCGATAGGTATGGCTATGTTCTTACAGCCACCACACATAATGTCTAATTGCCATGACATCTACAGGCCTCCTTAGTAATATACAATGACCCCAGGATACTTAACTAGTGATGTCAGTAAAAGTGAGGGTGCTAGATTTCTTTAAATATATTCCAGGGTATACTTCTACTGTGGCTCTGTGGATCACAAGGAGTGCTTTCTACTTACTGACATCTAAGGCCAGCTATGAACATTGGGTGTAATTTTCAGTTTAGCAAAGAAATAAAATAATGAGAAGGGTTGGCCATTGGTGTTAGAGGGTTTCAGAGCAGTGGCAGGAAGAAGGGGAGAGATTCCCATGCAAACATTTGCACACTAGGGCTGAAACAGGCCTTAAGACCCTGAACTGTATTGATGTTGGCTTTACTTCTAGGTTCATTTAGTAAATTTATTCAGTGTGTTTAAGAACTTTTAAAGCTTTTGACTTTGAAATAATTATAGACTCACAGGAAACTGCAAAGGTAGTGTACTCAAACCCTCGGCCTACCTTCCTCCAGTGACAGCACAGTACGGTCACAACACCAGGACATGAACATTGCTTCAGTGTGTATGTGATCTACATATACATGATAGGGTAAATTATCATGATGAACACAGCAATCAGAACACAGAACTTCACCAGCATGTGGGGCTCCCTAATTCCCTATTACAGCCACATCTACTCTCTCGCTTTTAACTCCAGTCAACTGTTTGCCTCTTTTCCAGAGTAATAGGCAGTATCTAGGCTTGAGTGCCAGTTCAAACATTGTTTTTCATTTATCTCTACTGTTCCACCCTTTCCCTTTCTGTGGGTTACTTAAGTATTTTGATTTGTCTGTAGTGTTTTCAGATTTATCTTTTTATAGTTCTGCATTAGCTTTGCTCAAAATTGATTTCTCTCTCTCTCCTCTCTCTCTCTCTCTCTCTCTCTCTCTCTCTCTCTCTCTCTCTCTCTCTCTCTCTGTATGTTTGTGTATACTGAATACAATTTGCTAGTGTTGCCTTTTGGCAGATGTATAGAAGAAGCCTTGCCTTCCTTCTGAGGCTCACAAGGTGTTGATGTCATCTGTTGCTCGCTGTTCGTAGACCAGTTGCTGTATTATTGTTACAGTCATGGTCATGCTGTAGCTTACACTGTGGACTTGTTGCGTTTCATAGTAAGGGTGGTGAGAAGGTTGAGGAGACCGCCAGTGAGAGCTCCTCAGAGAGTGAGGAAGACGAGGAGCCTCCGGATCACCGCCAAGAAGCCAATGCTGACTTGCCATCGGAATACTGGCAGATTCAGAAGCTGGTGAAATATTTAAAGGTAAGAAAAACCTTCCATGTTGTGTTTACAGTATTCCGTGGAAATCCATTGTGAAATTCTCAGGTAAATGGATGGAGCTGGAAGTAATAACTGAGTGAGGTAACCTGGACCTATAAAGACCAGGACCGCATGTTCTCTCTGATGTGTGGATACTAACTTTGAACCTTTAGATGTGTGTGTGTAAAATGGAGTATCCACAAAAGGCAATACACTAGTGAGGAGATAGAGATGGCATGCAAGTGGTATGACAAGAAAGAGAAATAGAAAATGAAGGTTAAATGAGATAGGAGCAGGGCAGAGCAGGGGAGGGCAGGGCAGAGGGGGAGTACAGTAAGGATAAGAAACCCTGAAGACCCTTAAAATATCCACATGGAAACCTACTTTAGAAGCTTACCAAGACATAGACATATGCAAAAATGAGCTTAAAATGGAATTATCTTATAATGGGGAGAAAATGTGTCTCCCATACATTGCAGTACTACAGTACAAGTTATGGTTTAATTCTTTTCAAGGTGTTGGTCAGTGAGGCCCCATGGACACTTCTCCCCAAACATTACAGGATATTTCCATTTATTTCCATTGCTCTTGGTTACTCTAGAACATAATGATAATACTCTATTATTGAAGACATCATATATTTGAGTCATAGAGCATGGAGAAACAAAGCTGGTACTGATCTGGAAGCTTCATCCCTGTTTGCAACTTTCATAATTTTGAAACTTTCTATGCATATTACCAGGGAAGAAAAGTCATCTACAGTCTTCCCAAGATGAAACTAATGAACTATAATAATGACTGGCCTGGTAAAATATGCCACGGATTCAATAATGGCACAAGTGTTATGGGAATAACCAACTACTTTCTAATTGGCATAAGTCCATCTCTACAAAAGGGAACTCATACCTAGTACCACTGAATAGATCAAAAATCCATGGTTGAATAGGTCATAGGTGCTAAGCAGGACCTACCACTATTATTCTTCTAAATGGACAGAATATTAAACTTCTCCCTAAGTTCATATCTTTATATCCATAGATTAGTGTATCTCTCGGCCATAGGAGAAGCTTATTTTTGCAACAGATGGTGATTAACCGAAACAAAGACCCCAAGCTGTTCAATGTGCAGAGTAAATTACTATAAAGTGCTCACATCTAAACTGGAAATCTGTATGTGATAATATACCCTCCCCACACGGCTCTACTGTGATCACCAAAGATTGGATGTAAAGATTGAAAGAGACAGAACGATATTTGTCAGATGTGGCATGGCTGTTTAACATATGAGTTCACAGCATCTGTGACTTCCTGAACAAGATAAACCAACTGAAATCTCTTTGTAGACGGAGAAGGGCCTCACGAAGGCCTACCCCTAGCAATTCACAACTGATGGCTTCAGGAAAAGAGTCAGTTTTCTTCAGAGATGTGTCTCCTAAGCAGTCATCTATGCTCCAGTATAACTCTGCACATAATGACTGCATTCAGTGGACTCAGTGGTTTGTTTGTTTGTTTTGTTTTTTAAGAGTATATAAATTTAGGGAGAATTGAGGGCAAATAGGAATAAATTGAAAATGAAGGAATGGGGGAGGTTGATCAAAACACATTCTAGGCATATATGAAATTCTCAAACAATAAAAAAGACTGTGCATAAATATGTGTACTTATATTCATCCGAACAAGAGCATACACACAAATACCACATATGCATACACATGCAAAAGATAAAAAATGAAATTGGACTATTCTTTCATACCACATACAAACGTATATGACAATGGAACACTAGAAATTGTAAGATTACTAGAAAGAAAACAAGCTGTTCTCTTAGATAACAGTTTCAGCAAAGACTCCATAACATGACTTCAAAAATATAAACACGAGAGAGCAAGATAAAAAAGAAACTAATGAAATTGAGTCAAATAGAATAGCAACGGAAATATAAGGGTGAGACAATATTGCATAACTTGGGAAGGAAATGTTTTCAAACCATGTGTCTGATGAGGGGCTAATATACAAATTATATAAAGAACTCAGCTCAATTGCAAGAAAACAATCCAGTAAATAAATAGACAAATAGCCTAACCAGGCATTTCTCCAAAGCAAGCCTACACACTGGTCAAGACAACATGAAAAAATTCTTATCATTACTAAGTATTGGGGAGATGAAAATCAAAGTTATGAGATATGAGATAGCCCCTCTATCTGCCTGAGTGACAGCTGTCAGAAAGTGGAAATATAATGAGTTCTACAAGGGTATGAAGAAAAGGGAACTCTGACACCTCCCCCCCATACCCACACATAGTTGGTGGTTTGTAGGCTAATGCAATGACTGCAGGAAACAAAATGGAGTTTCTCAGGGAAGTGAACATAGAATTGTAGCCCAATTATCCCACTCTAGGGATTATATAATGGCTAGTCTTGGATGTCATCTTGATACACCTGGGCAGGGAGAACCTCGATTGAGGAATTGCATCCATCACATTGGCCTGTGGTGTCTGTGGGGTGTTTTCTCATTTACTAATTGGTAATGGAGGACCCAGCTTACTGTTTCTAGTGCTCTTCCTGGACAGATGGGTCTGAATTATAGAAGAAAATGGAACATGAACATGGAAACAAGACAAGAAACAACATTCCTCTATTATTATGGTTCTTTCTACTTAAAAACCTAGGAATAAAATGTTAAGAAAGATATGGAATCCCTTATGATTTGAGGAGTTTCTGAGAATTTCTACAAATTTCACTTTTTAAAAATTTTCTAAACTTGAAGATTCTTGTTTGTTGGGCATTTGAAAGTACTAGCGGAGCACAGAAAGGTGCGTAGCACACACATAGCACAGGACACATTCCCAGTTTGTGTCTGCTCCTTGACCCAGATACAGAGCTGCCCAGTCCTCCTTTCTTCATTTGTCTGGTCAGAGCAGTCTAGGTAACTAACCTAGACTGGCCTTGTACTTGAAACCATTTTCCTGTACCTCTTGAGTGCTGGGATTACAAGCTATAGCCACCGTATCTGACACCTTAACTCTTACTGTATCAGGTACAAGAAGAAACTGACATCAGTGAACATCACAGCCCACAAGTCTGAAGTTGGCCATCTTGAGTATAACAGACCATTCTGGTTCATACCTGGTGCTTTGGGAAAAGAAAAGGACAGACTTGAGGTTTTCTTGCCATCCATTGTCTTTTTCTTTTTCATGAGTAAAGGAAGAGTCAAAGGAGGCAGAAACATGAGAACAGTCAAGAGGTGGGACAATGGGGTAGGCAGAAGCATGTTTTTTGATGTTGGAAAGATGTCAGTGGGACCCTATGTACCAGCTTAGCAGTTTCAGGTGATACAATATTTATGGACTTTAACTTCCTCATTATAAAAGAAGGGGGAAGTGTTTGAATGTCAGGATCACAATGAATGTTAAACGTAGCATAATACATCTGAAGTGCTTAGCACAGAGTCCACGGTAATGCTGACAGTGATAATTATTTCTACAGTGTATGATCATGACCATAGAAGTTGCACGATGTGGAGTCTTGTTCACTTGCCTGGGTGGCCCTCAAGTTTTGCTTTAAAATTTCTAGCAAAACAATAAAAAGAGGAAAATACAGAGAGTTAATATATTGAAGAATAGACTTATCATCTTTAAATAAAAAGAAGCCAGTTGCCGATGATACTGGTGCTAAGAACTGGAAGAATTTTGGCCCTTAGGGTCAAATAGGAAGGTACTGGGCAATGGAGCACATGGCATCCCAGATGGCATCCTGGGACCATAGCAAAGTGTCTCCTAATGGCTTGGTTATAGAATGTTACCTTGAGTTACTCAGCTGCTTAGGATAAATCCATATAGTTGGGGGCCAAATGGGGATGTGTTGTTTCTGTCCCAGAACAGCTAAGAAAAACATTTATTGATGAAGTGAAGTGCTACTTAAGCTCACACAAGTTATTCATCAGGAAATCATGTGCAAATGTGATACTTTTGGCCAGACACTAAATTGCTTGGAATTCTTATAGCTCCCACAGGTAAATACGCTTAACATAGCCAATAAGAGGGAAAGTAGATCTACAAATGATTTCAAGGTTTTTGACACAGGTAACTGTTTTATACAGAAACACAAAAGGATATTTAAAAGTCTCTGAAATGCAAAATTGGAAGTCTCTAGGTAATCTCAAAATAAGTGACATTTTAATTTATAAAATTATAGCTCCAATGTAGGCTTAAACTAGCAAAGAAATGGTAATGTTGACCTGACTTTCTCCCTACCATTTTCCAAGGATAGAATGTCAGCGCTGTTGAAAAAATTGATGAGCACATTAATATTGAAACAGGTCAATGAACTTGAGCTTGTTATTTATCCAGCCTATGAGCTCAGATCCTGGCATATAAGAAAAGGGTGTTGATATTGAAATATTAGGCTTTAACCTACACTTACTTCAACTTGAAAATTTTACACACACACACACACACTTCTTCTGGGACTTTAGAACACAATTTAATTTTTTAATTAAGGATTACACTACATTTTTTTTAACTCAGCAAACATCCAACTTCTTTTGTCCCCCTAGCTGATGAGTCTGTATAGAACCCAAGTACTAACCAGGGTGACCTGCTTAGCTCCTGAGATCATGCATGTTTAAGATGGTATCCTGTGTAAGACAATCTAATTCTTAGGGAAGTGCCACCATTCTATTTAACCCCCTACTGATAAGTACCTATGTTCTGTGTTTTGCTACCATGACAGCTCAGGTGGTCTAACTTCTCAGCTGCTTCTTCAGTAGAGAGGTGCTATTTAATTCATTTCTTTATCAGCAGGCTATCTTGCCAAGGATCACAAGTTTGACCCTCAACCTTCTGCCTAAATGGTGCAAAGGCAGGTGAGGTTACTGCATGCAGTGCTCCTCTGGGCTTACTCTCAGTCCCAGGACAACAGTTTAGTCTTACCTCCGAGTCAGAGTTCCTTCGGTGGACAGCTCTCCCAACTCCCCCCCACCCTCTTTTAGCTCCCATTCTCCTTAGAGATGCACTTTTATTCTTGCACTTGCTGTTTTGACATAGCTAACCCCTTCATCCACTGGCTTTAAAATCTTGCAAAAAAAAAAAAAAGATTTTGATGATTTCCAATAATTAGAGGCAATGGTGTCTTAATGTCTGTGCACCACAGTTCTTCAGAGTCCCTAGCATCCCAAAGATATTTCATTCACTTCTAAACCTGGTATGTGGAAAAACTCCTGAAATCAGAGAATCAATTGTTGGGAAAAGAGGGTTTATCATTCACAAGAGTTGTTACAAATTGATACAGATGGATAGATCTTCTCTGGTAAAGTCAGAAGGGGCACAGGAAGTTTGAAATTCAAGGTTTGACTTTCAAACACATTAGTGTACATGGCCTTAACTGAAAAATGAATGACTTCACCCCAAGATAAAAGACCGCAAATTTATTTCTATGTCGATTCTGTCAGGCTTTAACTATAAATTGAAGAGGAAATAAAGGCAATTGAGGTGATGCTAAGAGCACAACTTTGGTAGTTTTGAGGGATTTCTGGTGGCATCTGGGATCATGTTTTTCACACCAATTGGCATTTCCTGGACTGTTGCCTGGGGTGGACATATGTGACACTCCGGTCTCAGTTTTAGGCTCAGTAAGGTGACATTAAGATCAATGTTGGAGACATTAAAGTGTTGTGCTCAGTGGGTCTGATCCTTGCACGTTTATATAATAATAGAGGAACACAGGGTTGGGTCTGAGGGCTATTTATTCAGATGCTCCCTTCCTTGAAGAGTTCTGCTAGAAGAGTGGGCACAGGAGACCACTCTCCACTGTCAGACACAGGAGACCACTCTGCACTGTCAGACACAGAAGACAACTCTCCAGCGTCATACATAGGAGACCACTCTCCAGCGTCATACACAGGAGACCACTCTCCACTGTCATACACAGGAGACCACTCTCCACTGTCATACACAGGAGACCACTCTCCACTGTCAGACACAGGAGATCACTCTCCACTGTCAGACACAGGAGATCACTCTCCAGCATCATACACAGGAGAGCACTCTCCACTGTCAGACACAGCAGACCACTCTCCAGCGTCATACACAAGAGACCTGGAGATCTGCTCTCCAGCGTCATACACAAGAGACCTGGAGATCTGCTCTCCAGCGTCATACACAGGAGACCTGGAGATCTGCTCTCCAACGTCATACACAGGAGACCACTCTCCAGCGTCATACACAGGAGACCACTCTCCAGCGTCAGACACAGGAGACCTCTCTCCACTGTCAGACACAGGAGACCTCTCTCCAACATCAGACACAGGAGACCACTCTCCAGTATCATACACTGGAGGCCACTCTCTACTGTCATACATATAGCATACCCACATGCATTTCTTATCACATGATTCATGTACTATGGAAGTCACTCTTCTGTTCAGTTCTATATCCACACGTTTAGAATTTAAGGCTATAAAAATAAAGGTGTCTGGAAGTTTCCAAAGTTAGTAGGGAGGAGATCTGACTTCAGACTAACATCTGTAAGACCTTCGTCAGAAAGACCATCAGGCTATAGCTACAAGAGAGGCACCCAGGACATTCGTCAGAAAGACCATCAGGCTATAGCTACAGGAGAGGCACCCAGGACTCACTTAAGGGGTGTTCTTGGCAATAGATGTGCTTCCAGTTTAAAATTCTTTGTTGAAGATGTTTTACTGGTGCTCAGTTCCTAACACACACACACACACACACACACACACACACACACACACACACACTGCCCCTTAACTGGTTAACAAGTTCTGAGTGGTAATTGGGAATTAAATGTTTTTTTTTTTTTATTGTAGGAATTTGATGTACTTTGCAGTCAATTACACTTAATTAAATTCCATTCCCATTACTTGTGTCTTAGATTTGGAGTGGCATGTTTGATCCTTGTTTCATTGGTGGAAAAGCTGAGAAATGCTTTGCTACAGGCCACACAGAAGGCGGCTGCAGGCTGGGACCACATCCAGCTTCTTCTATCTTTATTGCCTGTTGCCTGGTGATTCTGTCCCACTGTCAAGAAACTCAGAACCCAGGAGCCTTGTAGACATTGCTTCATCTTCTCTCTCATTTGCATTGCTTCATTTGAGTGAGAGACTGAACAGGAGCTTTTATAAAAGGACTTGGTATCCGTTTTTGGAATGCAGCATTGGCGTGTTCTTTAACTAGGTTTTAAGGAGGGTGAGAACAGTGGCAGTACAGTTGTTCTTAAAAGGGGCCATTTAAAAATGGAAAGCAGTGGTCACTGCTCACGAATCCAGTAAATTGAAGCTGTTAAACAAAAAGTCTTGCTGTACAGAGTAATATTTTTAAGATTGTGCAGGCTATCTCACCCATGTGGGTAGCCTTAAAAATAATCAGTACTCTGAGATAGAGTAAGTGCCTTTGAAGATGCCCTCTTAGAGGGTCTGGAAGGATGGCAGGGTGGGTCGTGTTTGCAAGTGTGAGGACCTGAGTTTGGATCTCTGGCTGGGTACAGCGCCACAACACTATCACCTCAGAGCTAGAGGGTGAGTAGACAGATGTCTCCTGGGAGCTCACCTGCAGCCATTCTAGCCAAAACATAAAACAGGAGTAATTAGGACACTCTGATGTCAACCTCTGACATGTACTTATGTCCCCACCCCGATATCTGTTAGGAATCATGCTTAAATCCCATTATCTATAAAAATTCTACATAGTAGCTCATATTTATGTTTTCATAAATGTTTGAATGAATACGTTTTAAAACTACGTGAAATATGTATAATCCACAATCTCATATCATCCCCAAAAGAATTTGTCCCATTGCATTTTTTACTGAATTGATTAATTTATGTGAGTATGGGTGAGCACACACGCATAAACACACACCGTGCAAACAGCACAATGTAAGTACGGAGGTCAGAGGACAACTTGCTGGAATCAATTCTGTCCTCATACCATGTGGGTGTGGGTCCTAGAGCTCAAAATGATGTAATCAGGTCTCAGAGCTTGTGTCATTCTGTGTTTTGGTTTTGTTTTTGGTTTTTAATCACAAAGGAGATAAAGAAGGGAGAAAGCACAGCCTCCCCAGTGGTAACTCTGCACTGCACAAACGAATGACACTTTTAGCTTTCAGCTTTTTATCCCCCTTTGCCTTCTGTATTTTATAAATGTGGGGGAAGAGGAGTAATGAGCTGAGTGTGCTAATGCAGTGCTACTGACTCCTGACCACGGGAGCTGCCAGCACACACCGTCACATCACCACCAAGGTGGCAATGCTCAAAATGTCTAGCTAGGCACAATGGAACTTGCTTGTAGTCTCAGTGACTCACTCTGCCCAGGAATTGGAGGCCAGTGAGGGCAATGTGGCAAGACACCCATCACAAAAACAAAGATACAAACAAAACAAACAAAATATCAATACTCTCTCTCTCTCTCTCTCTCTCTCTCTCTCTCACACACACACACACACACACACACACACACATTCTCTCTCTCACACACACACATTCTCTCTCTCACACACACAAGCACACACAGACACACACAAGATATACACACTCTCTCTCACACACAGACGCAATTCTCTCTCACACACACAAACACACACATAGACACACTCACACACAAACACACTCACACAGAGACACACACTCTCACACACAGACACACATTCTCTCTCACACACACAAACACACATGCAGACACACTCACATACAGACACACATTCTCTCTATCTCTCTCTTTCTCTCTCTCTCTCTCTCTCACACACACACACACACACAGACACACACACATTCTCTCTCTCACACACACACATTCTCTCTCACACACACACAAGCACACACAGACACACTCACACAAGGTATACACACTCTCACACACAGACACAATTCTCTCACACACACAGACACACTCACACAGAGACACACACACTCACACACAGACACACATTCTCTCTCACACACACAAACACATATGCAGACACACTCACACACAGACACACATTCTCTCTCTCTCTCTCTCACACACACACACACGCACACACACAGAGTAAAATTCCTACAAGTGTTAGTATTTGCACTTAGAATATTCAAGGCTTTGATTTCCATCTCCAGCACTCTTTCTCCCCAAGTGGGAAAAGAAATCTTGGGGAAATTCCTGGGCTTTAACTCATTTACTCATTCATTCATTCATCCTTTGTGCTTCATGAGCAGGTAGTGTGAGCTAGTCATTTAGTTATTCACAAGATAATTGTATTGTACAACCTGAGCATGTAATAGATTTTTGAGGAAATCCATCCTTGATGTGTATGTTGTACCATATTTGTTCCCCCAAAATGTGCTCTTTCCAAAAATTGTTTGGAGAAAATTTGTTCTGGCTGGTTCCCAGTTTGTATAATGTGAAGGACCACTTTGCTTTTTGTTTTTAGAAATATGACTTCATGTTACAGATGCTTTTATATGAAAAACTAAACAGGAGTGAGTGGTGCCCAATTTAGCCTAGCTCATGTACTTTACAACTGCATGTAGACAGATCTGCCATAATCATTAGTAGACACTGTGTGTTTGCAGGAAAATGTGAGCCTCATAGCCCTTCTTGGTCCAGTAGCTTTTGAGATTTGTGCTAGCAAGGCTGTCAAGGCTGTGGCTCCTTTCCCAGCCTTGCTCTCTGGGTGGGTGTGGCTGTCTGCTGTGGTCTGCCAATATTTCTGCAATGCACGGAACAGCAGCACATGTAACTTATAGAGTCCCTCTTTGGTTTAAGCTCTTAAAAATTACAGAAATGGTAAACTAGTTAGCATGTTCACTATGAAAATTCAAGTTGAGTGAATGAAGGCTTTTTTACAGATATTTCATAATTTATACAATAAAGCCACACCCTTATGCTTGCTTTTGGAGACAAGACCTTACTCACTAGTCCATGATGACCTGAAACTCAATATTTAGTGTGGACTGTCTGTGAACTAATGGCAATGCTCCTGCTTCAGTCACTTGAGTGCTGACATTATAGGTGCAAAAGATCATGTCCAGCTTACATTGTTCTTTTTATATTTAATATTGTGCATTGGTTTGGTCCTTTTAATTATCATATAAAGTTTCATTATAGGTAAACATTAATTTGTTTAACAGTTCCCTTAGTGGCAACATCTAATTTTTACTCTAGTCATACTGCAAATTTCTGGATGCATCCTCAGTACATGCTCTGCTTCTATGGGAGAGAGGCTTTGAGAGGTACTACGGGAATGAGCAGAAAATACAAATTCTTGATAGCTCTAATGTGGACTTGTCTAATGTGTGTAAGTTTTCACTTGAATAAGATGTGAATAAATTTTAGTCAGGTATAATGATACATACCTATAATCCCAGTAGTTTGAGACTGAGGCAGGGAATTGCATTCAAGGTCAGCCTGTGTAGATGGAGTTTCTGTCACACCTGCTCCCACAGTCATTCAGTTCCAAAGAAACACACAGAAGCTTATAACAATTATATACTGTTTGGCCTATTACCTCAGGCTTATTATTAACTAGCTCTTACACCTTAAATTAACCTATAATTCTTATCCATGTTAGCCATCTGGCTTGGTACCTTTCATCAGTGAGGCATTCTCATCTTACTTCCTCTGCATCTGTTTGGTGTCTGCAGACTTAGCCTTTCCTCTTCCCAGAATTTTTCTAGTGTTGTTGTCCTACCTATAAGCTTGAGTTATATAAGAAGTTCAAAGGGCCAGCCTTGACTATAAACCCAGACCCCATGTGGTGGTTAGCCTCAATGGTCAACTTAATGAGAAGTGAACTCACCAGGGAGATAGACCTCTGGGCTTGCCAGTAGAGGATTATTTTGAATAGGTAAAGTGAAGTAGGGAAGACTCAGTGTTGGTGACTCTATTCTCTAGACTGGGACCCTGGACTATATAAAAGGAGACCGTGAGGTGAGAACATTTGTTCTTTTCTCTCAGTCTCCCAACTGTGGGTGTGATGGGACCAGTGCGTCAGTCTGCCAACTTGATAGACTGTACCCATGGAAAATGGTGAACTTGAGACTTTTATCCCTTACATTGCTTACACCAGGGTAGCTTATAACAGCAACAGAAATCAAAACTGAGATACTCTGTCTTAAAAAGAAATAATGGGAATCTGCACAATATGCTCTTGAATTAAATAATTCAAGAGGCTTGGGCTAGGGAGATCAATCAGTGGATGTTTGTTTCACAAGTATGAGGATTCAAAATGGGATTCCTGGAACCCAACCCTGATACCCACATAAATCATCAAATTATATATATTACAAATGTTTGTATATCAATTTATCCCAATAAAGTTTTATGTTTGTGAGTGTATTATTATATAGATGTGTTCATATGGGTGTATACACATAGGTGTGTGCAAGTATGTAAGGTCAGAAGTCAACAACTCTGTCTTCCTTAATTGCACCCCGCATTAATTTTTGTGACAGGGTCTCTTTTTGACCATAGAGCCCACTGATTTCAGTAGGCTTACTTACCAATGAGCTCCAAGGTTCCATTTTCTCCCCCTAGCCCCAGTGTTGGGGTTAAAAAATCCGCACATGTTTTTCCTGTGGGTTCTGGGTTTCCAAATTCAGGTCCATGTGCTTATGAAAAAAGCACTTTACTCTCCCCAGAGCCAATAAAGTTGTTTTCAAAAGGGAAGAATATGTGTATCCTAAAGTTTGAGAAGGCCAATTTCTATTTATTTATAGACTTCTTGTTATTAATACCAATATGGGAATGTTTTATACTGCCCAATTTTGTTAATTTTTCTGAGGATATATATTCAGAGTCATTTATTTTAAATGTTATCCTTGTGCATAACTATTTTACTGAATTATTTCATTAAATATTGCAATTATTGAGCTCATTCTCTTGTAACTTTTTAGGAAGGCAATTACATTGGCTACAATTTTTCCACACTGTAGTCACTAAAATGCTCCAGCAAACTGTCAATTTCCACAAATATCCCTAGCTATTTTAAAGGAATGCATATAGAATCCTTGTATTGATGCCTATCCAATTTTAGTCAAAAATTTTGTAAGTTTCTGTAGTGACAGCTTGATTCTAATTTTCATTAAACACACACACTTTTCTTTTGCTTTTAAAAAATAAACATTATTTTCTCTTTTTTCTTGGGGTTCTGTTGAGTCTTAGGTTTATGAGTGCTGACTCATCACTATAAAATAGATTTGCAAATAAACAGAAGGCCAAGCAATGGATTTTTACAGCTTTGACTCGCTTGGTCATATGCCAGTCACTTGAATACCTTAGCCATTTCTGATTCTGGCAGACTCTCCAAGCTCTGTGGGCACTGGGCCCTCTGTCATCATTACTGGGCAGACACTGGAAGGGGTTCACTTCTCTTGGTTTCTGAGTGTTTGGAGGGAAAATGCTGAGAAAATCAAAGGCCAGCTGAATGTGTGGTAATGGCTGTGTGGCTTCCTTACCAGCCACCTCTCTGTTTCTTGATTGCAGGTGGTGGGGGATGGTACAAGAGAGGTGTCTGGCTGGGATTATGCCTCTGTGGTCCTTACTGCATCACTGGGTCAAGGGGTCGCTGACCATATGTCCCCATGAGGACCCTGCATCTCTATTGTCTCTGGAGTTTCATCTGACAGTATCCTTTTTGAGCAAAGGAGAATTCAACAAACTTTGATTTCCAAAGTGCCGTTGTGGCATACGATGAGTCACCTCAGCCTCCCACTCTAGGCTCCCTCTTCTCTCAGAAAATTTTCAATAAGCCAAATGTTTCTGCATGTCCACTTTTAGCACTTCCAGCTGGGAACTCCTGCAGCTGGGGCAATCTTTTAGAGATGTCATTGGCTCATCTTGGCCAATCTTGAAATAAAGATTAAAGTCAATCTGGATAAGGTAGCACACACCATAATCCCACTATTAAGGAAATAGATGCATGAGAATCAGAAACTGAAGACTAGCCAGGGTTGCAGAGGGAGACCCTGTCTCAAATATTAAAGATTAAAGCCTTCAGCTTGGCCCCTGGACAAGAACTATGGTTGCTCGCTTGGGTTCTTGGCTCATTGTGTCGCACGTTATTACTCAGGATTATTAGTTCACGTTGAGCTCTTAACTAGGTCTTGCTACACACCACCCGGGGCTTCTGAACATATGCCATGTCCCTTCCTCTGCTACCAGTGAATTCCTACTTTCCATACATATTTCAGTTTAGGCATCCTTCCTTCACGTGACGATGGGCTAGATTCATCTGTGTTGCCCATGTCTCTGGGTACTTTCCAGACAAAAATTTTATTCCTTCTAACTGCATAAAAGTTCTTTAAGATTTGTAGGGGCTGGAGAGATGGCTCAGAGGTTAAGAGCACTGGCTGCTCTTTCAAAGGTCCTGAGTTCAATTCCCAGCAACCACATGGTGGCTCACAATCATCTGTAATGGGGTCTAGTGCCCTCTACTGGCCTGCAGGCATACACACAGACAGAATATTGTATACATAATAAATAAATAAATATTTAAAAAAAAAGATTTGTAGACACTCCAATATTATATTTTTTACTTGAAGACTTTTATAATAAAGTTTATTATTTTTTCATTTATGTTTTAATTTAAAAATTAAAATGCTTTCTTTTTCATTAACCCCTTAAATTCCAGGAATGCCAGGATCAAGTCTGCTTTTGTTTACTTGTATCTAGTGCTTATCATCAGATTGGGCAAATAGTGAGCATGCTAACAAAAAGATACAAAATAATTTGAAGCAGCTCAAAAGTACTATTTATCACAGCATATATTTTTTCCTCATAGACAGTGAGAAGAGGTCTTACACTGTACTGTGAATAGTATACTATTTATGATTTCAAAGATCTTATTGTTTAGAAAAATAGCTTTATTCGTTTTGCTTTTCAAAAAGAAATGTTGAGCTGGGTGATGGCTCAGTGGAAGTAAAGCCCTTGCTGTGCATGCAGGAGGCCAGGAGATGGCTCCATAACACTCCTGTAAATGCCAGACGAGCTTAGGGACCTGCCTATATTCCCAGTATATGGGAGGCAGAGCCCCACAGCAAGCTGGTGAGCCAGAGTATGTGAATTGGCAAAATCAAGTGTGATACTGTGCTCCAATATATGTAAGATGGAGACAGCTTCTGGCCTCCACATGAATACAAACACGTGCACCTACACATAAGTGAACATCCACACATATGCAAAAAAATGTTATATAAAGTACTAATTCATTCAAGCTTTTACTATAAGCAAACAGTTTACTCACTGTAAAGAAATAAAAGCAATTAAAAAAATTTCTTTCATGCATGTAAAAAACCAGAATGACTTGCTTGGCAGTTCCCATGACCAGGGTAGATATTTAAATTTGTTCCATCAAAACATGGGTTGAAATTGTAGCTAGAGTCTATGGTTAGTATGTGTAGTCCATGACAATCCACACCCAAACAAATAAAAAAATATAATATTCATAATAAAATTATGTAAAGAAAAGCAAAGAGGTTAAGGAGGGGAGAGAGGAGGAGAGGAGCGACAGGGGCATTTATTTTAGCTCTGTATGTTGTAAGCTGAAGTAACAGAGGACAAACACTTCCTGGCTGAAGAAAGAACGATGAATTACAGATGGTGGAGGCTGGAGACGTGTGAGGAGGCACAGGGCCGGAAGTCAAACAGCAAAAGAATTATATTCATTTTAGAAATGGAAAAGTTTATGGGATACATTTCTGAATCCCCTTCAGAAGCTAGTAAAATATATTTTTCTATGTTTTCTCCAGCTTTTAAAACTCTACAGATGCAAGTGTGTGATAAAATGTGAAAATTAAGTATTGGCAACTAATTATGTTCTCGGCAGAGTTAATTGTAAAGGTAGACAAAGGTGTGCAGCTTCTGCTTGGCTAGATATTTATGGGTCTAGACAAAGCAGAAGGAGCCCTCAGGATTCTTTACAAATCTGGTATTTAAAGGAATGGCAATGACTGTTAGATGTTTTGGCTCCTGTCTTCTGGTATTCATTCTGAAAGATTTATAATCCTTTTGGGAGTGTGGTCAGTGACAAGAGTCGAAGGAAATCCTGAAATGTGGAAAAACTAACTTTTCCTAATATAAAACTGTTCTAAAAAATCCCTCAAACCTGTGAATATGTTTCCAGATTTTCAGAAAAAGTTGATTTATAGATTTTTTTCTATAAGGCTCTAACTTCATATCAATAAATTTGAACCTTTTCTTTGATTCTGACATTGGTCTAGAAATAGATAATTCAGAAGAATGTATGATCGCACCTTTTGGGTGCTTGTTATAAACAATGGATTTTAAACCCACATAAGCTGCTGCGAGTGTGTGAGTAGCACAGCACTCAAGAGTAGAGACAACCCTAGATGGAATAAAGACTGAGCCAAAGAGAAACCCTAAACCCTACCAAACAAAAGAGAAGCAGATCCAGAAAAATCTGGATCATGTGCACCAAGAATGTCCCGACAGAGCATTCTGGATCCTTGGAGATATTTTGGGGTGAGGGGGCTGTGACCGTGACTAGATACTCTATCCTATGTCACCTTCTCTTCCTCAGCCATGACCAAGTTATTTTACCTGCAGTCATTGGTTTGAATTCCCAAACACCCAGTAGGAGAAACTTGTTAGGAGTGTTCAGATTGCTCCTGGGACATCCTGATGCCATTTTAACGATGAAAACACAGCCATGTCCAAGGAATTCCTTCCTTTCCTGCCTTCACTCTTTTTTGTATTATTCTGCTTCCTTTACCAGCCAAAGGACTGGATGATACTCATACCCACTCCTCCTTGTGATTACTGATTGCTTTTCTGCCCTTGTTTTCTAGATGGGAAACAGAAAGCAGTAGAGTATCCTGCCCTCAAACAGTGGAGTTAATAAGGAGGGGAGGACTTACCATTTCACACCTTAAAGCTGGCTGTGGGTAAATGGTGCCCACCTTCCTCTTGCCAGTCAGGAGCAAGAGAGCAAAGCTATAAAACAACAGACTTTACATGTAGGTGCTGAACTGCTTTTGTAATGCTAAACCTCCTCTTCATACAAGGGTGGTTTGGATTACCTCAAGAGAGGAAATGTGGCCAGCACCACCTCTCCACTTTTTAGAAGCACAGGGCATTTTCTTAGGACAAACAAGCAAAAATCTAAACATTCTCCCCTCAGCCTTTGATTAAACCTTTAAATAACCCCCTCTTAGTTTCTTGTCTTAAAGCAATAAATTGTTTTAACTTCTCACTGAGGAACTGTGTACATGCATGTGTGTGACCTGAAGGAGGCCACTTGCTGTTTGCCATTTCTGTGAAGCCTTTATGTATTTTCCATTACATAAAATTGCATCTTTAAATGTTAATTTTAATATTTATATATTAAAATATGGATAAGTAGAAAATACAAATGTATCATAAATACATGTTTTAATGTGAATTTGTAGTATTGATAGTCTCTATTTTCTACATCTGATGGTCTGCTTTCTGAAGCTTTGACACAATATCAGGATTTATTAAAGAAAAGACATTTATCTCGCACCATTTTGGAAGGTAGGAAGTCATCCAATATCAGGCCCTGGCATCTAGGAATGGCCTGCTTGCTGTGCCCATGGGGTGAAAGGCATCCATGGAGAGAGGTTATACTCATGTTAACTAATCCACCCCACACTGGCATTAAACCCCTCATGGAGGAAAGGTCCTCATTGCCTCACTAATTTCTCGGGTGTTATATTTTTAATTCTGAAGAAGGGCAGTTTGTCACTGCCCTCCACCTATGACGAGTCTTGATGTTTCTCTGCTGAGTCATTGAGTCACTCAGGCATGCAGGTCCGGGGCCTTCTTTGTGCTGTACACCTCAGGTCTTATAGAACCAATTTCTGATTCCACATAGCCCTAGATGCACCTAATCTATGTCCTGCTGTTCTGCTGCATTCCATGTGGTTTCCTGGTGTAGGAGGGTCTTCTGTCTATATGTTACTTTCATTGGTTAAATAAAGAGACTGCCTTGGCCTAGCTGATAGGGTAAACTCAGGTAGGTGGGAAAGACAGAACAGAATTCTGGGAGGAAGAAAGCAGAGGCAGGCAGAGAGCCACCCGCCATAAAGCTGCCAGGTCAGACATGCTGAATCTCTCCTGGTAAGCCACAGTCTCGTGGTGATATGCAGATTATTAAAAATGGGTTGAATCAAGATGTGAGAGTTAACCAATAAGCGGCTAAAACTAATGGGCCAGACAGTGTTTAATTAATACGATCTCCGTGTGGTTATTTCAGGTGTATGCTAGCCGGGAGGGATGGAACAAGGAGCCCACACCCCCATTTACAACAGTTTCCCTCTCCTTTGTGTGTCTGTTCTAGACTGTTCCATGTACACAAATGAAGGAAAAACAATTTTTTTCCTCTATGTTCACACTGAAAGTCAGCATAAAAGACTTGTGTGACTTCAAAGAGTGTGAGTATTTCCCCAATAGGTGAGCAAGCAACTCTGTAACAATGGATGCCTCTTCTGAAACTGAGTGATTTCATTGGAGGCTCTCCAAGATGAAATGTTCTCAGATGGCTTCCGAGGCCCATGCAAAGGCCAGCTATGATCCCTGCTTCTCACTGGTTATAAACAGGATTCTCACAACACTCCCATCAAGTCTGATGAACTTTCTATAACAGATCACAGGCCTTAGGAAGACATACTCACTTGTTGCTCTAGTTTGTTTTCTATTGCTATGATAACTACCATGATGAAAAGCATCTCTGGGAGGAAAGAGTTTATTACAGCTTAGTGTCCACCATGATGGGAAGACAAGACAGAAACCTAAAGCAGGAACCTGGAGGCAGAAACTGAATTAGAAGCCATGGAAAAATACTACTTACTGGCTTGTTTATGACTTGCTCAACCTGCTTCCTTATACAACCCAGGATTATTTACCCAGGGAAGATACCACACACTGAGCCCTTTCACATTAATCATCATCAATCATTAATCAAGAACACCCCATAGACTTGCCCACAGGCCAGTCTGATAAAGGTATTTTTCTCAGTTGAGGTTTTTGCTTTCCAGATGACCTTAATTTGTATAAACATGACAAAAACTAGTCAGCACACTGGTTTATTACAATTAATATGTTCCGATACCCATGAAGAGCTGTATTGGGCAAGGGTTTCTAGGCCCTTTCTGTGCATACTCCTTTCTTTCCAGAAACACCATATTCTTTGGGATTTTTATGGAGACTGACTAATGAAATTATTGGCCCTTTATGGTCAGCTTAACCTCCAGGCTTGCTCTTCTTCCTAAAGCTAATTGGTAGAGCTGAAAACCCTAGACCTTAGGGTTACCTTTATCCTCGTGAGGACAGCCAGAATCCTGACCTGAAACAGAGGATATCAACCAACTTAGTAACATGGAAAAGACATTTAACACTTCGAAGATTATAAAGATTGAAGAATTATGTGTCCGAAAAGTGGACAAATACCAAAAGCATGCATTTCTCAATCTTTGTAAGAGAAATGTTCAGAGGTAGATTGTGTTTCCCAGTGCACTAATCCAGAACTGGGGTGAGGGCATTTACTACCTCAACATAACACTTCCATCCTCTAGTCACTCTTCTAAGGTGTGCCCCACGGACTCTCTTTAATGCCTGCTATCACGCAGTGTTGTAGCTGTTTAAAGGAGCCCCACTCTAAATGTTGGCGCTTAACTGGAGAAACATTTTACGATGCTCTGTGTGGCGTTCCCATGCTTTGGCTCACCATAATTCATTTAACAAATTATAACCCACTCAGAGAACTTTTAAAAATTTTATGTGCTGTGGTTTCGGAGACACATTTCCTAGCTTGTGGATTTGTCTGTATGGGAATGTGGCTTTATTTAACTATTACATGGTATTGCATCTTCCTAGGGGGGGAATCAGACAGCAACAGTGATTGCTTTGTGTTCCATGAGGGATTTCAACTTAGCTCAAGAGACCTGTCAGCTGGCAATTAGAGATGTTGGAGGACTTGAAGTCTTAATAAATCTACTTGATACAGATGAAGTCAAATGCAAGGTAAGGACTTTGTCATGATGGCTGAGAGCCCTGGGTCCCTCACAGCTCTCTCGGAAGCTCTGGATGGCTAACACATACTTTGCTCTCATTTGTCGTGTACTATGATTGTTGATGATCTGTAACTGCGTTTTTTTGTTCTCATTTTCTTCTTTATATTTCTACTATCTGCTTGTGTTTCTGAGAGGAGAAATGTCTGTTTATATAAATAAAGGAAAATGTAGAGGGTGTGTGTAACCTCCAGGGATGGAAACTTTTTCTTAAAAACCTTCATTGAGGAAGACTTTTAGGTTAGCTTAGACTTTTTAAAAAGAAGTACTTGGGTATATATTAAAGCCTCATTCATCTGTCACTTTCTTTCCCCCACATAGATTGGTTCATTAAAAATCCTGAAGGAAATCAGTCATAATCCTCAAATAAGACGTAATATTGTTGACCTTGGGGGCTTACAAATTATGGTTAATATACTCGATTCTCCACACAAGATTCTCAAATGTTTGGCAGCTGAGACAATTGCAAATGTGGCCAAGTTCAAGAGAGCCCGACGGGCAGTAAGACAGCATGGAGGCATCACCAAGCTGGTGAGTACCACCATTACCATCTTCAGATTCTAACAGACACCTATACAGCCCTATCTTATGCTCTGGAAACCATTATGTGTGACCTGAGGGTCTTTTTTATTTTTTGGCAACATGTCTTTAAGAACGATGTCCACGTATTTACATTAGCAAGAGCCATAAATGAATGTTCAGCCTTGATTTTCAAATAGAGAATTTAAAAAATATTGTCATCTAACAGGATCCACTGAGATAATAAGGAGGTGGAACTACCAAGGTGACAGAGAGATGCCTACTCTCTGTGAGGCCCTGGGCTTAATTTCTAGGGTGATAGAGAGATGTGGCACCTGTAGAAATGGGGTGGGGAGAAAAGAGGGCAGAGGACAGGGGAGGAGAAGAGGAAGAAGTGACAAGGTTCGTGGTAGGAGATAGGTTTGGTAGCTCCAGCTTCTGATATGGTGATTCACATCAGGACTTTCCTCCATACAGTCAAACTGCATTGTTAGAAACAACTGAAGGCAGCCTAGGTATGTATAGCTTTTATCAAGTGAAAGTTATCTATGTGCTTCTGAGAAGCACCTGTATTCAGCAACAGCATTGTGTTTTGGAAAATTAGCAATAGCAAAAGGAGAAGCTATATGTTAATTAATATTATATAAAATCATAACAGGATCAAATAAATTGATATCAAATTTTAGAGAACTGCTCACCACATATAAATCTATACATACAATTAGAAATATACACAAAGAGATGGTCACAGAGGTATCTCTGAGTGACTGCTGAGTTTTCAGAGGAAAGCTGTAGAAACAAAGAAAAAACATGAATTTCCTCTTGGATTTGTCAATTTGTCTTCTGCATATAAGACTTTCTTTAATCATTGTGAAAAATGATTATTTCAATAGTTACCATCAAAAGAAAAAGCTTAAACTCTTATCTTGTCAGCAAAGACTTTAGAAAAATAAAAATCAACATTGGGAAAGAGTGATAGCTAAGTGAATAGGAGTGCCTGCCTGTCATCAACCTGACAACCTGGGTTTAATCCTGGAACCCATACGATGAAAGGGATGCATGAATTCTCACATATCGTCCTCTGGCCTGAGTGTACACAAACACACACACAGAGAGAGAGAGAGAGAGAGAGAGAGAGAGAGAGAGAGAGAGAGAGAGAGAGAGAGAGAGAGAGAGGGAGGGAGAGAGAGGAGAAGAAATTAAATATAATTAAAAGCTTTAAAAGTAAATGTAATATAGAAATGCAAGAGTCTGCTGGTGCTGTGTCTACCCTGGCTTTTGTTTTACTGGCCATGTCCACTGCTACACTTTAACAAGGATGTGTCTTACCCATCTTACTATCTTCCACACCATTTGGAGCTGTACCATATAAACTACACATAAAGGTTGGTGCATATCTGTTGGATGATTCTTATTTCAATATGTGTGTGTGTTATTTTATGGTTCTTGCGTTTAATATTAGGACCTCATACAAATGCTTTCCTACTGAGCTGAATCTCCTGTCCAAAATTAAAAAATATACAGTGAGAAGTGGTGTGTTCAGATATCTACTAAAAAGAGGCTCAGTGTTTTCACTTGTAATCAATGGAGTACTATAAAGTATAATTGCTTCAGAAGTGAGATAGTTTTAAGACTGTGAAGGTAGGTAAACATATGGCTTGAGCATTGACAGAGACAGAGGTTTGGGGTCTGTGGATGTTAGCCGTGTAATTTCTGTACAGTTCTTTCAGCTCTCCCTTGTTAATTTTTTTTATAATGATTAAGGATGTTGTAACTGCTCAGGGCCATGCTGTACAACTCTGAGTACCAGAATTCAGATCTCAGCACCCATGTAAAGCTGAACATGGCAGTGTGTGTCTATAATCCTAGTACTCCCATGGTGAGATTGAATGTGGAGAGAGGAGAATCCCCAAAAGCTTTCAGACAAGCTAGATGGCATACACTGCAGTAAACAAGAAACCTTACCTTGAATAAGATGGAAGTGAGGACTGACACAGGAGGTGTCTGTCTCTGACCTTGTCCTCTGACCTCCACAAATGCATTATGTCATACCCATGCTTTCACTTACAGATGAGCACACACAAACCCACATGTATACATACTCAAACACACTATACACACATCAAACATACACACATTTTTTCATATTTAAATGTTGGAAGAAATGCAATAATTACCGAGTATCAAAATACATGGTGGAGCTTTCCATTGAAATGAATTTTATCACTTATAAGAATGAAAAAATAAACACAGAATATGGGCCTTTGAGTCTCACAGCACATTTGGGAACCTAGTATTTATCCAATGGGACTAATCCAATAAGATAATGGCTCTCATTTCAATGTGATTTCAAATAGTAGCCAAATTAGGAATAGAAATTTGATCAGTACTGGATGACTGAGTTGGACTGAGTTGAGAATGTGGTAGTGTGTGCAGGGTACAAACAGAAATAAATGCATGTCTATGACTAGGAATATACCACAATTGAGTAGTGGTAAGCATCAAACAAGGAGAACACGGGTATCTAAAGCACTGTGTGCATGTTAGGTGTTTAGCTGAAGCCAGCCAGTCTTGGGAATGGTGGAGAAATAAAAGAGGGTTGAGCAGTCAGTTCTAAAAAGGAGAAAGTCAGGAAAGGCTGGAGAGAGATGTTGCTTGAGGGCTTGTGGAGGGTGTTTGCTATACAGACACACCACGAAGGACATTTCAGGAAGATGAGGCCAAGTTTGACAGGGCAGTTTTCAAAGTTGCTATTGGTTTAATGTGGCCAGATCCATGGCAAGAAGGCTGAAGTGGTGAGATAAAGATGAAGGGTGTGCTTCTCACTGCAGGGCCTTATCCAAAGAGTTAGGGGGAACTAAGTGGTTTGGACTTTAGAGGGATAATGAGAATAACTACCACAGACAAGACATTGCAAGGCTCCCTGCCTTGTGCCACCGTCTTAGAATTCTCTTTCTGTGTGTGATTCCCTTCTTGTATGTCACAGCTGAAAGCAGTGGCCATATTTCTTGCCTTCCACTACCTGTACCCCGTTGCCCTTTGAGAACTAGCTAAATAAACCAAGAATTTGGAATTGAGATTGAGACCCTGCTTAGGAGTGGGTATCCTGTTCTAAATTTGGTCTGGGTGGTTGTGACTGCGTGGTGAATAGTCATGAGGTTTGGCCAACAGTGGAAGAAGAGTGGATGTGTAAACAGTGATTTCTACCTTCCCAGATAAAGGCCGTGAGCCCAAAGAATGACAAGTACCCTGGCTTTAATTCCTCCACAGGGCATCCTGACCTACTGCTGTGTTCCTTTAGTAAATTGTTTCCCCTTAATGGCTTTGGTGACTTTGGTCATTACAAAGAAAAAAGGAGGACACTGGCAATTTAGTTTAATGGGTTCCATTAACATACATGCAAAGCTGTGCCCTCCCCCATGGTATTAAGAGTAGTAAACCATCTGACTTGCTTTTCAGTCTTACTGGCTTTGGAGAGCTTGGGTTTCTAAAATACTGGCGGTGATAATATGGATTATAATAGTATTTTTAGTTTTTTGCATGTACAGTCTAGGCAAGCCTCAAACTTATTAACCCAGATTGATCTTATATTCATAGTCCTGCATCTGATTCCTGAATGCTGAGATCATAGGTAGGTCTACACAACTATGCCTGATTTATAAACAATCTTATAAATACTAGAGCTTTACTAAGAAAATAATATCTTGGTGAATATTTTCTCAAAGGAAGAAAATATGAGTCCCCAGATCCAGAGCACAGTGGTATGGAATGTTTTCTTTCTTTGTTTTCACTGTCTGTAGTTTAATCTAAACATATCTAAAATAGTTTTACTTTTGACAGTTAATCTTAGTAGCAACCTGGTAGCTACTGAAGGATAGATTCACTTTTATTTTTAAAACTTCTGTGTTTGGTCTGGTGGGATGTCTCAGTGAGTCAAGGCACTTACTGCCAAACCTATCAACCTGAGCTCCACATTATGGAAGCAAAGAACTGGTCCTACAAGTTGTCCATTGACCTGCACACATGTGTGCTGGTATGTACATATCCATATGTGTGCACACATGTACATACACACACATTTAAACACAGTCAAATAATAAAAAATAGAAAAGGTGACTGTGTGTGTTATATACATCTATTCGTGCAGGTTGCCCTGTTGGACTGTGGACAGAATTCAACAGAACCGACTCAACCAAGCCTGTATGAAACCAGAGATGTAGAAGTGGCTCGCTGTGGGGCCCTGGCACTCTGGAGCTGCAGTAAGAGTCACTCGAACAAAGAAGCCATTCGTAAAGCTGGGGGCATCCCCTTGTTGGCTCGGCTACTGAAGACTTCTCATGAAGACATGCTCATTCCAGTGGTGGGGACCTTGCAAGAATGTGCATCAGAGGTGCCCAAGCCATTCTCCCTTATCTGTTTGCCCTCTTCCCGTCATCCTTTTCTTCCTTGCTTGCTTTCCATGCATGTGCACATGGTTATGAGTGTGTACATGTGTGCTTGCAGTTGTGTGGGAACATGTATGTGGGTACACATGCATGTGTGCGTACAATAGGCCAGAGTCTGAAGTGTTACTGGACTGCTTTCCACTCTGTTTTCTGAGGAAGTGTTTCTTACTGAATCCGGAGCTCACCCGTTTGACTTGTCTAACCAGTTAACCCTGGGAATCCTGTCTCCTGAGTGCTGCAATTGCAGGCAGACATCTGTGCCCTCCTGGCTTTTAAGTGGGCATTAGTGATTGAAGCTCTCTCCTCATGCTTGTGTGAGCCCTCATATCAGCCTACTTTTTCTTTCTTTAGTTAAGAAAACAATCTAAATTTTGACATGAAAGTTAAGGATACTCCTCCCTAACTGTCAGCTGTTATTTTTTTAAGAGAAAGGAAACCAACTAATAGCACACTAACTGAACACTACAGAACTTGTGGCACTCATTTTCAGTGTTGGAGAATTCTGTCATTGGACAGATATGGGAAAGCTCGGGATTTGGTGTCTGATCAATTTGTTCAGCACAATCACTCATAAATGTAAATAATTATGTTCACATTACATACGCATAAATATCTATATTTTTATATTTCTAGGAAAACTACCGAGCTGCCATCAAAGCAGAGAGGATCATCAAAAACCTCGTGAAGAACCTGAATAGTGAGAATGAACAGCTGCAGGAACATTGTGCCATGGCCATCTACCAGGTGGGCTGCTCTCCAGAGGCCTTCCTTGCTCCTCTAGTTAAAGGCACTGCTTCTCCATCTACTCAGTGGAACCAGCTCTCCAGAAGCCTTCCTTGCTCTTCTAGTTAAAGGCACTGGTTCAAAACTCATCGTCTCTTCCTCTGGGGAACTGTGTGATTTGTGCACTGTGTCTCAAATATCTGACAGAAAAAAGAAAGGAAGGGGTGATTTGGGCTTGTGCTTTTAGACACCATAAAATAATCATTGTAGAGCCAGTTCAGTGGCAGGGAGAGTGGTGGAGGTTGTTCTCTTCAACACAGACTGCCAGCAAGCAGAGAGAGAGAGAGAGAGAAACAGAGAGAGAGGGAGGAGAGAGAGAGAGAAGAGACAGAGAAGAGAGAGAGGAGAGAAGACAGGAAGTGGGCAGGATTAGCACACTTCCCAAATACTGGCAGTGACTTATTTCTTCCAGCTTATCCTGCCTCCTAAAGGGTCCCCAGCTTCCCCTCAAGCTAGTGCCACAGCATGAAAAACATAGCCCAGGGCAGAGTATGGATTTCAGAGCTAAATCTTAAGGTGCACTTGGGAAGCTGCAATTTAGCGAGTATCCCAGGGGTCTTCATGTGCTTATAGAGATGAGAACGACTATAAGCTACTGTGATGATGACATGTGCTCAAACATACATCATAATCTGATTATTTAAATTCAATAAGATATACATATCTTTCCCACTTTCTCCAAAATTAATTTACTTAAGGTAAAATAGCTCATTTATATATAATGACCCTATGATGCTTTATACCATTTTTTTTTCAAAATTTTGGGAAATTTTTCTTCTACCAAAATCAGATAATAAATGTTCATGGCTATACGTGGATGCTCTCAGTGTGTGGACATCATGTATATACATGTTTTTGTTTTGGGTTTACTTATTTCAGTCTCCATTAACTCTGTGAGGGTTGTCTCCTAGTATACCATTAGAATGATCAGGGCTGAGGTGGCCTTAAAAATGAATGTCTGGCTGGTTATGGTCATGCCAGCTTCTCTATGATCAAGGTGGTCCCAGAGGAAGGCCCTGTAGGAGAGCATAGTGAGGGCAACTGCAAATGCAGTCAGAGACAGGATTCAGTTCTTTTAGGGATTATGTTCTGTTCTTTTTTCTAAGGGTTCAGCAGCTAACCACAAACCATGTGGCTTCAAAAGAATTTTGTTTTCTGGAGTCTGGAAGTGTGTGGTTAAGGTGTTCACAGGATAGTTTCTTCAGAGACCTCTGTCCATGGCTTGCAGCTGACTGTCTTGTCCTGTGTCTTCATGCCATATTTGTGTCTGTACTGTAATAGCTTTTAAAGGACAACCATCTTTAGGTGCTCATCACAATGATTTCATCTCACCTGAACTTCCATTTTAAACCTCATCCCCACACACAGCTGTATTCTGAGGCACTGGGAGTTAGATCTTCAGTTTATGAATTTTGAGAGTATAGTTAAACTCATAGTGTGTGTGTGTGGGGGGGGGGAAATCACTACTGAACCACAGTTGAAATGACAAGAGAAGGTTAATCCCAGGTAAAGTAGTTGTAAAGTCATGATTCTCTGTTGCCATTTGAACTCCTGACCTTTCTCGGTTGTCTTCTACTATTCATGTGTCCCAGGCCTAATTCTTTGCTCAGAATACAAGATCCTTGGAAATGTCAATGAGTTCCCTGCAACTCTGATGCACATTGTTATGTAACAGACATAACTTGTATTGGAGAACTCCCACAGATGAACCTCTTTGACCATCACTGAATGTTTGAGATGCCTTATCTCAACAGCTTCTGGTTTGACTTTTTGTGCAGTGTGCTGAAGATGAGGAAACCAGGGACCTTGTTAGGCTGCATGGAGGACTTAAACCCTTGGCCAGTCTACTCAATAACACAGATAATAAGGAACGATTAGCCGCTGTCACTGGGGCAATCTGGAAATGCTCCATCAGCAAAGAGAATGTGATTAAGTAAGTAAGGCATTTAAGATTCTATAATACGCTATAATAAAATATAATCAAATGGTGCTTTAATAAAGAATTGGCTCTGACTGTAATTGATAATATGCATTCTGAGTTAAGGGGTAGAATGCAAAGGCATTATTAATAAAAGGCCCTTCCCCATTCTTCTGCTCAGCAATTTTATGTGGATCAGGGACAGGAATGATCTTTCTGTGTACATGTGTCCTTGTGAATGCATGAGCATATATGTGTGCAAGTGTATACATCTGAGACAAGAAGAGAGTTGGATGTCTTCATCTGTCAGCCTCATCTGTTCCTCTGAGACAGGCCCTTTCCCTGAGCCTGGGCTTGGGATTTTTCTTATCATCTGGACTGGAAGCCAGCAATCTCTACTTGGAGCTATGGCTGCTGGTGGGCACCACTCGCCCTGTTCGCTAGTGCATGCTTGTATCCAAACTGTGGTTTCTAACTCATTGTAGAGCCATCTTTCCTCCCTTATTTTCCTTTTAAAAGGTAAATGAGTCAGCTGATGGCAACTAAGTACTCTTAAAGAGTAGTTACTTTCTTTTTTTTTTTTTTTTTTTAATGGTGAAAAAGTGTATATTTAGAATTAGCCGGCTGGGCTCAGTTTAGATGATTCCAATTTGGTTGGCAACATTCACAGCATCATAATCAGGAGCCAACCGAACATATGCCTTCTTCTCTCCGTGGGGCCTTATGAGGGTGTTGACTTTGGCCACATCGATGTCATAGAGTTTCTTCACAGCCTGTTTGATCTGGTGCTTGTTGGCCTTGACATCCACAATGAACACAAGTGTGTTGTTGTCTTCTATCTTCTTCATGGCTGACTCGGTGGTCAGGGGGAATTTGATGATGGCACAGTGGTCAAGCTTGTTCCTCCTGGGCGCGCTCTTCCGGGGGTATTTAGGGTGCCTTCGTAGCTGCAGAGTCTTGGGCTGCCGAAAGGTGGGCGATGTGCGGATCTTCTTCTTTCTGTGGCTGTGGACGCCTTTCAGCACTGCCTTCTTGGCTTCCAAGGCCTTCCCTTTAGCTTCGGCTTTGGGAGGGGCAGGAGCTTCCTTCTTCCCTTTCGGCACCATCTTGGCGAAAAGGTGGCCTACCCTCGTTCCCATGGAGTAGTTACTTTCAATTATGATTTTATTTCATTTTATTTTAATTATTTGTAAGGGTTTGGGGTGTTGAGGATCAAACCCAAGGCCTTGTGCTTGGTAAGCAAGCATTTCACCATTGAGTTAAACACTTGGCCCTTATATTTCCACATTTTTAAAAACAAATTATAGAATACTTATCGATTTTATTTATTTTGATTTTTAAACTTTTCTGTGTTTATTTATACATAGTCCCCATGAACACCCTAAGGAAACTTTTTCTCTTTTTGGTGTTTTCTTTAATAAATTTGCATGTTGTAACAGAAAAATCAACTTGCTTAGCAGTATATGATAGAATTATTAGCAGACTAAAAGTAACCCCCATTAATACAAACTTTATTAATGGTAGCAATAAAAATTCATCCGTATTTTGATACATAAACAATGATGAAGTTTACTAGAAAGGAGAAAGAATGTTCTATATAGAAATCAGGACTTCTTAAATATGTTCTTTTATATATGCTTCATTTGATTTAAATACATACTGAAAAAGATCAAAGTACTAAAACTTCCTAGTGATTTATACTGAAGTCACCAGAGAAGACCAGTTAAAGTGTTTTATTTGATATTTATATGTGTATATAATGTTTAGATCAAATAATTCATCCCCATTCTTACCTCTCCATTTTTCCCTTGTCCTCTTCTTCCTCCTCCCAACTTCATGTGCTCTGATTTTTTTTAATGCCCACAGAATCCGTTAGTGATGCCTGTGTGTGCATGGGTATAAGACCATATACTGAATATGCATAGCTTCTCAGAGCCACATACCTAAAGAGAATTGACTCTTGCTCTCCCAGTAGCTCCTCACATTGGGTTAGGACTTCATGAGCCCCTCCCCTGTCCTTGATGGCATTTTGGACAATCTTATGAATGAAGTCCCAGGCTGTGTGAGTTCATATATATAGCTGTATTGCTATGTCCAGCAAATACCATTTGACAATGGATATCTCCTGGTTCTTACAGTATTTCTGGCCCCTCTTCTATGATGATGCATGAGATTTGAGGGGGAGATGATATAGAGCTGAATACTCCACAGTGACTTACTGTGTGCTCATTGACCTGCATGTACTGCAAAAGAAGCTTTTCTGATTAGGGTTGAGAGATGCATTAATTTGTGGATAAAGATTGAAACGTAGAGTACAGTTCATCTCATCATGACTTCCTCTTTTAAAACCCAGTGGACATCTTTTCCTGTTCCTGATCATAGTGGAAGCGTTTTGAGATTTTCTCTGTTTAGCATGCTGTTGGCTGTCATTGTACATTGTTTGTTCATGTTTAGATATGTTCTTTGGAGTCCTAGATCTTCTAGGACTTTTATAATGAAGGGATGTTGGCCTTTTCTGCATCTAATGAGATGATCACATGGTTTCTGTCCTTGAATCTATTTGGTGGCTTGTAATTTCTGGTTTCCACAGATTAGAACAAATCGCTTTTGAAATCTGAGTTGCAGTAGCTCTACTGCTCATTTTGATATACAATGATGCTATGTATATGGCAAAAAGGAAATACATAATGTAATTCATTTTTAAGACATGTTTAATATGAATTGTTCATGTAAACCAATCTCTATGAGAGGAAAAATCTTAGAATGGATTTACAGGTGTTAAGATTCATGTGTGACCATAGCTGTCCCAGAGGCTTTCCAATGTCATGATCCAGAACACGGGTAGACAGCAGGTGGTTGGATGTGGCCATGAGCCTTACTGCTCAACAAGTTTTTGGATCAGCCTTTGAATTGTGGAGGTTAAATGGGGTCTACTGTTTGTTATATGGATCAAAAGAGCATTGAAAATAGAGTAATGAAAATGCATGGCTAAATTAATATAATTATTTGGAATGACTGTTATTTTTCTGAGTACCTTTTCTGCTGACTTTGGACTACAAACAACCTTCTTTCTCTGAACTTAAGGTTTCGAGAATACAAGGCCATCGAGACATTGGTGGGACTTTTAACTGATCAGCCTGAAGAAGTCCTCGTGAATGTGGCTGGGGCTTTGGGAGAATGTTGTCAAGAATATGAAAACCGGGTCATCGTCCGGAGGTGTGGTGGCATCCAACCTCTTGTGAACCTCCTGGTTGGAATAAACCAAGCACTTCTTGTGAATGTCACAAAAGCTGTGGGTGCATGCGCAGCAGAACCAGAAAGTATGGTGTAAGTGGCCTGGGAGATGGGAGATTTTAACTTGAAATGTATGGGGAATGTTTGGATGGTCATCAAATGATCTGTCTCATCACATAGATTTTATGTGCACATATGTTAGACAACATGTTACCACATGAATATTCATGACTTATCTAACCAAAACATTACCTTGAAAGAGAAGTGTAATTGAGCTGGACACTGGGAGGTAGTGGGCTTCCAAAAGCCAATAATTTCTCACGTGGAAAACATGCAATTAGTAAAATTTTCACTGCCCTTTACAGAACAATTATCTTTCCATCTAAAGGTTTGAGGAATATTTCATAGTATCAAATTTCTTGTTTCTAGTCAATTCAGAAAATGTATTTGCATCACCTATAAAATGGCAAGGAAAATGATAAGAATTTTAAGTGGTAACCTTAATACTTGAGTAAATTATTGTGACTTAAAGAAAGATAAGATTTAAATGTAAATTGGAAATATTTGGAAAAAACAATTGGTATTGAATACATGTGGACTTTTTCTATAGTGAAACAGCAATTTACATGGTGTGTGTATTAACCTAATATATGAAATCTAGAGGTGCTATGATGTATACAGGAGGGTGTGCCTAGAGCACATTCAGATACTGTCGGACTTGAGTACCTGCATGGTTGGATAAACAAACGTCAGAGATCCTGGAACCAAGCCCTAGTAGATACCAGAGGATATATGTATATCTTTCTTTATATATACACATCTCTATCTACTTACCTAGATATATCCACCCACCTATGTATTATTTATTTGTGCATCTACCTACCTGCCTACCTGTCTATGAGAGGTTTATTTTAAGGGGTTTATTCCTGTAATTGTGGAAGCTTGGTGAGTTCAAAATTCAGTAAAGGTTGGCTTGCAGACTGGATATTCAGGCTAGTTCTCTGCTGGCAAAATTACTTCTGTCCAGAGAAGGTCAGGTGACAACCACATGGGTGTTAAGGGATGATCTGTGGTTTTCAGTCTGCACCTCAAATGCTAATCTTATGCAAAATATCTTTCAGAGAAATACGTTACATAAGGCTTTCCATATATATATATGGGCCATGAGATCCAGTTAAACCGACACATACATTTTTGCCATCACAAGCTCATTTCTTGTCAGTTTGGCACCATTATGCATAAGAGATATTTAATCTGTACGTAAAGACAATAAGGAGGTTTTACTTTGTCCTTATTCATCCATGAACAACTGGAAATATATCCATCATTTCCCCAAAGTTCCTTGGCGGGTGTTTGTTCTGCTCCTCAATTTCTATGAATTTAATCACTACTTATGTAAAGTAAACAGTATTTAAATATGAGGTTATAAAGTTAGCAAATATGTTATAAAATGAAAGGAACAGAGGAAGGGGGAGGTAACATATAACCCTCCATAAGACATTCATAACAAAATAAAAGACATAACAAAGAGGACTACAACTTCTCAAGAGTTGTCCTCATTGTTACTGGTCACATGATCATACATTACACTATAAGCTTCCTCTGCTATTGTTAGCAGGTGTATCACCTGGCTATGGTTCTTTATCTGTTCAGTGACCCAATTTTCCATTCCTAAAGGGTCCAGAGCCTTAGTGGTTGCCTTAGTTACTTTCTATTGCCACAGTAAGACACCATGACCAAGGCAATGTGTATAGAGGAAAGAGTTTATTTGACGGTTATAATTTCGAAGGGTGAGCTCTTGACCATCATGACAGAAAGCATGGCAGCAGGCAGGCAGGCATGACACTGAGGTGGAAGCTGAGAGTTTAATCCCCTATCCACCAGCATAAGGCATAAACAGAGAATTATTTGGGGATGGCATGGGCTTTTGAATGAATCTAGTGATACACTTCCTCCAACAAGATCACTCTTAATCCTTCCCAAACAGTTCCACCAAGTAGGGATGAAGCTCTTAAATATATGCACCTATGGAGGCTATTGTCATTCAACCTACCAGAATAGCTTTGATTGGATTGAGTTGCCACAGTTTTCCATTGATTTTAACCACATACTATAGCAGCACTAAGCTGAGTCAGGGGATCTCCAATCTTTCAGACATATTATTCCTTTCCCCTCTAGTCTCACCCTAATGGCTCGTTGTTAATCAGTGTTTCCATCGTGTGCTCACTTTCTCCTCTACATCATTGACGTTACACAGGGGTCACATATAACCCTCCATAAGACACATGTCCTGCACATCAGATATTTATATTATGATTCATAACAGTAGCAAAATTAAAGTTAGGAAGTAATAATTTTATAGTTGGGTCACCACAACATGAGGAACTGTATTAAAGACTCAGGAAGGTTGAGAACTACTGCTAAACTTCAAAGATTTGGAGATCCAAGTTGACTATTTAAATGTTCAGAAGTGGGTAGAGATATGTTCCCTAGACAAACAGGAAGTAAATGTTTTGTAGAGTTATGTGATGATACTATCACAATGGCTAGTAGATAAATTCAGATAAATAATTTTTCTGCAGTCACAGAATTCAAGAAATTTTGAAAAAAATTAATAACAAGAACCATTTTAAGAAGCCAATTGTTGCAGAATAAAAAGAGGACAGGGGTCAGGGAAGATGGCTTAGTGGTGAAGTATGGCTGTAGAAGAACCAGCATTCATGTTTACGACCCCGGCACATGATAAAAAGCTGGGGATGGTGGTGTGCTCCTGTGATCTCAGCACTGAGAGGTAGAGGCAAGAGGATTTGGGCACCACACTGGTGAATCAGTCTAGCCGATTAGTGAGCTCCAGTTTCAGGAAAGGATTTTGCCTCAAAAAATCATGTGAAGAATGGTAAAGGAAGATGCCAGCATCTACCTCTGGCCTCTATGCGTGCCCTTCACCATGGTACATGGGTGTGTGTACCCAGAGGATCCAAGTTCATTCCAGAATACACAATTTAAAGAAGCTTAGGGCAGTGGAGTGGGCTTGTAATCTCAGTGCTGGGGATGTGGAGATAGGTGAATCCTGGGCTCTCTGGCAGGCTAGCCCAGGCTACTTGGTGAGATCCAGGCCAATAAGAAAGCCTGTCTCAATAAAAGGTGATCAGCACTAGAGAAACAACACACAAAATTGGTCTCTTACCTCCATATGCACAAGCACACATGAACATACCCAGCGCTGGGAGGGCAGAGAGAGGAGTTCCCAGGAGTTCACTGGACAGCCCTATAGCCAAAATGGCAAGCTTCCTTCAAGGTTTTAAAGATAAAGCTCTCCTTTTCTAAGTCTCCATAAGGTTTAGATATCCTAAACTTGTTGTACTGTTTCTGGCTAAGGTTCTTCCTCCCGTCTTGAGACCCATTGCATCTTCTGAAGAGAACTATTCCACTTGCTTTCTGGATTCCAGGTCTACTGCTCTGTTATTATTTCTATTATTTTCTTCAGTGGCACTGATGTGAAGATGAGCAATTATAATTCAGATCTTTTAGTGCCGTGTTAAGTTTGAATTTTGTTTTAAAGTCAGTTGAGAGCCATTGAACGTTTCTAAACTGAATAGACACAAAACATCTTAGAGGATCACTGCAAGTCAGAAATAAAGGTAACTTATTCTAAGCCTGTGAAATATGAAGTAATGAGGAACAGAGAAACAGATAGGTGCAAGGGTTGAGAAATATGAGGAGATGACTGTTGAGTTGTAACGAAGAGTGGGAGGTAAAGGCAGCAATGAAACTGTTCCACTCCCGGATGCAGGGAATACAGCCAGGGAATAACCAGGGAACCAGAACTTCACAATGGGCGAGAGTTTGTTAATTGTACATGGGAAGCCTAATCCATATCTAGGCTGAATGTAGCCACTCCACAGGCACTTACTACCTACTGAATGATGATGAACTCAGCGGCACTTCTGTAGACACTGAGGTTCCTGTGACTTCAAGTGACCAGGCCAACTAACCAATCTGATGTTCATGTCTAAAGCTTAGGATAAAAATGTTACCTGAATAACATGTTTCATATTGAGTATATAAGTATATATTTCATATATTGAGTATATAAAGTAGGCATGACTTAGTCACTGAATCATGGGTGACATGTAAGATTACAAGGAATAAAATCAATAAAAAGCAAAGCTAGTTTTGAAGGAAAATTATAGGGAAAAGAGGTGAGATGGGTAAGCCAAGAGTTGTGGCAGAAACTGGAAGAGGCATTGAAAGACAGAAACAAAGAAAGAGCTTGTGAAGGAAAGAACTTGGTTAGAAGGGGCCGAATGCTCTGGTTTTCCCACAAGTGTTTTTATAAATACACTAAGGCAATTTTAGAAGACAATATTTTATGTTTGGTAAAAATCCAAACAATATTACTCTTAGAATTATATTTCAGACAGGGATATTATTGCTAGAATTTTTTGATTTATTGCTTCTTTGAGCTGTTAGCTGAATGTAAGGAAATGGTAAATATTCCTATTTTTGTTGATTATACATAATTCATTGGTTAGGAACTAGTTTTGGTGAACAGCAGCTGTATATGTCACTGATCCATAGTTATGGCTTATCCTTGGGTCACATAAGTGTCTAAACATGTACAGTCTCAGCACAGTTTCACTAACTACAGCGGAGTACATGAACAACTCTCAGTAAGATGAGGGATGCCATCTTCATAATAACGGGTTATGGAATCATGTGACTTCATGATTAGAAGTCTCCTTGGGATGTGGAAAATAGCATAACAGATATTAAGTCTGAGTAAATAGGTGTGTTTATAATGAATTTTCCGTTTTTCTTTCTTTCTTTTTGTGCAGATGATGTGTGTGCATATGTGTGTATAAATATCAGTGTGAGCATACAAAAGCATGCATGTGGAAGCCAAAAGACAGCATTAGCATGTGTCAGTCTTCAGGTGAAGACTGAAAATCGACATGTAGTGTAAATTAGCTGGACATAAAGCCTCATGGATCTATTTGCCTGTCTCCCTAGCATGTAGTTATAAACAGACACCATCATACCCAATTATTGTTTTCTTGACATGGGCTCTAGGGACCAAACTCAGGTCCTCCTTCTTGTAAGAGAAGTACTTCTATGACAGTCTTAATTACTTAGACACCATAACCAAGATGATTTATAAAAGAAAGCAGTTATTAGGGCTCATGATTCCACTATGACCATTACATTGAAGAGCAGTCAGGCATAGTATCGGAGCAATAGCTGAGACTTTACATTCTGATCCACAGTCAGTGAGGTCAAGAGAACTAACTGGGAATGGCTTCAGTCTTTTGAAACATCAAAGCCTGCTCTTCAGTGACAAACCTCCTCCAACAAGGCCACACCTCCTAATCTTTCCCAAACATTTCCACAAACTAGGGATCAAATTCAAACAAATGAGCCTCTAGGGGCCATTCTTGTTAAAACCACCATACTGATTCAGTCATCTACGTAGCCTTTGATAGCTTTTTTATGAACTAATAAAATGTTTGTGACATTTGTATAACAACATAACTGTCAAAATATTATAGAGTTTTAAGGTCTGTTCAAAGCTATCATGGCTTAGATCTTCTCACTCACTGTTTTTTTGTGCATTTGATCTCTACAACTGAAACTGAACATGGCTTAACAAGTTCTGTTAGCTGTGTTTTCCTGTCTCTCTTCTTACATAGCTTGTAGTTCTTGGAGTTTTGGCTTCTTAAGGGCAGAAGTTATATTACTTGGTACATCAATCCTTACTATTTTTTGTAGGTTGTGACTTTTAATATTCCAGTTGCTGTTCTTGCTCATGTTTAATGCATTTGGAGTTGTTTTTCTGATTTTCATGATACCAAGATGTTATCTCTGCTTTCCTAATTGTTTGTTTGCCTGTTACATCTTAGGCTAAACTTTCTTTCTTTCTTTCTTTCTTTCTTTCTTTCTTTCTTTCTTTCTTTCTTTCTTTCTTTCTTCTTTCTTTTTTCTTTCTTTCTTTTTATTAAGCTCTACATTTTTCTCTGCTCCCCTCCCCTTCAACCCTTCCCCCAAGGTCCCTATGCTCCCAATTTACTCAAAAGATCTTGTCTTTTTCTACTTCCCATGTAGATTAGATCTTTGTAAGTCTCTCTTAGTGTCCTCATTGTTGTCTAGATTCTCTGGGATTGTGATTTGTGGGGTGGTTTTCTTTGCTTTATGTTTAAAAAACACTTATGAGTACATGTGATAATTGTCTTCCTGTGTCTGGGTTACCTCACTCAAAATGATGTTTTCTAGCCCCATCCATTTTTCTGCAAAATTCAAGAATGGATAAGAAAAATGTGGTACATTTACACAATGGAGTACTACACAGCAGAAAAAAATGATGACATCTTGAATTTTGCTAACCTTTTTCTTAATATATTTCATTGGTCTTTTGTATAGAGTATGTATATGGATCTTGTTTGGTGAGTTGAATAAACAAACATTTAGTTCAGTAAATGAATTAAGCAATTCACAAATGTTTATTGATTATCCAAACTAAAATGTTTGAACTCAATAAATGCCATGCTTGTAAATTAATTATAATCTGTAGAATTTGTAGGTTTACAGTCTTTGCTCTTTTGTTGTTATTTAGAATGTTTTATGTTTTTATTTTAGCAGCTATTATACTTACAAATTTTTATAATGCTCTTATTCTGTTGAAATGACATTTTTATTGTCTTTTTTTTCTACTGGATTTGGAGATCACTGTTTTTGCTAGACTGGCTGGCCATATATCTTCCCATCTTCTCTCCCCAATTATGGGGTTACAGACATGCGTCACCATGACTGACTTTTACATGAATCTAGGGGGATCTGAATTTGGATCCTCATGCTTCTGTTGAAAAGACTTCAGGAACTGAGCCTTTTCTCCCACCCATACTGCTATCTTTTTATTCACATTTCCTCTAAACAGTAATCAGTAGGTTTGCTCTACTTTTCTTTTCCTTCTCCCATGGTTTAATCACATGATACTTAATGCTTACTGTTCAGACATTATTATTCCAACCTGTGCCCCACCTTTTCCATAATCTTAGATCAGTGATTACTTGTGTGCACATACACTATATGGCAATACATCTATGCACACAATGCGTATTAATCATGGGGTTCTTGCTGAAGTTCTGTTCATATTTTAATTATTTAGTGTCTTCCAGTAGAGTCATAAAAGATGGCTAATTGTGACTCAGGGTACAGAAGTTCTTATGGGTTAGAACTGGATTTAAATGCATGCTTGGATATTAGCTTGATTAGCTGTAATGTCTTTAGCTCCCACTCTCTTTCACTAAATTTAACTATGCTGTTTTTCTTTTGTTGTCTTGCCAGAGGTCCAGGTCACCTGTTGCTAGATAGTGTTCCCTAGGGATGACATGGAAAATAAACCCATGAAATCCCAGCAATATGGTTGCCTGAACAAGACTAGTATAATGATAACACCAGATAACATGCCAACAGGGACATGGTCACACTCCTGGAGGAAAAGCTACAGAAAGTCAATGACTGTTGAAAGAGGGAGAATTAGTTCCTTCTAGGGATAAGTTCCCATGCAGAATACCCAACCCCATGTGGTCAATCTAGAATTATGTACATATGAACAGTGTTAAATGGACTCATTAAGTGATATATGCATGTATAAATAGATATGTAGCAATAATAATTTAAGAAGAGACCATAAATTTGAGAGGAGAGATGTGGAGTAGCTTGGAGGAAGGGAAGGGAAGGAGTGAAATAAAGACAGTGTTCGTGTATGTTCTCAAACAAAAAACACCCAGATACCTTTGTTATGTATGATTAAATACATTTTTTTTAAAAAATTAGTCTAATATTCATCTAATTTGTCTTTGTAAATTACTTTATCTCTTTGAGGTCTAGAAAGTCCTTTCCATAAATAGACAATAACCTCTCCTTGTATATAAATGCGTACTCTTTTGTGAGCCTCATTACATTTTTGTCATGTGAATATTGGGCTTGCCAGCTCTGGTATGAGTGTTGGTTGGCCTGAAATACAGCTCATACAGAAAAGGCAGAATGGAGGATTGATTTTTCCTTTAAATACAGAACCAACTTTCAAATATACAAATAATCAGAGGCCCCCAAGAAAATACAGTAGCAAAAAGAGCTTTTACTTTACTTTCTATTCTTTTCTTTCTCAAAAGAAAAAGAGATTAAAAAATCACACACCTTCACAGTCTTTTCAGTTCCTAATGTTTTATGCAAAATGACTGGTGTGTGGATCTGAAATCCTGATGTTCCAAATTTCCTATTGTATCAAAATAGTCTCAGCATCTCAAGGATAAGTATATGCTGTAACAGAGTTAAATGCCATGTTCTTTAGAAGATATCAGGGTGAAGTCAGTCATACCCAGGATTCTAAGAAATTGTGCCCAACATTTACTTAACTGGCACACAAATTTCCCACAATCCATCCCACATTTTCCTCCCGCACATAGTAAAATGAACATTTGTTGAATTTATTGTCACTGGGCCCAGTGTCATGTGACCAGGCAGTGAAAGCCCCTTATACAACACACACAAGGATGGAATTAAAGCCACCATGGGATGGAGAACTCGAACTTTACTATGTTCTGTGGTTCAAATATAATTATGTTGTTTTTATATGGCTTTAAAAGATTTTTTTGCATTGGGTTTATTTGTTCTTTCTAAAGGAAAAAGTCCAGCTATGCTCATGTGTACACAGAAGAGACTTAATCCCTCTTCAGCTTCCCAGAGACACTTGTTGTAAAATCAGGGTCTGTGAGCTTTAAGAATTTATACAAAACATGAAGTCTATGGCTTCCTTATTTTCAGTCTTGGCATTTTTTTATTTTACATTTTCCTCATTTTTCAATTGCATGCTTTTAAAAGCATAGAGATTAAAGTTAAATAAAAAATATGTCATTAAATAAGTCACTGACTCTTCCAATTTTTATTTTATTTTACTTTATTTTATATGTATGGTATATTGCTTGAATTCATTTCTGTGCACCACTTTGTGAGCCTGGTACACAAAGGGGAAAGAAGAGGACATCAGATCCCCTAGAACTGTGTTTATAGCCTTTTGTAAACTGCCATGTGGATGCTAGGAATCTAATCCATGTCCTCTAGGAGAACAGTCAGTCTCTTAATCACTGTGTGTATACACGTGTGTGTGTGTGTGTGTGTGTGTGTATGTGTGTACACATGTGTCTACAGAAGTCAGAAGTGAGCTTAAGATTCCCATGGACCTGGAGCACAGGCAGTTAAGAGCTACCAGATATGGGTTCTGGGAACTGAACTCAGGTCTTCTAAAAGAGCAGCAAGCACTCTCAAGTGCTGAGTGATTTCTACAGCCCCTAAAATTTCCTTTTCAAACAAGTGCTAGGAATTTTTGATTTGAGGATTGAGTAGGTGTTTTTTCTCCATATTAAATGAAGTCAGTAGTGGTATATGTATGAGTCGGTACCTGCATAAGTGGATGACTCTCTATTCTCCTTGTGTGAAAAAATACATGTGTACACAGTGAAATGAGAGCAGTAAGTTATTTTTTATATATTATGAATAAGTGCTCTGTATGCACACATGCATGCCAGAGAAGGCATCAAATTCTATCACAGATGGTTGTGAGCCATGTGGTTCCTGGGAATTGAACTCAGGACTTCTGGAAGAGGAACCAAATGTTCTTAACTGCCGTCTCTCCATCCCAGAAGTAAATTCTTAAGCTGTGAAGTGTGATAAGTACAAAGAAAAGTGTGCCACGCAGGTGAACGCATTAGTAAATTGCTGGGAAGGGAAGCAAAGAATTAGAACATTGCCATTACTCTGCCCTGACACAATCACAGACTGCCCCAGGAAGTAGCCAGACCTCCATCTGTGGTCTTCTCCTTCCTTGCCCTTTTTTATTATTTGCATTTTGTTATCTTCCTGAAAATAGCTCTACAGATTGACATTGTTCCTGTTCCACGCATGTGTGAGAGGAAGCTTCTGGTGTGTGCTGGTTTTGTCTAGTTTTAATTGTTCCAAAGTGATAGGTCATTTTATGCCTAATTATTCATTTTGAATTTTTACCTCTGTGTACATTCACCCGGCCCCCAGCCAACAGTTGAAACACGGTTTCCTACTAATGTTTTATAATTAGTTGTTATGCTGAACCTAACCAGCCCCTGTTTGATTTCTGGCTCATTTTTCACATTCACAGTATGATGTTCTGTTGTGGAGTAGCATAGACAGAAGTTTTTCTCCTTTTAAATATAACTCTGTAATTTAATGCAGTTGAATTTATCATTTTTTAATTTTATGACTATTGGACTAATTGAAAAATGAGTTACTGGTCCATTTTTTAAAGTGAAAAAGGTCAAAGTTAATTTTTTGTATAAATCCCAATATGTAACATGAGCAGGGGCCAAGCCTGCTTGTTTGTGTTTATGTCCTCCCACCAGGTCCCCCACAACTGTTTAGCCCCAAAGAAAATCACACATAGGTCTCCATAAATTATAAGCTGATTGGCCCATTAGCTCTAGCCTCTCACTGGCTAACTCTCACATCTTGATTAACCCATTTTTCTGATCTATGTTAGCCATGTGGCTCAGTACTTTTTCAGTGGGTCAGATCACATCCTGCTGCTTTGGTGATCTGGGCAGGAGTGGGAGGAATCAACTTCCTCCTTCTCAGAATTCTCCCGTTCTCATTATATCATTTCTATTTCCTGTCTGGTTTTCCCGCCTATATTTCCTGCGTGGCCAATCAGCGTTTATTTATAACGAAGAAAAACATCATGAAGTTGTGCCCTAATTTTCTTTTTTTAATTGATTTTTATTGAACTCTACATTTTTCTTTGCTCCTCTCCCTGCCTCTCCTCTCCTTCCTTTAACCCTCCCCCCAAGGTTCCCATGCTTCCAATTTACTCAGGAGATCTTGTCTTTTTCTACTTTCTACTTCCCATGTAGATTAGATCTATGTATGTCTCTCTTAGTGTCCTCATTGTTGTCTAAGTTCTCTGGGATTGTGATTTGTAGGCTGGTTTTCTTTGTTTTATGTTTAAAAACCACTTATGAGTGAGTACATGTGATAATTGTCTTTCTGGGTCTGGGTTACCTCACTGAAAATGATGTTTTCTAGCTCCATCTATTTTCCTGCAACATTCAAGCTGTCGTTATTTTTTTTCTGCTGTGTAAATGCACCACATTTTTCTTATCCATTCATTTAGTTGTCTGGTATTTTATGTTTTTGTCACTTGGGTACATTGGCCCATAGTTCTGTTTTCTTGTAATATTTCTGTCAGATTTTAGACATTATAATATGTAAACAGGGAAATTAGGGCAGGGACCCAAGGAAGAAACTGATACAGAGTCCGTGGGGGATTGCTGCTTACTGGCTTGCTCTCCATGGCTTGTTCAGCTTCCTTTTTTATAGTACCCAGGACCACTAGCCCAGGAGTGACTTCACCACAATGGGATGGGCCCTCCCACATCAATACCTAATTTAAAAAATGGCTAGTATTCCTTTCACTTTAAATTGCATCCAATTTTATGGTATTTTGCATTTACACATAGGTGCATTGGTTCATTTTATTTTCTTATAATAGTTTGTCAAGTTTTTATTTCACCATTATGCAGCTTTTATAAGACATTGAGAAAGTATTTTTCTCCTTATTCTCTGGTAGAATTTGTATATAATTATTCATTATTAAATATTTGATATAATTGAGTAGTAAAACAATCTGGACTTGAGTCTTCTTTATTGAATGGACTTGGGTATTTGATTTTATAAATTATGAATTATATTAGATGTGGTACTATTTAGACTTTCTACCTTTTTATGGGTCAGTTTTGTTAACTTTTGTTTCTCAAGAAATATGTTCATTTTATTTGTTTAATTTGCTAGCAGAAATTGCTCATGTTCTCTCTCTCTTTCTCCCTATCCTGTTCTCTCACATGGAAGGCTCATGACCCACTTAACTTTTTCTTTGGAGTCTAACAATTCATTTACAGCTACCATGATGACATTACCCCCATATTCCCCTCTGGTGTCTTTTCTTCTTTACAGAGAAACACAGTTGAACTCCAGTGACTAAACAATTAAACAAAATGACAGCCCCTCTTTATTCAATTATTGGCCATCAGCAATAACTTCCCAGGATGGGTGGAGCTTCATTGGTAGTTCTATTCATGATGGGAAGTTGGATGCTTAAATCTTATGGAGGTATCTGTACACGCTTTGTGTCCATGATTGCAGCTGTTGGGTCTTATCTGGATAATGTTTCATGATCCTTCTCCCCATCCTCTAGCTTTTAAATTACTTCCATCCCTTCTTCTGTGATGTTCCCTGATTCTAGTGTACATGTATGCACATGTGCATATGTGTGTCTGTTTGGTTTAAATGTCCCATTTGGGCTAGAGTGCTCAGCAGTCACTTATTCTCAGCACTTTGGACAGATATGAGTGTCTTCATTAGCTATCACCCTCTGGAAAATAAAAAGCTTTCCTGCCCAGGTTGTGTGAGTCTATGAGTATAAACATAGACATTTAGAAGACTGTTTGATTGACAGGATGTTCACTGGGAAAAAAATAGTATGTTCCCCTTTAGAACCATGACCACATGACCTCTGCATTAATAAGCTTTCAGCTAGGCCTCTACTACCGGATGTGTATTCTGTCCTGTGGATCAGGTCTCAGATCGCAAGGTGGCTGTTTACTTACCAGGTAGCCAGACCACTATTGCACCAGTGGACATATCTATCATGGCAATGACCCAGTTTTAAAAATAAACTGTGACTTCTACAGGAATGCTGTATGTTATTTTACAAAACAAAGACAAATACATGACAGATTCACATGTTACGAGCAAAACGTAAAATGTTTGTTCTCTAGCCCTTAACAGAATAAATTTGACAGCACTTATTCTGCTCCCGTCGTTTATTTATGTTTTGTCCATTCTTTGGTTTGCTTTAATTTTTACTGTTTACTGATTTAGCTTGTGTTTCATTTTTTATTCCCTTTCTAGCTCTTTAAGTTAAAATCTACATTGTGACATCAATTCATTTATTACATATTTGTTTAAAGTTTTTAATTTTCCTCTTAAGTGTTATTTCAGCCTCATCTGAAAATTCAACTTCTGTTTTAATTTTCATGTAATTAAAAATATTTACCATTATTTTGTTTAAAATCCTTAAGGTTTAAACAGTATATAAACATATAACGATTGTAAATGTTCATGGAGTATAACATGTTGGATCACAATGTACAGTGATGAAGTCAGGGTAATTATTTTTTATTGTTTTTTAGATTTTTTTATTTTTTTGTACATGAATGTTTTGTCTGAACATATGTCTATGTACCACATGTGTGCCTGGTGCATGTGGAGTTCAGAAGAGAGTGTTAGTGTCCTTGAAACAAGTTAAAAATGGTACTGAGCTGTCATGTGGGTGTGAGGAACTAAAATCAGGCCCTCTGCAAGTGCAACAAGCGCCCTTAATCAGAGTATTTACCCACTGATGGAGACTATATTGGTTTGTTTTTAACCGCTGTCCACAGTGCTGTAATAAACATAGATCCGCACATATCTTTTTGACCCCTCTGATACCTCCATTTGATTATTTTTATTATTTTGGATATAAAAACTGTTGCTTAATCTCCAAAATTCTCCGTGTTTTGCATATGCCATGCTGTTACTAATTTCTGCTTAAGAAAATTAGGGTTGTGATTTCAGTTTTGATATTTTTCTTTTTTGGCTTTATTTCCCAGGTATGTGGCATAATTTTGTAAATATATACTTACACTGGGAAAATACATATTCTGCTGTATTTTTATAAATCATTATAAAATGCTGATTATAGTTGGGATGTAGTTGAGCAATAGAGAACTTGCCCAGAATATGCAAGACTCTCGGGGGTTCAATGTCAACTAAATGAAATGTTTAGTCAGAGCAGACAAATGCTTTGTTCAGTGTTCTCTATATTGTTTAAAGGTTGTTTTGCCAGGTGGTGGTAGCACATGCCTTTAGTTCCAGTACTCAGGGAGGCAGAGACAGGTGGATTTCTATGCATTCAAAGCCAGTCTGGTCTACAGAATGAGTTCCAGGACAGCCAGGGCTACACAGAGAAACCCCTTCAAAAAAAAAAAAAAGTAAACTCGTGCAAAGGGATGTATACTTCTGTATTTGTAGCTTTTTTCTCTGTTTGGAATTCTTTTCCATGCCCACTAAGAAGCTGCTTCTGTGTGCTTTCTGTGCTCAATGTCCCTGAACTTCCAGATATTCCATTGTTAGCAGTTCTCTCCCTTTGCAGATGCTCTACTCACCCTGCTGGGGCACTGACTCATCCTTAAATTATTCAGGTTTTTGTTGTAGTGACAAGATTCCTGAGAAAAATAATTTAAAAGTGGAAAAGTTTGTTTTGGCTCCCAGATTCCATAGCTGTCTCCACTGATAATTTCAAGTTATTGTGAAAAGCATCAGCACGGCACAGGGGGTGCACAGTGGAACAAAGCTGCTTAATTTCATGGTGCCAGAAGATATCAAGGAAAAAATGGACAAAGGAAGAGAAAGAGAGGATCCTATGGACAAGGTGTACCCTTCAAGGATGTGTCCCTTGTCATTTAATTTTTCCAAATAGGCAACACTTCCTACTTTCTACTCCCTCTCTTGCTTCCAATAACTCCGTCAAACTACCAATCCATCAATTGACTAATGTATCAATTAGATCAGAGATCTCATGAACTGATCACTTTCCCAGCCCCCACCTCTGAACATTCATTGGATCAAGCCTTTGGGAGACACTTCACATTGAAACCATGACTACGCTGATGGATTGATTGTCCAGACACCAGATAGTCTCGCTGCTCTCCTGTTCAGCCACTGGTACCTCATCTTGCTCAGCATCTACTGTCCCATGCCAGGCTGCTCCACTATGCCCTTGATCTCTTCTATGTTCTCAGTAATATCTTCTCCATTACTCAAGGATTATTTCGCAATTGCTTTTATCTCATTGTCTAGAGTCTTAAACTTTGTGACTATTTCTTCCTACCCCCAAGAGGTTCCCACAGCATCACTCTTGGTTCTAACCCTGTACTAGGCTGAAGTTACATTGCCTTCTACTGTAGATGATTGCTTGCTTTGCCTCACATGATGGCTGTATAACTTGGGCAAGAGTGAGAAGTTTTACTGTCAGTTTGAGGATATTTTTTATGGGATACAGAAGTCTAACTCTGTAATTTTTTCCATATCTTATCAATGTCATCCTGATGTCTTCTTGTCCTTCTTCTGTTAATAACTTAGCTTTCATGAGTATCATAGCTCTTTATGCCTGATGTCCTCAGAATTAATGTTTGTGTCCCACCAAAATTGAAATGTTGACAACCAATTCTCAGTGGGAGGGTATTTGGTAATGGGACTTGGAAAGTAGTTAAGTCTTGAGTTTAGAGGATTCATGAATGGAACGGAGCCTCTTTAAGAAACCCCAGTAAAGATCCCTTACCTCTTTGTGCAATGTGAAGACACAGAAGGAGACAGCTTCCATAAGCCAAGCAGTCAGCTCTCACTGAGTACCAATCTGCTAGAGCATTTACGTTTGACTTTCCTAACCTTCAGAGTTGCAGGGAATAAATGCTATTTACTGGCCAGCCCTGCTTCTCACAGTCTGTTTCAGCCTGGATGGACTCAGGCATGTCCTGTTTCTCTGTTAATTTCAAGATTGAATTTTAATAATTTGAATATGTGTGCACAGATGTGGTTTTTAAATAATAACTATTTTTTTCCTGACTGAGTTACTGAAATCTTTGAACCTGTGAATTGATGTCCTCTGTCAATTTTAGAACAATTTTAGTTATTGCTTTCACAAATATCCTTTTTTTCTTCATTCCTTGCTACTCCAATTATACATATATTGTCTTTTCAATATCATTCCCCAGGCGTCTGACTTCTGTTTCTTTCTTCTCCCTCACTTCTTGTCTACTTTTTCTCTTTGATTTACAGTGGGGATTTCTTTAATGATCTGTAAGTTCACAGTGCTTTTTTTTTTATTTTTTTATTTATTTATTTTTTTTTTGCCATGGCCAATTTGTGTACCCCATCACATGCATTCTTTACTTCTAATAATTAGTGTTTTTTAACCTGGTATTCCTATTTATTCTTTATGCACATGGGGGGGGTCAATGCAGAGACTTTAATTATACAAATGCCTAGGCAACAAGAATAAGGAATACATATTCAGTAGGTTTTAGAGTTCCTACATGTACAATTAAACTAGGAGAGGTATAAAAACACAGTCCTGGCAGAGGTATAAATAATCAATAGATAAGCCATATATATATATATATATATATATATGATTTTGTGTAGTGGACAACTGAGTCCACAGAAAGCCTGAGAAAGCTTGGGAAAGAATAGAGTAAAGCATGTTTTCTTGGTAGCAGCAATTTCTTGGGTCTGCTCTGCTTGCTAGAGGCAAGCAAGCGCTCTCATCTAAGAGAGGCTACCTGACTCAGCTTTAGCTGCAAAACCCTGCAACTCTCTTAAGAGGTCCTGCCACGAAACACTTAAATGGTGTTGATGAAAAGCTGAACGCATACTTTTCGGTTTTCAGCTGTAGTAGGAAAAAAGCCGCGCCATTTAAAAATGCTGGCTTTGTGGGCCATCCTGCCAGGGCAAACACTGACTCTTTGAGGCAGGAGGTCAGCTACAGAGAGAGCATTTGAGTGTTGCAGCTTGTTTACTGGCAAGGACCTTGAAACGCAACAGAGTTGTGGTGATAAACATGGCTACAGCCGGTACCTCAGCTATGAGGCTGGAAAGCTAAGGAATGGGCTGGATCCAGCCATCAAAGCCACAGCTTTAAACCTACCCATATTGCTCAGTAATTTAAAGGCTCATGTGGTCAGAAAGAGAGAGAGAGATACAGTAAAGAGAGATTCAAAAACAAAACAAAACAAAAAAACCTTTAAATGATTTACAGTGTGTTAAAAATATATGCAGGCTAAAAGTTAAAGTTCTTAAAAGTAAAAAAAAAAAGGAAGAAAGAAAGTAGTTGGGTGTGGTAGTACACACCTTTAATCCCAACACTTTGGAGGCAGAGGGAGATTGACCTCTGTGACATCAAGGTGTGGTAGCACACGCCTTTAATCCCAATGCCTGGGAGGCAGAGACAGAAAGATCTCTGAGAGTTCAAGGACAGCCTGGTCTACAGAGTTATTCCAAGACAAAGATATACAGAGAAACTGTCTCAAAAAAATAAATAAAAGTAAAAATATCTTAAATAGAGTTAAAATAAAGCTGTACAAAGATGGAAAATACACAGAGAATTTTGAAACTGTATGCTATTATGGTCTCTTTGAATTGTTTGAATGCTGAGGAAAGAGCAAAAGCTGCTAAAAGATATTTGTTTATTAATGCTGCTGAGCTAATCCAACATAGATATTTTGAAAATACCTTGACTTCAGAATTTGGATCTAAGGATATGATACTTTGGAAAAGAGATTCTTCTTTTGTTTTCACAGATGATGACACCCTGCGGATTGTTTCTATCCCAATATGGTATGATAGACCACACCCTCCTGAAAAGTTGCTGTGAACACCTTCAAAAAATTACTTCACTCGACTGCTGACTGAGTTGAATCTAGCACACAGGTTATGCCATAAAAGACCTGAATAACAGAGCCCCCATTCAGCAGGAAGTAGTTTGGAGAGAAATAACTGCGCCCATATTCCCATATATTGTTTATAAATGTTCTTTTACATTTAAAGAGGGAGATGATATAGATGTGAGTAATTTGCATTAATATGAATCTTGGTTTATTGTTATAAATTTAAGGTCAATCTTGTTATATGTATATGTATTTCTGATATTGATTAAGGTATTGTGATTGTGTAGTTCATGTAAAAATGTAATGTATATAGGTTGTTAATGGATAATCATCTATAATAGTCAAGTTTGTAGTCATGTTAGATTTTCTAGATGTACATAGATATATTTTAGATAGACATTCTTCATATCTTTCAAAGACTACGGAATATGCTATTTAATGTTTTAATAACTTAAGACTTTTCATGACAATAAGACACTCTGCTCCTGGCAGCACCAATCTACTTTAAGAGGAAGATGGGCATCGAAGAGGATCTTTATGGAGTTTGATAGCCATTTGGGCAAGAAACTGCTCTTGCCTGGGCTATTGTATAAACTGGACACAGAGAAACCGCAGAGAGAGAGGACTGCTGAACTTGCCTAAAGGTGAGATGATCTTTCGGGGTTCCTGATTCATGAAGGAGTCTGCGAGACATTCTGCAGGACACAGCAGATAGTGATTGAACTGCCTTTGAAATTTCCTGCTTCATGGTAATGTCTGCTGGATACTATGGACCTGTAGGCCGAAGATGGATGCCCAAACGGTACAGAGGAACTTTGAGTGACTGTCCAGGCAGCAAGATGTCTCTGTCATTTCTAGAGTTTGAAAGTTGCTTATTTCTTGTTTGCTTAGGTAATATTGTATCTTTCTGGAGTCTTTGATGGAGTTGAAGAATAGATAGATAGTTATAGTTTTCCTTAGTTATGATAAAGATAAAATAGATGTAAATATTGTAACTGTAATTCTTACTTGATAACTGTTTTGCTATATGTAATTTTGCCTTCCTTTTTTGTTTAAACAGAAAAAGGGGAAATGATGGAGGGAGGTCATTGGTTAAATAATAAAGAAACTGCTTGGTCCTCATAGGTTAGAACATAGGTGGGTGGAGTAAACAGAACAGAATGCTGGGAGGAAGAGGAAGTGAGCTCAGACGCCATGCTCCCCTCTCCCGGGCAGATGCAGGGCAGCTCCTCTCAGAGGCAGACACGATGAAGCAAGCCGCCAGGTCAGACATGCTGAATCTTTCCCGGTAAGACTGGTGCTACACAGATTATTAGAGATGGGTTGATCGGGATATGAGAATTAACCAGTAAGGGCTAAAGCTAATGGGCCAAGCAGTGTTTAAAAGAATACAGTTTGTGTGTTGTTATTTCGGGTAAAGCTAGCTGGGCGGCAGGGAGCCGGGCTGTGGGAATACAGCCTGCAGCTCCCACTACAATTTTGTATGTATATATCATTTATACAGCTGAAACTATCTATATATCTATTAAATTTTAGGATAAAATCAATTATTTTTTTCTGTGGGGGAAATAGATGCTTAAAGAAAATTGAAGTAATTAACAGATTACGGGTAGAGTAAGATATACAAATGCAAAATATTATTTTATTGTTTGGAGGCATGGAAGTCTATTCTGAAGATATGCTAAATATTAAAACCACAAAATAAACAAGTGGTAGATTTAATAACATGAAATGTACATACTAAAGGATAATTAAGAAGGAAGAGAGTATGTCAGCGTGAAACAGTAGTCACAATTGGCCCTAAAACAGAAGGATGAAATACCTTCTATCTTGGGGAACTTGAGCAAGCTGTAGCTGATGAGGGGAAACTATGGAATGTCAGCTGCTCAGACTGAGAAACTGGGAAAAGCCTCTATTTCACAATTTCTAATAAAATAATTCTGCTAGGTGAGAATTACAAAATGCCAGTGCTACACAATACTATCGGGAGAATGCCTGTCAGGGTGACACACCTTTACTGCAGGGAGCTCTGAGAGTCGCCAGCAGAACTGAACGATGAGCTTAGCTTTGGAGACTGGATGACGAAGCATCTGTTGCTGTGACATTTTTACAAAGCGTGCAGCATTATGATTTCAAAATGCGTTGGTTTTCCCAGAAAGAACCAATAGCCTTGCCCATGCCCCATGATGCAAAACTAGTTGTTTATCTCTGTGGCCTTGCTGGGCACGGAAGCCAGCCAGATGTCTTCCAGTCCTGCTAGTGTTAATGCAACACAGGAGGCTGGAAGACAGAGCAGCTGCATCTTTTTCTAATTTGGGCATTTTCTGTCCATTTTTTCTGGGGGTGAATTGATACAGGATCCTGTGTACTTCACGCTGGTCTCATGTGCTCTAGGTAGTGGAAAATGATCTTAAACATGATCCTCTTGCCTTCATCTCCCAAGTACTGGGGCTGCAGGTGGTGCCACCAAACTCAGTATTACTATTAATTTTAAAAAAAGAAAAAAGTTGGAAATCGAAATCTAGTCATTGCCCTAGAGCTGTTATTCTGCCAACAGTTTGATCTCCATGTAAAAGTAGACAATCTTGGAAAGGCAAAGGTCAGGCTTGCTTTATGATTTCAAGTGATAAAGATAATATTCTCTTGATATGAATTTGAGGAGAGCTAGCCCCACTGGAAGTTGAATTCAAAGCAAGTTGGCAGTCAATTTTAAAAGCTACAAAGGCAGGGGATGCATGGAAAGTGGGTGGTTATTGAAATTACTATCACCTGTGCTGCCACCACTGCTCCACAAGAAGCAATAAACTTGCAAAGCACAGCATAAACATGTGCTCAATCTAGAGACAATTTCAAATATAAACACTTCTGGTTAGGATGGAGCCATGTGCTCTGTGAGGGTGAGGTTTTTGAAGGAATGTACGGATGTTGGGAGAGACTTCTGGTTTTCTGAAAAAAAAAGAAATGAGCAAAGACTGTCTTATTTCAGATCTGCGTAACCAGTGTTCTCAGCTGTAGTCACATCCCTGTGCATGGCAGGCTGTCTAGAATGCCTCGTCAGGGAGGTCACCTAGTACTTAAGGAGAAAACACATCACTATGGGCAAAACACTGTGCTGGAGTTACAGAAAAGTAGGGGGTGCTGATTCCTACCGAAAGCTTAACAGGAATCCAGGAGGCCTGTAAAAGGGGATTTTGTTCATTTGTTTGTATTGTTCTACTTTCCTATGTTTGTGTGGGGACAGGGTCTCCTACATAGCCAAACAGTACTGAAACTCCAGATCATTCTACTTCAGCCTTCCAAGTCTGACTCATGGGCCTTGGACATCAGCTCACACTGGCTCTGTTGTTGGAGAGTAACTTTCCTGTGACCCGGAACATAGCATTGTCTTTCTTCACTTGGTACATAAGCACACACTTGCTACAGCAGTGGTCCCTAGTTCTTCACTAGACTGTGCTTCTCTGATGGACAATTAACACACAGCTAGTTCTTATCTGCAGATTCTGTGTTCATGAATTCCTATTTATAAATAAACATTAGAGGGCTGGAGAGATAGCTTGGTGGCTAAGAGACCATGCTGCTCTCGGTGTCAGACACAGCAAGTCGCTGGGAGTGAGCTATCCATGCTAGCGCTGCAGCAGGGGAGGGATACAGTGGACTTTTGGGGTTCACCTCTCCTGAGCCAGCTCCCATGCATGCAAATATTTTGAGTGGTATTTTCCTCATATCATGCTGTCACTCCCATGCTTCTGAGTCTTTTAAGACCTTAGTGATGGACCACAACCCTTATTCCTTTTGATGAAGCAGCTGATAAATTTCTGAGGCTATGGAGGAAAATAGTGAATTTTTGTAGCGAATTGTAAAGTTTTGTCTGGGGAAAAAATTATGTCTTCCTATGAGTAAGTATGTGTAAATGCACATACATGCATTTGTATAGTATATGTATATGTTCCTGTGTGTGCACATGTGAGTGTGCATTTGGAGGCTAGAAGCTGACATCGAGTGTCTTCCCGAATTGCTTTCCTCCTCATTTTATTTACTTTAAATTTCAATTAATTTTTTTCCAAAGAAATGCATGTATTCCTCCTTTGTGTCTGTGGGTTGGTATGTTCCTGAGCAGAGTATTGGATCTGCCAGAGCTGGAATTACAGGCAGGAAATTGTGAGTCACCTAGCATGAGTGCTGGGAACTGACCTTGAGTCCTCTGGAAAAGCATCAAGGGTTCTTCAGTGCTGAGCAATCTCTGTACTGGGAAGAATTATTTTCTTTTTTTTTTTTTTTTTTTGGTTTTACGAGACAGGGTTTCTCTGTAGCTTTGGTGCCCGTCCCAGAACTAGCTCCTGTAGACCAGGCTGGCCTCTAATTCCCAGAGATTCGCCTGCCTCTGCCTCTGCCTCCCGAGTGCTGGGATTAAAGGCGTGTGCCACCACCGCCCGACTCTAAGAATTATTTTCTTAACAGCCAGTCTATGTTGCTCTACACTGTTAGCATTTCACAAAGCTGCCCATAACTACCTGGGAATGCTGGGTAATGCATAGTTTCCTTTGGAAAACTCATCTCAAATAATCAAGAAATGTAAATTTCTTAAAATGTCAATTATAAAGGAAGAATTTGAATGGCATTTTAAAAGCCAGTAGAATTTACTCTACTGAGGGCTAAATACTACATGTGTTCAACTGAACCGGAGATGAAAAGTCAAGGGAATTATGATGGTCCTTATCTTTCTTCATCTGCTTTGCATTTAATGCATCTTTATGAGCAAAGCCGTGTTTGTGAAGGGTATTAAGGCTTGTTTGGCCTTCCCCTCCACCCCCAGCACTCTGCAGACCCTTTTGCAAGGTTATGTTCCATGAACTGATTGATACATAAACAGAAGACAGATGCTGCAGAGATGGTTCTGATGATAACTCATTTTCAGCTAGTCATAAAGCTATTTTGATTACAGTATGTTTAAGTAATTACAACACGGTCTGTTGTGCTAGGCTTACTGCAATGAGAGCACATGAAAACAACGCATGTGTTCTGCGTGCCCAACAAAAGATGCACTGTGGTGTGATGATTTTAATTCCCAAGCTTAGGTTAGGACTGGAGGAGTTTAAAATATGTCATAACATAAGGTGCGTCAACTAAACACAGACCAAATAAAAAGGTAACTGCATAACTTTGAGGCATAAATGTTTGTTTTGGGGAGTATTTAGATGCTATTATGCGAAGAAACCAGTACTTTTTACGTAGAGGTAACAGTCTGTGGACAGCTGATTAAGACATTGTGTGGCTTGATTCTAGTTTATGTGAATCATAATTGTTATGCAGGGTGCTTTCCGGGTCATGAAGATTGAAACTAAAATCAGAGGGCTTGATCAGTCAATTGTGTGTAAATACCACTGTTGTGGGAGGATTGCTCAAAAGAGACCCCAGTAGAATGCCCAAAAAGAGACTAGAATTGTGTGGCTAAGGGAGCCACTTGGATTTTCCCACCCATTTACTGATTATAGTTCACACCACGGTTTTTGCCTTCTCCACAGGATAATTGATCGCTTAGATGGAGTTCGCCTGTTGTGGTCCCTGCTCAAAAATCCACACCCAGATGTGAAGGCCAGCGCAGCATGGGCACTCTGTCCCTGCATCGAAAATGCAAAGGTAGAAGTGGTTGCAAATCTGTTTGTTCTAGAACTTGTAAGCCCTCGAATAGTGTCAACACCATACTAGTTTATACGGACTCACTTTTGGTCAGATTGATCTTGTAGAAAAAGAAGGCAAAATACTTATGCTAAAGCAATTTCCAGCCATTCTTTCTTCTGGTTTGCTGAAAAATGTGACATGAAATTAGGCAAAGGTAACAGCAATGGACTTTTGCTCCTGTCTTTGAGGCAATGGGAAAGTTGACTGTATTGCATTTTCTGTTGCTTAAAAAGAGGACAAATTGGGGGACCTGTCTGGGTCCTGCCTTGATGAGTTGATAGTTCCAGGGTAGGTGAGTGTGAATTAGAAATATTAGGCAAGAGGAACAGAGATACGGGAGAAATCCAGAGACATAGGATAGTACCAAGACATAGGATAGTCAAGACCTGTGGTAACCCAGTGAATGCTGAATCTGCCTATGATTATTTTCCACATGCTTATATACCCCAATCCAAAGGGGGGAAGAAGGAAGATTGCTTTAACAGGACACGAATAACAAATAGAACAATTGCCTGAGACATCAAGCCACTGTTTTCCTGAGTTATGCATTCTGATGTTTTAGGCAGAACGTGCAGCAACAACACCATAGACCAAGTATCCTATAAGCAGCCACTCCCTGGGTCAAATTAAAAATGAAGAAACAGAAATGAACTTGAATTCTCTGACCTTAGGTCAAGGTGGAGTAGATCCATCTCCATGGGCCATCTTAGTATCCAAAACACCAAGTAACCACACCCTAGATCAGAACATCTTGTTTGTAGCCACTCCTTAAGTCAGACTTACTGTTATTTTTTTTTGTTTTTCTTTTTTTATTTTATTTATTTATTTATTAAAGAATTCTGCCTCCTCCCCACCCCCACCTCCCATTTCCCTCCCCCAATCAAGTCCCCCTCCCTCGTCAGCCCTAAGAGTAATCAGGGTTCCCTGCCCTGAGGGAAGTACAAAGACCATCCACCTCCATCCCGGTCTAGTAAGGTGAGCATCCAAACTGCCTAGGCTCCCACAAAGCCAGTACGTGCAGTAGGATCAAAAATCCATTGCCATATTTCTTGAGTTCTCAGTAGTCCTCATTGTCCGCTATGATCAGCAAGTCCGGTTTTATCCCATGCTTTTTCTGACCCAGGCCAGCTGGCCTTGGTGAGTTCCCGATAGAACATCCCCATTGTCTCAGTGTGTGGGTATCCCCCTCGCAGTCCTGAGTTCCTTGCTCGTGCTCTCTCTCCTTCTGCTCCTGATTTGGACCTTGAGATTTCAGTCTGGTGCTCCAATGTGGGTCTTTGTATCTGTCTCCTTTCATCGCCTGATGAAGGTTACTCTTCAGACTTATTGTTAATAGCTTTGAAAGAGCGAGACCTTCAACCAAAGTGGAGTGGATACACTTCTGTGGGCCCTCACAGGGACCTTGGCTGTTTTCCTAGGAGTTACAGCAGCAGGAACAGCGGTGTCCTTGAAAAGGTTACTTTTCTGAACATTAATGCCAAGATCAAAGGTTTCTTTATTTGTAGGAAGAATCTATTTATTTATTAGTTATTTTAGCTTTCATTTGTACATTTTTTATTGTTTATTTATATATTAAAGATTTCTGCCTTCTCCCCGCCACCACCTCCCATTTCCCTCCCCCAATCAAGTCCCCCTCCCTCATCATCCCTAAGAGTAATCCAGGTTCCCTGCCCTGTGGGAAGTCCAAGGACCACCCACCTCCATCCAGGTCTAGTAAGGTGAGCATCCAAACTGCCTAGGCTCCCACAAAGCCAATACGTGCAGTAGGATCAAAAACCCATTGCCATTGTTCTTGGGTTCTCAGTAGTCCTCATTGTCCATTATTTTCAGCAAGTCCGGTTTTATCCCATGCTTTTTCAGACCCAGGCCCGCTGGCCTTGGTGAGTTCCTGATAGAACTTCCCCATTGTCTCAGTGTGTGGGTGCACCCCTCGCGGTCCTGAGTTCCTTGTTCGTGCTCTGTCTCCTGCTCTTGATTTGGACCTTGAGATTTCAGTCCCATGCTCCAATGTGGGTCTTTGTCTCTGTCTCCTTTCATCGCCTAAATGTTTTTCTTTGGGTTCACCTTCTTAATTAGCTTCTCTAGGACCATGCATAATAAGCTCAACGTCCCCTATTTGTGGCTAGAAACCAAATATGAGTGAGTACATCCCATGTTCCTCTTTTTGGGTCTGGCTCACCTCACTCAGGATAGTGTTTTCTATTTCCGACCATTTGCCTGCAAAATTCAGGAAGTCATTGTTTTTTACTGCTGAGTAGTACTCTAATATGTATATATTCCATACTTTCTTCATCCATTCTTCCATTGAAGGGCATCTAGGTTGTTTCCAGGTTCTGGCTATTACAAACAATGCTTCTATGAACATAGTTGAGCATATACTTTTGTTGTATGATAGGGCATTTCTTGGGTATATTCCCAAGAGTGGTATTGCTGGGTCCAGGATAGCCAAAACAATCTTATACAATAAAGGATCGTCTGGAGGCATTACCATCCCTGACTTCAAACTCTATTACAGAGCTACAGTATTGAAAACAGCTTGGTATTGGCATAGAAACAGAGAAGTCGACCAATGGAATCGAATAGAAGACCCTAGCTTTAACCCACAAACCTATGAACACTTGATTTTTGATAAAGGAGCTAAAAGTATACAATGGAAAAAAGAGAGCATCTTTAACAAATGGTGCTGGCAAAACTGGATGTCAGCCTGTAGAAGAATGAAAATAGATCCATATCTATCACCATGCTCAAAACTCAAGTCCAAATGGATTAAAGACCTCAATATCAGTCCGAACACACTGAACCTGATCGAAGAGAAAGTGGGAAGTACTCTACAACACATGGGCACAGGAGACCACTTCCTACGTACAACCCCAGCAGCACAGACATTAAGGGCATCATTGAATAAATGGGACCTCCTGAGACTGAGAAGCTTCTGTAAAGCAAAGGACACTATCACTAAGACAAAAAGGCAACCCACTGACTGGGAGAAGATCTTCACCAACCCCGCAACAGACAAAGGTCTGATCTACAAAATATATAGAGAACTCAAGAAAGTAGACCGTAAAGGGCTAATCAACCCAATTAAAAAATGGGGCACTGAGCTGAACAGAGAATTCTCAACAGAAGAAGTTCGAATGGCCAAAAGACATTTAAGGTCATGCTCCACTTCCTTAGCGATCAGGGAAATGCAAATCAAGACAACTTTAAGATACCATCTTACACCTGTCAGAATGGCTAAAATCAAAAACCCCAATGATAGCCTTTGCTGGAGAGGTTGTGGAGAAAGGGGTACACTCATCCATTGCTGGTGGGAATGCAAACTTGTGCAACCACTTTGGAAAACAGTGTGGCGGTTTCTCAGGAACTTCGGGATCCACCTACCCCTGGACCCAGCAATATCATTTGTACATTTTATTATTTTTTTCAAATATCTCTTTTTAGCCCTCTTCTCTTTTTGTGGAGCTGGGATGGAATTTGGGTCTCGTGCATGCTAAGAACGTACTCCACTACTGAGCTACTCTTTGTATTTGCTAGGGCATCGAGTCATGCCCAGGTGCCATGCTCAACTTTCAGGCCTTGAACCTGGGATCCTGCTTTCTCAGCCTCCTGCATAGCTGTGATTTTAGGTGTGTTCCACGAAACCCAGCCTGCCTTTTTCACCTTTACTTCACATTTTTCAATTTATCTTAAAGACTCTTGCCACTGAATCTTTTATAAAGAATTAAGTTTTATAAAATTTTAGTTTGACCTGAATATAACTCTAAATGTGAAAAAATGAGTTGTGAAAAAAATGAAAAAATGATAAAGATCTCAAGTGTTCACCTAGGGAAAATGGACAATAAGATAATAGTAATACAAAATTAATTTATTTAAGTAATGTGTTCATCGGTGTTGCCACATTTCACAAATGTATTAAGCTAAGTGGCAAACTGCAGTAGATGTATGATGTTATTTCTATTACAATGAAAATAAAAATTTAATATAAAGTTTAAATATTAGTTAGGAAGCAAGAAAGTAGCCTATTGGTTAAAAATTAATATATGCACTTGTAGAATATTTCTTACCAGTTCTTTCAACTGTTTTATCAGTCCTTCATTCATAAATGTTCATAAATATTAAAGCAGTAATATTTAAGAATATTAGTTGTATTAAAAGACAAACCAAGATTAGCAGAATGAACTTTAGAGGCCACAGAGATAATGCAAGGTGCAGAATATACATTTAAAAATTCAAAAGCTGAATATCCTCGGAAAGTTCTAATGGCGAACACTATGTCTAAATATATTGCTATAACAAAAATTCCAAATAAGGAAAGTTTTTTTAAAAGTAATAGTTACTTGACAAAATAAACCCAGTCTATAGTAGCTTGCACCTGCAATTCCAGAGTTTAGGGAGGCTGAGGTGGGAGTTTCACCACGAGCCCAAGGTTATACATCAGCCTGAGAAATGAAATGAGATCTTATCGTAAAAAAGCTTTCAAATTATTTAATAAAACAATTTATTTAGTAGAAGGAATAATTATTCCTAAGATTGATGTGGCTAGATAGATATCTGGAAGATAAAGTAGAGCAAATAACCAAGAATATGAGCGGAAGTAAAAAGAAAAGAAGACATGAAGACATGTGAAAAGGAAGGGAGGAACTCGGGAGAAGAACTAATCACTATTTTTTGAAAAGTTTTTGTAAGTAAGATACTCTATAAATTGGAAAGATTCATAAGTGCCAACCAAAGAAACCAGTAGGCAACTGTCTATATCTGTATGTAAATTTAAATATTCTATCTAGAAATTAAAGAAACAAAGCAGTCACACCAACATAGGCCTAACAACATCCACAATATGTTTTCCTGTAAATTGTCATTGGTTCTTTGAAAATTTTGTATACTGTGTTTTAATTATATTCATCCCCTCCATCAACTCCTCCCAGCTCTAGCCCCTCCCACGCCCACCTAACTTTATGGCCTCTTTTTAAAAAAACCCATCTTGTCAAATTTGTGCTGCCCATATTGACCCGGATATGTGGCCTTCCACAGAAGCATGGTTGACCTATGAGGGGCCACATCCTTGAGTAAGATTGACTCCTCTCCTCCAGCAGCTATCAGTTACCAGTAGCTGCTCTTCTAGCTGTGGGACTTGGTGCCCACCTCCTTTTCCATGCTGGAATTTTAGGTGGTTTGAACTTGCCTATTGGCACAACTCTGAAGTTTTGTTGTAGAACTGCCTTTCTGTGTTCAGACAACACTGTTTCCTTGTAGTCATTCTCTGCTTCCAACTCTTACAGTCTTTCTGTCTCCTCTTTCACAATGATTCCTGAATCTTGGGAGGAGGAGGTGTGATGTAGATGTTCATTTTATGGCTAAACATTCCATAGTTTGTTGCTCTCTGCATCTTGAGCTGTTGTGGATCTGTGTCCATCACCATCTACTGGAGAAAGAAGCTTCTCTGATGAGAGTTGAAAAATGCTTTAATCTCTGACTATAAGGATAAGTCATTAGGAGATAGTTTAATAGTATATAAATTTAACAGAATAATAGTTCTAAATTCTCCGGTAGGGCCTATGATCTGTCTATCCACAGATCTTGGCCATGATAATGGCAGCAGGTATGGGTTCCATCTCATACAGCGGACTTCAAATCCAATCAGAAACTGATTAGTTACACCCTTGGCATTTGTTCCATCGGTGCCTGGCCAGGCCAGTCATCATTGTAGCTCTTAGATTTGAAAGCTAGGTAAAATTGATGATTTCTTTTCTCCTCTGTTAAATGTGTAGCACCTCTCAGCACTATGAGCCCTAGCTAGCAGGAATGAAATTTTTCCAGATTAGTGGCAGTTTGATGTATCCATGTTCTGATTCAAGTCTGTAGTATCTTCAACAATTATCTATGCTCTTACCGTCATGCTCTGGAGGGAAGCCAAGAACATTACCAATAGCCTGTAGTGTTTGCGGTCTCTGGGACCTCACTAAGCCAACAATTCAAAAGAGGTAACCAATTCTTATCCCTGGGTTTTTTGTTAGCCTATGGTGTCTAGTAGGAGCTTTGTCACCCTGTTATAGGGTACCTCCATCTAAAGGTGTGTGTGTGTGTGTGTGTGTGTAGTTCAGAAACTTCTACAGCAGTAGGTTTCCATGTGATTTTTTTCTGAAGGCCTTTAATGTGACTTATCCCTCCCATCCCTTTCCCAATTTAACCTATCCTCTTTCTTTCCCTGTAAATCTTATACCACTGCATTTTATCTCCTCTCTGTTGAAATCCCCCTCCTATGGTCTTCTACTGATTTTTATGACCTCTGTGAGCATTCCAAATGTTTCCAGGTTCTGTCTATGACAAATAATGCAGCTATGAACATAGTTGAGCACATGTCCTTGTGGTACAATTGAGCATCCTTTGGATATATACCCAAAAGTGGTATTACTGGGTCTTCATGAAGGGTTTTTTTCTACAGAATGGAAAAAGATCTTAACTAACCCTGATCTCCAAAATGTACAAAGAACTCAAGAAATTGGTCATCAAATAATCCAATAAAATAATCCAACAAATAATCCAATAAAAAATGGAGTACAGAACTAAACAGAGAACTCTCAACAGAGGAATCTAAAATGGCTGAAAGACACTTTAGGATCCTTAGTCATCAGAAAAGTGCAAATCAAAACAACTCTGAGATTCTATCTTATACCTGTAAGAATGGCCGAGATCAAAAACAATAGTGACAACTTATCACTGTTTTGGGTTAATCTATTGTTTTCTCTCCAATAGTATTTCTTTATGAAATTGGGTGTACCCGGGTTGTGTGTATATATTTATGGTGTAATATTCAGTTGGCAGATTTTTTCTTCAAATGAGGATAAAGTGTTCCTCAACTCTTCTAACTAGTTGTAGTTTTCAGACTATTTTGTCAGACATTAAATAGACCTGCTTCTTTCTTAGTTATATTTGCTTGCAGTAACTTTTTCTATCTTTTTACCTTAATGTGGCGCTTACCTTTGATGGTGAAATGTGTTTCATGGAAGCGTAAAAACAGAAAGTTTTTGTTTCTAATCTAATCTGACAACTTGTATCTCATTTATGAGGAATTGAGACCATTAATATTAAGAATTATTTTTGAAATATATGTATTAATTTCTGTCATTTTGTTGATTTTTTGGTGAGTCTCATTGTCTTGCATTATTTATTAATTCTCTTGTGACCTCTGGGGTCTGATTATTCTTTTCATAGTGAAGTATTCCTCCAGTATCCTCTGTAGAGCTGGCCTAGTAGTCATAAATCCCTTTAATCTGGTTTTGTCATGGAAATTTTTCTCCTTCAATTTTGGTGGGTAATCTTGCTGGGTATAGTAGTCTGCGGTGATAGTAGTGTTCTTTCAGGACTTGGGATACACTTTTCCTGGCCTTATGACTTAAAGATCTCTGTTGAATAGTCAGGTGTTTATTGTCATGGACCTGCCTTTATAAAAGTGAGTTGGCTTTTCTTGCTGCTTTCAATACACTTCTTAATTGTGTGTTTTTAATGTTTTAGCTATAATGTGTCATGGAGAATTTCTTATCTTGTTCTGTCTATTTGGTAATCTGTAGGCGTCCTATATTTGGTTAGACATGTGTCTCTAAATACGAGAAATTTTCTTCTATAATTTTACGTATTTGCTGTATATTATTCTTTTTCTTTTTCCTCTTCCTCTTCTCCTCCTCCTCCTCCTCTTTTTCCTTCTTCTCTTCCTCCTCCCACACAAGGTAGCACTTAGTGTGTTAGACAACTTCTTTTTGCCTACAAGATGTAGAACTCTTAGCTACCTCTCCAGCACCATGTCTGCCTGCATAGTGTCATGTCCTGCCATGATGATAATGGACTGAACCAAGCTGGCAGATGACTTGAAATCATGTAGGCAATGGGAGGAACATTAGGTATGACACTATTTTACAAAGATAACATTTCTAATTCATACTGTTATTATACATCCATAGTGTCCTGTTTCTCATAGACTTCATTTCCAAATATTTCTATTTATCTTCTACTAGGATTAAGAGAAACCATCATTTTCATAGCAGAAATTTGTAAAATTTCTGAAAAAATTCGTAAAAAATCTGTCCTGAATGTCTGGCTGATTTTCTGTGCTATCAGCCTAATGAGAACTCCAGTCTAATTATAAACATCAGTCAGAGCACTTCTCTTGACTACAAACCTAGTCTGGACCAATTCATGGAAAACATTCCCCTCAGCCTATTTCTCTTGAATGTTACCTGTTCTCTGCCCACTCCCCATCCCTACCAACTTAGTATCTGAATTTGTGACCTCACATTCTTGTTACCCGTTCCGAGGAAAGAGACACACATGTGAAGGGAGAGCCCCTCCTGGCAATGTCTCTCACTGATACTGTACTCTCCTCCCATCTGCACTTGTTTTTTGGGGGGTACCATGATTATAGGAAGAGTTTTAAGCGAGAATGGATAATTTGAAAATGCATGGGTGGATGAGTAATGAAACTATCACAGAGCCTAGAAAAAAATAACCAGAATTTAACTTAATACAGCAGCAGTGTGACTTGAAGATCAAACGTAAGGAAAAAATGATCAAGAAATACAGTCAGAACTGATACCTAAAGAGGTGGCTTGTGAAGAAGCAGTCAACAAAGATACTGCACTTATATTTTGTTTGCTTATCTTTGACAACTGGCACAGTTGTAAGTGAGCTTCAGCACAAGAGGAATGTGGCTTTGGAGGAAGATGACATTTGCTTTCTTTTAGGTGGAAGTATCCAGTCAGTTGATAAATGAATCTAGATATTTCTGGAAGGGTGTGTGTGTGTGTGTGTGTGTGTGTGTGTGTATGTGACTATGAAGAGGGAGATGGGTATCAAGGTAGATGAAGGGGAGAGGAAGCAGAATGAGAAGAGACCCCACCAACAGTGCTAAGGTAGGAAGGAAGGCTAGGGAGTGATGGCCTGACATGAAAGCCCAGGGAAGCCCAAATCAAGGAGAGGGATTGTTACAAAGGTCATTGGCCCAAAGAGAGTAATTATTTAAAGCTTTAAAAACTGAAAAGAGGACATTAAATGTGAAATATTTATGGTCACTGGTCATCACTATTCCTGCTGGGAATTTATGGAGGTAGTACTAAAGTGAGCAATGAGCTCAGAGAAGGAAACAGAAAGAAAATTAGTAATTCTATCTAGAAGGTTAGTGATAAGGAGACTACATGAAATACAAAGGATAATTAATATTTATGTGACAACTTTATTATAGGAGACATATGTGTATCTATCATCTATCAGTCAAGCTATCAAGTTATCTATCATTTATATTTTTCACCCTTCATCTATCTATTCAGCTATATATTAAACTATCATCCTTCCGTCTGTTGTATAGACAGGACTAGGGAGAACTCCAAGGTGGGGACCAGAAGCCCTGGCTATTGCTGTCTTAATCTTACAAGCACATTGATTAAGCAAAAGAACAGTCCATGTATGTGAAAATCCTGAGGGGAGTCCAACGAGCTCAAAGACAAGAAACTTCTGGCAAGAATTACTGATACAGGCCATGAACACATGGCCCTCCTGAAGATGACTCTCTTCCAATTGTAGGCCGGCTTTGATTCGGCAATCAGAAGTTAGAAAGTTACTAACAGGACCTGGTTAACGCCCTTAATGTGAATTTAAAACTTGAAGTCATACTTTCCCAGCAGATTACTAATTCAGTCCTGTCAATAAGGACTTGGTTTTTCTGATTGGGCCGTAGAAAGGGCCATAGACATTTATACGATTCCAATAAACTAAAGTCATAGAGTCAAAATGTTGATGCTATTTTATCACATATATACTTGAGGAAATTTTAGATGCTAAAGTAGATGGTGAAAATAAATTTTCTTCAAAAAATGTATTAAGAAATATCTGAGGGAAAGTTTTATAACCATTGGTCTAGCATGGGAAGTTTGGCCTTTGAAGTTGGTGAAAGAAAGCCTGATTTTCAATGGTTTGGACTTTGTGAGGGTTCCCTTTCCTAGGGCTGGAAGGTGAATGAATATTGGGTTAGTCTTCCCCTTTGCCTCTTTTGACCACAGAATTTATTCTACTGAGACTGAGAGCTAGACAGACATAGGGCACAAAATATGTCAGAGAGCAGGCAAAAAGAACTCATATTTATATTTAAAATATAACATGTCTACATAGCTCAGTCAAGATGCAGTCTGAGGAAGTACTAGCTGATAAGACTGCCTTCTATTTCCAGAGTGCACCGTCCGTCCGAATGTGGCTACTGGCAGATGCAGGCCCGATTGAACACTTGAGGTGTGACTAAAATAACTCTTGCAAAGTGGAGAACAAGCTCTCTTGCCTAGGCTAGCCTCCGACTTCTAGCAGTCCTCTTGTTTTCCTCTCTTGAGTACTGCAATTACAGGTGTGGGGCTCCATTCTGCCTCCAGATCATTAATTTTTTTTTTTGGCTGGTAGTATTTTACCATATGACTATGTAGTTATTTACTTACATAATCATGTTTCTAGTATTTAAAAACAGAATGAGGTGAAGTAAAACAAAATTTCATTGGAGCCTTCAGACTGTTCTTTCATATAGAAAAAAGTTAAACTACCTATGCCTCCTTAGTAGAAACTTGGGTGTAGCTCCCCAGGACTGTGTCAATAAATGCATAAACTCAGTGCATCCTTGAATCAACTTCCTTTGGGATATCACTTTACTGTGAATATGCACACGTGTCTTCTGCTCTGCTCACTCTCCATCCAAAGCTTTTCCGTGTGATTACACCCAGATTTGCACTTTTAGCCAGAGTTTTGTACACTGTTTTACTGTGTTCAGATGAATTGAAAATTTTTGCTGATGAGATCATAAATCCTGAGGGGTGGGCAAGGAACTTCACTCGAGTGTACCAGGGTTTCCATTTTGCAGAAAAATGAGGGTACTGGAAAAAGCCTGGTAGATGCTTCCTGCATGCTTCCATCTCCTATCTAGGTATGCTTTGGCCCCACATCTCTCAGGGAAGACTTTCTCCTCTATCCATTTGGTGAGGAACCCTGGTCTCAGTTTTCACAAGTAATGCGTTTTCAAGCAATTTTACATTTGCTAACCCTGCATTACAGGATTTGACACCACTGTGAAATAAATAACTTCATTGTTTGAATTTGTGCCTCTGACAGTAAGACTGCAGGAACCAGTATGTCAGTCATAGATCAGAGCTGGGTACATGGGCTAAAAGGGCTAACCCTGCTTTTAATCAAACCATTGGTGTGTCAGGGACCTTGCCTCAGACCTCAAATGTCATGAAACCTAAGAGTCTTCCATACAGCGTCCGTGGGTGTGAACAAAGTGACACGTAGCTGTGCAAACAGATGTTGCCTAGTTTGTGTTGCTAAGACATATTCATTAGAACACATTTTTCAGATTGATTGCTTAAGAAATTAAGATGCAAAATTGCTTCTAGTGAATATTTTACATCTTATTAGAAAATATTGACTTCTCCTTATTCACGAAACAGCTCGTCAGCAGGGTCCAGAATCAAAGTGGTCAGTTATGAATCCTGGATAGCGGAGTGAGTGGTTTATGGTACATGCTGGCATTGCTCCTTTACCACTCTCACTTGGTTATTGCTTACATAAAACAAATGTTGTGCTGGACTTTTATAGCCATAGTAAAATGATTGACCTTTTCTCAGCACACAACTGTCTTAACTCAAAGCTATACTATTTTTTCAGTTGGAAAATTCAGACGTTTTGATAATTTAGAGATATAATGTACTAGGTGAAACATATTTTTCCTGATGGCTTTGCTACCCATTGTTCATGTGGTTAAAAATTCAGACCATGAGCCAATCAGCCTGTCTAAACACGAAAGAATGTTAAGGCAGGGAATTGGCTACTCAGTGCTCTTCAAACTGTAAAAGTTACCTTGTTACAAAACATTCACTAAACACCTTCTTAAGGAGTTTAATTTAAAAGCTTATTATTTATTTTTTCCACAGGAGGATTTAGAATTTTTTCAATTATGATCAATTTTAAAAACCCACAGAGATCCTAAGATTTAATCTCTGAGTGATGCTGGCTGCAGACTAGTACTCTGTAATGTGAGTAGTGTGCTCTCACTGCGCCATCAAATACGCCTGGAGAGGGTTGCAGCCGAGGAATAGGTGCCTGAAGTTGTAATGCAAAGACGACAACCCCTGAACCTGGCAGGCCACATGAATTCAGTCACAAACGCTCCGCAGCCACAGCACAGAGTGAACTGCTGAGAAGTAGCAGGAGGCCGTGAAAGAGTGCGGACTCGGGTCTTCACACACAATCCCTCCATGCCTTAGGACATTATTTATAAGAATGCTGTTCCTTTCTAAACAGTTGTCATTTAAGTATTTCACTAGGCAATATTTAAAGTAGCTTTCTCAATTCAGTTTCTTTCCATTAATGAATTTTAAGTTTTCATTGAGAAAGAATGAGAGTTTAAATATATTTACTTTTCAGAAGAAGCACTATAAAAGCATGATTATTTAATTTTTGAGAGCTAAATCTGCATGCATTAGGTAGGAAATAAATATGTTTATTTTAGAATAAGCAATACGGAAGGCAGTTATAAAATCAGGAAGGAAACTCCCATGTTCTCCAAATGTGTCCATGAGATCATTTGGTCTCACAGCTTTCTTAAACCTGATTTTGCCTCTTGTTTAGAAGATTCTGTCTGGCTTTGAATATTGATCTTGAAGAGGAAAAAATTCCTCAGTCTTTTCAATTCCAGTCACATAAGGAGCAGCCCCACCTGAGAAGCCAAGGAGGGCCTGCTGCTTGTGCTCCCCCGAGGAGAAGTTCATTTTGGTAAGACATGCTTGGGCAATTTCAGTCAGGAATTTAGTGGATGGAGCCAGCTTCCTGAGCACAGGTGTGACAGAACACAGCTGACCAAACAGGACAGGAATGTGACATCACTGTTTAACTTCAGATGCCCAATGAGCCATGACCACTCGGGGAGTCAGGGAGAACCCAAAGAAGGCCTGTGGAGGGTTTTGTTTCCCCCAATGTCCACTGCTTTACATAAATACAACCAGGAGTGTTGACACGGCCAAGCTTGGCCCACAGAATGCACAGCTAACAAGAATCACCCTCATTAAAAAACAACCAAGCCTCTGTAGAGTATTTGTGCTTGTGGTGTTGCATGGTCTGGGGCTCTGCTGGCATTTTAGCTTAGCAAATACTCCTAGATATACATACTCCTCTTCTGACTCCCATCCCCCGTCATCTCTGTGTGTGTGTGTGTGTGTGTGTGTGTGTGTGTGTGTGTGTGTAGCAGATTTTCAGGAGGAGACATGACAGCAAATACTAACTATGGGTGCTAAAAAGCCTATCATCCAGCATTAATATGCATTATAAGTTAAACATTTGAAAAGACCATTTTCAGAGCACGGCTGGAAGAGTCACTAGCCATGAAGCTTGTTTGCACCTTCACCTGGATTTCCATCATACACACCTTTTGCTTTTCAGCTATGATGGACTTGGGAGTCTATTAAGGAGTGGAATTGCCATTACAGAAAGTCAAATCCCTTTAATTTTGAGTGCATACTTGGTGACTCTTTATTAAATTTACCATTATGTCTATAATTGATCTTATCATCCTGCCCAACTCAGTCCCAAATGCCCAAGATTTCACACAGTGCTTGTCACCATCAGAAACTGTGTATGTTAAGACACACTGATAGACATCTCAGGAGGACCCCAGGTACCCTGTGTTGCCCTTTGATCTCAGCAAGGGGCTGTCTGCTGAGCCCTGTGCTCTTTGGCCACCCCTCTTTCAATTTTCATTCATTTCCCTCCTTGGGTGCCTTAGATTCTCTGATGAATCGTTGCATCGACTCCATTCTGCATACTTCCACTCCATTTACCTTCTTCTGCCCATTGCCCATGCCTGGGAAAACCTCATCTTTGGGAACACTCCTCCATGGTGCATTTTGCTAGAGAGAATCATGCAGTCACACTTAGAATTCCCAGCCTGAAATGAATCTGTGTAACTAGAGTGTGAGGGACCATCTCCTATGAACTTACTCCTGTCTCTCTCTGGGCTTCTCTAGTCTCTCAGAAATCCTGCCTTCCTCTCCATGATTTAGGATTCTGTAACAGAATTTATGGGAGTGTGTTACCCATGGGGTGGGGGGGGCTACTTTTGTTATTTTAATATCTGTGAACTTACTCTATCCTTAAATCATTTCTGATAAGAAAACACTCTCATCTTTGTTTTCTTTTGGTCTCCCACATGTTTCTTCTTCAAATTTGTGTAATCATTATTAACATTATTTTACTGTTCTTAACCTTTATTTTATGTGTACTAGGCATGTAGTATGTTCATTGTTTCTGAGCTACATCCTCAACTTCTAGGCTATTGTCTTATTTACCTATTTATTGATTTGGCTATTTAGATACTTTTCTATCTATCTGTCTGTCTGTCTGTCTATTTGGTTATTTAGCTACTTTATTTTATGTGAATGGTTTATGTGTGGTGTGCAGGTATAGTGTATGCATGTGGGTATATGTGTATATGGATGAACAAGATGGTATGAATGCATTTTAACTTAGAGGTCTTCATCTAGTGTTCACAGCTTTATTCTCTTGAGACGCAGTCTCTCACAGAACTTGCAGCTCACTAGGATGGCAGGGCAGAAAAGGCTTAGGATTTGTTTGTCTTTGTCTTGTCCCCAATGCAGGCATATGGGGCATATATAGTGCTGGGGATTCAAACTTGGGTTCTCATACATATACAGTGAGCAGTCTTACAACTGAGCCATTCTCTCCAGGCCCCCTTTCTCTCTTAAAATGTTCCTCTCCATTCTTTTTTCTCTTCTTAGATTTGAATTCCAGGTGTCTCTTCAAACATTTTATGGAACTTGGAAAAACGTGTACTAGCCATTTTATATATTTAAAAAGGTCAGTGTGTTTTGAAATGTAGGGGAACATTCTTTCTTCCACTAGGTAGTTTAAGTAAGGGGTTAATAAGTTTGATTGGGGGGGGTTACATTTAGAGGGGCAGGATCACAGTTTCTCCAACTCTCAGGACCTTGGGGATAACAAACAAGAAGCTCAAATTTACAGCAGTTGATTCTTCAGCTCTGCCTGTGACTACTTGAGAGAACGCTTTCCCAGATCTTGTCAGAAGTAGAGTCAGGTAGGGATGGGCTTCAGTTGGGTTATCTTCACTCTGAATCACCTTCCTTTCAAAATGCTCTGTAAAGGGGGAAATCAAATCTTTATTACTGCAGATTCTAGGAACAAATACTTTAAAAATCTTTAGATATCAGAATTACAGGATTTCAAAGGTTTAAGGCCCTGGGAAGCAAGGCCACTGGAGCACATGTATCAGACTGCAGCCACTGGAGTGTCCACACAGCGGACTGGGGGCCTGGCACAGTGTGGAGACTCCATCTTTGAGACCTGGCTGTAGGTCAGCATGCCAGATAGCAAGACTGAATATTCCCACACCAAAACATGGCACTGTGAAGTTACCAGATGGGGAGTCAACTCTATTTTCCAGTTTGAACAGTGAAGGCAGAGAACACAATGGGAGCCTGACTGATTCATTTACCATTTTCAGTCAAGACTCCAGTCTTCTAAGCAAAATTTCTGTGCATGGGAATCATTTATGGAGATCTTCTTTGTACATGGAATTATCTAACTTCAACTTGATGGGCTGGAGGTGTAACTCAGTGGAAGAGCTCTCGTCTAACGTGCAGGGTGCCCTAGGTTCAATCCACAACACACACAAAGCATGTTAATTCTGATTTGACATGCCATATTCATGAAACACATGACTATTATCTTCTCTCTTGGGTCAAAACTGTTCTATGGCATACTTTCTTTTCTGTCCAAAGGATCATATTCTGACAACTGCCTCTTTCCCACTATTTACTAAAAGACTTTTGTCCATCCCTGTATCTCTAAGGACTAAATTTTATGAAAGAAATGGCCACAGGCTGGTCGTTAGGTTTTCTCTTTTCATGAATGTAAAAGTCTATGTGTGTGTATATATATATATATATATATATATATATATATATATTGCCTTTCAAGAAATGAACAACATTTGCCAAGTGTGATGGCCCGCACCTTTAACCCTAGCACTTGGGAGGTAGAGACAGGCATGCGTCTGTGAGTTTGAAGCCAGCCTGGTTTATTTAGTGAGTTTCAGGACAACCATGACTATGTAGAAAGACCCTGTCTCAAAAAGGAAAGAATAAAAAAGATAGAAATGAATAAGGCTTGAGTACCTTGCTTGGAATACCTTTATCAAATGTGAAGGAAGATCCTTCTAGATGTTTTTAGACCTAGCTCAGTATGCAGATGACTTTGGCTACATTGAACTTCTGACTTTTGTATCTAGGACTTTTGTATCGAGTCTCATGTTTAGGTTTTTAACTATTTTTGAGTTAATTTTTGCTAACATGGATGATAAGGCCCAACTTCATTGCTTTTCATGTGGATATCCAGTTTTTCCAGCATTTTTTTTGTTGAAAAGGCTGTCTCTCACCATGGGATAGCCTTAATACCCATGTCAATGATGTCACATCAACACACAAGCCTACATCTGGCACTCTACTCTGTCTCCACATACTCTTATGGCTGTGGCCTTCATGCTTCCATTTCTGCAGTCCTGTAATGCATTTTGAGATCAGGAAATAGGTAATCTCCATTTTCCCCTGTTAAGTATTGCTTTGGGTTGTTCAGCTTCCCTAAATATAAAATTTAAAATATATTTATCTATCTCAAAAAACAATTACTAAGATTTTTATCTTAAATTTTTTGTGTGTTTATGCATGTTGTGTGTGGATTATGTATACACAAGTGTGTTCAAGGCAAGACATGAATGAGGCCATTAAAGAGCAATGTCAGGTATTGCCCCTGTCTTCCACCTTGTTTGAGACACATTGTTTGCTGCTTTTTCTGCACAGCTGGCTGGCCCACAGCTTCTGGGACTCTCCTGCTTTTTCCTCCCATCTTACCTCACGATCACTGGGATTACAGATGTGTGTTACCACACCCAGATTTACATGATGTCTTATCACTGTTTTATTGTTGTGAAAGCACACCATGAGCAAGGCAACACTTATTTTTAAAAGATTTTTGTTTGGAGGCTTGCTCACAGTTTCAGAGGTTTAGTACATCATTACTATGGCAGGGAACATGGCAGCATGAGGCAGGAGCTAGAGCAGTAACTGAAAGCTACATCCTGACCCATAGGCAGGGAGATTTAACCCATTTCTAATAATCTATATATCACTAAAAGGTCGTGGCTTACCAGGAAAGATTCTAACCAGCGTCTGTCTCAGGGAGGAGAATCATGGTATCTGCCACACTTCCCTTCTTCCCAGGATTTTGTTCTGTCCACTCCATCCACCTACGGGCTGCTCTATCAAAAGGCCACGGTAGTTTCTTTATTCAACCAATGAAAGCAACACAAATACAGAAGGACCTCCTACACCAGGAGAGAAACTCCCATTGATTCCACTGAAATCAGGAACAAGACAAGGTTGTCCACTCTCTCCATATCTATTCAATATAGTTCTTGAGGTCCTAGCTAGAACAATAAGACAACAAAAGGAGATCAAGGGAATACAAATTGGGAAAGAAGTCAAATTCTCACTGTTTGCTGATGATATGATAGTTTACATAAGCAACTCCAAAAGGAACTTCTACAATGCATAAACACTGTCAGTAATGTATCAGAATACAAGATTAACTAAAAAAATACCAGTTGCTTTCTTGTACACAGATGATAAAAAGACTGGGGAAGAAATCAGAGAATCAATACCCTTCACAATAGCCACAAATAACACAAAATATCTCTGAGTAACTCTAACCAAACAAGTGGAAGACTTGTATGACAAGAACTTTAAATCTTTGAAGAGAGAAATTGAAGAAGACACTATAACATGGGAATATTTCCCATGCTCCTGGGTAGGCAGAATTAATAAAGTAAAAATTGCAATCTTACCAAACTCAATCTACAGATTCAATGCAATGCCCATCAAAATCCCAGAAAAATTCTTCACAGACTTTGAAAGAACTTCACAGACTTTGAAAGAACTCAACTTCATATGGAAAAACAAAAAACCCAGCATAGCCAAAACAATCCTGTACAATAAAAGAATTTCTGGAGGCATCACAATCCCTGACTTCAAACTCTACTACAGAGCTATAGTACTGAAAACAGTCTGGTATTGGCATAAGAACAGACAGGAGGACCGATGGAACCGAATAGAAGACCCAGATATCAATCCACACATCTTCGAACACCTGATTTTTAACAAAGAAGCAAAAAATATCAAATGGAAAAAAGAAAGCATATTTAACAAGTGGTGCTTGCATAACTGGATATCAACATGCAGAAGAATGAAAATAGATCCATATCTATCACCATGCACAAAACTCAAGTCCAAGTGGTTCAAAGACCTCAACATAAAGCCAGCCACACTGAACCTTATAGAAGAAAAACTGGGAAATATACTTGAATGCATTGGCACAGGAGACCACTTGCTAAATATAACCCCAACAGCAAAGACACTGAGAGAAAAATTCAATAAGTGGGACCTCCTGAAACTAAAAAGCTTCTGTAAAGCAAAGGACACAGTCAACAAGACAAAACAACAGCCTACAGAATGAGAAAAGATCTTCACTAACCCCACATCAGACAGAGGTCTGATCTCCAAAATATACAAAGAACTCAAGAAATTGGTCACCAAAAGAACACATATCCAATAAAAATGTGGAGTACAGACCTAAACAGAGAACTCTCAACAGAGAAATCTAAAATGGTGGAGAGATACTTAAGGAAATATTCAACATCCTTAGTTATCAGAGAAATACAAATCAAAACAACCTGAGATTCCATCTAACACCTATAAGAATGGCCAAAATCAAAAACACTGATGACAACTTATGCTGGAAAGTTTGTGGGAAAAAGGGAACACTCCTGCATTGTTGGTGGGAATGCAAGCTAGTACAACCCTTTTGAATGTTAGTTTGGTGATTTCTGAGAAAATTATGAAACAACCTTCCTCAAGACCCAGTAATACCACTTTTAGGTGTATATCTAAAGGATGATCAATCGTGCCACAAGGACATGTGCTCAACTATGTTCATAACAGCTTTGTTTGTCATAGCCAGAACCTGGAAACAACCTAAATGTTCCTCGACTAAAGAATGGATAAGGAAAATGTGGTACATTTACACAATGGAGTACTACACAGCAGAAAAAATAATGACAGCTTGAATTTTGCAGGAAAATGGATGGATCTAGAAAATATTATTTTGAGTGAGGTAACCCAAACACAGAAAGCCAGTTATCACATGTACTCACTCATAAGTAGTTTTTAAACATAAAGCAAAGAAAGCCAGCCTACAAACCAAATTCCAGAGAACCTAGATAACAATGAGGACACTAAGAGATACATACATAGATCTAATCTACATGGGAAGTATAAAAAGACAAGATCTCCTGAGTAAATTGGGAGCATGGAGACCTTGGGGATCTTGGGGGAGTGTTGAAGGGGGGACAGGAGAGGCAGGGATGGGAGCAGATAAAAATGTAGAGCTCAATAAAAAGAAAAAATAAAGTTCTCACAAAAAATAAATTAAAAAGTGTAACATTGACATTCTCTATTGTTATCTGAGGTGACTTTTTCTCTCTTCCAGTTGGTCAATATTTGCTTCCTATCTATCAGACTTCTGATATTTGCTGAATACAAGCTTCCCTTTATTACACCTTAGTAAAGTTATTCTTTAGCTTGTCAAAAATGTATTTATTCTCATGTATATTGGTGTTTAACTCCATGTATGTCTGTGCACCACATGCTTTCCTGGTGCATATGGAGAGCAAAGGAGGGTATCCATGGAACTGTAGCTACAGATGGTTGTAAGCCACCATGTGGGTGCTGGGAACCAAACCCAAATCCTCTGGAAAATCACCTTCAGCCCCATATTTTTTTTTTTTTTTTGTCTTTCACAACAATTTTGGCTTGGTCTATTTGCTATCTATTAATGAGAGTACCCTTTTTCTCTTGTTTAGTATTTCATAAATATCTTTTCCTAACCTTATGTTTTCAACTTGTGCATAGTTTTAGATCTCAAATGGATGGAGGTCTTGTATGCATCATATTGTAGGAGTATGGCTTATTTTGTTACTCCATCTTGACATTCTTGATTGAGAGTTAATTCTATTTAAAATCATTATTGACAGGGAAATACTTATTTTTGCTATTTTGTTTCTTTTCTCTGTGTGTGTTTTATAGCTTTTAAAGTATTAAGGAAGCAAGAGTTCCTAACTCTTGCTTCCTTAATCACTTCTGTCCTTTGTGGTTAGTTAACTATTCATAATGACATATTTTGATGATTTTTCTCATTTGTCTTGTGCATGTTTTATATTTTCTTAATGGTCACCATGGAAATTGTAAATCTGTGTTAACTTGATAACATTTTAGTTTCAATGACATATAACTCTACTTTTTCTTCTCATAGATTTTATGTCATTGGTGTTATAAATACCCAGGAGTGTATTTGACATTATTTTCTGCATTAGTTTTCAAATCCTGAAAAAAATAAAAAGAAGTAGAAAAAGAAGAAAAGGAAGCAGAAGCAATACAAAATTGCTGAAAGAATTGTAATTATAATTTTCTTCTCTTTTCCTTTACTATAGACCTAGATATTTTCATATGCCTAGATTTCTTACATCTGTAGGCTCTCTTACATAGCAGGTCTACTGGTAATTGCCACTGTTTTTGTTAAATTTTGACATTCTTGTAGGACTATTCGCCATATATAGAATTTTCAGAAGACAGATTTACCCTTTGCTATGTTAAATGTATCATGCCTGTCATTTGGACTGAAGTCTTCTTTGGAGACATTTATAATGAGGTCACTTGTATATGACTCACTGATTTTCTTTCCCTTGCCACATTTGGAAACTCTTTATCTTGGAACTATTTGAGTATTGTATGTCTTGTTGATGCTTCTTTGACTTTGATGTTTGTATATCTTACCGTATATTTGGAATATTTTAGCCTGGAGTTCTTCAGATAGTGTCACTTTCTGGTATTCATCACTTTTCTTCTTTGATGCAATATTTTCAAGAGAACTGCAGTGGGGACCCACAGCCAATTCAGGATCTCAGGGGGCAGAAGCCACAGAGGCAAAATGGGAGGTGCACAGAAATCACAGGCACCAAGTTTCACGGACATCCCAGGACAAGGCATCACAGGGAAATGGAAATGACAAAACGTGTGCCCACAACTAGTTGGAAGTTCAGACATTATAAATCAAAGTGTGTCTATACTTCCTGATCCTGCCTTAACAGGCACATTTCCACTCTGCCTGTTAAGCTTATGTTACAATCCTCTGGTAAATTTTTCCATTCAGGCATCGTATTTTAGGTTCAGAATTTCTGTTTGGTTCCATTCATAGAAGAATTTCTATTTTCTGACATTTTCATTTTCTGACAGTTTTCCTGGTTTCCTCTAGTTCTTATTTTTACTTTGGGTATACTTAAGTTTTAAAACCTTTGTCTATAAGTCTTATATATTTGCTTCTTTAGAATTGGTTTCAAGACATTTATTTTGTTCTTTCAGCTAATTTCTGCCTCTTTATTTCTTTGTATTTTGTCATATATTTGTTTAAAATTGAGTTTTTAAAAATCAGGAACCTCTAAAAGTATGTATAGACTGGATTTGACAATATGTACTACATTACCAGCTAGTAGAAACTTGGGATTACCCAGAATGAAAATGCCACACTTCTTGGGTCTTTTATGGGCATATATTTGATCTGGACCTTTGTATATATATTTATCACATATACTTAGCTATTTTTACATGTCTGGATTTCTCAAAGAACCTCATCCCCACTTCTAGTAGTCATGCATGTTTTGTTGTTTCCATTTGCCTTTATAGTCTTAACCTGTGATATTTGTGAAACTAAGGTCTTAGCAATTTCCATATACCTCCTATCTCCTCTGTACCCTCTACCACCAGAGATCCTGACTTGGCCACAGTGTTCTTTAAGAGCTCTGAGTCAAATAAGATAGAAATCCCTTGGGTAGCCTATAGCCAGAATGTTGAAAACAATCTCCATGCTGCCTTTTGCAGCTCCCTAAAAATTGAACTGTGGTCTCCTAATGGCACGTGCTCCACCAGGGAAAGGGTAGAGGAAGCAGGTATGATACTGTGAAGGACACTTTCTATTGGTTTGGCAATTTCTTCTTTGCTATGGATTTCTGAACTGGTTTCCAGAGTTCCAACAGGCTTGCTTTAGTTACTCTGTGCAGATGTTTACTGATTTATGGGAGAATGTGGGCCTGTCACTTCATAGTCCACCATATTGATGCTGTGTCCATGTTTTCTGGAAAGAAAGGAGCCCTTAATGTTGACGAAGTTTCCAAGGGATGGCTCATTTTGCTGCTTTGCATCTTTCAAGATTGTTTTTCTTGCCACAGTTGGTCTATGATGATTTAGACCTCCTTAAGTCTATCTTACATGACATTTCTCAATTTACTTGGATGCATAGATGAAAGGTTTTAACATAACTTACAAAATGTTCGGCAATTATATTTCAAACATTCTATCTGCCTCTTTCTTTCTAGAACTGTCACATGTAAATACTGATGTACATGATAGTGTTCCAGGTCTCTGAGATTCTGTCGAGTCCTTTTTATTCCTTTCCTTTGGCTCCTTAGATTAGACAATCTTACTTGAGCTGTTTACTGAGTGCCTCTTCCTCTTGCTCCTTTGATCCTTTTTTCTTTCATTTATTAATTTTTCACCTACACTGAAAAATTTCTATCCCATAAAATCTATTTAATTCTATTTTAAAATTTTAAATCTTTTTATTGATATTCTTTCATTCCTTAGAAAATTGTCAAAATTTAATTTGTTTAGGTATGATTTTCCTTAGTTTCATAAAAATATTGACAATAGATAATTTCTATTGTAAGGCTAACACTTTACAAGCTTCCTAGAGTCAGATTCTCCTAACTACTATTTTCCTTGGAGTAAACATTCTACTTTCTTTGGATCATGGTTCTCAACCTGTAGGTCATGACCCTTTAGGGGATCACATATCAGATGTTTACTTATGATTCATAACAGTATCAAAATTGCAGTTATGAAGTAGCAATGAATAATATTATGGTGGGGTCACCACATATGAGGAGCTGTATTAAAGGGTCACAGCGTTAGGAAGGCTGAGAGCACTGCTCTAGCTGTCTCGTAATTTTCATTGAAAACACTTTAGACCATGATTTCAAGACACTGAAAATCAAATTCATTCCTTTCTAGAGATTTTTGTTGTTCTCTCTCTCTCTGTCTCTGTCTCTGTCTCTCTGTGTGTGTGTGTGTGTGTGTGTGTGTGTGATGTGTGTGTCTCATTTTTTTTGTCTGTATTACAGATTACTAGTTCTGTGCCTGTGTTTGATCCCTGAGGTGTCTGGTTGGCCAGTGCACTCATTCATTATTTGTAGAACTCTTTCTCAGTGGCCTGGCATGTTTGTGTTTCCCACCCTTTAATAACAGCCACTGTGGTACATTATGTCCATTTTACTTCCATTTACATTCCATTTTACTTCTGTCTGCATAGAACCTCAGGATCAACTAAGATAAAAATGCAGGTATATATGGTGTTTTCCTCTCTCCAGGATGGTGCTGGAAACTTGCTAGGCCATTTATGAACCAAAACCTTTCTAATGTTTTCTCCAGGTTCTTGTCTGCCTCTGTGGATTTTGCCAGCTTCCTTCCAGGTCAAGCCATCCTCCATCTCTATGAATGGAGATGGCTCGTGTCCTTTTCGTCCCCCTGTGTTTGCTCGGCTGTTCATTTTGCTTGACAACATGCTTGAAAGGATAATGAGTGGCCAGAGCAGGAGCTGGGAATGGAGCAATTTAGAACACTGAAAAACCAACTATTCTTGCTGAACGTTCTTGAGTATGAGTTCTTTATTACAAGCCTTCCATGAAGTTTGAGAACTTTTTGGGAAAAAATTCTGATTTTTCTATTTTTATTGTTTTTGAAATTAACATAGAAACTAGTGTGCCATTATGTTTTCTTTTTTAATTTTAGCTTTTTAAATTTCATTTTATATCCCATCCACAGTTTTCTCCCCCACCCCTCCTCCCACCCACCCTCTGCCTCTCCCCCTATCCACTCCTCCCAATGGGTAAAAGCTCCCATGGGAAGTCAACAAAGTCTGGCACATCAAGCTGGGGCCGGACCAAGTCCCCCCCCCCCTTAAGGCTGAGTATGACATCCCACCATAGGGAATGGGCTCCAACAACTTAGCTTATGTACCATGGATAGATCCTGATCCTACTGCCAGGTGCCTCACAGGTAGCCCAAGCTCCACCACTGTCTCCCACATATGGAGAGCCTAGTTCAGTCCCATGGAGGCTCCACAGTTGTCGGTCTAGAGTTCATTAATTTCCATGAGCTTTGTTCAGCTTTCTTTGTAGATTTCTCCATCGTGATCTTGAGCTCCCTTGCTCATATATTCCCTCCTCCCTCTCTTTGACTGGACTTCCTGAGCTTGACCTGGTGCTTGGTTGTGGATCTCTGCATCTGGCTCCATCATTTTCTGGATGAAGGCTCTGTGATGATAGTTGAGGTATTCAGCAATCTGATTATAGGGAAAGGCCAGACTGGGATCCTTCTCCGCTATTTGATAGGTGTCTTACCTGGGGTAATCCTTGTGGATTCTCAGGAATTTCTCTAGTACCAGGTTTCTCCCTAACTGCACAGTGACTCTCTTTGTCAAGATCTCTCTTTCATTGCTCTCCCACTCTGTCCCTCTCTCCTATCAAATGTCCTGTTCCCTCATTTTTATCTCCCATTCCCTCCCCTTTACTACTGCCCCCCTCATCCCTGTCCCCTCTTTACCCAAGATATTTAGTCTAATTCCAGTTCCTTGGTCAATCTATGTGTCCCTCTTAGGGTCTTCCTTGTTAACTAACTTCTCTGGAGCTGTACATTATAGTCTGGCTATCCTTTGCTTTACATCTATTATATACTTATGAGTGAATACATACCTTGTTTGTCTTTCTGAGTCTAGGTTTCCTCACTTAGGATGGTTTTTTTCTAGTTCCATTCATTTGTCTGAAAATTTCATGATATTATTTTTTTTTACAGATAAGTAATACTCCATTGTGTAATGTACGACATTTTCTTATCCATTCCTCAGCTGAGGAGCATCTGGTTGTTTCCAGGTTCTGGCTATTACAAATAATCTTGATATGAATATAGTTGAACTAATGTCCTTGTTGTATGAGTGTGCCTCCTTTGGGTATATGCCCAGGAGTGATATTGCTGGGTCTTGAGGTAGATTGATTTCCAGTTTTCTGAGAAACAACCATACTGATTTCCAAAGTGGCTGTACAAGTTTGCACTTCCACCAGCAGTGGAGAAGTGATTCCCTGACTCCACATCCTCTCCAACATAAACTGTTCTCAGTACTTTTAATCTTAACCATTCTGATGGTACAAGATGGTATCTCAGAGTCATTTTTATTTGCATTTACCTGATGATTAAGGATGTTGAGCAATTCCTTAAATGTTGTCTCCTTTGCTAATACCTTCAAGACTACTTCCCACTTTCTCTTCTATCAGGTTCATTGCAACAGGATTTATGTTGAGGTTCTTGATCCAACTGAACTTGAGTTTTGTGAATGGCAATAGATATGGATATATTTACAAACTTCTGCCATGTTGACATCTAGTTATGCCAGCATCTTTTGTTAAAGATGCTTTCCTTTTCCCATTGTACCTTTGGACTTCTTTGTCAAAAATCAGATGTTCATAGTGTGTGGATTATCCACATGTCTGTTTTTATGCCAATACCAAGCTGTTTTTATACCTATAGCTCTATAATAGAGTTTGAATTCAGGGATGGTGATACCTCTAGAAGTTCCTTTACTTCTACAGGATTGTTTTAACTATCCTGGGTTTTTGTTTTTCCATATGAAGCTGAATATTGCTTTTTCAAGGTCTGTGAAGAACTGTCCTGGGATCTCGTTGGGGTCGCGCTGAATGTGTAGACAGCTTTTGATAAAATTGCCACTGTGTTTTCACACGTCAGCTTTTGCTCATTTTTTCTGGCGATCTTGGAGGGCCTTATGGTAGTGTTCCGGGCATGTGTCTTAGAGGGCCTTATGGTAGTGTTCCGGGCATGTGTCTTGGAGGGCCTTATGGCAGTGTTTCAGGCACGTGTCTTGTGTATTTGTCCTTCGACTAAACAGAGGCAATTGAGGTCATCATTTTGACCCTGACGTTGTAACATTGGAAGCAGTAACAGCACACTTTGATCCATTATCATCATCACACATTAATTAGCCTTCACAGGTTTAAAATTAATAAATCTCTATCATTGATATTGAGAGTTGGATACTTGAGTTTTTAAATTACTTGGGATGATTTTGTTCAAAATAAGGACTGAGGAGTAGTTAGTTTTGAATCTCACAATACAAAACATAATATCAGATATTCCTGAGATCTTTGATTTGCCAAGGATTATACGAATAAAAAGTTTCAATTATATAAGGACATGCAAAATTATTACCTAATAACTCTTAGAGGTGTGTGTTTGTCTCTTCGTTTGCAGGTTTTAAACCAGCTCTAAATATGTAGAAAAAGGCATGCTGCCATTTGAGTTATTACTTGGAACACATTTATAAGAGTAAATAAATACAATTCAATAAGTTTCCTCTTTTCTCTTCCCTGCTTCTACCTCCCCACGTCCATCCATTCCTTTATTTTCTCTTCATAAAAAGGTGGGCCTCCCCATGGATATTCAAGTCAGTCATGGTATATCAAGTTGAGATGAGACTAGGCACCTCCTCTTCTATTAAAGTGGGTTGCAGCAATCCAGTAGGAGGAATGAATTCCAAAAGCAAACAACAGAGACAGGCCCTGCTCCCACAGTTAGGGACAGTTAGAGACAGGCCCTGCTCCCACAGTTAGGGACAGTTAGAAACAGGCTCTGCTCCCACAGTTAGGGACAGTTAGAAATAGGCCCTGTTCCCACAGTTAGAAGAGTGGTAGCTTCAAGTTTATTCTATTAAACTAAAATTTTGATCATGTAAACCACTGGTAACAAACATATTCTCAAAATAACACCAAAATAGCTCAAAAATTATTACCATATATTAGGTACCTTGATATATTATCTTCCTCATTCTCTTTCTCTTTTTACACACACACACACACACACACACACCCTTTAACAACCTTCATTAAAGTTTAGTGAGGAGAAGTAACTTGCTCAGTGTCATGCCGTTAATGATCATGGACCTAAAATGTATCTCAAATATTCAACCCAGTGTGTGCAAACATCAGAATGACCTCTGTTCTTATGTTGCCAGCTCCCATGCCCATGCATTTTGATCAAATTGGTTTTGGATACAGCTTGGATATCTTGGTCTATTTCTGCTGCTGAACTTACCTCACAGAAATTAAAACAATAAAAAAATTGTTTTCTATGGTACAGGGTAGTCAAGATCAAGGCATTGACACCATGTCTAGTGAGGGTTTCTCTCTTTCTGAAATGGTACACATGGCCAAAGGCAGAAGGGCAAGACGGCCTTTGTAGCAGGACTGCACCCCATTCAGTGGAGCTCTGCCCTCACTACATAATCACCCCTAAACATGCTTTTACTACTATCACGTTGGTGATCAAATTTCAGATGAATTTTAGAACCCAAACCATAATATTGAGCTTAGGAAATTTTAAGAATTCCCAGAGTAGTGCTTATATGCAATAAAGATCAAAAACCAGGTTTGTTTTATTAAAAAAATATCAACTACATTTTTGCCTCTCCAAGGAATTTTCTAAAACAAGAATCATCAAATGCGTTGCTTACATTAAAAGATTCAACCACCTCTCTTAGTTTTTCCAAGGTCTATACAAAAATAAATTCTACCAGGTGAAATCTACATCTAAAAGCTTGTATCAATTATATGGAAACTAGTCAACTTAATTAATGCCATAAAGGGTATTTAAAATCTCTTAAGTGCAAGATAAGGGTATTGTGGATATGTGGTAATTTATGAAAGGCGAGGACGGATTTCAGCTGGCTTCAAAATTAAACACAAACACAACAACCTGACTGCTGAAATTGCTTGTACAGTTACTCGGTTCACAGCAGAAGTCCCACGTCTAGATCACAGAAGATAAGAGTTCCAGCACACTCTTCTGACTGGACCACATCTGGGAATCCATGTTAAATTCTGGGTGTGTTTTAAAAGGAACGTCGATAATCGAGAAAGGAGACCTATGAAAACCATTTAATATGGAAATTGGTTAAAGATATATGAATACAAGGCAGATGGGACAGCTGTTTTCATACATTGGGAAAGCATTCACACAGATGAAGCTTTGATATAGTCAATGTGTTTTCCATGTGGCATGAGTTTAATAGACTCTTTAGTACTAAATGGGTATGTGGACCACATAGGTATAGAAAATGGGACACAAGAAGTACAGCTTAGAAAACAATCTCTGTAAAACGAGGGCTTCCTGTTTGGGGGACTTAGTATTTCATGGGAGCAATTCTTCTTTTCGTGATTAATATTTTAAGTGTTCTTAGTCTGGTTCATGCAACTTAGGGTTTAGAAGTGTCTGAACCTAAACAGAAATTCACTTTCCTTTCAAAATCTGTGTTATAAAATACATGTGTTTGTTTATTTGTTTTAAATTTTTAATATATAATAACTTTAAAATACATACAAATGTGCTTACACAAAATATATGCTAATATATGTGCATTGAGTTTCTGAATCACATCGTTTTAAGATGTGTATTTGTTTAATACCTTTCCACTACATCACTGGTGCAGAATGTTGTGTCATTAAATCTGCAAGCGTCTGGTATACAACAGCACCTCACAGTTTAGACTTCCTTATTAATGCGATATTCACCCAAGTACAGGCAGCACGGAACACTGCTAAGTGGGAAACAAATAAGTAACACCATTTTCTGGAATGTTTAAGCAGATTATTCTGAATTAGGGTGAGTTAGGAGAAAATGAAAGCTGTTAATTCTCATTATTTTTTGAGAGCCAATTAGATTAAAACTTCCTTCACAGTAAGTCTGGATTATAACGCTTGCCGCATGTCTTCTCTTGAGTCTAATTTGCATTACCTTTGGTTCATAGGGAGAAGGATGGCAGACGATTCTGATTCTGGTTTTCTTAAAACCTGCATTTGAAAGTGGAAGGAAATTTGAATTTAAAAGTAATTCTTTTAGGCTGGGGGATTTGTTAGCTGCTGGGATAAAACAAGGGTCTTATTGTGACAGCCTTCTACAAATAACACACTGTTCTTGAGTATACATGGGTTCTGCTGAGACTTCTAAAAGGTTTAAGTCACTAACTACACTTTTAGGGTAGGATGTACCTGTTGAGTTTTGGATTCTCTAACATGCTTTTCAAATGTGAATGAAAGGTTTTGAAAGTTTTATATGCAATGTGCTATTTTAAAATCATTTTGAAATTCTATGCTATGTATTATACGGCCTCTTTTTTATAGTTCTCTGATTGAAAATCTTTGTCTTAAGTCATATTCTCCTGGCCTTGTGCATGCTTTAAAGTCATATTATGTATGTGTCATGTCTGCAGAAAACTGCCTGCTCCTTTTGCTGGAGGTAAGAGAAAGATTCCCATACCTGTGCCTGGAGCACTCTACCTAAGCACACAGCTTTCTGTTCTATGCATTCACCAGCAAATAAGATCTTAATATTTTCCTACTGGTTAACTTCTAACAAAATGTTAGTATTTTGCAATCTTTACATCTTTGTCTCATTTGTGTATCCCGCTTGATCCTGATTTTTTTTTTATGGAAAACATGGCTTCAAAACAAGCTATGTTTGATGATTTTTTTTCTCATTTTTTTTATTCTTTTTTAATTAAAATTTCCAACTGCTCCCCGTTTCCCATTTCCCTCCCCCTCCTCCCACATATTGCCCACTCCCCCCGCTCCCCTCCCCCTATCCCCACTCCTCTTCTCCTCCCCCCAGTCCATTCCCCCTCCCTCTCGATACTGAAGAGCAGTCCAAATTCCCTGCCCTACAGGAAGACCAAGGTCCTCCCACTTCTATCTAGGTCCAGGAAGGTGAGCAGAGCATCCAAACAGGCTAAGCTCCCACAAAGCCAGTTCATGTATTAGGATCGAAACCTAGTGCCATTGTCCTTGGCTTCTCATCAGCCTTCATTGTCCGCCATGTTCAGAGAGTCCAGTTTCAACCCATGCTTATTCAGTCCCAGTCCAGCTGGCCTTGGAGAGCTCCCAATAGATCAGTTCCACTGTCACAGTGGGTGGGTGCACGCCTCGTGGTCTTGATTTCCTTGCTCATGTTCTCCCTCCTTCTGCTCCTCATTTGGACCTTAAGAGCTCAGACGTTGCTCCAAATTGGGTCTCTGTCTCTATCTCGATCCATCGCCAGATGAAAGTTCCTGTGCCATTCTCCTTGGCCTCTTATCAGCTCTCATAGTCCGCCACATTCAGAGAGTCCGGTTTTATCCCATGGTTTTTCAGTAGCAGTCCAGCTGGCCTTGGTGAGCTCCCAATAGATCAGCCCCACTGTCTCATTGGTTGGGTGCACCCCTCATGGTCCTGACTTCCTTGTTCATGTTCTCCCTCCTTCTGCTCTTCATTATAACCTTGGGAGCTCAGTCCGGTGCTCCAGTGTGGGTCTCTGTCTCTATCTCCATCCATCGCTAGATGAAGGTTCTATGGCGATATGCAAGATATTCATCAGTATGATTATAGGATAGGTTCATTTCAGGTTCCCTATCCTCAGGTGCCCCAATGAACTAACTGGGGACATTGCCCTGGGCATCTGGAAGCCATTCCAAGTTCAAGTCTCTTGCCAACCCTTAGGTGGCTCCCTTAACTAAGGTATGAGTTTCCCTGCTCCCCTATCCAACCTTCCTTTATCCCCAATCACCCCGATTCCCCCAGTTCCCCTCATCCTCTCCTTCACACTTTTCTCTCCCCATCACCCCTCATCCCCATCCCACCCCACCCACAAGATTCCAATTTTTTGCCCATCAATCTTGTCTATTTCCCATAGCTGGGAGGATATCTATATGTTTTTCCTTGGGTTTAGCCTCTTGTTTAGCTTCTTTAGGATCACAAATTATAGACTCAGTGGCCCCTATCCATGGCTAGAAAGCAATTATGAGTGAGTACATCCCATGATCTTCTTTTTGGGTCTGGATTACCTCACTCAGGATCGTATTTTCTCTTTCCATCCATTTGCATGCAAAATTCGAGAAGTCATTGTTTTTTACCGCAGAGTAGTACTCTAATGTGTATATATTCCACACTTTCTTCATCCATTCTTCCATTGAAGGGCATCTAGGTTGCTTCCAGGTTCTGGCTATTACAAATAATGCTGCTATGAACATAGTTGGACAAATGCTTTTGTCATATGCTAGGGCATCTCTTGGGTATATTCCCAAGAGTGGTATTGCTGGGTCCAGGGGTAGGTTGATACCAATTTTTCTGAGAAACCGCCACACTGATTTCCAAAGTGGTTGCACAAGTTTGCAGTCCCACCAGCAATGGATGAGGGTACCCCTTTCTCCACAACCTTTCCAGCAAAGGCTATCCTTGGTGTTTTTGATTTTAGCCATTCTGACAGGTGTAAGATGATATCTCAAAGTTGTTTTGATTTGCATTTCTCTGATCGCTAAGGAGGTTGAGCATGACCTTAAGTATCTTTTGGCCATTTTAACTTCTTCTGTTGAGAATTCTCTGTTCAGTTCAGTGCCCCATTTTTTAATTGGGTTAATTATCTTTTTAAAGTCTAGTTTCTTGAGTTCTTTATATATTTTGGAGATCAGACCTTTGTCTGTTGCGAGGTTGGTGAAGATCTTCTCCCAGTCAGTAGGCTGCCTTTTTGTCTTAATGACAGTGTCCTTTGCTTTACAGAAGCTTCTCAGTTTCAGGAGGTCCCATTTATTCAATGTTGCCCTTAATGTCTGTGCTGCTGGGGTTATACATAGGAAGCGATCTCCTGTGCCCATATGTTGTAGGGTACTTCCCATTTTCTCTTCTATCAGGTTCAGTGTGTTCAGATTGATATTGAGGTCTTTGATCCATTTGGACTTGAGTTTTGTGCATGGTGATAGATATGGGTCTATTTTCAGTCTTCTACAGGTTGACATCCAATTGTGCCAGCACCATTTGTTGAAGATGCTTTCTTTCTTCCATTGTATACTTTTAGCTCCTTTATCGAAAATCAGTTGTTCATAGGTTTGTGGGTTAAAATCCGGGTCTTCTATATGATTCCATTGGTCGACTTCTCTGTTTTTATGCCAGTACCATGCTGTTTTCATTACTGTAGCTCTGTAATAGAGTTTGAAGTCAGGGATGGTAATGCCTCCAGAAGTTCCTTTATTGTATAAGATTGTTTTGGCTATCCTGGGTTTTTTGTTTCTCCATATAAAGTTGATTATTGTCCTTTCAAGATCTGTGAAGAATTTTGATGGGATTTTAATGGGGATTGCATTGAATCTATAAATTGCCCTTGGTAGAATGCCATTTTTACTATGTTGATCCTCCCAATCCAAGAGCAAGGGAGATCCTTCCATTTTCTGGTATCCTCTTCAATTTCTTTCTTCAATGCCTTAAAGTTCTTGTCAAATAGATCTTTCACTTCCTTGGTTAGAGTTATCCCAAGATATTTTATGTTTTTTATGGCTATCGTGAAAGGTGATGATTCTCTTATTTCCCTCTCTGCTTCCATATCCTTTGTGTATAAGAGGGCGACTGATTTTTTGGAGTTGATCTTGTATCCTGCCACATTGCTAAAGGCGTTTATCAGCTGTAGGAGTTCTTTGGTGGAGTTTTTGGGGTCGCTCATGTACACTATCATATCATCTGCAAATAATGCAAGTTTAACTTCTTCCTTTCCAATTTGAATCCCCTTTATCCCCTTATGTTGTCTTATTGCTATTGCTAAAATTTCGAGAACTATATTGAAAAGGTATGGAGAGAGTGGACAGCCTTGGTGTGTTCCTGATTTTAGTGGGATGGCTTTAAGTTTCTCTCCATTTAATTTGATATTAGCTGTTGGCTTGCTGTATATAGCTTTAATTAAATTTAGGTATGACCCTTGTATCCCTAATCTCTCCAAGACTTTTATCATAAAGGGATGTTGAATTTTGTCAAATGCTTTTTCAGCATATAATGAAAGGATCATATGATTTTTTTCTTTCAGTTTATTTATATGATGGATTACATTGATAGATTTGCGTATGTTGAACCAGCCCTGCATCTCTTGGATGAAGCCTACTTGATCATAATGGATAATTTTTCTAATGTGTTCTTGGATTCGGTTTGCCAGAATTTTGTTGAGGATTTTTGTGTCGATGTTCATGAGTGAGATAGGCCTGTAATTCTCTTTCTTGGTTGGGTCTTTGTGTGGTTTTGGTATCAGAGTTACTGTAGCTTCATAAAAGGAATTTGGCAATGACTCTTCTGTTTCTATATTGTGAAATACATTAAGGAGTATAGGTATTAGGTCTTCTTGGAAGTTCTGGTAGAATTCCGCATTGAAACCATCTGGTCCTGGACTTTTTTTGGAAGGGAGGTTTTTGATAACCGCTTCTAATTCTTCATGACTAACAGGTCTATTTAGGTTGTTCACCTGGTCCTGGTTTAACTTTGGTATATGGTATTTATCTAAAAAAGTGTCCATTTCTTTTACATTTTCCAGTTTTGTGGCATACAGGCTTTTGTAGTAAGATCTAATGATTCTCTGAATTTCCTCTGTGTCTGTGGTTATGTCCCCCTTTTCATTTCTGATCTTATTAATTTGCAAATTCTCTCTCTGCCGTTTGGTTAGTTTGGATAGGGGTTTATCAATCTTGTTGATTTTCTCCAGGAACCAGCTTTTTGATTCATTGATTCTTTCAATTGTTTTCTGTGTTTCTATTTTGTTGATTTCAGCCCTCAGTTTGATTATTTCCAGTCTTCTACCCCTTCTAGATGAGTCTGCTTCTTTTTTTTTCTAGAGCTTTCAGGTGGGCTGTTAAGTCTCCAATGTGTGCTTTCTCTGTTTTCTTTAAGTGGGCAGTTAGTGCTATGAACTTTCCTCTCAGGACTGCTTTCATAGTGTCCTATAGGTTTGAGTATGTTGTTTCTTTATTTTCATTGTCTTCAAGGAAGACTTTAATTTCTTTCTTTATTTCTTCCTTAATCCAGGTATGGTTCAGTAGTTGACTATTCAGTTTCCATGAGTTTGTAGGCTTTCTGGGGGTAGCATTGTTGCTGAATTCTAGCTTTAATCCATGGTGATCTGATAAGATACAGGTGGTTATTAATATTTTTTTGTAACTGTGGATGTTTGCTTTGTTGCCGAGTATGTGGTCGATTTTTGAGAAGGTTCCATGAGCTGCAGAGAAGAAGGTATATTCTTTCCTATTTGGGTGGAATATTCTATAGATGTCTGTTAAGTCCATTTGATTCATTACCTCCATTAATTCTCTTATTTCTCTGTTAGGTTTCTGTCTAATTGACCTGTCCATTGGTGAGAGAGGAGTATTAAAGTCTCCTACTATTAATGTGTGCGGTTTGATGGCTGCCTTGAGTTTTAACAATGTTTCTTTTACGTACGTGGGTGCTTTTATATTAGGGGCATAGATATTCAGGATTGAGACTTCATCCTGATGAATTGTTCCTGTTATGAGTAGAAAATGTCCCTCTCCATCTCTTCTGATTGATTTAAGTTTGAAGTCAACTTTGTTAGAAATTAGTATGGCCACACCTGCTTGTTTCTTAGGTCCATTTACTTGATAAGCCTTATCCCAACCCTTTACTCTGAGTAGGTGCCTGTCTTTGTGGTTGAGGTGTGTTTCTTGTAAACAGCAGAATGTTGGATCCTGTTTTCGTATCCAATCTCTTAGTCTGTGCCTTTTTATAGGAGAGTTGAGTCCATTGACATTAAGTGATATTAATGACCAGTGGTTGTTAACTCCGGTCATTTTTTTTAGTAGTAGATTTTGTGTGTTTCCCTTCGAGATGTGCTGGTAAAGGGTCTCTAGATGTCTGAGTTACTGTGGTAATTGTTGGACTCCTTGATTAGTGATTTTCCTTCTATTACTTTCTGTAAGGCTGGATTTGTGGCTACGTATTGTTTAAATTTGTTTTTATCCTGGAAAATTTTGTTTTCTCCATTTATAGTGAACGAAAGCTTGGCTGGGTATAGTAGTCTGGGCTTGCATCCATGGTCTCTTAGTTTCTGCAGTACATCTATCCAGGACCTTCTGGCTTTCATGGTTTCCATAGAGAAGTCAGGTGTAAGTCTGATAGGTTTACCTTTATAAGTAACTTGGCCTTTCTCCTTTGCTGCTCTTAGTATTCTTTCTTTATTCTGTATGCTTTATGTTTTGATTATTATATGGCGAGAAGATGTTTTTTTTTTTGATCCAGTCTATTCAGTGTTCTTTATGCTTCTTGAACCTTCATAGGTATATCTTTCTTTAGGTTGGGAAAGTTTTCTTCTATAATTTTATTAAATATATTTTCTGGACCGTTGAGCTGTGCTTCTTCTCCTTCTTCTATTCCTATTATTCTTAGGTTTGGTCTTTGTATTGTGTCCCATATTTCCTGAATGTTTTGTGATGAGAATTTGTTGGCCTTGCTGTTTTCTTTGATCAGCGTGTTTATTTTCTCTATGGTATCTTCAGAATCTGAGATTCTTTCTTCTATCTCTTGTATTCTGTTGGTTATGCTTGCTTCTGTAGTCTCTATTCGTTTACCTAGATTTTCCCTGTCCAGCTGGCCTTCTGTTTGTGTTTTCTTCTTTGCCTCCATTTCAGTTTTTAAGTCTTGAACTGTTTCCATTATCTGTTTGATTGTTTTTCCTTGGTTTCCTAGGGTATCATTCACTGATTTACTCAATTCTTCAAACTTTCTGTTATACTTCTCATCCATTTCTATAAGGGCATTTTTTACATGCTGTTTAAGGGCGTCAATCACTTTCATAAAGTCAGTTTTATCTACTTCTTCATGATTAAGGTGTTCATGTCCTCCTGTTGTGAGGTCGCTGGGTTCTGGTGGTTTCATATAGTTTTTCAGATTGTTGGGTGAATTCTTGCATTGGCGCCTGCCCATCTCTTTCTCCGAATGCTCCCCTATGGATCTTTTACCGGATCAGGTCTTCTTGCCCACTGATGTACCTTCCCAGTGATGGCACTCTGCAGTGATAGCTCTCCTGGTGCTCCATTGATTTCTCCCCTGGTACCAATATCAGATCTCTGTGCCCAAAGACGGCTCTCCTGTTACCGAGATTAGCTCTCCCACTGATGGCTCTCCTGGTGCCAATATCAGATCTCCGTGCAAGTTGGGTAGTTCGTAAACAAAGCGCCTACCTTGCTTGGTGCAGGCAGGCCAGTGAAACAAAGGAAGTCTCGCCTGCCTACTTGCCCTGAGGATTTGCCCCCAGCGCCAGACAGACTGAGCTGGATGGTGTTATGTGCCCAAAGAGGAAAGGGGGCAGAAGGGAGAAGGGTTCTCGATGCAAGCTGGGTGGGACAAGAAGAGAGAGGCAGTATGTGGGGTGTAGAGCCCCTGCAGGGAGCCCAGGGCGCTTGATCCTGTTTAATCCAGACTTGACACCATCTCCTACTTCTTCAACAGCTCCACCTCCAGTAGCACAGAGGGTCCCTTCTGCCTTCCACTGCCTGGTCACTCACAGAACTTCACATTGTTGGGAGTGATGGCTCCCCTAAGCTATAAGGGGTCTTCTGAGCACCTTAAGCCAGAGTTAAAGTGATAAGTACAATCATGAGTGCTTGGGTTCTGTTCTCAGTATAGAGCGAAAACATACTCGATTTCTGCATCTTTCTAAGTAGATTTACTATTGGTTATTCTTGGCGAATGTTGAAAACCAGGTCTGTGCCGGGAGGTCCTAATACTTCCTTAGGCTATTTTGTCAGAATCAAGGGAAAGGCATGTGTATGGAAATCCTTCCTAAACTGCAAACAATTAGGCAGCATTATTTTTATTATTCTTATTTCTAAGGATTTCTCTTTACAGATGCGTGTCTGAGTTGTGTAGAACAGGATTGTACCATGGTAAAACTGATGTAGAGCAATTTCTACGATATTTGAGGAGGTGGAAAATGCGGTGACTTTGCCCAGCTCTTCAGCATTAGTGCAAGACAGCTTTGGCAGAGTAACTGTCTTTTCCACTCTCAAATATACGGTCTCCCTTTCCAGAGAGACTACGTGAGGCAAGATGTCATAAGTTTAAAACCTTTAAATCTGAAAAGAAAAGAAAAAAGTTTTACCTTCAGAACAAATAATCAACTCTTCAGGGACCAAGGGCACTCAAAACTGGCATTTTTATTATCCCGAGAACTGCAAATTCCTTAAGACCTAGGAGGGCCAGGAAGTGGGACTCAGCTGAGATATTGGCTCCCTGGGTCTCATACCATCCACCTTAGGAAGTTCTTGGATCAGAGACAGATCATATTGTCATTCTCCCCATTAAAGCCCCAGTGCCCTAACTGATGCAGAATTGGGAAGCTGATAGATCCTTGAGGCTTGCTTCAGAGAACTAAGACTGAACCCCAATTTGACTCATTGACCTCAACTTACCAATTTAAAGTCCAACATTCTTTTCTTTTTGGTGTTTGTGACTATGAGTATTTATGTATCTATCAATCATCTAGCTAGCTAGCTCTGTTTAATTATTATTATTATTATTATTGGCAGCACTCAAGATTGAACTTAGGACCTTGCATATGATAGACAAACGCTCAACCACTGATCCTCATTTCCAGTCCTATGCTGAATATTTTGAAATCGTATTTCTCTCAATCTTAAAAAAAAATCCATCAATATTACTGAAGGTCAGCTGAGTGGTGAACAGAACCATAATCCCCAGGGGATTCTGCAAAGATGACCAATGTCCTCAGTTTCTTTTTCTCTTTGCTTGATGATTTTTTTACTGTTCCCAAGGCAGGGTCTCACTATATCACGAAGGCTGGCCTCAAACCCAGGCTCCTTTTCCTTTGTCTCCCAAGTGCTAGGATTAGACGTGTGTTGTTCTACCTAGCCAGGCATCTCTGGTCTTAGAAAAAGAGGCATGAGAAATATCACTGCAGCACAATGAACAAAAGGCTGCAGACACTTCTGCTGCAAATATCAAATCATCTGTTGACTCAGCCTCTTCACAGAGCCATAAAGACCAGACTACCTCCCTCATCTTATTCTGCCTTTCTTGGTGTGGTCAATTTTGATAATACTTTAAAAAGTAGTAAAAATAAAACTTTTCAAGAGACTCAACTAACATCATCTCACTGCTCACTGGTGATACTTGGACCCTTAAACAAATAATGGGGTGGTTGTCCTGGAGATCCATGATAAGTTTTGGCCAGTCTAGGGTCACCCTGGTATAGAGAGAGTTTACTCTCACACTGTTGTATAGGTGGCTAGGGAAATGGTTTTTGGGTGATGTGTGGGTGTGGGTGTGTGCTGTGTCGGGAAGGAGACATAATCCTGCATAAAGGTGCCTCACATCAGAACCCTATGCAATCCACTCTGGACTTACATTTATATCCAGAGGAAAGATGGTCAGGATACCAAACACACGCCTGCATATGCCCATTTATCACAGTGACATTCATATTGGTTAAGATATGACACTGATTTGAGGGTCCATCAACAGATAAATGGGTGATGCCAACACACAATGGAATATTATTTAGTCATAGAGAGGAATGAAGCCTTGTCATTTGCACAAAAATTAATGAAACTGGAGGACATTATATCAAGACATTATATCAAGAAATAAGCCAGGATCAGAAATACCAAATATTCTCTTAGAATCATGTCAACCTGAACATACAAAAATCAAGTCAGGTTGGTTTGGAAGAGTTATGAGTGTGTGAATAAAGAGAAGCTAGACTTGATGGGTCTGTGCTGTATCCATGTGTTACTACATCGCCCTCGTGTGTTAGTGTGTACAGTTAACACGCATACCAGCACATGAATCACAGCAGAAAACTAGCCCAGTCCATTTGTTGATGTCTGTCTAGTCTTTCTTTACATTTGGCATGTGTTCTCACAGTAGATGCCTCAGAAGGCCTCTGGGAAGCTTCACATTTATGGCATTTTATGCTTTGGAAAGTGGTTTGACTGATTATTAGAACCCATTTGATTGTCTCAGCTGTGTTATTTACTTTCCTTCATCAACAACCTAATATTAACACCTTACTGTTTTGTGTTGGATGATCAAAGAATTGTGTGTGTGTGTGTCTTTGTCGTATGTCTTTGCCTCTGTGTGTGATGTTGCTGTGGATTGAAAACAGAGCTTTACATACAACCAGGCAAGTCTACTACTAGTGACCTAGGATTTGTATTTTTTAAGTCTAGCAGTGAGAGGAAGATGTGTTTTTATGAGCAGCTTCATTCTGAGTAGGTTTTCTCAAGGATTTTATTTCTGTATGCTATTGGGTTTTACTTTCTTGGAGAGAATTCTCTAAAATTACACTTTAAATTCCTTTTCTACTGTTTTGCTCCTTTTGGGGCTCTAATTTGTGTGCTGTTTTCTCTGTTCATTCTTCTGCAGTTTTGTGCTAATTTTATTTGTGTCTTCTATTTAAAGAATAAAGTCTTTATTCTTTTATGTTTTCCTACTAAATCAGTCTGATTTCCAAAATGGATCTTTCTTTCCTTCCTGATTTTATTTATTTATTTATTTATTTATTCATTTAAGACAGGGTTTCTCTGTAGCTTTGGAGCCTGTCCTGGAACTAGCTCTTATAGACCCGGCTGACCCCAAACTCACAGAGATCTGCCTGCCTCTGCCTCCCAAGTCCTGGTATTAAAGGTGTGTGCTACCACTGCCCATCTTATTCCTAATTTTAGATCTTTCATTTCTATTTAAAACTTGTTTTGTTTGATAATCACAAAATATAAGAATTGTTGTGAATCAAATTTCTTTTTCTTTTATGGTTTTCATTCAATTCCTTTAGTAATATGACTAGGATCTAGGGTGTAGTTCAGGGATTCAGTGCATATCTAGCATGCACAAGGTCCTGGTTTCTATCCCCAATGTTGTCAAAAGACTAACAGCATCAACAGTAAGTAAAATAACAATGTTATATTGCTCATCTAGTTTGTTTTGTAAATCTTGCTTCTTCTGTGTATTCTTATCATCTGTAAACACATAATGTTTTTCTTCATTCCATCTGGCTTTGTTATTATCAACTCCTATTGAAAATGATTTCAGTTTTGTCATATTGATCATTTTTTGTATTTATATGTGTGTGTGTGACATGTGCGTATATACATACATGAGTACACTGGTATATGTATGCATGTGTGCGGGCAGCCTGAAGTTTTGAAGTCATGTGTTTTTCTCAATTGTTCTACAACATATTTATGGAAGAAGAACCTAACCCTGAACCTACATTCAGTAATTCTACTGTCTACTGGTCTAATAGTCAACTTGCCCTGGGATCCTCTGTGGTTACAGGCTGAGGCCTCCTGCCTTTTATGTGGTTCTGAGGACCTGGCCTCCTATACATTATTCATAGTGCTTTATTCACTGAGCCAGATCCCCAACCTTATGTTGCTCATTTTTAAAGTCTCTGCCATTATCCTCCTGCTCTAGGTGTGCTGTCTGTCCCTTCCCTTTTCTATTGCCGTACCCGGCCCCCATAAAGACAGGGTCCTGTGTCAGGCTTTCATGAGATTTATAGCGCTCCTTCCTCAGCCCCATGCTGGCACTACAGGTTTGCACCACCCTACCTGGCTGAAACCATGTCATTTCTTAATGCACGTTTAATTCCCCCACCAGATGATCTCAACACAATGGCCACACAACATATATATCAACCTGCTTCATTCACAGATTCTTGATATAAGCCCCCTTGTAACCCCAGATCATTGTTGAGGCCCTTTTGTGGTCATTCAAGGAAATGTGCAGAAAGTGCAGAGTCCAGAGCTTTGGATGCATTCTTGGCTGTGGCTGAGGAGTTCACACAGGCCACTCAGAATTTTTCTTTCAGCTCATACTGGAAATATGGGACCATTTGGGAGCCCACGTGGAACCACATTTTTTATATTTTTGTGCTTCATGTTTATTATTTTGATGCTAAACTGTCCCCAGACATAGTTCCTATGGTTCATAGGCATAAGAAGGCTTTGCTGTGGTTTTCAGAGAAAATATGTGTTTGACAAGCTTCTATACTTGAATTATAGTGCTGTTGGCCATAGTGATAACATATGTATATACCATATATATAAACATATATAAAAATATATATAATACCTATATATAAATACCATCATGATGACTCAGCTGGTAAAGGCACTTACTACTAAGTCTAACCCCTAAGTCAGATCCTCTGGACCCACATGGTAGGAAGAGAGAACCAACCCCTGCAAGCTGTCCTCTGACCACTAGTGTGATATGACAAGCATACCCCCAATAAATAAATAAATAAATACATATAAGTCTGGTGGTTTAATATATTAAGCTGAGGTGTGCTCAAACTGAAAAATGCATAATAATCTTATATATTGATCTGTTGACAAATATATTGTCCCCAGAATTTGTCAGGACCTAACTCTGTGTTTCCCCCAATGTGCCATGGCTCACTACTGCTACTTCAATGTTTGCAGTGACTTTACATAACTGCCTGCAGATACAAAAACCAGCTGCTTTTTGTTACCTTCCCAGTAGCTCCTATGGTAAATATTCAAACCAATCTGTGTATACCTGTTGTGAACATATTCACTACAATATATGTAAACATACACGTATATGTACAGAGTTTGAAAATACAGAAATCTACTAAATTTTTCTTTTATCTTAAAATATACCTAACAGCCTTATTATTAATTTCTACCTTTTATAAACTAGCCTAAAGGAAGGTGTTTCTCTTTCCCAGGACGCTGGAGAAATGGTTCGTTCCTTTGTTGGTGGTTTGGAACTTGTGGTCAATCTATTGAAGTCAGATAATAAAGAGGTCCTGGCAAGTGTCTGTGCTGTTATCACCAACATAGCAAAAGACCAGGAGAACTTGGCTGTCATCACAGACCATGGAGTTGTCCCTCTGTTGTCCAAACTTGCCAACACAGTAAGTAGCATCTTGTTTTCACGGGGTACTCGCAAATCACAGTGAAAAACAAGGAAAGTGAAGTCCAGAGATCTGAATCCAGGTTTAGTGTCCATTGCTTATGAAGTGTAGGATTGTAGTCAACTCATTGAGCTTCCCCAAACTTATGGACACAAAGGCATACATTACAAACAAAGTATTAACATGCAAAGTCTGATAAATAAAAACCTTTTTTATTATTTGTTGTTGGCAAGCAAAGTTGTGGCAAATATAAGTGCTGCTATGTAAATGCTAGCTGTCATCTTCCCTGTTGCTGTCATCATTCTTAGCATGTAGTTGTTCCTCACCAGTTTAGAGGCCTGGACTGTGACAGTCTCGAGCTAGAAGGCTTTAACAGTACTATACTATTTATTCAAAACTGTGCCAGTTAGAGCAGGGCCTTGAGACAGTGACTTCACCATGCCCAGAGGATCTAATTGAGCAGAGCTAGAGCAGCAGGACAAAACAGAAATGCAGTCACTGGCAGGACAGTCAGTGTATGACACCCAGCGCTTCTAAGAGGACCTGTCAGATGCAGAGGACGTCAAGTCCTCTGTGTCAAGAGAACAGGACAATGGAAAAACCACAATATACTCAGTTATGCTGTTCCTCTATGAAGTAATTCTAAGTAAAAGCCAAGTTTACATAAAGAAAATGCATAAAGGACAGTAGAAAATCAAGTGGATGCCACTGTATGGGCTGCCTTGTCCTCTCCCGTTCAGAAATTAAGGTGATATTTTGGGGGTGTCTCTACAGGTAAAAAGCACTTGCCACTCAAGTATGAGAACTAGAGCTCAGATCTCCAGCCCACAGACATGTCAGGTGGATGTACTGGCCAGTCTATAATCCCAGAGCAAAGGAAGCAGAGATAAGGCATGCATATGGCAAACTGGCTAACAAAAATAAGTAAGACCTGGTTCAAGTGAAGAGCCCACCTCAATTTATAGAGTCAAAAGTGACCAAAGACAACACCCAAAGTCCACCTCTGGCCCCCAGGTACACAGCCCGCACACACATGTACACCTATACAGATGCAAACGTGCATGTATGCCATGCACATGCCAAAAAAGGGCAATGGGTAATAAATATAGGTTGAAGGAGTAGATTTAATCCACTCATCCCAATCAAATTAATTTATTCTTGAAGAGTATCCAGTATTCTAGGAATAGTTTTATTACTAAGTAACAATAATTCATAAGTTCTTTTACATTTTATTGTGTATGCACATGTCTGTGTTGTGTATGCATGTGTGTATGTGCCATGACGTACACATGGAGGTTATATGACACCTTTCACCATGAGGGGCCAGGATGGAACTCAGGTCGTCAGTCTCAGGGGCAAGTATTTATCTACTGGTCTCTCACTGGTCCTGATTTGTAAGGTTTTCTTATGGGCAATCAAGCTTCCTGGAACAAATGATCAACACTAGACATCTGTCTCATCTTTGATAGTGTTGTTTACACGCAGCTCATATACAACTCAGGAAGGCTGGGCCCTTTAACCCCAAGATTCAGGAGACAGAGGAAGGTAGATCTCTGAGTTGGAGACCAGATAAGGTTACCTACTGAGTTCAAGGTCATTAAGAACTACATTATGATACCCTTTACCAAAAAAAAAAAAAAAAAATTAAAGAAAACCCAAATTCTAGTTCCTTCAAGGTATTTCCTAAATAGCCACTGAGTGTTTCTGCTGACTCCCTAGCATCTTAGTGTGTAATAGGCATGGACTCAGCTTCCTGGAATCTCTGTGGTGCACACTCATTTCTTCCCCTTGTGCAGAATAACGACAAGCTGAGGCGCCACCTGGCAGAAGCTATCTCAAGCTGCTGTATGTGGGGAAGAAACAGAGTGGCCTTCGGTGAGCACAAAGCGGTGGCTCCATTGGTGCGTTACTTAAAATCGAATGACACCAACGTGCATCGAGCTACAGCTCAGGCCTTGTACCAGCTCTCAGAAGATGCTGATAACTGCATCACCATTCACGAAAATGGCGCTGTGAAGGTACGCGGTTGGAAATTGGTGCTCTAGTGCAAGCTTGCAAATGTAGGAACATTGTTCTACTGAAAGGGGGCTGGGGAGATGACTCAGTGAGTAAAGTGCTTGCTTCAAACTGCTCCAGCAGGGAAACCTGAGTCTGGACTCCAGAAACCCATGGCAAGGCCAGGTGTGGTACTCTGAGGAATTGGGGGGTAGAGACAGGCAGATCCTGGGCACTCAATGAAGAGTAAGTCTAGCTGAAATGTTGACTTTAGGCCTTCACAAAATATCAACTTCTGACCACATACACACAAAGAGTAGAGCATGCCCATGCATATGGCATCCCATAATATAGCTTTTTACTAAAAGGGACGTTTGAATACAAAACTGTTCATTAGGTCACAGCTACATCTGAGCTCTGCTTATCATGATTTGTATTATAAATATGTGTGGAGATGGAATTTCCAGAATCAGAAACTGTGTTGGGGTCTTAGTAAAAGAACCATTCCTGAATTTGAATTAGATTAGACAGTGTATAACCCATGAACATTGATTAGCATTCGTGATTCTCTATGAAACAGTTTCACTAACACCTAAGTAAATAATAAGGACAGATACATCCACTGCTATCCATGAATGGCAAGAGAAGTGGCGGGAATGAGTCTAGACTAAGGTTCAACAGCTTTGCCACCCTAACAAAGGATTAATCCAAAGATAAACAAATTGTTTAGTTTTGTTTCTGCATCTGATTTTATATACTTTTAGCCAACATATACTTATGAGAGACTTTCACACAGACTTGAAGTATACGTATGTATTTGAACATTTTGATGTTGATCCATGCGAGAGTGCTCAGGTGTGTGACACACATCTAAACCCAGCATTCGAGAGGAGGCTAAGGCAGGAGGACCACGATTTTGAGAATACTCTGGGATAAGTGGTGAGACAGAGTCTCAAAAACCAGAACAACCACCCCCAAAGAAGCATAAATAAATAAAAAATAAATAAATAAAACACATTAAATCTTTTAGACTGCTCTGACCTATATAAAAAAATAAAAATATTCTGTTTGTAACTTGTCCCCTTGCATAACATAATTTTGTTTGACACATTAATTCTGAGTCTCTGTCAACCAGATGCATTTGCATTTGAAATATTTTGACAAGAGTGAGAAACCTCTAGTTAGTCATCTCTATCAAATCTAGATGTATCAGTGCAAAACATCTTATGAAGAATAATACTTCTAAAACACCAGCTGCCATTTTCAGTTGATTATTTTAATTTATCCTTCAAACTTCCTATGGTTAAAAAATGAGATCTTAATATTTTTGACATTAAACCCAAATTATATTTAAATGTGCCAATATTTCCATTATAAATATGTTTTATGGCATGTCAATTAGATATATGTGCTTTTTCAAGCAAAAATTAAAAGATCTGGCATGAAAAGCAACTTTGTGACTAACACATTTTTAAAGTAGATCATAAAAAGAAATCAGCATGCTAACTCAGGTGACTTCAGGCTGACATAAGTGCTGTCCCTTTATATGACTGCATTCACACTTTGAAGGAAGAGATGCCTGGTTTTCAGTCATGTGTCCTGCAGCTGAGCAAAGCTTGTGCTGCCTGTGGTGCAGAAGTATACAGGCTTTAAAAGCTGAAGCTATAAGAGTGAGTAGCCTTGGAAGGCGTCTGGGCCTATTAACACAATGGCATGCACAGATACAACTCTCAAAGATTTCTTTCTGACACAAGACATTAGATCAAGACAGTCAGTCATCTGATGGTTTAAGGATGTGTCCTGACCCTGTGTTCAGACACCCGTACACTGCAGGTGTGTTAGCAACAGAAGACAGAAAATGATGATGACAAGACATGAAAGAGACAGCAAAGACATATGCTGGGCTCAGTGGGCTTGGAGCCTTTCCTGAGAGATTCACAGGAATTTCTAGAAGTCTCATATTTGCATTTTTACCAAAGGGTAACTGAAGAGAGCAGAGTTAGGGGGAGAACAATAAGTTCACCTTAAATAGTAGCAAAGTGTCTGAGGAGATGGTTCAGCTGGTAAAGTACCTCCCATGAAAGTATTAGGACCTGAATCCAATCTATTGCACCTATGTAAAAGCTGGATGTGGAGTGCAAGCACCGGGGAGGTAGGAATGGGCAGATCCCTGAGCCGGCTTATTGGTCAAATTGATGAGCTCTAGGGTCAGGAAGAAACCCTGTCTCAAAATCCAAGGAGGAGGGTCAACAAGAAAACACCTGACATTAACTTTTGGCTTCCATGTGTGTACACATGTATGTGAGCCCAGATGTCCATGTGTACACACCCATAAAAACTTACACATACACCGCACACACAAATAAATACAAACATAAGATGATAGAAGCCTGGCTTTATATGGAAGGTATCAAAACAGATGTAGACTGCCCAGCTAAGTTGGCCTTTCTTCATTCCCACCCTTCCCAGAGCACCAGACCTCACAGAACCTCAGGAGAAGGATATGCCCCCCACTTGCCTTTGTAGCCCATAGGTGTGGCTTCATGGGAGCTTCTAGATTAAACAGTTTAGGAGCTACTTTGACATAGCAGTAACGGAAAGCCTCCTGTTGAATTCAGACCCTGTGGTAATAAAGAGGATTCCAATAGACGAATAAGACAAGAAAACGCTGGTGTGTAGTGAGGTGTTTCAGGTCCGTGAGGTAACTATGCCACGTTGCCATGTTAAACACGTAGCAGCTGGGGTTATTGTTGATTTACTTTATGCCCACTTAAGCTTCCTTCATTCTTGTGTTCAATTCTTGGCTCTTTTCTTGGTTTGGTTTGGTTTGGTTTGGTTTGGTTTGCTGGGTGAGTGGCTGAAACTGTCTTTACCCGATGGTGTAAGTCGGAGGCCAGGAAAGTGTCATCACACTTCGGGGAGGCCCGGGGTCATGAATAAGGGTATACTCGCCATTTTCACCACTCAGTTTAGAGAAGCGTGGGGAGTGGTTTCATTCTCACCTTCGGGACATGTAAACTCAGAAGAGGACCTGTCAAAAAGAACTTGAAATGTTAACCGGTTACCCAGGAGTTCTAGGACCAAAGGATGAATGGGTTTCAGAGGGTTTTAGGTTTCAAATCAGTCAAAAATGTCAACAAATATTTCCTAATTCAGTTATGCTAAAAAATAATCCTGTGTCTGAGGCTTCCCTGGTTATCTTTTAAATTTACAAATGACTCCCTGCCCTGAATATAATGGGATGAGAATCACTCCGCCAGACCTCTGTGATTCAGGGCCTTGTATCTAGCATTCCAACCTTGCGGCTATGGATGCAGACATCTGATGAACACTAGATTGAACATATTGAAAGTCAGATACTTCATAGCTACTTCCTAATGGGCGTGGTCTCATCTTGAGGTGAATAAGAAATTGCAGAGGAAATGGACAACATTAGCCCCTCAGAAAAAAGGCATCAAATTGAAGGCAGTGAGCATCTATGGAAGGCATTGAGTCTCTCCCATGGGGGCATGTCATTTGTTTTCATGAATGTTGTACCAGGCAAGCAAAAGCTGCTATGTGGCTGTAACATGGGGAAAGTAAAATGAAAAAAAAAATTGCAGAAAAAAATATTCAGAAATATGTCACATGTCGGCAGAGAAAGGAGCAATTCAACTTGGACAGAGCAAAAAGGGTTACCTTGGCTACCTCCTAGACTCTAGTCATGTGATGGCCAGGGAGCATGAAGAAAGCATCCAGAAGCTGCCCCATGGGGAAAGAAAAGCGACACCTTTTATATGAGCCAGGTGCCAGGACTTTAGAGACAGTTCATGTAAGGATCCTCAGAGCCTATGTGATTAATAGACTCTGTGTATCTTGTATCCATCAAAACTCTTAGTTAAACATTATCATTCCAAACCATTTCCCCATATTTCAGATATTCCAAAACATAAGAATTGTCCACTAGTGTAGGAATGGCAGTCTAGTAAATACACACCACATGGAGACATTTCTCTGATTAATGTGTTTTCTTTCTATTTTAAAATGTGTTCAATTTGTATTTTCTCTTTGATTATTACGAGTGTTCAGTAAGATTATATTCAAATTTAATACTGTTTGTATCAGATGTTTTTCTTATTTCACTTCTTTAACTTTAAGAGATCTTTATAGCATGATTGAAGGATAATTGCCAGAAGCATTCATATGTTTAAAGTGTGCACTCCTATAAGCTTACACACACACACACACACATACACACACACACACACACACACACACAGGCTCTCCCTGCCCCTGGAGCCATATCCTTGGTGTATTTTCTGTCTGACTTACTCTACTTATTTTCACGTTCACCCAGGTACTTACAAGTATTAAGAGTTCTCTCTTTCTCCCTCTCTCCTCTTCCCCTGCCGTGTGTGTGTAAAGAAGGGGAGGCAGAGAGAGAGAGGTCTATGCATGTGCACAGGTATGTAAGGGTCTACTAGTCCATGGATATCCATACAGAGGTCAGAGTTTGATGGTGTTTAGTATCATTTTCCAACCCCATTGTTTGTTTGTTTTTAGATGAAGTCTCTATGTAGCTCGGACTTGGCCTCTATGTAGACTAGGCTGACCTTAAACAGGATATACATTCTGCTTCTGCCTCAGGATATCAGCTTGAATCCATGGTGCTCAGCTACAATGCACGCTATTACTGCAACTTTCTTGTATCTGTTGAGACTTGCTTTGTATACAAATGTGTGGTCAGTTTTGAAGAAAGTTCTAGGAGGGCAGAGAAATGTTGTTTTTAACTTTTACAAGCACCTCTAACCAAGAGCCTACTCTGTCAGCTACCACAAATTCATGAATTATATATATTTTTAAAACAGAAAAATTCTTAATCAAATGAAAGAAATAAATTTAAAAATCTAAGTTTCAACTGGAAAAGCGAGTATTAAACCCACCCTCACTGTCTCAGCATAACATGAGCAACAGCATCAATTTTTAAAGCCATGTAACTTGTTAGGATTGAGAACACACATGATATTCTTATTATAATTAGAACATTGTCCGCAAATATGTGTAGGTTGTGTTCTGTGGCTCAGTATGTCAGCGTTTCTCACAATGTGGTCAACAGCCTTACTTGCCTGGAAGCAATATGGAGCTTGCTAAAAAAGAGAAAAAGTGCATATAGGTTGCTTACTAACCCACAGGAATTTCAGTGTCAAGAAAACTAGACCAGCTTCTCCATAAGTCACCCCACCATGTTGAGCACAGGGAAAGAGAAACTGTTCTTCAAAGGAAACAGAGGAGCTCAGAGAGTATAAATCTTCTGAAGAAAAAGCTGAATTCATACAGTAAGGATTGATTATGTATTTAGAATGTCCCAGTGTGCTGGGCGGTGGTGGCGCACGCCTTTAATCCCAGCACTTGGGAGGCAGAGGCAGGTGGATCTCTGTGAGTTCGAGATCAACCTGGTCTACATGAGCTAGTTCCAGGACAGGCTCCAAAGCCACAGAGAAACCCTGTCTCAAAAAACCAAAAAAAAAAAAAAAGAATGTCCCAGTGTGTGATATCATGAATGTACACATGGACTTAGGGTAGGTAGGAAGTTGAAGAACTTGGCTTCTAGTATCTGTGTGTACAGTCATTTTAGGCTATTGTATTATTTGTTCCTTATAAAATGTAAATAAGTAGAGCATGCTACTTAAAAATGCTCTCTTCAAAGCTAAAAATAGGAACAGATAGGCTCTGGAACAGGGTGCTACATCCCCTGTCAGTCTGACTCATATTACCTTTGAAAGGCTTTAAAGGGAGATGGGTGTAATGCTATCTGATGGTCTTCTACAACATTTGCCCTGTTATCCTGGGGACAGGAAAACACAATGGATATTTGGTGGACAAGGCCACTGTTGCTTGGAGGCAACTGGCATGGGTTCTCCCTGCATTAGCCCCCTGCTGTTGCTCAGACGGCCAAGGACTGCAGAGAAATGTTGCCACGTCCGTGCTGTTCATTATGGGTTCACGACAGCATGCAACAATCTCACCTGCGTGCTTGTTAGATGCGTAGATTCTCAGCCCCACTCGCCTGACAGATTGAAATCAACACTTCCATGGGGTTCCCAGAGGAGCCATACGCAGCCAAAGTTGGAGCAACACTAGACTCAAGAGAGCCTGTCCTTTACACAACTCTAGACAAGGTTATGTATCTACACTAAGTGTTCCTTCCATGGCTGGAGATCAGAAATCCACACTCACACATATCAATTTTTTTCCACAAAATTGACTTGAATATATGAAAGTTGACTTGTATGTGTACCACTAAATTAAATTCCATATGTTTACCAGACTTTTTATATTAAATAATTTTTTAAAAAATTCTAGTTTAAAAGAAGAAAGTGTGATCATTGATTTCTCTAAGTGCTCCTTCACTATTCCATATGATTATCCAAACCTTCCTATTAGACGAGTCCCATAGACTTTGATTCAGTAAATTCAACTTTCTTTTTCTGGTGTTATTGATATATTTCTTCATATCTCACAGAAACATTACTTTCTTGTAATGGCCTAGAATTTTATGAGCTTGTCCACAATTAGATTATTAATCTTCTTAAATAATTACTCCTCTTTTAAACTCTAATTTTCAGTGCCAAGCTCTCCAGCTACCTCTTAGTAAGAACAAATTCAGACACAACCACTTTCTGCCAGGCAGCTGCTCTTTCCTCTGTTTTTCTGGGTACCACACTACAGCACCCACTACAGTCACATTGTTGTAGTAAGAGCGGCGGGGCTGTGTCCCCGGCACCCAGCCGCCCGCATGGCTAGTTTATGCCCCGAAATAATTACATGGAAACTGTATTTTTTTAATCACTGTCTGGCCCATTAGCTACAGCCTCTTATTGGCTAGCTTTTAAATATTGATCTAACCCATTTTTAATATTTTGTGTAGTACCATGAGCTGGCTTACCAGGAAAGATCTTAACTTGCGTCTGTCTGGAGTGGGAGAATCATGGCGACTCCTTACTCGGCTTCTTTCTCCCAGCATTCTGTTTTGTTTACTCCACCCACCTAAGGGCTGGCCTATAAATGGGCCAAGGCAGTTTCTTTATTAAATGAAAGTAATTTCTCCATCAGTCACATATTGTGCAGGCAATGCACATATGGGTTACTAGCATGGCTTCTCCACTATTTATTATCAGTGCTTTAGGTGGTCTTTTTCTAACCTTTGGAATTTTCATGCACAGAACTGTATGTTGATAGGTGGTTTCCATTTTATTCCAACACTTTGTTGTCATAATGAATGGTTTCAACCTATTTTTTTAAACTGTTGCACTGGATTCTTTTCTATTTTTTCTATATCATTCCACTTTGATATCAAAAAACAGGGAGAAGAAGTATGGATTTTGGGTTGGCTGGTAATAAATGACAAGTTCTATCAAGATTCGTGTTTATAACAACCACCCGCACACTATCATACCCTGTTTGTATCTCTAGCTTGTCCTCCCGAGAAGTGTTAATACATCAGATGGCTTTCATCATGTCTTCCACTGAGTTTCTTTCAGGCATTCTTAACTAAAGGGATACATGCTTGATAATTACATGATTACTTATTCCCAGTGCAGTCTGACTTTTCATTCTGTAACAACCTCACCCCATCCCTCAGATTACATGCTAGTACCAAAAGCTTTAGGGTTTTGCCTATGCTTGCCATATCTCTTGCTGTTAGGATAAGCACTGGTTTCTAATTTGTTCCAAAAAATTTATTTAAATTTATCTTAGATATCATCTCTACTTTATTCTAAAGAATATATAACGTGTTACCTTGAACATAACCACACTCACTGTTTACAACTTCTTCTAATAAGGATTCAACATTCTGAGGAATTTGCTAGTGAGTAACTTTTATACACTTTTGCACAAGTCACAAGAGTGGAAGTAAGTGTGCTTCCAGGAACACTCTTGGCATGCCTGTAGTGGAATGCGATGACCAACTAGTGCTGGGCATACACCCAGAAGCAGAGCCGCAGTCAAGAAGCATAGGTATAATTAGTTTTAGTAATTAAGTGATTTTTTTTACTCCGTAATTTCATGCCAAATGAGAGCTCAAATTAGAATTCAGATAAATAATATTGCTTTTTCAGAATTTTAGTTAACTGACTTGATTTTCTCTCTCATTATTATTTAAATTTAAAGACTTCACAATAGATAATTACTTTGGGGACAACTATTTCATGTTTATCTATTCAAACATGATCCATGGCTTTATAGGTTCTTCCCTTGCCTTCCTTCCCTCCTTCCTTCCTTCTTTCCACCCATCTGTCTTTCTAGATGTTGGTAATTGAACCCAGGACCTTGAACATGTTAGTCAAGCAGTCTTCCACTGAACTACACCTCTGGTCCCTACAGAAATTTTTCTTACAGACAGTTTTATGTGCTCTTCAGTTTCCTGTTTATTCTATCCTTCAGAGGACAGAATACAGCCGAGTGCCTTAAGAGCAGGTCTACTTCAGAATGGGGTCTGGCTACAACTTTACTGAAACCAGAAGAAAATACACTACTTACTATTTGGTGTCAAGAATAACCACTTAGCTACTTGAGAGTTCTATTCAGTAACGTGTTGGCTGCATAGGCAAGAAGATCTTAGTTAAATCCACGACACACATGAGAAAAATATCCTGGGCATGGTGGCACCAAGGAAAGACCTGAAGCTGACTAACCAGCGGAGGCACCTGTGTGAGCCCCAAGTTCTAGTGAGAGACCCTTACTCAAAAAACAAGGTATCTGACTCTGCTAAGGAATGACACTCCCAGTTGACATCTAAGCTGAACATGCATCTTGATGATAAGAACTATCTGGCAAAAAGGATAAAACTGACTTTGAATTAATTTCTGTCATTGTTCTTCATAGAAATACTAATCAAAAAGACAGATTTTGCTCTGACTTCCTAATTACCGTTTGTCTGAAAAATAACAAAAAAAAATTAGTTTAAAGTTTTAGTTCTTGGTTTTAGCTTATGTGATGAGCAGAATAGTCCTCTTACAATTTATTGTCCTTTCTTCCTTCATTTACTTTACTATTTTTTAAAGAATCTTACCCTGTTTGCCAAAGCTAACCTCAAACTTGTCTCAACTTCCAAAGCAACTAGTATTAGAAGGGCCTATCAATGTACCTGGTGTGTGTGTGTGTGTGTGTCTGTGTGTCTGTGTGTGTCTGTGTCTGTGTCACAGGAGAAAGTTTAACTTAAACAAATTGTCTCTGGTGGTTACAAACCGATCACTCCCTGAAGAATGGAGTACAGATGAGCTTTTGTGTTGTAGAAGGTGCCCCATCATTGTGCCCCACCACAGAGCCTCATGACCAGAGCCTATCACTGGGCTCTATCAAGAGTATTTCAGACTAAATGAGTGAATAAAGAAGTAGACAGGAGCCCAGTTATACGGGGGACTTCAAGGCCACCTAAATGTCAACATCACAGCAGGGATGCAATCCTCTTGTGTTTTCAGAGAACAGATCCCAGGGATGAGGGGAATGAAGCAGGTCCACTCAGGAGATTGATGCCCTCTCACTGTATGAGAATAAGGTGATATAAATAGGCTTGAGGGTTGTGTGATTTTCCTGGGGAGATGTGGGAAAAAAGGCTATTACCCCTCCTCCCCCCAACAGTGCACTGATGAGACCAAGAAAGGATTCTACCAAGTCTAAGTTGGTGAACCAGTTTGGTGTTTGCAGTGCATCATCTGAGAGCCCCACCCATCTAGGGCTCTGGGCTCCTTGCAATTGTTTTCCTAACCTTGGGGCAGGGTCTGTGAACTCTGTAACTTCTTGGTCTTTGTGAGACCCTCTTCCCTCTAAGCGTGAGTACTTCAGTGCTGAGGGAACAACAGCCGGAAAGGGTCCCGGAGACACCGAGGCTCCTCTCCCAGAACTGTCTTGTCTTAGATGTGATTTCTCTGGGGGCTTGTGTGGAGCAACTGGGGTGTCTGTGTTACACACCGTGGAGAAAGACACAGACGCATGCGCCTTCTATAACAATACCGACTAACGGTGTAGACAAGAGAAAAGGTAAACACTTTTACAGAAGGAAGAGTCACAACTTTGAGAAAACTTTGGGGGTCCTAATATCACTAAGAGACAAACTTGGGCAAACAGTCTTCATCTTCCTTTCAGCTAGTTCCTAGGATACAACAAGAAATGATTCTCCACTCAATAGTAAGGTCTTTTAAACAGTTTCCACTGCACAGAGGAAAATAACCACAGAGCTAATACTCACTAGCAAGTCTATATTTTAGGAAAGAACTTGAAGTCACAAATTATTCGTTTGATGAATAATTAGAAAACATTAGAATGTTAGGCTTAATCATGAGGAAATTTGATGCTTTCCTTTGACCACCAAATACTTAATGGTTGGTATCTGTATGCTACAATGCATGTTTCAGAATAATCTATCTTTGAAAGAGTGGCGATCAGTCATCACAGAGGTTGGTCTAAGTGTTTCGTTCTTGTCTCGTTCGATCTCCACTACCCTCGTGACACAGGCATAATCTCCACTTTAGAGATTGAGGACTGTAGCTGAGCGTGCAGCTGTGCATCTACAACCACAGCACACAGGAGACTTAGCTGGCAGCGTGCTCCATGTTCAGGGTCAGCCTTGTCTTGTATAATGATTTCCAAGCCAGCCAAAAATATTTAACATGACCCTGTTTCAGAAACAAAAATGAGGGCCTTTAAGATGGCTCATGTGGTAAAGGCTCTTGCCGCCAAGACTAATGACAAGAGTTCAGCCTCAGTTGCCATATTCAAGCTGTGGCATGCATGCACACTCCACTGCCTCCACCAAAAATCAAAAACAAAAACAACAATAAAGGAAACAAAACAAAATGAAAAGTGTAGAAACAGTAACAAACCAAAAAGAAAAAAATTAGAGATATAGTTGAAGTTCCATTTATACAGAGCAAGATCTGTACTGCAAGCAATACAAATAACTCAGAGAAGCTTAGGAATTGAGGAGAATTTTCATGGGCAGGAAGCTACAGAGCCCTAGGAAGGCGCTGGGAAAGGGACTTGAAAGGCTTCCAGCAGCTTTTCATACCTGTCCTTCCTCCCCTTTCATACCTGACCCATTTTATTATTTCTCTCCTGATTGGCTTTCTCTCATTGTCCACCTGAAGTGGCTGTTTCTATGGGTAATTCAAAATTCTCAAAAGAGAGACTCTGATTGGTCCACTTTAGGTAAGCTATTCACTCCTTGTCCAGTCAACTGTGGAAAAGAGAAGCATGATACTTTACAAAATACTTTTCAACACTGGACAGTGGGAGAGACACACAGAGCATCAAGGCCATTTCTCCTGAGTGGGAATCTGAATCCATGGGATCTGAATCCTTAGACCCAGTGTCAGAGACATTCTCCATCTTCTATTGTGCATGAGCTGGAAGGTTTTAGAGTTTTCATGAGACTGTTGCACAGACAGTATTTTACCTAATATTTTACTTCCAGAATGTTCTAACTTTTTGTTAAGATGACAGATTCTTGCTGACAGCTTTGGCTAGATTTATTATTTTATTTTTTACTAAAGAACTCTTTTATATGACAAGATTCATAAGCTAACTTGGTATAAATTATAAAATATGAAAGGTGATTATAATTTGTATTGAGAATACTCCAAGCCTAGATTTTAATAATAAACCTCTTTCTTTTCTTCCTCCTCCTTCTTCCTCCTCTTTTTGCTCTTTGTGATTCTATGAGACATGCTATTTTATCCTCAACCTAAACTGTAAGAAAAGATACCCCTTCACTCTTTAAATCTATGCTACTCAGTCTTTATTTTGTGTATAAACCTGCTTTCAAAATACTCACTTGTTGCTGTAGGGGTTTCAGACCTCACAGGTTAGATGCTCTTTCACATCCATCACTGTTGGCTACAGACTCAGCTGAAGCCTGCAGATTATCTGTCAATCACACCAAGCTAAGAAAGCTTTGTGTCCCCCAGTAGTGACTAAAAGTGCTAAAGACATCATCAGTCAGAGCTCGGGGCTGGTAGAGCCCCAGAGGAAGGACAATTACCCAGCGTGGCCCTGGGTTTCATTCCCGGCTCTCCAACAGTGAATGAATTCAGTCCACCAGATTGCATTAAAAAAAACTCCATAGGAGGAATGTAGAAATCATTTATTTCTGTTCATTTTAGAAGAAACTACTGAAGGCTTTACAAAAACAAACCACTTCATTAGAGTTGTGTAAACCACTTCTCAGGCAGTGAAGCCAGGGTCTGATGCTCAGTCTCTATGCTGAGGTTGTGTTTTCAGGGGCTGTTACTTACACATAATAAGGCTGTTCCAGAATCACTGCCAGCTAAGGAAAAAATTCTGGCCTGAAAATATTGGATTCCATGAAAATATGATTTTGTGTTGGAGAGCTGTTCTCCTTCTTAACATCATCATGTTACCACAGCTAGGGATGCTGGGCTGCGGCAGAGTTTTTAATCACAAGTCGAGGAAAATGATGGTGCGGGGAAACCGATCTCATCTGAACTGCAGTCCAGGATGCCTCAAATTTAGTAGGTTTGGGTATTCGGCTCAGGATTTTGTAAGACGATGCCGGTGTGTGTCAGACAGGATCCTCCTGAGCTATGTGTCCATCAACACTAGTCAGTGGTAGCTGTGACCCATGGACAGACAGGTTTTTGTTACTGTTTTAGATAATAAATGACCCAATTCAAGAAAATAAAATCTCAGCCAGCTCTGAAGAAAGCATCACTCCCCACAAGGAGAGACTATTCGGGATGGTCAAAACCTATGCAGAAGGTGCAGGAGAACAAGCTTATAGCTGTCTTTCAGGAGAGGGCACCCTGTCAATTACATTGACCAATCAGGAAGTCAGCAAGCTGAGGAATCCCTCAGAGGTAACGAAGAAGGAAGTTCCGTTTCCTATCACCATTTTGCTTCTGTTTTTATCTAGTTTTCAGGAATGTTGGCCTTGTCCTTTCCTCACAGCCTGGCCCTTATGCTAAACCACAGAGCAATACTGACAGCTGCACATGACCTGCCTACACAGTGCGTCTGTCTTTGAGCTTGTGAGGAGTATCCTCTTCCTTAGAAATCTCCAAAATGCCCCCACAAGTGTTATTTTTCACTTTAAAAAACATTGTAAGAACAAACACTTTCACTTTAGTAATTGGCTGCTTCTGGGCCCGGTGCATGAAGGCAGGAGGCCAGCTCATTATTCTGGCCCTCCACTGACCCAAAACAGTTTTCTCCAATAAAAAGCTAGCCACAGATGCTGAACGTAAGATTTACTACCAATAGTGATGGCGTTCCAGGCTTCATGAATAAGCAGCTTTTAGAACTGAGAAAATAGCTTCTGTTTTCCCTCAAACACAGCAATCCTTTTATATACCAAAAGTAAACAGGGCTTGAATTAGCACCTTGGAGTCTTTAGTGTGTCAGAAATATGCATGCATTAGCAGTCCCATCTAAGACTCCTTCTTTCCACCTTTTTTCAGGATCAGTCAGGTTTTATTATTTAAAAAACTAAAATACTCTTGGTGGGATATTCAGGAACTTTGTCATCTGTATTCTCGGCCTGTTGCTGTGATGTAAGATGTTTCCTTTTGAAAAGTCTTTGGGCACAAATATAAGAGTACAAGTGCGAAACAAAGATTTCACTTGAGGAATCAAATTAATTCTGACTTCCACAAACGTAAGTGGAAACAAATATATGCTAGGCTTAAGAGTAATTGAACATGGGTCAGTGAGATGGCTCAGCAGGTAGAAGTGCTGGCTGCTAAGTCTGATGACCTGAGTTCAATCCCCAGGGTCCACACAGTAGGAGAGAAATGACAACCTCAAGTTGTTCTCTGAGACTCACTTGTGTGCATTACATAGCACATGTGTGAACAATCACACATGCACACACACACACACACTCTCTATCACACACACACACAAAACAAATATAATAAATGCTTTAAAGAGTGACGAAGCACAAAGGCTTGCCCTGATGGACTTGTTTATTCCACTGAGTTACAGTGTGTACTACAATTCCGTTTACCTATAAATAATAGCAAGTAAAATATTTCCAAAGTTTTTGTTAGTGTCTGTAGACCAGCTTTAAATTTGGAATCTCTAAGGAGAAAAATAACTAGCAGAGGATCCTGACACTCCTTTCCCCACAATGAAAACCAGCGTTTAGTGTGATGGCCTGGTCTGTTTGTCCCTTACACAATTTATGAGAAATAAGCTAAGCCATTGAACTCTAATGGCTTTGAGTGGCAGTGGTTTTACTGGTCCACCTTTTCCTGACTGTAGGAAACCTGACCAGATTTCTGTGAAAATAGATTTCCAAGAAATTGTTTCTTAAATGGCCCGGTGCCAGAATGCCCCTGGCATTTCTCTTTTTATTTTTGCAGTCACAGAAGTAAAAGTGGAAAAGCTCATGAAAACTATTGTCTCAGCTGAAGGAGGTAGTGATAGTTGTCTAAGATGTGTGAAGTAGCTATATCATCTGACAGCATCATCGGGGGAAGGTCAGGGGTCAGAGGGCACTGAAGGTGGGCATGTGAGATTCCTTCCTGATGCTGCTTTGCTAAGAGAAGCAGAAAGGATGCTGTATTGACAAGAAATCATCCCTCTGCATGAACATACCTCTTGGTCCTTGAGCTACTCCCTCAGTTCCTTTAATATAACTCTCAGAAATCTGTTCAGTGGGCAGTTTTGTGAGCTCAAACATTCTCCAAGAGCCTGAATTAAGTAATGTAGCAGTCCATTTTTCATTGCCATAGGAAAATGCCTGACGCTGAATGATTCAGGATGAAAAAAAAGTTGTTGTTTTTTTTTTTTTTTTGCCTCTGTTTTGGAAAGTAAAGTTTAAGATCAGGTTCATTGATTTTGCTTAGAAGAAGACATTGTGGTGCATGCAAGGAGACAGTATGGTGGCACTGGGGCTGGAGTGTGGGAAGGGCTAGTCATGAAGTTTTATAAAAATCCTCTTGCAAGAATTAAGTCCGTGAGGGCTGGGTATTCCTTGTGAGAGTATCACAGTCAATGACTTCTCACTGGCCCACTTCTTAACATCCCCAAGCTTCTAGAAAATGTACTTCTACAGAACAAATCACATTATGGACACAGCAAGTAACATCAGTCCATTGTCTTATGCAGAGTTAGTGCAAGGCCCCTCTTAACTTATTCATTCATTGTAACACCTGATTCTGTGTTAAACCCTCGGTACAGTTTGTGCGCCACTGTACTTTATGTGAGTCAGGTTAGGGCCTGGAGATTGAAAGAACACACAAAGAGACCAGGGTCATTCAAAAGGAGATCAGCCGAATGCCGTTTATTCAGACTTGGGGAAGTCCTTAAGTATCTAGCTGCTGCACAAGGACCCCTGCCCAGGCAGGTAGAAATTACCATATTAACAATGGAGTCAAAGTCCTGCAGCTAATCACCAGGCAGGGCAAGGAGAGCATAGAAACAAACAGGATGCTTAGTTAGCTGACCAGAAACTGTACCTGCAAATGCACGCCAGGAACAAGGGCAGACCCGGGCCCTACAGGTCCCCCTTTTATATAAAATATATGACTAGGCCTGTCTTGGGTGGCATTGGATGTCAGGCAATACCCCTTACCCGTCATGGGAAAGCATCCAGGTCAAAACACATTTCCTGTCTTAGGTTGGGGCAGCCCCCCAAAAACCTTTCCCGTCATTGGCTCACTAGTCATCCATCACCGAGTTCAGCCAGATTAGTGCTGAAAGATTCTCTGGGTCAATAGCTAAGAGGACTTGCCACATGGCAACATTGACCTGAGCTTGCCTTAGGCTCTGGCGTGATGCTCCAGCACATATAAGCATTCCTTAGGAGACTGTGCCTGCTCAGTCCTCAATAAGTCTGCCCAAAATGGAGCCCTTTAAGTAAGGTCTCAGCGCTGGTGAAAGGAACCCTGGTATAGCTAACTAGAATAATCTCAAGAGCCAATTTGTAAATTGTATATCCCAGAGTCTGTGAATATTACTGTAATATATAGCAGTGGTCTTTAACCACAACCAAGAGCAAAATTAACTGCAATATTCATTTGCAAATTTAGCTCAATTTGAATGGCCAAGGCATTTGCAACCTGCCCTGAGAGGGTATCCTTTGTGCTAGCAGGAAGCAACTGACTGACAAATGAAAAATCCAGCTGCTCTAGCTGCTCTGGCAGCAACAGCAATGGCTGCCAATATCATGAGATGGGTAGATGGGTAGAGGAACAATCCTTGGCCCTCGGACCACCACAGCCAGCTCCTCAGGAATCCCGCAACTCTTCAGTTGACAAGCCAGAATCTCCTTGATCTCTTGGCTCTGTCCTGTCTTCAGGCTTCTGGACAGGAAAATCCATGTCACGCACCAGCCGCTCAGGTACCCATAGGGGATTGTCAGCATCCTGCGGGAAAACACAAACATCCCCTCTTCCCCACACCAGTACAGGATCTGGACCATACCAGGTGCCGTCTGCTAGATTCTTCCGTTTGACGTGAGGCATCCCGGAAGAATCTGGCCGCCAGTGCTGGTCAGCAGCAGTATGAGATTGAGCATCAACAGTCAAAAATTTAAAATGTATAAAATAAAAGACAAATGGTCTCTGGGGGTGGAACTATATTCCCCCTTTTTTGTTTTATGCAAATAGGCTTTGAGCGTACCATATGCTCGCTCCACTATAGCTTGTCCTTGAGGATTATAAGTGTTGTTCCTTTTGGAGACAAGGCCGCACTTGGGCAGAAGGATCATTGGACTACAATTCCCAGAAGCAAAAGAGACTACAGCATCCCACTGGACTACAAATCCCAGCTCGATGGAAAGAAACGCATGCACAGGACATTTTCTCCCAGAAGCACCTGGACCCCCCCCTTAAAAAACGGGGACGCCATAATTCGCCCCTTTTCGTCTCTTCACCTTCGTCCCTCACCTGTTGTAACCCCCCCATTAAAGTTTACCCACGTGGGACCCGTGCGTGTCGTGTTTCCTTTCCAACCTTGCAGAAAGAACAACAAAAAGGTATTCTCGTTTTATGAGAAATTGAAAACTCAGAGCAAAATTTAGCAAAGCCAGTGCTAGTATAGGCTGGTCCATTATCAGTTTTTACAGTTTTAGGAACTCCCATGTAGGCAAAAGCCTAGAGACAATGACTTCTAACATCCCATAATCTTTCTCCTGTATGAGCTGAGGCCAAAATGAGATGAGAATATGTGTCCACGGTTACGTGAACATATTGCATGCGCCCAAAAGAAGGAACATGGGTGATATCCATTTGCCATAAATGATTAGGAGCAAGCCCATGAGGATTAACTCCCAAATGGGGAACAGTTAAAAGTTCTATACACAGAGAGCACTTTTTAACAATATCAGTGGCTTGCTCTCAAGATATCTTAAAATGAAATCTTAAAGACCTAGCATTGAGATGAAAACGATTATGAGCTTTTTCTGCAGCTTCATAAGATTCCTGACTCACTGCATAAATTTGAAGAGTAAGCTGATCGGCCAATGCATTCCCTTCGCTCAAAGGACCAGGGAGGTCAGTATGAGCCCGCAAATGCCCTACGTAAATGGGAACAGATCGGGCCCAAAGCAAAGTTTGAATAGCCAATAACTGCATCTGGACTCGAGATACAGAGGCAATATATAAGCTGCAGTTTCCAAAGGTGCAAGAATTTTGCTTATATACTGACTGTCAGTAAAAAGGTTAAATGGAATATCAGCATATTTCTCTAGGGCCATCTGGACAGCAACCAATTCAGCCACCTGAGCAGAGTTAGCATTAACAGGCTGAATATCAAAATCAGGAGGGGAGGCTACCACAGCTCTCCCCCTGGAAGATCCATCAGTAAACACATTTCGTGCCCCTGCCAGAGGCTGCAAAGAAATAACTTTAGGGAAACATACCGGATGATTTTTAAAAAATGTGACTAGCTTATAAGAAGGATAATGATTATCGAACTTGCAGGGATTAGTGCATAAAAACAAGGTCCAATCTTCAGCAAAATTTTGCAACCAAGTTATTTCTGCCTGGGTATAAGGTGTAATAACCTTATCAGGTAACATTCCAAAAGTTTGCAAACTAAGCTTATACCCTTTCTGAATAACACGTAGCACAGCTGATGGATATGAGATAACAATTTTTACAGGTGACAAATGTTCATGTACCCACAGGATGGGTCCTTGCTGCCAAAAAAACTCCAGTAGGACTATGCAAACCAGAAAAACAAGGCACTGAAGACACAGAGGGTAGACTTGGGGACAAACTCAGCTAGAGGCTGTTTTCAAGGTTAGAGACATTCGGATTATCAGATCTGACTTGTAAGATCTGATAATGGCGTGTTTGAATATTAGAAGGGTTTCACAAGAGAACAATTGCAGATGGAATAACGACACATTGTACACTATAGGTCATTCAGTACATACAAAGTATACAAATCTCCCCAAAGTATGTCTCTCTTCAAATGTGGAAATCTAATGAATAGAGTCATTCACGTGTGTTTGATGTCAGGCTGGCTTGAATTTGAATCTGGGTTGTAGGTGCTGTTGGCAAGTTCATGAGAAATGTCTGCAATATGCTTATGTATTTGAACATGTGATCACTGATTGGTGGTACTGTTTGGGAAGGTCTAGGAGGTACATCTTTGCAGACGAAGTATGTCACTGATAGACTCGCTGCATTTCCAGTTTGCCTCTGCTTCTTGATGTGATCTCTCGGCTTCCTGCTCCTATCTGCCATCACGCCTGCTGTTGGTTGTCAGGCTTTTCTGCCTGTTTAGTTAGAGTTACTCCTAGATACTTCATGCTTTTTGTGGCTATTGTGAGGACGATGTTTCTCTGGTTTCTTTCTCATCCATTTATCATTTGTATAAAGGAGGGCTACTGATTTTTTTGAGTTTATCTTGTATTCTCTTACATTATTGATAATGAGTTGCAGAAATTCCTTGGTAGAATTTTTGGGATCGCTTATGTAAACTCTCATATCATCAGCAAATAGTGAGCATTTGACTTCTTCTTTTCTGATTTCTACCCCCTTGATCTCCTTTTGTTGTCTCATTGTTCTAGTAAGGACCTCAAGTAGTATATTGAATAGATATGGAGAGAGTGGACAAACTTGCCCTGTTTCTGATTTACAAGGCTCCAATTACCCTGATACCCCAACCATGTCCCGACCAGTGGGAAATGAACCAAGGTCCCTGGGCCCTGGAACAGAGAGGAATGGAGAGACAAGAGACACAAGAAATGGACAGCAAGTTTGTGTTCTGATCAAGCTGCCAACTTTATTTTTTCTCAGGAGCATTATATAGCAAAAGGGCAGGGGGAGGGTAGGATGCTGGAATATCAGGTCTGGAGGTGTCAAGTATCTGATAGGAAGAGATAAGGAGATGCTGAGGGTCTGTAAACATTTACTAACAAGGGAAATGCTAATTACTTCTGGCACCTGGGATCCGCAGGTCTGCAGGGGATCTTAACTCACAGGGAGATAAGGGTTATCCTAGGCCTGGAACTGGCACTACAGAGGCTTCTGAATAGCTTACTTAATTTGTGACTAAGATGGCTATAACCAAATACAGGTCTTTGCTTCCAGCACAACCACACAAGTACATTACTAAGAAAGATAATTACAGAACAATCTAACTCATGAACACTGATGTAAAAATATTCAATAAATTTTTGGCAAACCGAATCCAAGAATACATCAGAAAAATCATTCATCATGACCAAGTATGTTTCATCCCAGAGATGCAGGGATGATTCAACATATGAAAATCTGTCAATGTAAACCACCATATAAACATGAAAAAAAGATGCTGAAAAAGCCTTGACACAAAATAATTTTATTGGTTACTTTTTCTATTGTTGTGACAAAATACTTGAGAAAGTAACTTAAAGGAGGAAATATTAATTCTAGCTTATGATTTCTGAGGGTTCAGCATGTGGTGGCTTGATCCTATGAACTTGGGTAGGAGTATTGGGGGAGGATGCTGTTTAACTTGATGGTGGACAAGAAACAGAGAGAGAGATAGGAAGCCCCATGAAGGCTCTCCCTTTGGGGCCTACTTCTTCATCTATGCCCCACTTCCTAAGGTTCCCATAGCATTCCAAAATAGTACCATAAGCTGGAACCAAACTAAGCCTCTGAGGGACATTTCAAATTGTGATTGTAATAAAATCCATATTTGCTGGAAAATGATGGCTGTGTCTTCCTTGTAAAAACCTCTCTGGGCAGGCTTCTATTCAGAAGCCTGTCAATCAATCATGAAACTGGGAACCAACTACATAACACAGCTTGATATGTAGTTGTGCTCATCCTTGGTTAGACTTGTGGTTATCCACCTGTCAGCTTCCCAAATACTGTGACTACAGGAGTGAACACCACAGACAGCTTCTGCCGGTGTGCAAGGCAAGTGCTTCCCTTAAGTGAAGCCCCCGCCCTTTCTCTTTGCTGTGAACATGGTGTTCTGTAATCTGACCCCTGCCTATCCCTCCATCATCATCTTGGCCTTTCTTTTGCATCTCCCCTTGTGGTACAAACTGATAGAGGGCCACACATGCATCCTCTTCTCTACTTTTTCATGGCAGCCAACCAAAGACCATGTGTTTCACCCTCTCTTGAACCTCAATGTGACCATATGGCTACATTCTTATTAATAGGAGGTAAGAAATAGAGTCCACTACTTGTTTCTTCCCGTGGATGGAACACATTGTATTCATGAGTCTCACTCCTAGTTCTGAAGACTGTGTAAACACAGTCACTGTAGTAGCTTTGAACTCTGAGATCGGCCAACACATAGTCACGTGATGCTGTAAGCCCTAAACCTCTCACTCACAGAGTCCTGTTCAGCTAGAGTATCCCATAGCTGAAACACTTGCACCAAAATATTTGGGATTTCTTGATATTTTTGAAACTGCCATATACAATATACCCCATAGGTGAGATCCAAGTTTAATCACTTGTGTTACATACACACATAACCTGAAGATAATTTTCTTTAATTTTTTTTATTGCACCTACCATTTCTGGGTTGTCTCATGAGGTGAGATTGTGGAATTTTCCTCCCATGACATCATGTCAACAATCGAAAAGGTTCAGATTTGGGAAGAGTTTAGATGTACTGAGAATGCTAACCTGCACAAAGGAAAGGTTCAGATTTGGGAAGAGTTTAGATGTACTGAGAATGCTAACCTGCACAAAGGAAAGCAAGTTTCAGATTGTTGCACTGATGTATCTGGGGATCTTTATGTGAAAATACTAATGCTTTATCCTGAATTCAAATCAATTCACATGGGTTATGTCCTGGCAGTCATATAGGTGGGTAAGCTCAAGTATATCCATGATGGGAAGTTAAATGGGGCTACACATTTTGTGAAATCGTGGCTTGCATCTGTGTATACTAACAGCCCTGACCTGGGCCTTCCCAGTGTTCTTTCTGGACTGTTCTCCTGTTTTCACTGAAAGACCCCAGTAGGGACCTTCCCTCAGGTGGAGACCCCCGGACCCAAAGACCAGGCTGAAACCACGGGTCGGATGCAAACTGGAAGACGTTTATTAGGTAGACACAGGTACCTGCGGGCGGCAAAGTCTTTCGGAGGACTTGCGCGCCTGCAGATTGGGAGGAGGTCTTTTTATAGGAAAGAGGGCAGCAAAAGCAAGTTTTACAGAAGCAGAAGCATGGTTATTGGAATGAGGCGGAGGGCATGAATGGTTTTTCCTCTCCCAGCATGGATGTCTGGCAGCAGACATCCTGTTCTTATCTTATAGATATCCTACTTTGCAGTCATCCTGCTTTGTAGATGTCCTATCTTATAGATATCCTGTTTTCCTCTCACGAGAGCAGGCTAGCTGCTGATCCTGAGAATCTTTCAAGCAAACAGGACGTTCTCCCGGGAGCCTGCTAGCTGCGGGTTCTGAGGAGGGGGTCTGTAGGGTCTTTCATCCACATCATACATGATGCCTCCAGTGCCTATATTTCATGTTTCTGATCTTCTGTTGAGGCTCAGCCGTGCCTATGTTTATTCCCTTCTGCTGCCCCTCTGTGGTTTCCTAGGCCTTATTTTCTCTGTGGTAGTGATGTCATTGGTAAGCTCCATAAACCAGACAATTCTGTCAGTCTGTCCCTCCTGCAGTCCCAGAAAGAAATTCAGCAGTTGCCATGAGCAGAATACCGCCTATATTTGTTTACAGAAGCACTGAGCTCTTTCCCCATTTGTCCCTACCACATAATGTAAATCCTATCATGTAAATGTAAAGACACAATAAATGGATCTGAAAAAGGATAGACATTTACAATAGTTTTCTTCTGTGTAGCCACATAAGCCACAGACTTTAAACTGTTTATTTGAACTTTTCAACAATAGAAGTTTCTATAGTGTACTTTATTCTCAACTCTCTACTTTATGTGCTGCTAGAGAAGTTAAATTTCTATCAGTTTATCCTCTGGAAAAGTAAGGTGATAAATGTGACCGATCATTGTGATGTCTGCCGATTGCCAGGTGCTAATGGTTTTAAACTGCTGGTGACTTTTAGGGACACCACAAACTGGCCACAATGTCACAGTCTTCTGCAGTTATAGCTGGCAGCAAGAGCACAAGCTTGTAAATTTAGAAAGTGTTGCTCCAAGCTTGAGAATGTGCCACAAAGTCACCTCCAAATATGCCGTGTAGTGGGAATCTGGGTGACTAAACTACCCTGTAGTGTGTATTTTGTAGTATATGAAAACTTCAAAAAGCATGGCAGAGCCAACTGAAAGCCAATTAGCTCGGTTGAGGTAAAGTATTCCCCATAGGTTCCACCTGTCCCTTCCAAGTTGGCCAGCCATGTTATGTGATGCGTTCTCTTTATACTTTGGGGAAACGATTTCTAAAACAAGTTTTACCCCTTATTCCTTTAATGATCGCTAGGATAACTTTCTTGACCTCTGTTTCTGTCAGAGTAAACAGGTATGCTGAAACAGAGATGTTGGATTTGTATGTTGAGCACTTTGACACCAATCTAGCTTCTAGGATGAGGGGCAAAGGATAAGGTTTGCACTGCAAAAGGACCCTACCAAAACACACTAAGTCCTTGGACCTATGTGTTAAGCAATACAGAATAAGGGGAAAAACGGTTCCTTGTCACAGACATTCTGGTAATTTATGGTGTATGTTGATAATTTATTATCTCCATTGCTTCTAACATTCAGAATGAGCAGAACAAGATATCAAATGTGTTCTGAGTGATCATGGAAAAGTTCTGTATCAAAGCCATTGAATCAAATGGGACATCAGAGCCACCTGTGTATCCACGCTTTCTGTGACACTGCTCACAGCAGCAAGGTTCACTCACCCTCAGAGCCCTTGCGTGGGTGAGTGGGTAAAGACAACATGGCATGTATTTATAGCAGTATTATTGAGTCATTTTTAAAAGGTCATGCAATTAGCAGGAAAATGGATGGAACTGGAATCTCCATGTTCAGTTGAAATAAGCTGGATTTACAAAGACAAATATTACATGTTGTTGTCATCTGTGGAATCTAAAAAGACTGAAAAGTAAAAGAAAAATGATTAACTGAGAAGGGGACCAGTGTGGGTGTGCATGTAGATGATGGAGGGATACATATGATCAAAGTGCTTCAATTGCATAGGTGAAAACAGCACTGTTGAATTCACTATTGCCTGCAATCACTTGTATTTCACAGTGTACACTTTTCTGTAGACAAAAAATCAAAACACTGCACACACGGGAAAAGGACTATTTAGAAAATCTGCCACAATTATTTAGAAAAAACGTTTTAGGTGGGCATAGATGTATGTCTTTATGAGGGGAAGAGAAACTGAGCTGTGTGTGGTTAGAAACCAGACTATGAGACAGAGGACAAGTGATAGCATGTGTCAGCATGAGGACCCAGTCGAGGAAGCACCCTGCAGGGTCAGCCTTGGAATTATTCTCATTGGATAATTTATAGGAATTTGAAACAGAGCATGCACCATGATATTACACCTGTGTATTTCAAATAGCTGTGAGAAATATCAAGCCAGAGAGACAAGAAGCTATTAAGCCCAGGTAAAAGAATGACTGGTAAGATCCACTGTACATCAGAGAAAAATGATTCAAGTATATTAAAAAATGATTGTAAATTGCAATTAGAAAGAGATCCAGAGGAATAGTTTTTAAACTACTTTCTCACAGTTTGCTAGAGATGCAGAGGCTAGACTTTTATCTGCACTTCAATGATGTTATAGTTGACTTAGTCCCACAGGATGCAAAGATTTAGGATTTAATGATGCACCACCATGTCTAGAGGCATAGACTGGTGAACTCTAGGGAGGTTCTAGTACCCTAGACTTCACATATCATGCAAAATCGGTAGGTGTATGCTCTCTCTCTCTCTCTCTCTCTCTCTCTCTCTCTCTCTCTCTTTCTGTGTGTGTGTGTGTGTATACCAAAAGTTGGGGTGTACAAAAGCCCAGAGGCCTTGCTGAGTGGAATCATGGAGCTGTCACCTGGGAGTTCAGCACTGAGTCAGAGCATTATCTCCCAAGGCCGAGTTGCAGGAAGGAACACCAGCGGTGACAACCAGGTTTTTTGAGACAGGGTTTCCCTGTCTCAAAACTTTGGAGCTTGTCCTGGCATTAGCTCTGTAGATCAGGCTGGCCTTGAACTCACAAAGATAAGCCCACCTCTGCCTCCCAAGCACTAGGGCTATAGGTGTGCACCACCAGTGCCCAGATGAACTTTGTTCCAATAGAAAGAGCAAGTCAGTTCTGTGATGCTGATGAAGAAAAGTTGTGTCTTTCCAACTTCATGTTTTATTTTTTCTATATTAATCTGCTTCTGAAAACCAAAATTAGATCCAAATAAGATTAGGAAAGTGATTTAACTAAAACATTTTGCCTCTTCTTCAGTTCTTTGATTTTGTTTCTTCCAAAGAGTATCTCTCCTACTTCCTCACTGGTTTTGACTTTCTTTTAATAACATGCTAAGATGGGCTGGAGAGATGGCTCAGAGGTTAAGAGCATCGACTGCTCCTCCAGAGGTCCTGAGTTCAATTCCCAGCAACCACATGGTGGCTCACAGCCATCTAGAATGAGATCTGGTGCCCTCTTCTGGCATGCAAGCATACATGGAAGGAATGTTGTATACATAATAAATAAATAAATAAATAAATAAATAAGTCTAAAAAAAAACTTAAAAAAAACATGCTAAGATGTTTTAGAGATAAATAAAGCAAATGTCACATTAAAAATCACACTGATTGTCACATAGAGTCCTTTGTGGGAGTTAGTATCCCTTTTCATATGTGCACAATGAGAGACGCCTTCAAATTTTCCTAGTTAGTTGGGAATTAACTTTACAGTTTTATATTTAATTTTTGTGAATTCTTAGAGCAGTGCTGTAAACACACAGAATCCTTTGGTGCAAAAATTCCTGAAGTAAGGTAATTATTGTGTAACAAACAAAGAATTTATCCCGTTACCTTCAAAATAATTCTGTTAAATTTGCAGCTGTAAATCTTTGCCTGAGTTGAGTCAAGATGTTATTTCCGGGTTTTAATGCTTTTTAAGAAGGCAAAGCTATAGGCAGACAATACCCCAACTTGCTGTCCCTCGGCTGCAAGCTTATCTGTGGCTGACTTACAGAGACCATTTACTCCCACTTTCTGAATATTTTTCCCAAGGTCCATTCTCGGTGCCTAGATCCCGGTTTCCTAAAACCAGAGATCATATACTGCCATTCCTTCTGACTGCTGCAAACCCTGTCTTGTTTGCTCAGGTTAGGCACTGGGGATTAACCCCAGGGCCTACTGATGCTGCATGCAGGCTCTCCAACAGAGCTACAGCCCTGCCTCTACATCTTCACGCATTTCCTAATGTGCTAGCATGCCCCCACATCCACTATGGAACCCACAATATCAAAGAATTGACACCTACGAAGAGCACTCAGCCAACCACGATCTGGCTTTCATTTCCAAAATTCAGACTGCTCTGTCAATGTTATCTAACATTTCCAAATGTCCAGATCCCAGGGATTCTTTCCAAGACCCTTAACCTCTGCAAGGATGCCATAATGTTGACTCCATTCTTCCCTTAAATTGTTGTGCTTCCTTAATGACCCATTCCATGGCCTTTGGGTCCAATTACTGCCTCTTGAATGGCACTTTACTTTCCCAGGTCTCACTTCTTCCTAGCTAGTCCATTTATTAGAACTTCAAAAAAACTATTTAATTGAGAAAATAATTTATTATCTATGTTTGTGAGGTATAACGTAAGTTTTGACACACACGCATATACATATATTGTAGAAATGTTGAAAACTGACTAACCAGTTGTGGTAACTTAAATACAAATGGCCACCATGGGGTTGTATATTTGTACGCTCTATCCCTAGTTAGTAGAACTGTTTGGAAGGAATAAGGAGATCTAGCCTTCCCAGTTTGCTCTCTGCCTCTTGTCTGGGCATCAGAATGTAGCTCTCAGCTTCTGCTGCCATGCTCTGCATCATAATGACCATGAACTGACCCTCTGAAACTGTAATGAGGCCCCAGGTAAATACTTTCTCTTTCAAGTAACTTTGATCATGATATCTCTTCACAGCAATAGAACAGAAACTAAAATACCATCAAATCTGTCCTCATATTATTATTATTTAATAGTGTTTTTTAAATTTTATTTTTCAAGACAGGGTTTCTTTGTGTTGCTATGACTGCCCTGGAACTCACTCTGTAGACCAGTCTGGCCTGGAATTCACAGAGATCCACCTGCCTCTGTCTCCCGAGTGCTGGGATTAAAGGTGTGTGCCACCACATCCAGCTCCCATCTTATTTTTATAATTAAATCTACTTAACTACATTTTCTTAACTACAATATAGCTAAGTATACTAAGATATTTTGAATAGACATTACCTGTAGTCTCTGGGCTGTTTGAGCACTGTCTAACTAGAACTTTAGTCATTTTGTTCAGTATATTGTTTTCTGTATCCCACACTCACCCCACCAGTCTTTGAGAATCACAATTCTCTCTGCCTCTGTGTATTGACTTATTTTATACTCCACATACAAATGGAATCATGTACTTGACTATCAGTGTCTGTTTTTTTTACTTAACATGATATTTTCCTGATCCATCCATAGTGACATAAATTTTAGGACTCCCTTATCTTAAAGGCTGAATAGTGTTCCATCATATGTGCCTCCTGTCTTTGCCAGTTTGTCCTTTGATAGACACTTAAGGTGGTTCTATGTATTTAGTCCTGTGAACAAGCTTCCATGGGCCTGGGAGTACAGGTGTCTCCCTTTGATTCTGCTATCTTTGGACATGTGCCTGGAAGTGAGGTCGCTTGAAAACCAGCCAGTTCTATTTCTAATTAGGGGGTACCTTCCTATTCCTTTCGATAACAGAAGGGCTCCGCTTCACTGCCTCCTTCGGAGCGATCTGTCATCTCTGCCTGCAGGCATTCTGGCAAAGGTAAAATGTTGCATTTTTGGGATGCTGCTTGCATTTCTCTGATGATTTTGGAACATTTTCATTTCCCTCTCCTTTTGAAAAGGTTTACTCTTATTTTGTCTATTTTTACATTGGATTGTCTACTGTTTTACTGATTTGAGTCTCTCATACATTTTTATTATTAACCCTATATCAGACACATTATTCAGAAGTACTATCTCTCAATGTGTAGCTGTCTGTCTTTTTCATGGATTGCTTCCTTGATTATTCATACAGAAACTTCTGGTGTTGAGGAAATCCCATCTGCCCACTTCAGCTTTGCTTGCCTGAGCTTCTGGGTTTGTTTAATAAACAAAGCAACAAACAAACCAAACAGACCGGTATCAGTTTCCCCATGCTTTTTTGCAGTTGTTTTACAGGTTCAGTTGGATCTTCTCTGATTGTTAGTTGTTCATGCTACTCATTTTCAGAAGGTGGTTTTTAGCTCCTGCAACTTTTACTGAGTGGTTTGAGTCTTTAGGGTTTTCTCTGTAAGGTTTGGAACTCCTCTTGCTAGCGTGACTAATTCCCACCATGAAAACAACAAACAAATCAGAACAGAAACATCCTTATAAGGTTATTGTGTATGTCTTGGGGTTACTGTTGCTATGATAAAACACCACGGCTACAAGCAAGCTGGGGATGAAAGTGTTTCTTTCCACATTGTAGTCTATTGCTGAAGGAAGTCAGGACAGCATCTCAAGCAGGGCCGGAACCTCGAGGCAGGAGCTGATGCAGAGACCATAGAAGGGTGTTACCTACTTGATTGCTCACATGGCTTGTCAGCCTGCTTTCCTTTAGAACCCAGGACCACCAGCCCAGGGACAATACCACCTGCAATGGTCTGAGCCCTCCCACATCAATCACTAATTAAGAAAATGCTCCACAGGCTTACCTACAGCTTGGAGTCATGTTCTTATTTGAAGCTTTCTCCTCTCTGATGACTCCATCTTGTGTCAAGTTGACATAAAACTAGCTGGAACAGTGTGCAAAGTCAAAATGAATAAATAAAAGAAAAAAAATATATATATAGTAGCAAACTCAATAGCAGGCACAATGACACATTAACTGTAATCTTGGAACTCAGAAAGCTAAGGCAGGAGGATCAAAAATTCAAGGCAAACCTGGGATATATAATAAGATCTTGCCTCAAAAAACAACCAACCAACCAAACGAACAAACAAATAAACAAAAAAGCAACAACTTCCAGGATGAGTATTAGTTGAGTAATTCTCTGAAAGTCCTTTCACCATTCTTTTTCTTTTTATCTGAAAAAAAAAACTCCTATACATATACAATATATTCTGATCATGGTTTTCTCTCCCCCAACTCCTCCCAGATCCTCCTCATCTCCCCACCAACCAACTCCATGCCTCTTTTTTCCCTTTCTCTCTCTAGAAAATAAAAGGCAAATAAATGAACACCCCAGAATTAAAAAAAGAAACACACACACACCACAGACAAAAAAAATCTACAAAAACACAAAATCAGAAACCATACTACATAAACGAAAGACCAATAAGACAAAAATTCCCTATGAAAGCAATGAGACAAAAAGTCTACAAAATTGAATTTGTTTTGTATTGGACATCTGCTGCCAGGCACGAAGCCTGATGAGTGTGGTTAATGCACCCAGTGAGCCTGTCACCATTCCTAAGGCAGGCGTTCATTTCAGAATCTCTTTTATTACTCCGCCTTCTGTGCTTGAAAGGAGGAAAGCCCCTCCTGCATTCTGATGTGTTTTCTCTAGGCTTTACCTCTAAAATTAGCGCCGGATCTTCTTTGCATGCTAAGGCTTGGCTTAATCAACAGGTTCAGGCAGGTGGGTATCATAGCTCAGACCACACCCGTGGGGCACATGAGAAGAGGTCAGACTTGGGGTATGTTTTCAAAGTAGACCCAACAGGTTTTGTTCATGGCTTAAGTGAAGGCTATAACACAAAGAGAGGAGTCAAAAATATTCCACAATTTCCAGTCCAAACAACTGGGGAAATGAATTGGCTTCAGTGCAAATAAGGAAGCCATGGGATGTCAGAGTTTGTGTAGAAGAGTAGAGGCTTTAGTCTCGTCCATGTGAAATTGGAGGTGACATTTTTTTTGTATCTTAGTAAAGATGTCAAGCAGTCAAAGAAGTATCTAAGAATTGAGTTTAATATTGGAAACTTAAACTTTGAAGGAGTCACATTATGATGTTTCATACACACACACACCATCTCACACATATTTAAATAGTCTCACGAGATTGATCTTAAAAAGGACACAGAAAACCACATAGACATTCAAAGTCTAACGCAGGTGCAGTGCAGCCAGTATACCTGTAGTAGCATCAGGACATGTTAGTTTGTGTCTGTGGAAACCTGTGGGACGTTCTACATAAAGCAGTAAATTAACTTCCTGAATCTAATCAGAATTTCTGCTGAAGTCTATAAGTGTTAGATCCAAGGAACCTAACAAATAAAGCTGAAGCAAAACAAAGATCTGGACCAATAGGGGAAGGCTGAATCAGAGGGCTGCTGAATCGGAGGGCTGCGAAGGAAACAAGAACAAAGGGAACAGAGAAACAAGCATGCTGAGCTGATGTTCAGATTGCCAAGTGGCCACTTTCTAGCAGACCCAAGGAATCCAAACAAACTAATCAACAGCGGGCAGTAGAAGCATTGTACAGCAGGGATGCCTAGGAGCACATAGGAACTAACAGTGCTTGTCCAGGAGGACAGAGGGTGTGGGCTGAGTTATAACCCTACCCCAATCAGCAGCTGACTAGAGAGAGGAAAACAGCAATTACTGGCAGTAGGGACTGTGTGCTACGTGTGGAAACTAAGACATGCCACACCCATGGAAGGGGAAGATGAACCTCCAGCCAGCATTCATGAATCGGCTAGCAAGTAAAAGCTGCATTCCAACTGCCATCAAGTTAATGACTACCTGAAGAACACAAATGAGGAGCTCCAGAACCCTAGATCACTCTGGAGCAGAGCAGAAAGCCAACAAGCCCAAATATAAGCGCATAGTTTCAGTCATGCAGTGAATGTGACAGAGACTGAAGTGGATGGAAATAAGCAGAGCATGACAGAGGGAAGAGAAAGTTCAGTTGTTAGCATCCTTAGTATGAGCAAAAGCCATTGTCTCTATGAAGCTAGAAAAAGCTTCTGTTTTTGCTAAAAAAAAAAAAATTTCAGGACACAAAAATTAATCAGAGCTGAAGAATAAAGTTTAAGAAGCTGTCTCCCAAAAGTACAGCAAAATTATAAAGGCGTAAGCAGGAAAGGAAAGGAACATGGAACAAGTGCAGAGAGCAAAGGAGCCAGTGTCAGTGCACCACAGAGACTGAGATGGGCAGGGACTCGGAAAATCCTGGATAACTTTGAGAGGCGGCACACATCTAGAGGAAGAAGATCACTGGGATTATGTTCTTGGGTATTGTGTCTCATTCAAACCCTTAGTCTGTCTTCCTCCTATCCACCATAAGTTAAGACATGTCTGTCCTATGCTTCCTTCACCATAATGATCAGCCTTGACCATGGTCCAGAAGCAACAGAGCCAAAGACTATGGACTAAAAGGTCAACCAAAAATCATTCTCTTTACATTGTGGTGCTGGCATTTTGCCCCAGCAACAAAAGTCCAATACGATAATGACATTTTAGAACACAGGTACAAAGAAAATTGAATGATTCTATAACATTCAATGGAGACAGTGACATTACAGTGAAACCAAAAGAACAAAAAACAACTTCACAGCAATGGAACTGGCATTGAAACAAGAAGATACCAAGTGTCGCCTGTATTTAAAATCCCAACCCTTACCTATTGTTTAAACTCCTGTTTCCCATCCCAGAGAGATCAGTTCATTACTACTGTGTACTTCACACCTCTATTCACCAATGAAACATCCTTGGGACTACGGACCAACTTAGAGGAAACTAACTTGAATAAGAATTTAATAATCTATTTTTTATCAATATAAAGATTGCTAAGTTTGGCATTTCAACTAATTACTTTACAGGACATTATTGTCTTAATTTTCAATATAATTAGACTTACATTTCTTAGTTGGAAAAAGAAAATAGATCCCTGGCAAAGAATTCTAATCACTATTTTAGTTTTCTGTTTTAGGCTTTTGAGACAGGGTTTTACCTTATGGACCAGGCTGACCTTGAACTTGTGGTCCTCTTACTTCAGTCTCTGGAGTGCTAGGGCTATAGTTCAGTACTACCAAACTCTGCAAAGTGTTAGTCTTTCTGCTTCACATCTTCCAGCTTCAGAAAACAGTCACACTGGGAAGACAGGATAAAATTTTTAGAATTGCATTTGTGAGTTCATGATACAGCACTTAGTGCTCAGTGTTAGATTTAATCCCCACATCCTATTAGGAAAGTACCTGGCAGATTCTAATATTACTGGTAGCACAATGAGTCTTAAAGAGTAGCCCCAGGCCATGCACAGTTAGAAGAATTTAAAACCAGGTTTCAAACTGAGACAACAGAGCCAGCATCAACTCAGACAAGCACTACATGGCCTATGGGACCATTTCCACCAAGAGTCTATGTCATTGGAATTTGATCTGTCCAATAAAATGCAATTCTAAATAATTTATCCTATCTTTCCTTTATATTTTTAGTCAAGAAAATATTATCTGTACAGACATACTTTACACAACACAAAGACAATTTGAGGAGAAACTTGAAGGTATTTCAAATGCCAACACAAATGGAGCACATATAGGCTGCCAAAACCTCTTTCTCTACTGCGCAGCATGGAGCAGAGTTGCTTTCGCCTCACAATCAAACCATTCCCCATCCATAGTATTCCTACAAGGTCACTGTTTCTTATATGGATCCCAGTTCTACTCCTTGCTATACAGATCCAGCAGGTTGACCTCATGTCTTTGTGTCTGGACACAAAAGCTTTCTGCTGAAACACTGAACAAAGCAGTGTAGCGCCAGGCATGTTGGAGGGCAGCTGTAATTCCAGCACTGGAGAGACTGTGGCAAAAGGTTCTCAAGTTTAAGACCAGTTTGGGCTGCATAACAAGATCTTTTCTCAACCCCAACTGCTGTGTGACTTTTCCCAGGGAAACATATTTATCCCAGAGAAGACATGGATATCCAATCAGAGAAACGATTCCATTAAAGTCCAGTGTGAGACAATGGATTAACTGGGGCTCTTTATAGGAGCTTGGTAGGCGAAACAGCAGCTGCCTCCTCAGAAGGGTCATCCAACCCGGGTGAAGACTCATGAAAGCTGCACATCTGGGGCTCAGCAAGACTTGCAGCACTCTCCACTGCAGGTCCAGACTTGAGGGGGATGTTTATGACTCTCACAACTTTCTGCACTTTCTAAGCTTTGTAGTTTGATTGAGCTTTCTGAGTCATGAGCCCCTTTCTCCCTCTAGGAGAGAGGATTTCAACTGAAGGAAATAGCTACATAACGTTCACTCTCCCTTACCCCAAAATTAGGGAGGAAAATCCCCAAAGCAAACTTACTCAAATATGAGCAGATGGCTGGAGAGGAAGGACACCAGTTCAATAAAAGTGGCATCTACTTTCAACTTGTAAATGTACATCTCAGGTCACATAAACATATACTTAGTCTACTTTCTGTTACTATAATAAAACATCACAGACAGAGTAACTTATAAAGAATAATTATGAAGGCTGGAATTCCATATTGGGAAACAGAATTTGGTGAAGCCGGTCTTGCTGGTGAGGATTGTCAGCAGAGCCCCAAGGCAAAGAGGACATCACATAGTAAGACAAAGACTCTTAACTCAGGTCACTCCTCTACTCATAAAGCCACAGTCCCATTGGATTAGGGCCCCACCCATATGGCCTCATTTAACCTTAATTACCTCCTGCCTCTCAATACCATGGATTAAATTTCTACCCTTTTAATGCCTCACCATAAGGATTACCTATCAACATGAGTTTTGGAGCAGACATTCAATCCATAGTACATGGCGTGCTCCTTTGTCAGCTGTGGAAAAACAGACGCCAGGGAAGAGCAGGGTCCACAAGCCTCTCTACAACAGCCAAACAGAAGCGACATTTCCATTTCTGTCCCAGCCTGCAACAGAACAATGTATCGTGAAGACCCTAGTTCGGGTACAGTGTCATCTGAATTGAATTAGCCAGGCTCAGAGTCTGACTGTGGTGGAGCTTTGGCTGAAACAGCAGCTAGGCCCAGGCTGGATGAATAGCCACTTTGCAAGCAGAGGTGGTCGTTAATGTGCCGTGTCCTCAACAGAAAAAGAGTCAAATCAGCTCTGGACACTCGGGATCCTGCTGGAAAATCCTGTGCCGTGTGTATACACAGGTACTTTGGATCTCACACAGTTGTAATTAAAACCCCCTTTTTCCCCACTCATCCAAACAATGTGGAGTCACACTACAAGAAAGTGTGTTATCACTCAAATGAGTCCATATGTTTCATACAACTGAAACGCAACATAAAGCCATGAACTGTTAAATACGAAAGTAAAATTGGATGCAGGCACTGGTTGGTTCCCAAGCTACCTAAGTCTCACCTTTCAAGAGATGTGAGCCACAGGTCACAGTTATATACTCAGGGCACAGCCTCAAGATCAAAGCCTTCTGCACTGAAGGAAGTGTTCACAGTCCTCCACACCAATCCACAAGCCACCCATTGTGCCCTCCCATGTCCTTGGTCAGGCCAAGCTATAAAACGTTATGTGTTTGAATGATGTTTAAAAGTGCTCTGTGCAATTAAGTTTTAAAGCAAAGAGGCTGCTTTTCTTTCGGTGTATATATGAAACTCCCCATAAATGTAAAGTCCTTGGGTGTGTTTGGGGGAAGGGATGATTAAAAAGAGCAAAGCTTTTGAAAGGAACAAACACTTCAAAAAGTGAAACCCGAGGTGTTTTTCCCCCCTCATAATATTAAAAATGCCTTTATAGTTGGAAAAAGTCGGTGGATCAAAAATACATATAGCAAAAAGAGCTATACGGACTCCATGTTCACTCATGCCCAATTTGCATCTGCTCTCCAAGGGAAATCCCTGCTTTTTAAGTATAATTATCACGAAAGATTGTAAACTGCCTTCTCCTGGCACTCTGACCTCGTGATGTGAGAACAGGCACTGCTCTTTGTTAACGGTTGGCTCACCAAATCCAGGGCAAAGTTGCTGGCTTGTGGCTATTTATCCTAGCTTTAAAGCATTCCTCCAAAATGGGTTTGTTTGTAAAGCTCTTAGAAAAATGAAAACATAGCCCAGAGACCGATTCCAAACCAAGGCATGTACATGGGTCCACATTGTTCACATGGAAGCTTGGGGGAAGAACAGGTCCTTGCTCAGTTTGTAAAACAGTCTGGGCCCAGCCAGCATGTCTCACACAGCAAGACATTTTACCACAGACAATAGAGTACAATTAGATTCCAGGAAAACAGTGGATTCAGACTGTACAGCTAAACCAAACGGGTCCTTCGAGCACCTCTTAGATATCAATCAGGACACTGCCTATTGGCCTAGTGGTTAGGATGTGACCCTATCTCAAATACCAGGATGTTCATATCCTTAGTACAGAGAAAATTCTGAACTTGCCACTCTGCTCTTGTTTGATAATGTTCCTAGCTTAATAAAATGAAAAGTGCAGGCTACTTTCATTGGTAAAGTCACGGTGTGCCTGGTAACTAATAAAACCATTCACATTATGCAAACATTAGGTCACCTATAGATCTGGTGCCAGAGAGACATGCAAGGTAAATTTAAGGAAGCACAACCCACCACATGCACCATGTTTTTCCTCGTTAACTCTGTTTTTTTAGAGAGAGAGAGAGAGAGAGAGAGAGAGAGAGAGAGAGGAGAGATAGAGAGTGTGTGTGCTTGGAAGCCAAAGGATAGCAGCAGGCGTTGTCTTTAGGCAACTGTCTACTTTGTTTTTGAGACAGAGCCTCTAACTGGGCTGGAACTTGCCAAATAGGAGTAAGTCAAGTTGACTGACTATTGAGCCCCAGGGATCCCATTGTCCCTACCTCTCCAGTGCTGGGAGTACATGTCCAACTCTTCAAAACACAAAACATAAATAAACAAAAGACCCAGGTTCAGGTGACTGAGCTCAGATTTATATGCAAGGCAAGCACTTTACTGCTAGAGCTATCCCAGTCTGGGTTAGACTTTTAAAACAGTAGTTTATGAAGTTCTGTTGGTCAACTTTTAGCAAAAATATCAGTATGCATTCTTCCTGGATATAGAGCTAAGTGGCATGTTTTATGTAAGAACTTAGGCAAACCGAATTGCCTAAAGAGAAGCAGTCACCCTGGTGCGTTGTTGGCTATAAAAGAAAAAAATTTACTCAGTGTCCCATGAAGGGTACTAGCCTGGATGAGACATCTAACATAAAGTTTGTGAATGGGAGATTCTCACCTTCCAAACCTTTTAAAGGAGCCAGCCTCACAATTCATTGGTTTCTTTAGTGTGGAATTGTGTAACCGGTTTTCAGGGTTTGGAAATAAACACAGTTGATTCTTGAGAGCCTGAAGGGGACTACAGACAACAATGTGGGCTGAGGGAGGAGAAGCTAAGTGTGTGTTTGATTCTGACAGGCATCAGATCAAGGGTTTCCTTTCCAAGGGAGCCTGGCAAGGAAGCAACAGCAGATGCCCAGAGAAGCCTGGGTCATGGGATTGGATAGCAGGATCCTGGAACAAGTGCTGAGAAGAGCCAGACTAAACTAAGGGCCCAAATTCCTTCTTTCTCTTTCCTCCCTAATCAACCAGGGCTAGCCTCCAGCAAATCAAGCAGTCCTGGAAGTGGGTGAAGTAATCACCAAATGAATACCATTTACAGAACTCTAGCTCTGGGCTGGGCACTGGGTGTGCTGAGCAAATGTGTTATCTTCAAAATTAAAGAGGACACCAGAAAATGGAAGGATCTCCCTTGCTCTTGGATTGGGAGAATCAACATAGTAAAAATGGCAATTCTACCAAAAGCGATCTATAGATTCAATGCAATCCCCATCAAAATCCCATCAAAATTCTTCACAGATCTGGAGAAGACAATAATCAACTTTATATGGAAAAACAAAAAGCCCAGGATAGCCAAAACAATCATATACAATAAAGGATTGTCTGGAGGCATTACCAACCCTGACTTCAAACTCTATTACACAGCTACAGTATTGAAAACAGCTTGGTACTGGCATAAAAACAGAGAAGTCAACCAATGGAATCGAATAGAAGACCCTGACTTTAACCCACAAACCTATGAACACCTGATTTTCAATAAAGGAGCTAAAAGTATACAATGGAAAAAAGAGAGCGTTTTCAACAAATTGTGCTGGCAAAACTGGATGTCAATCTGCAGAAGAATGAAAATAGATCCATATCTATCACCATGCACAAAACTCAAGTCCAAATGGATTAAAGACCTCAATATCAGTCCGAACACACTGAACCTGATTGAAGAGAAAGTGGGAAGTACTCTACAACACATGGGCACAGGAGACCACTTCCTACGTATAACCCCAGCAGCACAGACACTAAGGGCATCATTGAATAAATTGGACCTCCTGAAACTGAGAAGCTTCTGTAAAGCAAAGGACACTGTCACTAAGACAAAAAGGCAACCCACTGACTAGGAGAAGATCTTCACCAACCCCGCAACTGACAAAGGTATGATCTTCAAAATATATAAAGAACTCAAGAAACTAGACCGCAAAAGGCTAATCAACCCAATTATAAAATGGGGCACTGAGCTGAACAGAGAATTCTCAACAGAAGAAGCTCAAATGGTCAAAAGACACTTAAGATCATGCTCAACTTCCTTAGCGATCAGGGAAATGCAAATCAAGACAACTTTAAGATACCATCTTACACCTGTCAGAATGGCTAAAATAAAAAACACCAATGATAGCCTTTGCTGGAGAGGTTGTGGAGTAAGGGGTACACTCATCCATTGCTGGTGGGAATGCAAACTTGTGCAACCACTTTGGAAAGCAGTATGGCGGTTTCTCAGGAAATTCGGGATCAACCTACCTCTGGACCCAGCAAGACCACTCTTGGGAATATACCCAAGAGATGCCCTATCATACAACAAAAGTATATGCTCAACTATGTTCATAGCAGCATTGTTTGCAATAGCCAGAACCTGGAAACAACCTAGATGACTTTCAATGGAAGAATGGATGAAGAAAGTATGGAATATATACATATTAGAGTACTACTCAGCAGTAAAAAAACAATGACTTCTTGAATTTTGTGTACAAATGGACGGAAATAGAAAACACTATCCTGAGTGAGGTAAGCCAGACCCAAAAAGAGGAACATGGGATGCACTCACTCATATTTGGTTTCTAGCCATAAATAAAGGACACTGAGCCTATAATTCGTGATCCTAGAGATGCTAAATAAGAAGGTGAACCCAAAGAAAAACATATAAGCATCCTCCTGAATATTAACCTTCATCAGGTGATGAAAGGAGACAGAGACAGAGACCCACATTGGAGCACCGGACTGAAATCTCAAGGTCCAAATCAGGAGTAGGAGAGAGAGCAAGAGCAAGAAACTCAGGACCGCAAGGGGTGCACCCACACACTGAGACAATGGGGATGTTCTATCAGGAACTCACCAAGGCCAGCTGGCCCGGGTTGGAAAAAGCATGGGATAAAACTGGACTCACTGAACATAGCGAACAATGAGGACTACTGAGAACTCAAGAACAATGGCAATGGGTTTTTGATCCTACTGCACGTACTGGCTTTGTGGGAGCCTAGGCAGTTTGGATGCTCACCTTACTAGACCTGGATGGAGGTGGGGGGTCCTTGGACTTCCCACAGGGCAGGGAACCCTGATTGCTCTTTGGGCTGACGAGGGAGGGGGTCTTGATCGGGGGAGGGGGAGGGTAATTGGAGGCGGTGGCGGGGAGGAGGCAGAAATCTTTAATAAATAAATAAATTAATTAATTAAAAAAAAACAAAGTGTTTTATGGTCCAGTCCTGACTGGAAGTACAGTCTGCAAAGAAGCCAGACAACTAAGAAACAAATGAAAGCCCCTTTCCTCCCTTCCTCCCTCCTTCCTTCCTCCTTCTTCCTTTCTTTCTTCCCATTCCCTCCTTCCCTTTCTAGGTCCTGGGGCTCAAGCTCAGAACATTAGGCCTTTACCTTCTGAGTCATATAATCTACCCAAACCACATTTAAATGAAGATGGAAAGAACCATTAGGAAGAAAGAGGTCACAGACATGGAGCATCTGATAGCAAAATATTCCAAAGAGAAGGAACTGAATAAAGAATAGAAATGTAACAAAGGCCTTGTAACAAAGACCTGTACCCTGACTGGAGTGGAGGCGGCAGCACTGTGATGAGGCACAGCTCGGGCTGTAGTTTGAAGAGCTGCTCCTACGTCATGGCTTCCGTGGAGTTCAGAGTTCACCTAGGTCATATGTTGAGACTATGGCTGCTAGGTGGCATGGGAGATTGAAGAATGAAGACCCGAAATAGACTCTGAGAAGCATGAGAAAGGGAACCAAGTAGAAAAAAAGACAAGTTTAGCTTGCTAGGCAGGCAGTGGAAGAACCCACCGTGGTTGGATTTACCGAGGATTTGTTTGTCTCACTGTTTATATACTACCTCCTGCCAGGCTTGGACACAATTGATCATTCTGGAGTCAAAGCTGGTTCTGTGAAAAACTGTGGCTTTCCTGAGTGACTGTCATGTCAGGAATTTTAAGAAGCTAATAAAAGAATGACTGCAGAGCCTGCCTGTGGACACCAAGCCAAAGAGCATGGACTATTTGAAACCCAGAGACCAGTATTCATGATGAAAACAAGCAACTGTTATGGAACTGCCATGTCATAATGGAAGACTCTGCAGCCAGAGAGTTTGGGGCAGATAGTTGTGTTGAAAAAATGAGAGCCAGAGTGTGATGCAAGAGATGGGAGGCTAAAGAGATGTGAAGGTCAAGGAACAGAGAGGCCAGATGACCTTCAATACTCCAGTCTGTTCCAGACGTACTTATATATGATCTGTAAACTTTTTACATATTTTTAATTCTCATAAGGCATAAATCCACCTGGGTTGGTGCTTTTGAATGATGTGAGAGCACCACTTTTAGTTTCGTTTTTGGCAACCAGTGTTTCTTGCGCCATGCGATTCTATATTTCTTCCCTAAATGGCCATTAAATTAGTTCCTTCTTTGTTGCACTTCCCCTTTTCACTCCCTGTCTGCTCTGAAGTAAGCCATACCCTTGAGCACCCTCTGCCTGTAGTCCACAGTCTGAACACTGCTATGAAAGGAAATTTTCTAAAATACAGACATGGCCACGTCACTCCCCTAATTAAAATGATTAAATAATTTCTTTTGTGAGAATACAATCCAGAATCATAAGTGTGGCATAGGTAGCCCGTCTCACAATGCTTCTTTCTTTAATAGTCTTTGCTGATAGAGTCATCTTCATTTCCTGGCATTATCCACATTTGTATTCCAGTACTTCTGTGTAGAAAATCTAGAATCTAATTAACTTTTAAAATGTCTTACTGAGTTATATCTGCTAGCTTTAAGAAGTTCTATTCGGTTTATTTGGCATTTACTTGGCATCTAATTTCTATACGCACTATGTTGACATCATAAATTTCCTTATGTGTTTACAGTCTAGCAGACAGAAAACAGGGACCCGATAGCTATGGGAAGGCTAAGCGCCCAAGTGTTGTAGACACTTGAGTCAACTGCCACAGCCTCAAGTGGCAGGAATGGCTCTTTGCTTGATGGAAATCAGTTGTGGCTTTTTGGGATAGTTGTGTGGATACAGAAGAAAATAAACTTCTTTAAAAGTGAATAAAAGTTACAAAGTCATAGAAGAAGGTGAGAGGGCAATTTAAGTAGAGGAGTGGCATCAGTTAGGTCAAGGCAAGTGGGGGAATGGGACCTTGCTGTCTACGTCGAAGCAGGAGAAAGACAAATGTCTGGAAAGCCAGCTGGGGTAGAGTACACAAACTTCTTGGCATTGGGGGCAGTCTATTGAGGGACTGAGGGATTAGGAAATCACTCTCTTAGGTGAACCAAACTTTAAGAAGATGTGCCAGGTATCTAGAGATAATAGGCTGCTGGTTTGTGGAAAGGCTAAAAGCTTGCCAGAGAGACACCAGAAGGAGACCTATTACATTGAAGCGGTAAGAACATGCGAGGAATTCCTGCCCTATGTAAGCCTGTGCATTCACTTGAATGGGGTTTCTCATATATGTGTTGCTTTTGTGTATGTCTCTACAAGTGTGCACGTGTGTGGGGTGAGTGTGCATGTCTCTGTGTGTGGCTGCCGAGGGCAGAGAAGTATGTCTGCCGTCCTGATTCATTATTCTCAGCCTATTCCTTTGAAACAGGGTCTCCCACTGAACCTGGAACTCACTGTTTCAATGATGCTATCTGCTGCCCACTGTTGAGATTATAGACACAAGAGGCCATGCCTAGCCTTTACATGGGTTCTGGAGATTCACATTTGGGTCCTCATGGTTACACAGTAAGAATTCTTACCCACAGAGCTGTCTACCTAGCCCCTCTGTTGCTTCTTTGAAATGCATGTTGTTTTAACTTATTTCTATAGCCTAGCTATGTCTTTGGATTAATGGTTTTATTCTTTTCTCTCCTCCCACTTGGTATGTGACAGCTTCTATTGGATATGGTCGGATCCTCAGACCATGATCTCCAGGAAGCTGCTGCCGGCTGTATATCTAATATCCGCAGATTGGCTCTGGCTACAGAAAAGGCGAGATATACTTGAAATGTGAACCCATACAAACTACCAAATAACAAGGTCAGAAGACAGAGTCAAGAAGCATTTATTAACCAGTCCTTCAAACAGTCTAAACAAAAACCACATAGACTAAGACAGAAATATTTTTCCTCTAAAATTACAAGAATCTTTTTCTTCTATTTTATGAAAAGTAAATATGTAACGAAATATAAAACCAATAAATTTGTGATAATTTTCCAAGAATTTGAGGGTAAATGTATATATTATTTATATAGTTCAACTCCACTTTTGCATCGGCAGTGATTTTAATAAAAACTATAGCTTTTCTCCAGTGTGCGGTTCCAGATGCACCCGTGAATGCCTTCAGAATGCCTCTTCTGCTAAACCGATCTGGCTGTCCTGTGCTTACGGCTCGGTCTGCTTGATCGCTTGCAAACCACAGGAGAGTTCTGAGGAGATGTGCTGATTTCACAAATGATTATTAAATAGGATTCAGCACTAAGCAGCTGCTCTTAGCAAGAGCATTCTGAGGTCATCCCAAACTTCTCCTGTACCATCAAAGACCCAAGACAATAATGACCACATGGCTACATGCAAATCACAAGAACAAGGGGTCCTTTCACTTTGGGCACACCGAGTGTAAACAACGATATGTTTCATCTCCCTCAGAGAGAGTCACCAACGCTTTTATTGAAATTAATTTATGCTGATTTAAGGACAATATTACTGCACATCCAATCACTCAGAATTTCTGAACGGATTTCTAGCACATGAAGTACTTTTTAAAAAGTGGCTACAAAGGATTAGTCGCCCCCTATCAGGCTAAGAAACATTAGAACACACTTTTAAAAATCACATGTGTAACCTCTGTGTTCTGAAATGTTTGGGAACTAACTGTCCCAACCATCTAACGCTCGCCAGAAAAACAGCTTCGTTTGTGTCAGCTCTGAGAGCCAAGGATCTCCTTCAGAGAATGCTTTAGCGAGCGGGCAAGGTCGTTTTATTGAAGAAATATTAGACACCGTATATGTCATCCTTTGGAGAAAAGCATAAACTTAACTGAATTCAATGTAAATAATTTGTACAAAATGAAAAAGCCTGTGCGAGATGAGCAACCGCAGAGGTTCCAGTAAAAAGGCCAGTGCTTCTGGGATTTCTAAAGTCTCAAAAAACACCCATTTTCTTTTCTGCTTTTGAAGGAGAATATAAATGAGAATACTGCAAAGAAGAAAGCAGCATTAATTCTAAGGATTAACTTTAAAGAGTAAAGCGTGCCTGTCAACTTCCAGTTAGATATTTCTAAAGGTTTCACAGTAACTACTTTCGTTTGACAGCATTAAAAATCACCTAGGGCCAGTGAGTTGTGATAACTACAGGAAATGAATGATCGTTAGGTTGTTATTACTACAGTGACCTCAAAAGTTCACCATCAGCTTCGGGTCTTAAAATATTCTTGTGTCGCTGGAATCGAAGGGAAGCAAGATAAAAAAACAATGGTGAAGGGAGGAGACGTGTGAATACTGACAGGAGGATTGCGTTTTATGGTGCTCATAGCATTTGTTTTTATGGTTAACACATGCATAAAGTAAAAGCAATAGAGCCATTTTAAAGATGCCGCGCACTTAGAAATGGATAAAAGCAGTATTCAGATTTTCTTACGTGTTTTCTAAGTAAACAAATCACCAGCAGTGCAGTGCCTTTCAGAATATGATGTTGATCTCAAAGGCCAATGTTGGGCTTACTTTGTGAAATGGGGTTATAGAAAATGCTGAAAAATTTTTGACTAGAAAAATGTCAAAGGCTGTAAAGCACCCTCAGTTTTCAGATGACGTGGATGAGGCTGATCAGCCCCTCCCCTGGTCAGCAAGCATATGCAGTGAAACTACTTGGAGGTTTGATTTTCCCTTCTATGTAGGAGGTTTTTTGATATTTATTTTGTGCTAGCGAAGATTTTAACTCTCTCTGTTTTTTATAATGAGTTTCTTTTTTAGGCTTTATTTTAACAGTATGTATAGAGAACACAATACGCCCTCTGGCTTCTTCAGTTTGGAAGGGGTTTAAGGTGGAAGGAATTTTAATTGGATTTCCTTTGAGAAAGCGTAGCCATGATCTTCCACCTTTCCCAGTCATAATTTACTGTTATCGGAATGACTGGCACTAAAAATAATTTCTTTTTAAACATTTTCTGTGTTCTAAAATTGAATTGACAGTTCTCTTAGGGCACAGCATCTTGAGTTCTGCTTCCTCGTAGACTGGCGTTACTGATGTTTCTCTAAAGCATTCATACAGAACTGAGGGATTATGATTTAAAAATACATGGACAATGCATTCCCACTTAAGAAGGGTCTTGGTTGTTTAGAGGCGTGAAGAAATCCTTTTTTCCCCTTTACTTGATGTATTAGGTCAATAAGATAAAATTTCCCAGTCCAAATAGTTTAAACTCTTTGATTTCATTCCATGAAAATTTGGGATTGGAATAAGCTATGCTCGTTACTGCAATTCATATTAAGAAAATAATGTGTTAAACACTTCACTACTTCAAATTCAACAAACGTTCTCAAACTAATGGTCAAAGTGTACTGAAGAGTAAAAGCAGCACTCTCTTTCTAAATGAGAATAAACTAGAAAGTGCTGGTTCTACTCTGGTGCTACTATATTCAGCTACAGTGTTAGATACTTAAACTATATTGCATAGTTTATTTCTTTCATGGTGGGGTATGTACCGTGATGGAGATATGGAGGCTGGAGGCACCTGTGGAGTGTCTTGGGAAATGTTCTTTAGCCATCAGGTCAAGCAACATGCACCTTTACCTCTTGAGCCAGTATTTCAGTATTGGGTTCTTTTAATCTTGATTAACATGCAGGAGAACCAATAAAATAGATTCCTTATATCTCAGTGAAAGTGTCTATCAAAATAAGAACACCCAGCAAGGCATTCTAAGACTTTATAATTCTGTGTGTTTTGCTCTGCCACATGGTGCCACCATCATGTTCTACCTTCTTAGAGGCCTAAGGCACTGGGACTGATTGATCATGGCCTACAACTAACAAGGTAAACCTTTTCTCTTTAAAATTTAATTTTTCCTAGATACTTGTTGTAGTGCTAGAACGTTGACTAGTAAGCTAGGTATACAATAAAAAGTTAGTTATATGATAACAAGCTAGGTACATGGTAACAGAAATGCAGAGAAGCTTTGGTTCCTTCTTGTGCAGTCCAACCACACACTGAAAGTGTGTCTATGAGTAATAATCCCATAGGAAATTTTTCAAAACAAATAATTAAATTTCAAAGCAGGATCTGAAGCAGTATATATACTGTGAGGGGTTTCATTTGTTTGTTTGATTGATTGATTGATTTTAAGTCATGAGCCTAAGATAATGCTCAGTGGGTAAAGGTGCTTGCTACAAAGCCTGATGACCCAAGTTTACTACTAGGGACCCACATGGTGGAAGAAGAGAACTGAGTCTCACAAGTTGTCCTTTGACCTCCACATATTCATTGTGCCAGGATTCTCCCCACTTCCCCACACACAACCATGCACAATGAATAAAAAGGTTCTATTCTGTTTTTACAAGACTTTAGAAATGAGGGAGGGCTGACTGGGCTAGGAGGGAGATTCACATACATACACAAAACTGCCAGATAACAAAATTAATAAGCAATATATGAGTGTATCTATTTAGTCACAAAGGGAAAAGACCTTGAAATTTATACAGCAAATTATAAACCAGTGAGCATCCTACATGGTAGACAGAACTGATTTGTTTCCTGTTTAGTTTGTGTGCGTGCATGCGTGTGTGTGTGTGTGTGTGTGCATGTAGGTGCCTAAGGAGGCCCAAAGAGGGTGTTAGCTCCCTTGGACCTGGTAGGAGTTGAAGGTGGCTGTGAGCAGCCTTGTGTGAATGCTAAAAACTGAACTGGAATCCTCTAAAAGAGTAGCAAGCACTCTTAATGTCTGGGCCATTTCTTCAGTCACTGAACATCAACTTCAAAGGGGATAGCCTGAATTTACAAACAAAATATAGAGTATATGCATAAAAGAATTGTTTTTCTGATAATTTTTGAGAATTTTACATGAGTACTTGTGTACATTATGTATTTACATCATTTCTACTCTCATTCCTCCCATCCAGCTCCTCTGGTACCCTTCCATCTCCATCCTCTCTCAAAACAATGACCCTTCTTTCATTATATAATAAATAATAATTATTTATATTTTATATTTTTACATTTAATATGAAATATTAATGTATGGAAACATAATTCATATGTAACATTGGATGTGATTTAAATTTTTAAATAATTTATACTATTTAATTAATAACACAGCGTCATGAATACTTCTAGTGCTACTCATATGTACATGTGTTTAGGGACTGCATAACCTACTCTGGAAGAAACCTGACTCTCCCTCTCTCAGAAGCCACTAATTGCCTGTAAAAAGAATTGAAATGTTGAAAATAGCAACTTTACCATGTGTGAAAATCTCAAAAAAATACCCTGTAAATAAATAAAAGATCTCTCTCTCTCTCTCACTCTCTCTCTCTCTCTCTCTCTCTCTGTGTGTGTGTGTGTGTGTGTATGTGTGTGTGTGTTTCACTAATCATGTCATGCTTAGTTTTTAAAAATATTTTTATGGCCAGATGTTGGTGGCACACACCTTAATCCCAGCATGTGTGAGACAGAAGCAGGCAGATGTCTGTGAGTTCAAGGCCAGCATGGTCTATAGAGTGAGTTCCAGGACAGGCTCTAAATCTTCATAGAGAAACTCTGTCTCGAAGAGAACCAAAAAAATAATTTTATGAATTCTTTAAAGATTTCATATATTTGTATCATATTCACCCCATCTCCTCCCCTTACCACTTCCCAGATCTACCCCCAACATTGTGCGCTCTTATTTTAGTCTATGACCCAATAAGTCCAATTTGTGCTGTTCATATACCTCTGGGTATGAAGACATTCCCTGGAGCTATCTACAAAACATTCATTTGGAAGAGTTTTAAATCACAAAACTGGCTTAGTACAACTAAGACATCCCAAAGTGGTCAGACTCTTAATTTTGCCATTTATTTGTCTTATAGTTAAACTTAGGTATTCACATACATTCTGTAATAAAAGGCTGCAGGTCCCCAGTGGCAGCAGTGGGCAGTGGGCCATGAGACCGCTCCACAGGTCCCTGAGGCAGCAGGATCCCAAGACCATGGTGGGCCATGAGGGCCAGTGGGTCCTAGGCACAGAGTCACATGTGGGTGAGAGACTGAGATGGGTAGGCACGCCACGAGACCACACTGCAGGTCTCCGAAGGCAGTTGGTCCTGGGCAGGGAGCCAGGTGGGTGAGAAACAGAAACAAGGATAGGCACGCCATGTAGAGTGAGGTTGGATATTTATTTAGTGGGTTATGGAGGGGAGGTGAAAGAGGAAAGGGAAGAAGAAGGAAAGGGAAGAAGAACAAAGAGAGAGAAACAGAAAGAGAGGGAGAGAGAGAGAGAGAGAGAGAGAGAGAGAGAGAGAGAGAGAGAGATGTAGTAAGAGGTGCGGGCTGCTTTTCGTACTTCTCGGCTCCTGGCCACCCAAAATAATCACATGGAGATTTGTATTAATTAAATTGCTGCCTGTCCCATTAGCTCTAGCAGCCTTTTGGCTAACTCTCACATCTTGATTCAACCCATTTCTAATAATCTGTTTGCCACCACGAGGCCGTGGCTTACCGGGAAAGATTCAGCACATCTGACCTGGCAGCTTCATGGTGGGCAGCTCTCTCTCACTCTGCTTTCTTCCTTCCAGAATTCTGTTCTGTCTTCCCCACCTACCTGAGTTCACCCTGTCAACTAGGGCAAGGCAGTCTCTTTATTTAACCAATGAAAGTAACATGTAGACAGAAGACCCTCCTACACCAGAGAGAGTGGGGAGGGGAGAAGGGGATAGAGGAGGGGAGCCATGGCAGCAACTGCCTCTTGGGGAGAGAAACAGAAAGGAAAAGAGCTCAGACTGGAAGCTGAAGGAAGATCTGCCTCCCTCAGAAGTCGACAGGGGAGAGAGTGGGAGGGGTTTGTCTCTTAAAGAGACAGGACAAACCATTGCACATTCATTCATTCACTTTCTGTCTCTCTGTCTCTCTCTTGAATCTCAGGTTACCTCATATTGACTGTCTAGCTGAGGGTGACTTTGAACCTCTAAACCTCCTTGCTCTGTTTTCCTTGTGCTGAGATTACGAGCATGCAACCACATCCAGTGTGTGTGATGTTGGGGACTGAACCCCAGGCTTCGTGGATGCTAAGTCAGCACTCCTGCCAAGCAAGCTACACATCCATCCCTGAACTCTATTTTAATATCATGGAAGAATGTAACTGTGAAATAACAAGAAGGATCCCTGACAGATCACTCAAACAATGTTGTTGTTTTAGTTAAGAGAAAATGATTTTGACTGATTTTGTTTATTCTGTAGATATCCCACATAAACAATATTTTGTTGGCCTCTTAAATATTCTATTGATGTATATTATCAACCAAAATATACAGACTATAGAGCATATCTAGGAAGGCCCGAAGACTCCATCTTCCTTTAAGATATGGTGGGTTTGCTTTCCACTGCTTCATTGTGCTCAAATTGCTTCCTCAATCCTCTCTCGTCCCAACTTTTGTTTTCTCCACTCTAACCTCTGCATCTCATTTCCATTCCCATTTTCTCTGACAAAAGACTTCTTCAGTTCTAAAAGTATTGTATGCTTTATTTTGTGTAATTGAGAGATGTAAAATCAGTATTTCAATTTTGTTTCTGTTGTAATCACCACAGCTGATTGGAAATCACAAGCAAGATGAACTTCTTGTGTTCCTGATCCACGATTTTCAAAGTTTCAGATAAAACCAACACATTCTTTAGTGAATCTGTCAGGACAAACACGAGCTATTCTCTCTCCACCTTATGCCATCTTAACCTGTTAGCTGCAAAGAGAGATACTTTCAGTATATTAGGACGGCTTGTGTAGACTTTTAAGGCTCTAAAGGCTTATCCTGGCTATCTTATCCATAAGGATTACTTTATAAATGTGTGTTTGTGGATGTGTGGAAGATAACTGATGCTTAAAAGCTGAGCGGTGGTGGCGCACACCTTTAATCCCAGCACTCGGAAGGCAGAGGCAGACAGATCTCTGTAAATTCAAGGCCAGCCTTGTCTATAAGAGCTAGTTCCAGGACAGTCTCCCAAGCTACAGAAAATCCCTGTCTCAAAAATAAAACAAACAAAAAAGGGGAAAAAAAGCAACTCTTAATCACTCTAGGAAAAAGACTGGTTGAGGCCAAAAGATATGTTAGCAATTACAGGCTTCAGCATCTACCAGAACGAGATCCGGCAAGTAATCCAAATCAGAGAAAGGCAGTAAGAAGGTAGGTTTTGACTTTGTTCCTTGTTGGTTTTTTTGTTTTGTTTTGTTTTTTGCTTTTTGTTTTTTGTTTTTTGGTTTTTTTTGTTTGTTTGTTTGTTTGTTTTTTTTTTTTTTAAATACTACTGCTATGATGCCAAATGGCTTTCATCCTCCATGTCTGGGAGAACAAAGAGGTACAGATTTTGGAGACTGGAGAATACAAATAAATGGCTTCTCCCTGTCAGCCTGCTGTTACTGTTATTCAAGAGAAATTCATATTCAAATATAAAATGTATCAGATATATTGGCTTTCTGGTTCCCAGTGCTCATAGAAGGTAGAATGCATAGAATTTGTCCTATTATTTCTGGCTTATTTCATCTAGCACAATGAATTACAGACTCTCCCATATTGTAACATGTGTGCAGATTTTCTTCTAATACAAAGCTGAGTAATATCCCAGTGTGTGCATAAAACACATTTTGTTTACTTCTTTGTCTATTGATGATCTCAGTGGCTGGTCCCAGCATTTGGGCTATTGTGAATGGCTGTGCATAAGTACACAATTGTCTATTTAGGTCTTTTGGTTATATACCAGAATTTCAACTGCAGTTTGGAAATGTTGCTAGTGAATAGTTCCAGGTTCCTAATGCCTTTTTCAAAGAATTGATGTGCACAGATTACAAAGCACAAGGAACTTATCCAAAAGAAAAGTGATAGCACAGATCAGATGCACTACAAGAGCCCCCTGATGAGGTTCATGAGGAGAAGGAGAAGTTGGTTGCAAACAGGCATGGTATAGGTGGGTCTTTTTTGATTGGCAGGTTTGGGTTGCATAAGTCTTTTTTTTTACTGTGTATACCCTTTCCCATGGTGCATGTGATTTTAATCATATGCACATACAATTACACACAGGCATAAGATGGTCAACAGAGAAAATATGGAGTTTCCCTGAAAGTTCACTTAGAGAAACAGTTGCCTAACTGCTATGCACCCACAACTGGCTCAGGCTGAATTATTACCCTTAGTTCCTGGATATGTTGCAGGATGTTTTGAGCAGAAAAGGGACAATAAGAAAAAGTTTCTAAGGGTGGAGCTGCCTTTTACATTGTTAGGAGTAGGGTGTATAGGCAGCTTGATGCAGGTAAAGGTGTCAGGCTAATAAATGCATTGTTAGTAGGTGTGGTAGTAGTAGTAGGTAGGAGGTGGTATAACCTAAGTCAAATGAAATCTCATGTTACTAAACTACACCTGTGCTTGCCTGTGTCCGGAATAGTATTTTTTAAAATGAGCTATTCAAATCTACAATAAAAAAAAAGATACTTTGGAGTGTTCTTACCAGCAGTGTCAGTAAATTTGAGATAAACCCACACACAAAGTCTATGTGGGGCTCCCTACTAAACATGTCAATGGTTTCACATTTGCTGACTCGTTAGACAAGAGCCCCAGTGAGTATTGTCCCTCCAAGAGTCACGTGCTGAATCCGCAGTTTCAAGATAATGGAATTAAAGCTTGGACCTTTGAAGAGTGATTAAGGTTGGTACCCTTATAAAAGAGGCTCTGGGGAGCCTGCAGACTCTCTGCCCTTTTGTGTAGGAGAACACATGGAAGGCACTATGCCTTGGCAAGGAACCCTGACCAGACACCAAATCTGCTAGGGCTTCATTGGCAGACCACCCAGCTTTCAGAACTGTGAGCAATAAGTGTCTGTTGTTTATAAATTCTGCAGCCTAAGGATTTTGTTGCAGCAGCCTGAGCAGATGCCCACTTAAGCAACTGCAGTCGGGCTAGTCTATCTTTATTTCCCAGATGCCCTCGGAATGCAAAGTAGGCATTTAAGAAAGTATAGTCTTAGTTTGGGAATGACAATAAAGTCTCACAACAAACTCACCAATTAACCAAGATGTCCTAAAACACCACTGGAACCCTCATTGTGTGACAGTTACATGGTCCTAAAGGATACGAGCAAGGTTTCTGCAACTCTTGTGTACAAACTGGTACGTTCCTTATTTTTTAAATTCATCTATCATCTATCTATCTATCTGTCTATCTATCTATCTATCTATCTATCTATCTATCTATCTATCTATCTATCATCTCTCTCTCTCTCTCTCTCTCTATATATATATATATATATATATATCGTATATATTTATTTACCTAATCTATTTTTATTGGTTTTCTTGTACTAAGAGAAAAAGAATCCAGAAGCCAAGAGCCTCTCCAAGGCCTGTGCTGCGTCTCAGAGTGACACTTCTTTGGTGCAAGGTGAAAGTCAGTGTCTGTGCAGTTTGTACGATGATGTAATGCAAACTGAAAGGCAGGCGGCTCTAGATGAGGACAACCCACTTGCACAAGCCGTTGTGTGCTTTTACAGTCTTCCTTCCCACATCACACCTTTCCATTCGCAAAGAAACGTGTCCCAGCCAAGCCGAGACCTGCCTGAAGACTGTGCATAGAGAATGTCGTAGTCAGACCCCAGGTTTGCCGCTAAAGAGATGCTGTGTGGGGAAGGGGGGCTGTTTTATGTTTTTGATTTTCCCACATTTCAACAGCTCTTCTTAATCTTCAGTGCAAGGGGTAAAACATTAAGAGATCACTGCAATTATTCTGTCTTGTTTGAAACTGACACTGATGTAAAACAGAAGACAAGCAAGTGCTTTTTAATCTGTGAGGTCAGTTTGTTTGGGCTGTTCCTTAAACTGAACTAATTATGAACTAAAACAACAAACTGGAAGGGGTAAGGGAAAGGGGAGTGTTTTCGTCTCTGCTTATGTGTTGTGAATGTGTGGGACAGATGTTTGAGACAGCTGTGGTAAGCCAAGACTCATGGTCTGTCTTCTCAGAGTCCTAACACAGCTCCTGCTCAGAAGGCCTGTCAGAGCCAGACTGACTTTCCTGATCTGTGGCCAACATTCTCCTGTGTTGATAATATGTTCACACCTTCCTCAAAGCAGGCACGGGTCTTACTTTTGCCCTTTCAGCAGAGGATTTTTGTTTCAGAAAAAGTGTGAAAGATTCCCTCAGAAGTACCAGAAAAAGCCTCCTTTCATTCCTGTTTATCATGCAGTCCCAGCATCCAGTAACAGAACTGACATGTCCATGGCTTCTCTTCCCTCCATCCACTCTCATTTCAACCCTGGCCAGGTATTCCCTCCACTACTCTCATTTAAATATACTCTACACATGCTCTGATATATATGTAAAGATCATATATACCATATGTATATATTTACATGTGCATATATATCAAAGTATATGTATGTATGCTCAGGATATATGTATCTATTCACATACATTTACCTAGAGGTGAAAAGACTGTGTAACTTCCTTTAAGATACATAGGCACGTGGACCCTCTCTGCACTTAGCTCACTTGATCCAACGCTGCACTCTCAGCATTCCTTCCTTCTCTCCAGTTCTGTCCTCCTTTAACCCTCTCTGTGAGGAGGGCATTGTTACGGTAACTATGGAGAGAGACAGACAGGTCATGTTTCCTGACTTAAGCCACCCAATGATCCCTTTGGAAGCAATGATACTCTGTTGCTCACAGGCATTCTGCAGAGCCGGCTGCTGCCCACTGTTGGGCTCTGGAGTCAATGACTAGTACCATAGTGGTGCCTGGAATCCTTCTCATGGATCCTAGTCAAGAGTTTCCTGTCCATTTGGGAATGGTGGTGGTGTGCACTTGCCATTCCAGCATCAGGAGGCTGAGTCAGGGGAACTGAGACTTCAAGGACAACTTGGGATAGACTATCTTAAAAAAAAAATAAAAGCAAATGCACACCAAACACACAAACACACAATAACAAAAAGCACAACTAATGGGCTGGAGAGATGGTTCAGGGGTTGAGAGCACTGGCTACTGCTATTCCGGAGGACTCAGGTTCGATTCTCAGCACTCTCATGGCAGTTCACGACTGTCTATAACTCCATTCCAGTTCCAGGATATCCGACGGCTGCTCTGTCATCCTCGGCTGCCAGGCATGTGCGGGGGACGAATGCCCATACACATAAATAAAATTTAAAAAGAAGCAAACAAAGGAGGTCAGCACCACAGAAATGTTTCTCCTTACAGCTATCTGACCCTAGGACTTCAGGCTCTTCTTAGGTCTGGGCATTCTCATTGTTGTACACCCTCCTAAGAGTCCAAGAAGTGTTCTCACCCATACTGAACCATGCCTAAGGACTTAAGTGGCTGCCCTGAGCTTATTGGTCAGCAGTCTTCCTCAGTCTTGCAGAGTATGATGCTTTCTCTGAGAAGCTATCCTCACCCACTTCTCATTTCTCCGAGCTCCAAAGTGGACCAAACTCTCAGGCACAGTCTTACTTCCTTCTGTACTTGTATTCTTGTACATTTCCTTCCCCAACAGAGGGATTTAACCTTCCTCTGTGTGGCAGAAATTCTTTTCAATAGCTTTCTGTCTCTTTCACTGAGACACATACTGCAAAATTTGCTTTGACAAGAAGTCAAAGAAACCTACTGTATCCTGAGAGTCCAGTTTGGTAGATTACTATTTGTGTGCAGGCATGACTTTGAAAACACAGTTCGAAATTCCAAGCTGAGCAGAGAGAGCTCTTTCTTCTTGGTGCCATTCTGTCTTCTGTTTCTGGAAAGGCATTGTCTTCACTTCAGTCTTTTGGCTTAAACAAAGGAAAGGTCTCAATGGCTGAAAAACACCCAAGTAACCAATCAAATAACAACAACAACAATAATGGAGTCTAGAACTAGTAAGGAGTAAGAATACATCATATGGCATGTCAAAATACCATCTCCTGCCATCAGTCAAGCTAAGGATGCCCCACTCGAGTGTGAGGCTTGCTTTCCCACTTCCACCAGCACAACTCTTTGCTCCTTTCCCTCTGGTATTCGCCTTCTGCCTGCTTTGCTGCTGTCTGGCTTTGCAGATTAGTTGGTGTAAATGGCTTCTCCTTTGGAGGCTTAATGAAGGGGAAATTAACTGTTTTCTAACACTGCAGCTGAACTCAGCACTAGTCTTTCCTCAGCATTCTTGCTCCAATGAGAACCAACTAAAATGCACAGCATTGCATGCAGAAGCCGTAAACTCTGTCAGCTGAAGTCAGCTTCTGCTAAAGGGATGTGCTCTGGTTGCTAAAGTCATGGAGGATGGGTTGCAGTGCTCTGCTTACTTTCTTCAGGAGAAATTTTATAAAATTGGCTTAAGCCACAAAGAGTGATTCCAGTGGCTTCCAGAAACCCTAAACTCGCGTATGACCTCACTATCTTGATCAGCTACATTTTCAGCTCTCTCTGTCTCACATCTTGCAAGTGGGGATATGTTATCCTTCTCGTCATTGTTCCTGTGATCTTGATTATATAAGGCAGACCCTTTCTCCCTGATTTCCCGCAAATGACACTTGCCATGAGTAGGAAACATTAAGTAACCATGTTAGACTCCATCTTAATGTCTGTCTTCCCATCCAAGTTTTTCCTCATTGTCAATGCACTCTACCCTCATTGCACTAGTTACTTTACTTGCTGTGACAAAATATCCTGCCGAAACAACTTAGGGGAGGGTGTTTTTCTAGGTTCACAGTTTTGGGGTATTTCACACTAATGTGCCAAGGAAGGCTTGGCAGCAGGATCAGCTCAGTTGGTGTTGATGGGAGCTTGAGGCAGCTCGCCAGATCACGGTAGCAGACAAGAAGCAGAAAGCCTGGACATGAACCCAAGGTGAATACAATTTTTAAAGCCCCTCTCAGGGACCCATTTCTGCTAGTTAGCTCACAGTTCCTATTGGCTCCAAAGCAAAGCTGCCAGGAGAGACCAAGTATTCAGCTTATGTGCCTGTGGGGAGCATTTTGCATAGTGCTGTCCCCCTAGACTAAAATGTTTCTGTGTCAGTTAGCTCTTGCTTAGTCCACCACTAACAGTCATTCCCTCAATTTGTGATCTTGCTGGCCAGCAACTGGGACTGGATGCCACCTACCTGAATCTGCTGTAGACTGCCCCCCACTTTTGCTAGGCTTTCATGTTGTCGCTACAGGATAACTGTGCCAACCTACACCTGATCCACTAGTCTCTCATCCTCTAGCCGGCCAGGCTGGGCATGTGGAGTTGGAGCTAGGTTCTCATGAATCAAGCAGCAGCATGCAGAAGTTCCTAAAGAATGCCACACACACTCTTTCTTCTGCTGCCTTAAGTCAGCCAAAGCAAATACCAAGACCTTCGTGACCGGGAAAAACCATTTGTATAAGCATGTGTGTACAAGTAGACATCATAAAACATGAAATTACCTTGGCTTCTGGGATTATGATCATAGTTTCACTTTTTTATCTTTCTATTTTTATTTTAATTTAGAATGTTTTAAGAATTTCATATATGAGTACTGTTAGATTGGGATTGATGGGGACAATGAGGAAATGAGGAAAAGAGAGCAGCATTTCCAAAAGCAGAATTATTCCTTTAGTTAGAACAACTGAAGGGTACCAGTCTCACTCAGAAAGTAGGGACCCTGTGCACACGGCTCAGGGAGCTTGGGGGTTTAATAGGGTAGAAAAGGGGAACTTTGGGGATGGAAGACTCCATCTACAGTCTCAGTGTGATGAATGCCAATGGAGGTGTGCTATTCATCACATGGCATTGGGGGTCTGCCTATCAGAAGTTACCTGGATTCTGACAGCCTGCAGGTCCTCACAGTCAAGTCAACTTTCTATCATCTGGAGCACTTAGCCCACCTGGGGTTTTTAGGTCATCAACCCTTTAGATAACATCATTTCTACCCACTCACTGCCCTTCTAATTCCTGCTATGTCCCCTGCACCTCCCTCTTAAATTCATGATCTCTTCGTCTAGTATTGTTGTTACAGATGTATAATCCATATATATGTAACATATATGTAGGAGTCTCATGTTGTGTAAGAGTCTACTTAGTGTTGCTCTTGTGTACATGTGTTCAGAGCTGACCACCTGAGACTGGGTAATCTATAAGAGGGCTTTTTTCTGGGAAAAAAAAAACAGATTTTTTTCCTCCTTGAGCAATCATCTCTACATCTAGGGTTGAGGCCTCATGGATTTCTTCCTCAACTATATTGGCATGTCTACTTGTGTAGGTGACCAGACTGTTGTAAGTTCTTGGAGACATCACTTCTTTTTTTTTTTCTTTTTTTGGTTTTTGAGGCAGGGTTTCTCTGTAGCTTCAGAACCTGTCCTGGAACTAGCTCTTGTAGACCAGGCTGGCCTTGAACTCACAGAGATTCACCTGCGTTTTCCTCCCAAGTGTTTGGATTAAAGGCATGCACCATCACTGCCCTGTGGGGATATCACTTTTTATTTTTTAACATGTTATTGGAATGTCCTTAATTTTCCTTTATTTTCATGTATTTTCCCATGGAATTACATGAACACACACTGTAACCCCTTAATATGTGATGAGATGGGTTTTCTGCTACTTTGACATTTGCTAGAGAAAAATGGGCCAACCAAAAACTGAAATGAATTTTAACATGCACCAGAAGCAGATGGCTTGTTGCAAAATGCATCATCAGACAAAATTCCTTTTAATTCAATTTTTAGTAGTGGTAGAATCACTGAAGAACTAAGAAAACTGAACCTTCTGCGAAAGTCATAATATTTTTTTTAAGTATAGCATTTCTTTCCTAAGGAAAAGGAAAGAAGCTGATGAGGAAAAAATAATCAGTTCTGGGAAAGTAAATTCCAACAAGTGCAAGGCATTGGCAAGGGAGAAGAAAAGAAAGAAAAGAAAAGAAAAAAAGTATCTGACGAGAAGATAGAAGTCGTTGGAGTTGGATGCTCTTTAAACAGACAATCTTGGCAGGTGGACAGACTGGCAGAAAAGTGCAGGGCAGGCAACAGGATGCCAAGTTTGCAAGGCAGGGCTCTGCAGAGTCCTCAAAGGCAAGTTAAAAAACTACAAAAAAATATCTAGCCAGATCACCAAGGATGAACAAAAAGAGGGGGTCCAAAGGTGTAGAGACCACATCAAAGGGAAAAGATGGTGCTGTGTGGGGAGACATAAGAAAACCAGGAAGCTCTTAACCAAACATTAATAAAAACCAAGTGATGGCTGGCAGTCGGGGGTGGAACCACTCCTGCATTCTAGATCATCTGTCTGCTGCTGCCTGCTCTGCACTCGGTGTCAACAAAGGTACTTCCAATTGCAAATAGAAATTTTGATTCGAAACGAGATTTTTATTCAATTTGCTGTTGGAACAAAGAGACTGGCACATGCTAAACATGCATGATACCCTCCCCCACCTCAAGCCACACCACTCCAGGCCCCTCAAAATAACTTTTTAAAGTAGTGGAGATTTACTGGCTCAGGTGTATGCAAAGATCATAGTCAAATTGACCTTTGGGAAGTCTGATTGGGATTTGACTTCTATTCTGAAGTGTTCTTGGCTCTGCCTGTGGTTATGGAGCATACCTTATTTTATACTGCTTCATTATGTAGAGTTTGGGGTCCAGGTTTCATACAGACGGAGAGGTTGGAGCAGCCCAGCCGGAAATCAGGCAAAACAACCCAGGATGTCTTTCTAATAGTTCCTCTGTTCATTAGCATTTTAATCCATAGTGTGTTTTCTCACTTGAGGTATTGTTGTAGTGATAGTATTCCTGGGGATACATGAACAAAAGTTTCCTTGTCTCAGATAGAGAACTAGCAACAAGTCAGAGTAAAGGTATCACCAAATTCCAACTTAAGCAACCAGTTTGTTGGGATTACTTACCCAAGTATGCACAGTTCACAGGGCAGTTCGTCACCAAAAGCCACCCAGAGTGGTGACATGCAAAGGATGAGACCCTAGTGTAGTTGACACTTTCTTGGGACCACCAACCAGCTTCCATATAAAGACATGGGGACTTATTACTAATTATGAATGTTCGGCTTTAGCTTATACTTGTTCCACTAACTTTTAACTTAGTTTAACCTTTTTCTATTCATCTACATTTTGCCTCATGGCTTTTCACCTTTCTTTCTTTTTGTATGCCCTACTTTGCTGCTTTTTCCATGTCTGTCTGACTGGCCCCTGGCATCTCCCTGGCTTTCTATCATCTGGAGCGCTTAACCCACCTGGGGTTTTTAAGTCATCAACCCTTTAGATAACATCATTTCTACCCACTCGTTGCCCTTCTAATTCCTGCTATGTCCCCCATACCTTTTTCCGAGACTAAATTCTTCCTCCTGCTTACTCTCCCTGCCCAGAAGTTCTGCCTTTACCTCCTACTTCTCTATTAGCCATTCAACTTTTTATTGGACCAATCAGGTGCCCTAGATAGGCAAAGTAAAACAGCAACACATCTTTACATAGTTAAACAAATATTCTGCAACACTCTAGAACTCTTCCACATGACTCATAAGCAGCTCCAGTAATCAGAGAATCTGTTTTACAACCCTGCGGAAGAAGGAGCTTTGTGAAAACACATTTCAGGGACTTCCTGAGACTCCTGAGCTGTTTGCTTTCTGGGTATTAATGAGCCTCCCCTTAGAACTTTTGGAATCTTAAGGAGCTTCCCTTCAGTATAGAATGTTTCCATGCTGAGAAAATTGCTACACAGCAGGCATTCATTGTATTTTTATAGATAGAATATATCGCACACTTAACAAACTAATATAATATAAACATAACTTTTATATGCACTGAAAAACAACAAAAATATGCACGTCACTTCTTTGTGACAAGCAAACCCATAATGTAATGGTTTGATTCTAGAATGTTCCCCCACAGGTTCATTTTAAAATATTATTCTATCTATCTATCTATCTATCTATCTATCTATCTATCTATCTATCTATCTATCTATCATCTATCTATCTATCATCTATTTATCATCTATTTGTGTGTGTGTATGGTTGCACTGACACATGTGCAAATATATACATGTGTTTGTGAGGCCAGAAGTTAATATCATATGTCTTTCCTCTATGATTCTTCATCTGGAGCTTACCAGACTGGCTAGCCAGCAAGTTCCAGTGTTCTACCTGTGTCCACTCCTTCAGCACCAGAATAACCATACCTGACCTGGTGCTGAACCTAACCTGAGGTCCTATGCTTTTGACAAGCACTCTACTGACTGAGCCATTTCCCCTGCTTCAGTCTTATTGGCTCATGTTTTGAATGTTGTTTTCCAGTGGGTAGCACTGAGGACCATGGAACCTTCAGGAGACAAGGCCTAGTTAGTGGAAATAAGTCTCTTGAGGTGGTCCTTAGAAAGTTATGGCACAACCCTCAGCCCTGTCTGCTTTTTACTTCCTTACCCACTGTCCTGTGAACACTGGTACCATGTGCTCCTGACACCACGTAGGCAGAGCTGCCATGCCACGCCTTCCTCTCTAGGACAGACTGAAATCCCCAGTACATGAGCCAATACAAGTGTTGCCCATCGTAAATTGTGTCTACCAGCTGTTCTCATCACAGAGATGTGGAAGTAACTAATGCATGCAATCTCAAGTGTGATTATGCATAGCTTCATTCTCAGATGCCATTCCTCATGGTTTCAACACAGCTACACAATTCAAGTTTTCATAGCCTCACCTCATTCCCAGCATGCTCCTCTCTTCCAACCACACAGAAAACTGCCTGGACCTCCCTGAGCAGATCTGGGGCATTACTAGACATATTGGCTTAGGCCTGGGTGTTCCAGCTCTAAAAAAATAAGGACTGGGTACTAAGTTAGGGGTTGATTTCAGTGGATTTGCTTGGATCATTTGGAGACTAAGACACGGAGGCTGATCTCACATGACTGGGATATGGCTGTTGCCTTGTGAGAAGAACCTGCTACTGACAGAACCAGTCAGGGACATACCTTGAGTGGCCTGGACTGTGAAGAAGCATCAAAAATACTATCTCTTTCAAAGTCTCCTCTAGAGTTAAAAAGGCAAAAATGAGCCCAGTCCTAGCCGACCGTGGCAGGTTTGAGAATGATTCTCCAGGAAGGAAACTTATCCTAAGTCTCCCACACGTACTTCTTAAAGAAAAGTAGGAGTTGCATACACCTGGAGTCTAGGTAGATGGTGGCTTGCAGCCTTGGTCCTTGCCTGACTGGATCACTGAGCGCCTGGGAAGTGAAGGCTGTCCCACACTGGATCCTTGAAAGGCCAAATGTTCCTGTACTCACAGTTCACTTCATTGTGAAGCCAGTGCTTCCTCATGTGATTATTTTCTGAATAAATCAGAATTTTGATGAAATTTGATGGGGGAATATAAATGTGTGGGATACATTGTATGCTCCGGAGCAAACTGACTTTTGCTCTGGAAAGGATAATTTCAGTATTTTTTCTATAATTACTGCCCTTGATGTCTGAAATTTCTAGAAAAACATTTTAACCTCTTACCGGAAATTACTAGAGTAAGCTTTTAAATGTCATCTGAGAATAATTCTGCTTACGTCATCAAATATCATGAGTATAAAGGGGTTGATATATGAAAATGAGATAGAATAGTGCCCACCATATCTAATAGAGTCTTATTATATTTCATATATATATATATAATCCTGTATGTATATATATATACATACAGGATTATTGCATTCTATGATATGCTGTCATTATGGCTCCTTTTGTATTCCACACTTAGTCTTCAGTCTAGACCCAGGAGGCTGGCACTTAGCATCCCATTTTACAGAGGTAGTACAGAAGGGGGTGATATATCAGGTTTTGGTTTCCTCCCTCCTCCCTCCCTCCCTCCCTCCCTCCCTCCCTCCCTCCCTCCGTCCCTTCCTTCTTTCCTTCCTTCTTTCCTTCCAGCTTGAACCTGGGCTAGGCAAGGATTGTGTCTCTGAGATACAGCCCTGACCAAAGTTTGTCGCTTAGATTTAAGGGTATTAAGGCAGGAAAATGTTGTTATTGTTAAGTGGCTAAAGATTTAGACTTTAAAAAAACCTGAAATTCGTTGACAGCTTTTACAGCAAATGTAAATGAGAAACTAGCGCTGCTACTCACCTTCAGTCAAAGCAAGCTTTATTTTCCAGACCCTTCTATCTTCTGTCTTCCAGTCCCTTCCTTTTTCTATTTTTAGTTGAGAGATTGCATAGTAATATAGCAGATAAGCTCAAATATTCAGCATTTAGCAAGTAATCACAGACATCTATTAAGGAAAAGAATGGATGAAGCATGGCATTGGTTCACAAATAAGCAAAAACTTACAGCAAAGACAGAAGTAATTCACAGTATCACCACCAGGCCAATGGCATGTGTAAACTGGGGAGGGTTGGAGGCAGCCTGAAGTAGAAGTGAAGACTAGGAAAAGTTGTCAGCTGTCTGTCAAGAGTGTAACAGAATTGCTGCATTCTAAAGTGGGAATAAGTGGCAGGAGATGAAAAAGTTTCTTTATGACACAGTTTTGCAAACTCTTCTGCCATAGAGCAGTGAGTCCCCGAAACTCCCTCAGTTGAGGGTTGGTGCCATCACTTCAGCTGCTTATCAACACTTCACAATTTGGTTGGATAATCACTGAATATGTGCTAACATTTACACTGCATCATTGGCATTTATAATACATCAATTTCTCCTACATTTCTAAATGGAACTGTTGCAGAATATAGATTATACTTTTTTAAGTTATAAGGGTAAGCAGCAAATAAAATCAAACTGGGCAAACAAAAATAAGCAGCAAAATAAACTGCAAGTAAATTGAGGACAGGTGACAGAAGAGGTGAAAGGAAAGATGACAGCTCAGGACCCTCGGCCACGTACTCGTCACAGAGGACAGAGGGCATGTGATAAGATACAAACACAAGAGACAGGGGATGAAGGAGAGGAGAGGAACAAGGGAACCAAGGAGTGCCACTGGATGGAGGGTAGACACACATGGTACAAAGGAAAATGGTAGTTTACAAAGATCCAAGCAGAAACCACATGTTAGGATGAGCTGTTTAATTTTAATTGGGCATGTTCATTAGGTGAGCCAAAGGGAGTTTTTGATTGCTGGACTGTGATATTCAGCCTCAGAAGGAAGAAGTGGCCAAATTAAGGAATAGACCTTGGTGACTAGCTTTAGAAATGTAGTCTAAGGCAGAGGGAATGAGAGAGAAGGGCAAAGCCTGCCAGTGCCATGCTTGAGTGGGCTAATTGTAATATAAAGTTGGGGGCATCACCCCAGTCCTTAGCATTCATCTTTGGGGTCCTAATGGAGCACCAATGGAGTGAAAGCTCCACCTCAGGCCCCCTCTCCCTGGGAGTTGCCTTGGGCCGGACTCCACCCCCGGGAAAGCCTGTCAAAAGCTGACCCCTCCCCAGGTGGTCTCTGAGTTTTGCAGGTCTCTCCCTCTCTTCCTCCCGGCTCCCCCTTCACCCATGCCACCCGAGAACGCTATGTTCATTAAATGTGGGCATCTTTGATTTGGTCTAATCTGGTCTGATTGGAATTATTTTGCGTCAGCAGAGAAGCTCTTTTTAAGATTTTACCTAACACTCATGCCACTTCAGTAAATTATTAAATGAACATAAATGGACATACGACTTTTTACAGAGTTATAAAAAGACTCCGAGTCCAGTTGAACTTCTATTCAGTTTATCTAATGCACTAAAAAAAAAAAGATAGCATATAAATAGTTAAGTTTCTCATTGTTTCGACCAAATACCTGAGGAGAAGCAATATAAAGAAGGGTGACTGATTTTAACTTTTGGTTCACAGTGGGAAAGGAAGGCCTGGCTGGCAGAAGAAGCTGGGAGCAGTTGATTACTTCCTGTCTGAACTGAGGAAGCAGAGATTGATGACCACAATTGCTCAGCTCATTTTTTTCATTTTTATTCAATACCAGACCCCAGCCCACAGAACGGTGCTCCCTCACTCAGAGTGAGTTTTCCCTCCCCTAGTAAACATCTCCGGAAGCACTCCCTCAGAAGCACCCAGAAATGTCTCCTCGGCAGTTCTAAGTGCAATCAGGGTGACACCGAAGACTGGCCGTCGCAGATGCACAGAATCAACTCCGAGTTGCCTGAAGAACTGGGTTCTTCTCTTCTCCTTCTGGAATCCTCAGAGTTGGTTTACTTCTAAGCCCTTGTAACGAGATGGTCCATCAATGTCAAGTGTCACACCAGAAACAGCAGTGTGCAGGACCTGAAGGACGCCACTAGCTCTTACTCATAAAAGGAAGATTCCTCATCTGTCAGCACAACTCTGCTTCGCCAGCATTGTGGCTCATGCACAAACAACTTTATCAGTCATGTTATTAGTCATATTATGTCATTGAGGTGATAATACCCGGCAAAAGAGATCTTACTAAGGAGGAAAGACTAGTATGGGCTTAGGGTTTCAGAGGACTTCAGGCTACCGTGCTGAGGAGAGCCTGTGGCTCCCACTGAGATCACAGTGGTGAGAGAGCGGAGTTCACTTCATGGCAACCCAGGAAGCAGAGAGTACACAGCAGAAACCAGGGCACTATCAACTTCAAAGCCAGCCATTTAGTTGACCTGCTTCCATCTGCTAGGCCTCACTTCATAAAGATTTCACAGCTTCCCAAAACTGTGCCACTGGATGGGTAATAACATTCAAAATATGAACTATGGAAGACATAATAAAAATTGACTAGAAAATAGAATGGATTCATTCATAAACTGGGCGTTCCTTTTTTATCTGAGATATTTGGCTATACAAAGTGACCCAAGCAAAACTGAGGTCCTGCTCTAAAGAAAGAATGCAACTCTTGCTCAATGTGGAGCAAAGGGAAGCCAGTGAATCCTTTAAAACCTGAGTGGAATGAAGAGAACACTATTAAGAATCAATAACCTAAGGGTTGGCAAGAGACTTGAACCTGGAGTGGCTACCAGGTGCCAGGGCAATGTCCCCAGTTATTTCCTTGGGCAGCTGAGGATAGGGAACCTGAAATGACCCTATCCTATAGCCATACTGATGAATATCTTGCATATCACCATAGAACCTTCATCTCGCGATGGATGGAGATTGAGACAGAGGCCCACACTGGAGCACCGGACTGAGCTCCCAAGGTCCTAAGGAGGAGCAGAAGGAGGGAGAACATGATCAAGGAAGGCAGGACCACGAGGGGTGCACCCACCCACTGAGACAGTGGGTCTGATCTATTGGGAGCTCACCAAGGCCAGCTGGACTGTGACTGATGCCAGGCGGTGGTGGCGCATGCCTTTAATCCCAGCATTTGGGAGGCAGAGGCAGGTGGATCTCTGTGAGTTTGAGACCAGCCTGGTCTACAAGAGCTAGTTCCAGGACAGGCTCCAAAACCACAGAGAAACCCTGTCTCGAAAAACCAGAAAAAAAAAAAAAAAGAAAAAAAAAAAAGCATGGAATAAAACCGGACTCTCTGAACATGGCGGACAATGAGAACTGATGAGGGGCCAAGGACAATGGCATGGGGTTTTGATCCTACTTCATGTTCTGGCTTTGTGGGAGCCTAGACAGTTTGGATGTTCACCATCCTGGACCTGGATGGAGTGGGGAGGACCTTGGACTTTCCACAGGGCAGGGAACCCTGACTGCTCTTGGGGCTGGAGAGGGAGGAGAAGAGGAGTGGGGGGAGGGGGAGAGGGGCGGGAGGAGGGGGAGGGAAATGGGAGGCGGGGAGGAGGCGGAAAATTTTTTTTCAATAAAAATATAAAAAATAAATAAAAATAAAAGAATCAATGTTTTTCCTAGTGGTAAACCTACTGAGAAGGGCTCATTATCTCATATCTTACTTAAAACAACCTCAATGGCTAGTTATGTGGTTCAGTGGGCAAACAACTGCTCCACAGCCCTGGTGACCTGAGTTTTAACTCCAGACCCCACATAAAGGTGGAAGGAGAGAACCAAACCCATGCTGGAAGTGGTCCTCTGACACCTAAAGATAGCCTAGAAATCAATATGATTGGAAAGTCCTAAACCACTTCTAAATAATTTGTGGATCACAAAAAGAGGTCATATTGAAAAATTACATTTGGCAAAATCAACTCCAAATTTTAAAATGTGTACAAGAGTTTGCTGGGAATTTCTTTCAGAATTCAATAGGGTAGGTCATTTTCTGTTTCCATCCAAAATGTTGCCATTGATAGGAAAACATTCACTTTCTTTCTTTCAGTATTTTTATGAAATTGCCATCAAAGTCCATATGCTGTCCATTTTCTCCTTGTTACACATTTTCTACAGATACCCAGCCCAGGAACATCAGCCTTTCTGCATTGCCACTCAGAGAACATTTCCCTTATTCTAGTAGGGTCACTCTCTACCTGAGAGTTCCTTCCTCCTGTTCCTTGGCAGTTAGTACTGAACTGAAACATTCCCTTCAGGAAGGAGTGGGAGGCAGCTCATGGGACTCAAGAGGGAAACAAAAACAGACATTTGTCTGAGAAAACAGAACTATGGATGATTCCTCCACAGCTTTATAGAAGAAATCAACAATTGGGGCCAGCAGGGGATGGTGCTGGGGTCCTGACCACTTGAGCTGCAGAGATGAGATGCTCAGATGGGACGAAACCTTGGAATCTGGGCAGAGAGTTCCAGAGTTTCAGTTTTCCTGCATCCTCACCCGAAAGGGGGTTGGTTTTTCAGTGATGTTGTGGCTTTTCTATACTCATCCTACTCCTGTAAGTAAACTGCCACCCATACTCCTGTTAGGAACCCCAATAAGAACTTGGTTCCCAGCTGCACTTTGGTGCCATTGCTATTTCGATCCTTTCTGGAGGGAGCAGATACATCTCCCTAGAAAAACTCTGTCATATGACATCATCTGTCTCTGAGAACTCCATGAGAAAAGCTCCAAACATTGCCAACTCTACCATCTCTGCCTGGACCCATTACCCCCTCATCAACTTTGCACAGGAAACCTGCCTTTGATCAAACATCCTCACATGCACACTGAAGAAGCCATGCAAAGGAGGGACAGTTTAAAGCCACATTATCTTTCTAGATGTAACCTAAATGAATTTCGTACTCACCCTCTTGAGGGAGAAGAGGAAGAAATGACTATTCTCCTATCCACTCTGCAGACAGGCCCTGCAGAGGGAGCTCCTCACCTGACTTGACTAATAGGGAAGACAATCCCGAGAAAGATAAATGCAGTGATTTAGGCTTCTAGAATACATTATTTCACTCCAAACCATTTTTTTTGCCTGTGTTCAAAAGTACACAAATATTGTTACAGATCAAATTACGATAAAGAGCGATTTTGCACATGGTTGTATTAAGAAAGCTGTTGGCGCTCTTAACCCAACAAAGGCAAAGACTTCCTCAAACATATTTCAGGGTAATAGCTTTCATTTTGTTTTGCTTGGCGGGATGTATACTGCTTCTCCAAGACCTCAATTATATAACCTGGGATTTCCACATTGTTTTTAACAGAAAAGAAGAACAAAAAATAAATTATGCAGGCAAAATTTGAAACACATGCTATGGAATTCAAAAGGCTTAGTGATGAAGAGGCTATCCGGGTTGGTGGTGATCAAACCTTGCAGCAGATCTGTTGTTAAACAGCTTGGATACAAAGCAAGTAAGACCTTGTGGAATGGAGGAGCAAAGAGCAGCGTTTTGAAAGACTGAACTTTTATCAAAGATGTTCAGCGTTTGCTGCTTTGGGTGAATTAAGCTTTTTTAACCTTGTAATGTGATGAAGTGAAGTAATAGTGGTAAATCCCAGTCTCTGGCCTTCATCTTTGGAGGCCCTGCCCCTGTGCCCCTTGTCCCTTGACACCCCCCCCAAGAAGGTCAAGGTAGCCAGCCAAACCTTGACCCCTCCCAAGAGGAGGTCAGGACCACTCCCCCAGTCTATTTAAACTGTGTGTGTGTGTGTGTGTTGTGCCCCCCATGGTCGAGTTGGAGGCTTCCTGGTTCCCCTCAGGGCCACCCAAGAGGGAGGAGTCCCACTAAACCTGGATATCTTTTAATTTGGCTTGTTTTGATTTGGCATGATTGGGATTTTTGCATCGACAGAGAGTTTGTGTTAGAAAATATTTCTAACAATACTAAGAATAGTAAGCATTTATCTGGTATCTATATTTCAGTCCTTCAGAGACTCAATCTACTTTGGGATCATCATTTGATTAAAACTATGGATCTGAATCTAAACAATAAAAATACAAAGATAATAATTTTACTACAGGTTCAATAAATTCACAGACCCATAAATTCGGTTGTGAACCACAATACTTAGGCTTTGGAGTTGAATCTATTGTTGCTGCTTTTGAGACAAGGTCTCACTATGATGCTCAGGCTGGCCTTGAACTTGTGAAGCTATTGCCTCAGCCTCCTACTTTCTCTTAGTAAACCTGTTGCATGTCTGAGGGCCATCTATCCTGGGTAATTAATTTAAAATGCTCATGAACTTAAAAGAAAAAAAGAAAACAAATGCAAACATTAGAGGGATATTTTAACATTTGTAATCTTTCAGCTAAAAATCTACCTCCATCCCCAAACTGGAAAACTAAAGTGTCCCCAAATCTACCTCCATCCCCAAACTGGAAAACTAAAGTGTCCTATCAGTTTCTGTATTCCAGTTTACTTCTTCTTTATTCTAATAGATAAGACAATTCTGACACACACTTCTAAGTTATCACAGCTATAAGAAAGCCTTTTGTGGTTCTGACAAATGGCTCTGTGTTTGGATTGGACATGGAAACATTCTCAACAGAAACCTGTCTTCTTTGGGCATTCTCTCAAGAACCATGGTGAGCAACACTCTGTACTCTAAAGCACTGAACGGGAAGATGGGGGAGATGGCTTTTATTCTAGAAACAATTCTGTGATTTCATTTCAGCATCTGTATATGATTTTCAACATTCTCAATAGTCTGTAACACAGCTTCAACATTGCAAGTAGTTGGATTTGGGCTCTGAAACAGCAGAATCATTCTAAAGGTAAAATCAGTATATGTTGCTATAACAGGCCACTTCAATTGTGTGATGGAGGCTGAGCCCAGAGCTTCTTGGATGCCAGGTAAGGGCTCTACAATTGAGTTATTCCTCCAGCCCTAGTAAATTACTTCAAATCACAAGACACGGACTTTCTATAGTGAAATTGAAATGTCATAGAATTGTTCTCATAGAATCAGAGGTCCGGATCGATGTGTGACAGAATTGCCAACTGTACCTTTGTTCACCCAGCACATATAAAACAACTTAGGACCACTGGCTATAATTTCCTTATATGTCCATTTTCCTGGTTTGATCATGACAGGAAAGGTATTAGCTGCCAGTGTATCACTTAGAGCAAAGATACCTTTATAGGCAAACCCAGAGCACAGCATCTGGAATAATAAAGACGTGGATTCTCTCCATTGCACAGTCTCCCTGCCCTGTGAAGTCAGCAGGTATCTGTACTCTACATAGAGTGCTGCTCTGCAGCCAGCTGGAAATAGCCAAGGGAAAAAAGAAATAGGAGGGCACATATCCTAGACGGTGCGTGTGTCACTCCGCCACAGTCCCATCAGGACATAGTAACAAGGTTGTCCTTACTGAAAGAGATGCTTCAAAACCCCATTTGTCTGAGGTGCTGCATCCCACCATAAAATAGACTAATACAATTAATGAAAGAATGTTGTTGTGGGCCCTTAGCCATCTTTGCCAGAGACACCAGGTCTTTCCACTCTTTCCTTCGTGCGAACCAAGTTCTGAGGCCTGACTTTCCAGGGGCACCCTTTTATATCACCAATCTCCACCCTCCTGTTCACAGAACCTGCTTTACATCAGAATGGCTTCAAACTCAATAACCCCATAGATAGAAACAATAACAACAACCAAATACTACTTGCCTCTAGCTAGGGATTTATTTATTGATTGATTGATTGATTGATTGATTGATTGATTGATTTAATTATGTTGGTTTTTCAAGACAAGGTTTCCTCTGTGTAACAGCCCTGCTGGCTGTTCTGGAACTCACTCTGTACACCAGGTTGGCCTTGAACTCGTAGAGATCCACCTGCCTCTGCCTCCCGAGTGCTGAGATTAAAGGCATGCGCCACCACCACCTGGCTCTAGCTAGGGATTTTAATGATAAAAAGAGGCACAGGACAATCACGAAGCATTTTCTCCTACTACTTGTACAGCATATGTTCCTTACGTTGTATCTAATGGAGATTTCAGCCTGAGACATCTGCTAGCGTACGTGTAGGACTACAAAGTTTTCTTTAGGTTGAACAGATTGGGACCAGGTTTGTTCACATGACCAACACATCCAAAGGACTACTGGGTTCCAGACCCAATTATCGTGAGCCAATATTTGGGAAACTCACAGTGGAAAGTCTCAGGAATTTTTAAATTATTGTAAGCAATGAATATTGACACTATGGCTAAACTTAATTATGGGATGGGGAAAGAAAAGAGACTCTGTCACCATGATGTGGGCATTGTTCATAGAAGAGAAGAGAAAGCAAAGGAACCAGATCACAGCAAGGTCAGAGGTTAAACCCTGAGGATCTAAGGCAACACCTTCCTCAGGACAGCCTGCCATGAGCGAGTCCTTGCAGTGTTTAGCCCTGAGCAGTGCTAGACTCTGAATTCAGACTCCTAGGAGAAGAGTCTTGAGATTAGTGTTAGGTTAAGAGCTGTGCCTCCACCTATGCTGAATTCCTAAACTTGTTCCCCAGAATGAACCTGTGTTTGAAGGTAGGATCTTTGAAGAAGTAACTGAATTATAATAGGTCTCTTAGAATGTCTTTAACCCAAGATAGCTGATATCTGCCTATGAAGAGGAAACCTGGGCAGGGGCACAGAGGGAAAGTAAATCGGGGGCTGTTTTTACAAGAAGCCTGCTATCAGAGGTCAGACTGAACACTGGGAGCCATCGCCTGCACAATGCAATCACTCCCTACAGGATGCTATCTGCCAGCACCAGCTGCGCACTGGGACACCTGGGAAAGATGTCAGCCTTATAGAAGCCTGGGCCTTGCTCCCAGAGCTGGTAACTCAGCTGGTCTGCCATGGGGTCTGGGCTTATTTTTAGCACATTCCCCTGCTGCTTCCAATCTACACCCAGGTTGAGAAGCATTGCCTAAGAACCAGACGAGCCAACTGCACTTTGCACACGAAGGACCCCGCTTTCTATAAGATCCCCACCAAATAGAATCCCGTGTCTCTCACCTCCATTCCAGGTCTGACAGCAGTAATAAATAAACTCAGCAAATGTGTGGGAAGCCTTTTCTCATTCCCTGTCAGTGCTGCAGGGGATTCCTGATAAGTTATAAATTTTACTAAGTGATGTATCCTTTTGTTTCAGACTATTATACTTCAAACAGATGAGTCTGACTCAAGGCCCTTTGGGTTATAGTGCTGCAGCAGATGGTAAAAAAGGGTACATATTTAAACAGAAACTATATTTGAAATTAGAGGGAAGAGGAAGGAGAGAGAGAGACTCAGTGCTCCTATGCCTTGTTTGTGTTAGGCTAGAGCCCTCTTGCTGAGCTACAGTTCAGCCCTAAACTCTGAGTTTTGAGCTTTTGCCAGCCTGGGATATTTATGGGAAGATGTGTTTTCAGGGCACCATGTAGCTTCCAGAAGTTGCAGCTCTCAGTCAGCCACACAACCACCAGGGTACCCAACACTCTACAGTGTGCTCTGTTGTGGAGGACAGTGTTTAAGTTGCAGTATTTTATTAGAATATCACTTCATCACAGATGGGGTTTCACACAAAGAGCTGCCACTGTAAAGTCCTCTGTTGGTAGGATATGAAGGGGTCACATGTATTAAATTTTCAATTTGCGACATGAATTTACGGTTGCTATCAGAATCAGAGTTCTGGTTTATCAGAATGGAAGTTGAGAAACATCATATTCTGTTTAATTTTTGTTTTGTTTCTAATTTTTATTTTTAAATTAAGATAAAACTTCTTTCTCTCCAGTTTTTCATATTAATATCCCACTCCTGGCTCTCACTCAAATTTGTAGCCTCTTTTGCTTTCCTTGTTTCTGGAGGCAAAGGGATCTGCCCAGTCCACTTAGTGCTTTTAGAGTTGTTTGAATGTGCTTGATTTTAGGACTGACCACTCAGTGTTGGATAACCAATACATGAGCGTGTTTGATGTGCCTGTAGCTGTTGTTTCATTCCACTGGGAAACAAACACCGCCACCTACCACTGATGAGATGTGTAGGGACATAGCCCCACCCATTGGGGGCATGTTCGCCTCGGGCTAATGTTTACGGATAAATCTGCCGGGCGTGAGCCCAGCAGCCCTTTTCTTTTGCTCCGCTTTTCCAGTACTCCACGGGAACCTGTGGTCTTGTAAGTCTATTTCCTTATTAAAGCTGTATATATCTATATAATCTGTCTGCATTCATTTGCTCCGCCACATTTGGCGTCCCAACGTCGGGCTATTTTGCCCCTGACCCGGCACAGGGGGGGCGCAAGCTCCACCTTTCCCGGCTAGTTGCCTGAGCTCAGGAAGGCGATTTACAGCGCACTCCCTGCTCGCTTTCCCTTCCCCCACTCCAGGCCACTACAGTCGCAGAGCAGCGACCCCCCACAGAGCAGTTAATAGCTCCCTGCTTCTTCCAAACCCTCACTGCCTGATTTAAGGGAAGCACCTGCGGTTTTGAAGTAAAAGCCACCAACCCCTTCCCTTAACAGGCAGTACAATAATTTTTGTTTTGAGTTAATTGTTTCAGACCGGCTCTGGCTTAGACCACGTGGACTCAGGTGCATTTCTTTAACCACCACTGGCAGGAAAACTTCATTACAGGTACATAATTTTCTTTTATAAATAAGAAAAATGTCTGAAAACATTACCATTCAAGACTTTAACAGCCTTTTCAGTTGTACCATGTGGGAGATTTTACAAGAAGTGTCTGTCAGCCCACAGATATGGATCTTTCTGGGATTCGTAGTTTTCCTTGGTACTGTATGGTTTGATAATAGAAATATGATAAAGTCTTTACGAGACGAGGTTGAACGCTTAAAAACAATTAAGAATGACAACAATCTTCTCAAAAATCAGTTTGAAGTTCTCCAGGCAGAGAACAGATCTTTGTTTAACACAACTCGACAAACTGAAAAAAATTTAGAAGAGGTACAGGCTGATGTTAAGGAGAAATTCATTACTATGGAAGAGGGAACAGCTGATTTGGATCGTAAGCTTCAGTCCCTTTCAGTAGGAACAGAAACATTAACTGAGAGAATCAAAACTGCTGAATGTGACAATCGGATTTTGTCTAAAGCTTATGACAGATTGACAGAAAGATTATCTATACAAGAAGGCATGGTATATGCTATAAAAATTATGTCCAAAGATGAGACGTTATCTCTAATGGAAAAACTTCATACTTTAGAATCCTCAATGAAGGCTTTAGAACATAATTCTGGACAGGAGATTCAGACATTAAAGAAGGCAATGGTGAATAGAATTGAAAAGATTGAGGAATTTCTAAATTCTGAGGAAGAAGAGCAAGAGGTAGAAAGGCATATTTTAACTAAATCTGTGGGTAAATCCCTCTGGGACAATTCCCACAAAGCTCTACCTACAGTTCTACCTGCCTTTCCAGTTGTAACAACTGAGAAAGTAGTTGGTTCCAGAAACCCTAGGGTCATCAAGGAAGATACATGGGAACCTGTCTGTATGAATGATCTCAAAGAAATTAAACAGGCTGTAATGACTTTTGGAATGAATGCCTCTTTTGTTAAAGAGATGCTAAGATCTTGGGCCACGACGAATAAGGTCACGCCCAATGACTGGTTTCAACTGAGCTCTGCTGTCCTTGAGAGTGGAACGCAATTGAAATGGAAATGCTTATTCAGACAAGAGGCTAGACTTTTAGAACAGCAGGAAAGAGCAAAGGGAATTGAGATTTCCATAGATCAAATTTTGGGAGAGGGGCTATTTTCTGAGCCTCAGGAACAAGCTAATTTGGATGAAAACATACTCTCTGTGTGTACTACAGCAGCCTTAAGGGCTTGGGACAGGGTGCAAGACCCAGGACAGAGGATGGAATCATTTGTCAGAGTTAAACAGGGTCAAAGAGAACCCTTTAGTGACTTTTTACAAAGAATAACTAAAGCTGTACAAATAGGGATATCTGACCCAGAAGCAAGACGTATAATGATCGAGACTTTGGCTTATGAAAATGCAAATGTGGAATGCAAAAGGATTTTGGGACCTTTAAAGCTCAGATCAGCGCCATTAGAAGAATGGGTCTTGCATACACTAGATGTTGATACATTTGACTATGGCACTGAAGCATGGGTAGAAGAAGCAATTTCCAATGGTAAAAGGAGACATCAGAATACCAAATGTTTTAATTGTGGCAAAATGGGTCATATGAAAAGGAAGTGTAGACAACGGATTTTCAGAAATAATAATAATGCATCTTCTAGAAATAACAGAAATAGGAGGACTCAGCCTTCAGGTTTATGTAGAAGATGTGGAAAGGGCAGACACTGGACGAATGAGTGCAGGTCTACAAGAGATAGACAAGGCAACCTGATACAGACAGGAAACGTGAGAGGGGGGCCTCACAGGCCCCCATGGCAAACATGGTTCAGTCATTTCCAGTTACTACAGAGAACGTGACTCGTCAGGACAATTAGAAAACCCCATGCCTACTGTTACAAGCAATAATGATCAGAAAGATGAGTTCCGTGTGTTTTGGCAAACTTCTATAAATGACCAAAGACCAAAGCTGAGAGTGTGTGTAAATGGCATTTTTATTACTGGCCTGCTGGACACAGGTGCGGATGTAAGTATCATTACCCCAGAATCGTGGCATCCATATTGGCCTCTTCAGAATGTAAATGTTCAGCTCCTGGGAATTGGAACCCTATCTCGAGTAAGGCAGAGCACAAGATGGGTTGAATGTATAGGACCAGAGGGACAAATAGGAAAATTAAGGCCATATGTAGCCAATATTGCAATGAATTTATGGGGTCGTGACCTATTACAACAATGGAATACCCAAATTAACATTCCTGCTACTTCTAGAGCCTATATTTCTGGGGATAATATTAAAAGATATTACAAACGGAGAAAACCGGCCATTCGGGCTGTACAAGAACAAGCAATTGATGTCCCTTCAGAGATACCAACAGCCTTGCCTTTAAAATGGTTGACTGAGAAACCAATATGGACAAAGCAATGGCCTTTAGCTGAAGAAAAGTTACAGGCTTTAGAACAGTTGGTACAAGAGCAATTAGATGCTGGACATATAGAAGAATCTACCAGCCCTTGGAATTCTCCTGTATTTGTGGTTAAGAAAAAATCAGGTAAATGGAGAATGGTGACAGATCTCAGGGCTATCAACAAGGTTATTCAACCTATGGGCCCTCTGCAATCTGGAATTCCTTTGCCCTCTTTATTGCCAAAAGGATGGCCTCTCATAGTTATTGATTTAAAGGATTGTTTTTTCACTATACCTTTACAAAAAGAAGATAGAGAAAAATTTGCCTTCACAGTGCCTACTTATAATAATTCTCAACCTTCGAGGAGGTACCACTGGGCTGTCCTCCCCCAGGGTATGTTAAATAGCCCCTCCCTGTGCCAATATTTTGTGAATCAACCATTGCAAATAATACGCAAGAAATTTCCCAAATCGATAGTATATCATTACATGGACGACATTTTGTTATCCGATTCAAACATGGATACCTTGAACAGACTGTTTGAAGAAATAAAAATACTTTTACCAAAATGGGGATTGCAAATTGCTCCTGAAAAGATTCAGAAGGGAGATTCTGTTAATTATTTAGGTTATAAAATAGGTTTACAAAAAATTAAGACACAAAAGGCACAAATTCGGAGAGATCGCCTACGGACTCTTAATGACTTTCAAAGACTATTAGGGGACATTTCCAGTCTACGGCCAGCTATTGGGATAACACCTGATCTAATAATTCATTTGAACAAAACCTTGGATGGTGACAAAGATTTAAACAGTCCCAGAGAATTAACAGCTGAAGCAGAAAAGGAACTGACGATGATTGAGGAAAAATTACAACAGGCACATGTGGATAGGGTAAATCCAGAGCTCGACTGTATTCTCGTCATACTACCATCAAAAATTTCCCCTACAGGAATTTTAATGCAGAGAGATGATATTATCTTGGAATGGATCTTTTTACCACATAAACCAAGTAAGAAACTGAAAACTTATGTAGAAAAAGTCTCTGAGTTAATTATAAAAGGCAAGTTGAGACTTCGTCAACTAGCAGGCATAGACCCAGCAGAAATTATAGTGCCTTTCACTGCTGATGAACTAAAGAAATTATGGGAAGATAATGAACCATGGCAAAGAGCTTGTGCTAATTTCTTGGGAGACATTAATAACAACTATCCAAAAAGCAAGAGGCTTAACTTCATAAAGAGAACTTCTTGGATCCTTCCTCGAATCGTCCGTGATACTCCAATAACTGGAGCCCGTACGTTCTATACTGATGCCAATAAATCAGGGAAGGCAGGTTACAAATCAGAAGACTTGGGTAAGGTGGAACAAAGTCCTTATGATTCTGTCCAGAAGGCAGAATTATATACCATTCTTATGGTGCTAAGGGATTTTAAAGAACCTATTAATATAGTTACTGATTCACAATATGCAGAAAGAGTTATTTTACATATTGAAACTGCTGAATTTATACCTGATGATACAGAACTAACCTCTTTGTTTATCCAGGTGCAAGATTTGATTAGGAACAGGCTTTGCCCTATGTACATAACACACATCCGATCCCATACGGGTCTGCCAGGTCCTCTAGCACAAGGTAATGCAGAAATTGATCAATTATTGATTGGTAGTGTGCTACAAGCCTCTGAGTTTCATAAAAAACATCATGTTAATAGCAAAGGTTTGAAGAAAGAGTTTTCTATTACATGGCAACAAGCTAGGGAGATTGTAAAGAAGCATGTTACAGGTATACCATACAATCCTACAGGTCAAGCAGTCATAGAAAGATCAAATCGAACTATAAAGGATATGTTGAACAAGCAGAAAGGGGTGGAAAACACCCCCAGAAATAGGTTACATAATGCTTTGTTAACCTTGAATTTCCTCAACGCTAATGAGAAGGGAACATCGGCTGCAGAAAGACATTGGATAATGGAAAAGTCTACTGAACTAAATCAACCAGTTTATTTCAAGGATGTGCTGACCTCACAATGGAAGCCAGGAGATGTGCTGCGTTGGGGAAGGGGATTTGCTCTTGTTTCCACAGGTGAGGAAAAATTGTGGATTCCAACAAAATTGATAAAGGTTCGTTTTGATGAAGAGAAGCCAGTTGGGAAAGATAAATAACAATTCAATCACATGGATGGCAATCATACTGATGGTAAGTAATACAGATAGGTTGGGGGCAGGGTTCTCTTCTTATCTCCACAGGAAAATACCCATCTTCAAAGAATTTAAGGTACCCCTAATATTTAATTACTGATGGAGGGACTTGTTCTGTAAGTATTAATTTATATATATATATATATATATATATATATATATATATATATGTCTTAAACTTTCTTTGCTTTTCCTCATATCTGTGTCTTTCTTTATATGTCAGTATATGTCCTTGTTGTTAATGTTTAAATTTCCCATAACAAGCAACAAATTTTCCTACAGTAATCTTTGAAGTTTCCAGGATGAAGATGGGGCCCCACAACATCAACTCCATCTGGTTTTTATGACGTCATGATTTTTTTTTAAAGCGCTAATATTAGACCTGTTTTTTGGTACCAGCTACAAGAGACAATTTCGAATGGTGCACATTTTTGACAACACTCTGGTCGGACCTTCTCAAAACGCTCTGAGACTAGTTACAATTTTCTTAGGTCAAAGGTTAATTTGGAAATTTTACCATCATTTGCTTTCACAGGACCCCCTAAGAAGAATGTCGCCCCCATGTCAGCTAGAAGCAATCTTAGAGGACGGCATCCCCTCTCCCAACAGAGTTTGCCCTCAGGGTTGGGGACATCTTTTAATGGTTGGTTTAGGGTTGAGGGGATGGGGTGATATTTTTTTTGGAAAAAAAAAAAGAAGAAGAAGAGGAAGAAGAAGGGGGTAACTGGGTTTTTGGGATGATTGGTATTTGTGAAATACTGTTTATAGAAAATTGTACTGGTACTGTTTCTTGTATATTGATATGTTGAATATTGAATATGAGTGTTCCTACCTCTATTTTTGTATGAGTATGCTTATAACTTTGTCTATATTGTATTGATACATCTACCATATTACATTGTACATTTCTACCTCTGATACTATGACATTGTTTACAGTTGAAGATCATTGTCTTCATATATTGCACAGTTGTTTATTCTTTTAGTCTTCAAAGTTATATAGGTATTGAGAATTATATGTTTGTCATATTTATTTTTAAGTTTATCAGGTCTTTTAGTTACATAGAGATTATATTTAGTATAGATAGTATGATCTTCAGCCTCTTCGAAGAGCTGTAGAAAATGGCCTTTAATCTAACCTAAAATTTCTATGCCAAAGAGACACAATTACTCCTGGCAACACCACTCTATTCCCGAGAGAACGTTGAGCACCAAAGACACTCCACTGGGAGCTTGTCTTCTTGGCAGAACTGGCCTTTGGGTTAAGAAAAGCCCATACCTCAACTTCTGACAAAGATACAGAATATCCCTAAGTGGATGAAACAGGATTGTCTTATCTTGCCAAGACAGGGTAGGATAGTCCTAAGAAAGTTCCTTGCCTTTAATAATGGTATGCCAGTTATGTTAGGCCTTAGCCAAAGTTGGTTGACTCAACATTGCAAACGAGACTTTGGGTGATTGCCCAGGTAGTCAGTTGTCTCTGTCAATTGTTGAACATTTTGGATATCTCTCGATTGTTAAGTAATATTTATTCCCTTCTCAGATCTTTGACGGAGTTGAAGATTATATAATTGTAGTTACTCTCTATGTTATTTAGACTCCTTGAGATAGAATGTTTAGCAAAAGTTTTGTTGTCAATATTGTTTGTTATATTTATTATTTGTTATTATTGTATATAGTTGTATTTGGTTTGGTTCTATCTTATTTAGACAAAAGGGGGAGATGTAGGGACATAGCCCCACCCATTGGGGGCGTGTTCGCCTCGGGCTAATGTTTACGGATAAATCTGCTGGGCGTGAGCCCAGCAGCCCTTTTCTTTTGCTCCGCTTTTCCCATGCTCCGCGGGAACCTGTGGTCCTGTAAGTCTATTTCCTTATTAAAGCTGTATATATCTATATAATCTGTCTGCATTCATTTGCGCCGCCACATTTCTGTAGAAGAAAATTAAGGCTGGAGCATTGACTCGGCAGTTAAGAGCACAGCAGAGGACCAGGGTTCAGTTCGCAGCTCACTACAACTTGTAACTCAGCTCTAGGGGATCCAACACTCAGTTCTGGCCTCTGCAGGCACTCACACACATGCAGATGCATACCCATACATGTAAATAAAATATTAATCTTTTGAAAGTAAGAAAATGGTTATTATGAATTACAGTTTCAGAGCTCCCAATCTATTACCCCTTGGAACCATAACAAGTCATAACGTCATGATGAGAGTGCATAGTGGAGGAGACCCTCTTTCATCATGGCCAGAGAGCAAAAGGGAAAAGAAAAGAATGGGGACCACACTATGTCCCAACCTTCTAGGGTGTTCCCAGTGACAAGGGAGAAAATCAGTAGAAAGGGGAAGGGAAGAGGGAGGGGAAGAGACTGTCCTCTTTTCTTCTTAAGGACACTAATCCCATGATTGGTAGCTCTACTATCAAGACTTCAACTAAACCTATTTCTCCCCAAGCCCCTTTCACCAAATATCATCATGGTGGAGGTTAAGACTTTAAAACATAATGGGGAGCATTCTTCCTGTCTGACTGGGAATATCTAAGAGCCCCACTCAAGCAATGGTCAGAGCAGCCAGGAGTGAGCACCCCAAAATATTTCAGAGTGAAGACATTTGCTCAAGTATGTGGAGGTCAGAGGTTTACAATGAGTGTCTTCCACTATCACCTCATCTCATATACTGGGATAGAGTGCCTCACTTGAACAAAGAACTGACTTATCAGCTAGTTCAGTGAGCTAGCTTGCCCTAGGACCCCTCATCTCTACTTCTGGACCTCTGGGGTTAGAAGTGGACTAATGCTTCCAGCAGCATATATGTGGGTGCTGACTATCTCATCGTCAATCCTCTGCTTATGTGGAGATCATTTTACTCAATGAAACATCTTTCAAGTCCTTCTTTATACCTCCCAAGTTCCCCCACATCATCTGAGGAAGTCGGGCTCATGAAACTGCATTCTCATTGCAGAGGCCTCTGAGTCCCACTGCTGTAGTCCTTGAAACCCCATCTCAATAGAAATGTCTGCACAAGTGAGTATCTATTGATTTAGGATGTGGAAAACCCCACCCAGCCTGGACTGACCACAGGGTTCAGAATGCACATCCTATGGAAGCTTTGTGAAAATCATTCTAAGGAGTTTCTTCTCTTTCAGAATGGCTGTTAATACTAAGCCACATATGAAAGTAATTCTCAAGGAAGTTTTCCCTCCCTCTTTGAAGTAGTTGACATTTGAAAGCACTCAAATTACTCCCCAATAAGAAAAACTGTCTCCAGGCAAAAGCTGTCTTGAATGCTAAGCCTACATGTTTCCTACGCTGCAACTTTTGTTTTTCAAAGTTCATTCTTCCACAGTCTGGCTCTGCACCACTTTTTTTCCAAGGTGTATACTTTGCTGTTGGTATCTGTCTCATTGGTGGTCACCTTGATGGGCTGGAGAAGCAAACCTGATGAAATCTGACTCTTAGCTCAAGGCTCTGTCCAGCTCATCATCTATATTTGGCATGTTCTCTCTTGTCTATCAGTTTTCTTTTTCTTCCTTTAATTTTTCTTGTTTTCTTTGATCTCTATATGCTCTTATATCAGGATATAATTTGTCATCTAGACAAAAGGGAAACCAACCACTTAAGGATAACTTTAAAAGGTGGCAAGGAAGAGTAGGGGAAAAAAATCTGTGCTTTGGATGTTCAGTCAGACTCCAAGGATAAAGATGCCACTGGCCTCTCAAAATTGCCTCAGTTTCTCATCCAAAGACAGGCCTCCTCCAAAACTGTTAGGTTCTAAAGTCAGTTACAGTGCCACATGCTAGACAACGTTTTGTGAGGCAAGTCCCTTTCTCCGCACACTTAGAAGAATACTGGGCGAAACGGGCATCAGTGAGTTTTCAGAGCCATATCCTTAAAAGCCAATTGATGGAGGAATTACTTTCATTGAATAAAGAAACTGCCTTGGCCCATTTATAGGCCAGCCCTTAGGTGGGTGGAGTAAACAGACAGAATGCTGGGAGAAAGAAGCTGAGTCAGGAGTCGCCATGATTCTCCCACTCCAGACAGACGCAGGTTAAGATCTTTCCTGGTAAGCCAGCTCATGGTACTACACAGAATATTAGAAATGGGTTAGATCAATATGTAAGAGCTAGCCAATAAGAGGCTGGAGCTAATAATGGGCCAGGCAGGGATTAAAAGAATACAGTTTCCGTGTAATTATTTCGGGGCATAAGCTAGCCATGTGGGCGGCTGGGTGCCGGGGACGCAGCCCCGCCGCTCATTATTACAACAGAGTGGCACCCAACGTGCTAATGAACTCCACGTAAAACCTGAGAGGGCTTAAAAAGGACACAGAGAGAATTTAAGACAGCTTTTTGCTGTTTGTGGGTTGCGTGCCGCAAAGAAATTGTCCTGACTCAGCAGCAGGAAAAAACTAGCTGTTTTAAAATGCCGGCTTTCTGGGCTGTGCCGCCATTGCCATCTCTGTCTGGCTCCTGCGGGAGACAGAGCTTTTGAATGGAGCATTTGGAGTAAAGTGCTACGATTTGTTTGATGGCAACTAGACTCACTGTGTGCCTAAAAGGAAGTCATTTTGTGCTGCGGCTCAGAGGCACAAACAGCTCCACCATGCTACTGGTGCAATGTGCAAGGATCAGAGGCACGAGCGGCTCCACCATGTTGGACTGGGCGGGGCAAGCAGGCAGTACCTGTTTTTGACCTAGGAATGTCACAGCTTAGATTCTTAAGTGCTTAGCGATTTAAAAGCACAAAACAAAGTGCTCCTGGATAGTAAAAAAATTACAGATTCACAATAGAACTGATTCAGACACTGTTGGATGAATGTACAAAGGCTTGAGAGAGAGAAAAAAATATATATAAAGAATAAAGTTAATGTCTTAAAAAAGGGTAAAGTCTTTAAAGAGACAGAGTACAGATAGTTATAGATTAAAAGAAATAAAGAAAAATAAGCCATGTAAAAATGGAAAATTCACAGAGAGTCTGGATTATGTACATTGTGTTTTCTTTAAAATTTTTGACTGTAAAGGAGCTAACTGCAGAGAGACATTTCATTATATGGGCTGCCAAGCTAAACCAGAATGGATATAAGGGTATTATGATTTCAGAATATGGGTCCAAGGATATGATGCTTTGGAGAGGGTCTTCTTTTGTTTTCACAGAGGATGAGACTCTGTGGATTGCGTCTATACCAATATGATATGATAGACCACGCCCTCCTGAAAGGTTGCTGTGAACACCTTCAGAAAATTACTTCACTCAACTGCCGACTGAGATGACCCTGACACACAGGTTACACCATGAAAGATCTGAATACAGCGCCCCCATTCAGCAGGAAGCAGTTTGGAGAGAAAAAACTGCGCCCATGTTCCCAAATATGGTTTATAAATGTTCTTTTACATTTAAAGGGGGATATGATATAGATATGAATAATTTGCATTGGTATAGATTTTAAAGTCAATTTTGTTATATGTATATGTATTTCTGTTCTTGATTAGGGTATTGTGATTGTGTAGTTCATTTTTAAGATGTAATGTATAATTAGGAAATATAGGTTGTTGATGGATAATCATGAATAATAGTCAAGCTTGTAGTCATGTTAGTTAGATTTTCTGGATATATATATATATATATATATATATATATATATATATATATATTTCAGTTGGATAGACATTCTTCATATCTTTCAAAGACAACAGAATATGGCATTTAAAATATTTTAATAACTTAGGGTTTTTCATGACAATGAGACACGTCTGCTCCTGACAGCACCAATCTACTTCAAGAGGAAGATGGGCATCGAAGAGGCTCCTTATGGAGTTTGATAGCCATTTGGGCAAGAAACTGCTCTTGCCTGGACTGTTGCATAAACTGGACACAGGGAACCCTCAGAGAGAAGACTACTGAACTTGCCTAAAGGTGAGATGGTCTTTCGGGGTTCCTGACTCATGAGTCTGCGAGACATTCTGCAGGACACAGCAGAAAGTGACTGAACTGTCTTTGGAATTTTCCTGCTTCATGGAAATGTCTGCTGGATTCTATGGGCCTGTAGGCAGAAGATGGATGCCCCAACGGTACAGAGGAACTTTGAGTGACTGTCCAGGCAGCAAGATGTCTCTGTCATTTCTAGAGTTTTCTTATTTCTTGTTTACTTAGGTAATATTATATCCTTCTGGAGTCTTTGATGGAGTTGAAGAATAAATAGATAGTTATAGTTTTCCTTAGTTATGATAAAATAGATATAAATATTATAACTGTAATTCTTGCTTGATAACTGTTTTGCTATATGTAATTTTACTATGTTAAAGTGAAAGCCTTTTTTGTTTAAACAGAAAAAGGGGAAATGATGGAGGAATTACTTTCATTTAATAAAGAAACTGCCTTGGCCCATTTATAGGCCAGCCCTTAGGTGGGTGGAGTAAACAGACAGAATGCTGGGAGAAAGAAGCTGAGTCAGGAGTCGCCATGATTCTCCCACTCCAGACAGACGCAGGTTAAGATCTTTCCTGGTAAGCCAGCTCATGGTACTACACAGAATATTAGAAATGGGTTAGATCAATATGTAAGAGCTAGCCAATAAGAGGCTGGAGCTAATAATGGGCCAGGCAGTGATTAAAAGAATACAGTTTCCGTGTAATTATTTCGGGGCATAAGCTAGTCATGCGGGCAGCCAGGTGGCGGAACACAGCCCCGCTCCTCCTATTTCAACACCCAATGTATCAGTTGGGGAGGGGGCTGGAAAATGACTCAGTCAGGAAAGTGTTTGACACATAAGCATGAGAACTTGAGTTCAGTCCTCAGAATCCAGGTAAAAAAGCAGCTGCAGTAAGGTGTGCTTACAATCTCAGTGCAAAGGCAGGAGCATTCTTGGGGCTCACTGGCCAAGTAGCCCACCTAAACAGTGACTTCCAGGGTAGATAGCTTCTGAGGAATAACTTTGGGAGGTCCCCTCGGAATCACACACACAATCTGTGAATGCCCCAGCCTCCCTTACAGCAGTATGTCCTAGTAAATGTATCTACTGGTGGCTTTCTCTTAAAGGAGACTGCCCCTGGTTCTGTTGGCTTCACAAAGCTTGGTTAGTAGTCCCTGCAAATGCAAAGTGTTTCTCGATTACTTTCTTTTACTGGTTAGAAAGGAGAAACTGTTTCACTTATATTCTGAACTTGTCATCATATTCTATCAATCCAGACACTCTCAGCCTGTTCCTGCTACCAACACTCTAACTCAGAACCTTTTCTTGCCCCCTGCCACCAGCTCGTCACATACCTGTCTAACTTTCAGTATGGTTGGAAGTGACAATCCTACTGGAAATTTCACTACCATGGAATACAGACCTTTCTCCAGTCCCTCTAACAGTCTGTTTTCTCCACTGGGAGGTGCTGTAAGGTTCCAGGACAGAGAACATGACCACATAATTCTAAAGGAGAGGAGAGAAATGAGAAAGGATATTTATTTTACCTCACTGGATTTCAATTAAGGCAATTAATATATTTTACAATGTGTGTGTGTGGTGTGTGCATGTGCATGTGAGTGTGTGTGATGTGCCTATGTCTGGGGTGGTGTATGTGTGTGGGGTGTATGTGGAGGCCTGAGGATGTTGGGAACCATTCTGGATTGTTTTTTTATTCAATGAGACAGGATCTCTCAGTCAAACCCAGAGCTTGATGATCTGGTTAGTCTCGTTAGCCAGTTTTGGGGATGCCCTGTGTCTACCTTCTGAGACGGGATGGCACTTATGAGATTTTGGGACCCTTAACTCTATTCCTCATGCTTGCAAGATCTTTAACCTGAGATTTTTTCCAAGCATAATCAAGGCATATTTATACAAACTTCTCTCATGCTGTCATGTTTATGCCAAATAAGAGCTAAGGATTCTAAGCTCGGATTATAAGGTCTGCACTTCAGAATACAGCTTTATCATCATCTCTCAGTGACAACACCAAACTCTAAGTTGCATTTGGAAAGTGAACACCTGAAGACTATCATTCACTTCATACCCTTTGGGGAGTTTTGGCCTCTGTCTGGGAGACAAGGGTCATTGAAGAGAATGTGATTATCTTTCAAAGAAAAGTTTGTACTGAGAAAAGGAACACTGATCTCAGTACAAACAATGCTTAGACACGTAGCAAACAACTGCTTGTCTTTACAAAGAAACACATGTGCGTTTCTTACTAAAGCTTTCATGAAATTAATAAACTTTCAAAAGAAAGTGATTATCTTGCAACGTAAAGCTTGTACTGAGAAAAGGAACACTGATCTCAGTACAAAAATTCTTTGACACGTAGGAGACAACTGCTTGTCTTTACAAAGAAACACATATGTGTTTCTTATTAAAGGTTTTGAGAAATTAATAAACTTTCAGAAGAGCATGATTATCTTTCAAAATAAAGCTTGTACTGAGAAAAGGAACATTGATTTCAGTACAAACAATGCTTTGACACCTGGCAAACAACTGCTGGTCTATACAAAGAAACACATGTGCATTTCTTACTAAAGCTTCTTAAAATTAATAAACTTTCAAAAGAATGTGATTATCTTTCAAAGTTAAGCTTGTACTGAGAAAAGGAACACTGATCTCAGTTCTAACAATTCTTTGACACGGAGGAGACAACTGTTTGTCTTTAGAAAGGAACACATGTGCATTTCTTACTAAAGCTTTCATGAAATTAATAAACTTTCAAGAGGGCGTGATTATCTTTCAAAGAAAAGCATGTACTGAGAAACGGAACACTGATGTCATTTCTAAAAATGCTTTGACACTTAGCAAACAACTGCTTGTTTTTAGAAAGAAACACATGAGCGTTTCTTACTAAAGCTTTCATGAAATTAATATACTTTCAAAGAACGTGATTATCTTTCAAAGTAAAGCTTGTACTGGGAAATGGAACACTGATCTCAGTACAGACAATGATTTGACACGTAGCAAACAACTGCTTGTCTTTACAAAGAAACACATGTGCGTTTCTTACTAAAGCTTTCGTGAAATTAATAAACTTAAAAGAACGTGATTATCTTTCAAAGTAAAGGTTGTACTGAGAAAAGGAACACTGATCTCAGTTCTAACAATGCTTTGACATGTAGCAAACAACTGCTTGTCTTTACAAAGAAGCACATGTTTGTTTTCACTAAACCTTTTGTGAAATTAATATACTTTCAAAAGAACATGATTATCTTTCAAAGTAAAGCTTGTAGTGAGGAAAGGAACACTGATCTCAGTACAAACAATGCTTTGACACGTAGCAAACAACTGCTTGTCTTTACAAAGAAACACATGTGCGTTTCTTACTAAAACATTCATGAAATTAATAAACTTAAAAAAGAATGGTATTATCTTTCAAAGTAAAGCTTGTGCTGAGAAAAGGAACACTGATTTCAGTACAAACAATGCTTTGAGAAGTAGCAAACAACTGCTTGTCTTTACAAAGAAACACATGTGCATTTCCTATAAAGGATTAATAAACTTTCAAAAGAACATGATTATCTATCAAACTAAAACTTGTACTGAGAAAAGAAACACTGATCTCCGTACAAACAATGCTGTGACACGTAGCAAACAAGTGCTTGTCTTTACAAAGAAACACATGTGCGTTTCTTACTAAAGCTTTCGTGAAATTAATAAACTTTAAAAAGAACGTGATTATCTTTCAAAGTAAAGGTTGTACTGAGAAAAGGAACACTGATCTCAATTCTAACAATGCTTTTACATGTAGCAAACAACTGCTTGTCTTTACAAAGAAATACATGTTTGTTTTTACTAAAGCTTTCGTGAAATCAATATACTTTCAAAAGAACGTGATTATCTTTCAAGGTAAAGCGTGTACTGAGAAAAGGAACACTGACTTCAGTACAAACAATGCTTTGACACATAGCAAACAACTGCTTGTCTTACAAAAAACACATGTGCGTTTCTTACTAAAGCTATCGTGAAATTAATAAAGTTAAAAAGAACAGGATTGTCTTTCAAAGTAAAGCTTTTACTGAGAAAAGGAACACTGATCTCTGTTCTAACAATGCTATGACAAGTAGCAAACAAGTGCTTGTCTTTACAAAGAAACACATGTGTGTTTTTTTTTTCCTTTGCTTTTTCGAGACAGGGTTTCTCTGTGGTTTTGGAGCCTGTCCTGGAACTAGCTATTGTAGACCAAGCTGGTCTCGAACTCACAGAGATCTGCCTACCTCATGTGCGTTTCTTACTAAAGCTTTCGTGAAATTAATAAACTTCAAAATAACATGATTATCTTTCAAAGTAAAGCTTGTAGTGAGGAAAGGAACACTGATCAAGTACAAACAATGCTTTGACATGTAGCAAACAACTGATTGTCTTTAAAAAGAAACATGTTTGTTTTTACTAAAGCTTTCATGAAATTAATATACTTTCAAAAGAATGTGATTATCTTTAAAATTGAAGCTTGTACTGAGAAAAGGAACACTGATTTCAGTAAAAACAATGCTTTGACACATAGCAAACAACTGCTTGTATTACAAAAAACACATGTGCGTTTCTTACTAAAGCTTTCGTGAAAATAATAAACTTAAAAAGAACATGATTATCTTTCAAAGTAAAGCTTGTACTGAGAAAAGGAACACTGATCTCAGTTCTAACAATTCTTTGACACATAGGAGACAACTGCTTGTCTTTACAAAGAAATACATGTGCGTTTCTTACTAAAGCTTTCGTGAAATTAATAAACTTAAAAGAACGTGATTATCTTTCAAAGTAAAGGTTGTACTGAGAAAAGGAACACTGATCTCAGTTCTAACAATGCTTTGACATGTAGCAAACAACTGCTTGTCTTTACAAAGAAACACATGTTTGTTTTCACTAAACCTTTTGTGAAATTAATATACTTTCAAAAGAACATGATTATCTTTCAAAGTAAAGCTTGTAGTGAGGAAAGGAACACTGATCTCAGTACAAACAATGCTTTGACACGTAGCAAACAACTGCTTGTCTTTACAAAGAAACACATGTGCGTTTCTTACTAAAACATTCATGAAATTAATAAACTTTCAAAAGAATGGTATTATCTTTCAAAGTAAAGCTTGTGCTGAGAAAAGGAACACTGATTTCAGTACAAACAATGCTTTGAGAAGTAGCAAACAACTGCTTGTCTTTACAAAGAAACACATGTGCATTTCTTATAAAGGTTTCTTGAAATTAATAAACTTTCAAAAGAACATGATTATCTATCAAACTAAAACTTGTACTGAGAAAAGAAACACTGATCTCCGTACAAACAATGCTGTGACACGTAGCAAACAAGTGCTTGTCTTTACAAAGAAACACATGTGCGTTTCTTACTAAAGCTTTCGTGAAATTAATAAACTTTAAAAAGAACGTGATTATCTTTCAAAGTAAAGGTTGTACTGAGAAAAGGAACACTGATCTCAATTCTAACAATGCTTTTACATGTAGCAAACAACTGCTTGTCTTTACAAAGAAATACATGTTTGTTTTTACTAAAGCTTTCGTGAAATCAATATACTTTCAAAAGAACGTGATTATCTTTCAAGGTAAAGCGTGTACTGAGAAAAGGAACACTGACTTCAGTACAAACAATGCTTTGACACTAGCAAACAACTGCATGTCTTTACAAAGAAACACATGTGCGTTTCTTACTAAAGCTTTCGTGATATTAATAAACTTTCAAAAGAATGTGATTATCCTTAAAAGTAAAGCTTGTACTGAGAAAAGGAATACTGATCTCTGTTCTAACCATGCTTTGACACGTAGCAAACAATTGCTTGTCTTTACAAAGAAACACATGTGCGTTTCTTACTACAGCTTTCGTGAAATTAATAAATTTTCAAAAGAACGTGATTATCTTTCAAAGTAAAGCTTGTACTGAGAAATGAAATCTGATCTCAGGTCTAAAAATGCGTTGACATGTACCAAACAACTGCTTCTCTCTAGAAAGAAACACATGTGCGTTTCTTACTAAAGCTTTTGTGAAATTAATAAACTTTCAAAGAACGTGATTATCTTTCAAAGAAAAGCTTGTACTGAGAAAAGAAACACTGATCTCAGTAAAAACAATGCTTTGACACATAGGAAAGAACTGCTTGTCTTTAAAAAGAAACACAAGAGGATTTCTTACTAAACGTTTCGTTAAATTAATAAACTTACAAAAGAACATGATTATCTTTAAAAGTAAAGCTAGTACTGAAAAAAGAAGACTTATCTTCGTTCTACCAAAGCTTTGACACCTGCTTGTCATTACAAAAAAACACATGTGCTTTTCTTACTAAAGCTTTTGTGTAATTAATAAACTTTTAAAAGTACGTGATTATCTTTCAAAGTAAAGCTTGTACTGAGAAAATGAACACAGATCTCAGTACAAACAATGAGTTGACACCTCGCAAACAACTGCTTGTCTTTACGAAGAAACACATGTGCATTTCTTACTAAAGCATCGTGAAATTAATAATCATTAAAGAACGTGATTATCTTTCAATGAAAAGCTGGTACTGAGACAAGGAACACTGATCTCAGTTCTAACAATGCTTTGACACGTAGCAAACAACTGCTTGTTTTTACAAAGAAACACATGAGCATTTCTTACTAAAGCTTTCGTGAAAATAATAAACTTTCAAAGAAAGTGATTATCTTTCAATGTAAAGCTTGTACTGTGAAAAGGAACACTGATCTCAGTTCTACCAATGCTTTGACATGTAGCAAAAAACTGCTTGTCTTTACAAAGAAACACATGTCTGTTTTTACTAAAGCTTTCGTGAAATTAATAAACTTTCAAAAGAACGTGATTATCTTTCAAAGTAAAGCTTTTACTGAGAAAATAAACACTGACCTCAGTACAAACAATGCTTTGACACATAGCAAACAACTGCTTGTCTTACAAAAAACCACATCTGCGGTCCTTATAAAGCTTTCTTGAAATTAATAAACTTTCAAGAGAATGTGATTATCTATCAAACTAAACCTTGTACTGAGAAAAGAAACACTGATCTCAGTACAAACAATGCTTTGACACATAGCAAACAACTGCTTGACTTTACAAAGAAACACATGTGCTTTTCTTACTAAACTTTTCGTGAAATTAATAAACTTTCAAAAGAACATGATTATCTTTCAAAGTAAATCTTGTACTGAGAAAACAAACAATGATCTCAGTTCTACCAATGTTTCGACACGTAGCAAACAACTGCTTGTCTTTACAAAGAAACACATGTGTGTTTCTTACTAAAGCTTTCGTGAAATTAATAACCTTTCAAAATAAAGTGATTATCTTTAGAAGTAAAGCTTGTAGTGAGAAAAGGAACACAGATCTCAGTACAAACAATGCTTTGACACGTAGTAAACAACTGCTTGTCTTTACAAAGAAATATATGTGCATTTCATATAAAGCTTTCTTGAAATTAATCAACTTTCAAAGGAACGTGATAATCTTTCAAAGTAAAGCTTGCCCTGAGAAAAGGAACACTGATGTCAATACAACAATGCTTTGACACGGAGCAAACAACTGCTTGTCTTTATATAGTAACATATGTACGTTTCTTCATAAAGCTTTCGTGAAATTACTAAACTTTAAAAAGAACGTGATTATCTTTCAAAGTAAAGATTGTACTAAGAAAAGGAACACTGATATCAGTTCTAACAATGCCTTCACACTTAGCAAAAAACTGCTTGTCTTTACAAAGATACACATGTGCGTTTTTTAATAAACCTTTCATGAAATTAATAAACTTTTAAAAGAACATGATTATCGTTCAAAGTAAAGATTGTACTGAGAAAAGGAACACTAATCTCAGTACAAACAATGCTTTGACACGTAGCAAACAACTGCTAGACTTTAAAAAGAAACATATGTGCGTTTCTTACTAAAGCTTTCGTGAAATTAAAAAACTTTCAAAGGAACGTGATTATCTTTCAAAGTAAAGCTTGTACTGAGAAAAGGAACACTGATCTCAGTACAAACAATAATTTGATACTTAGTAAAAAACTGCTTGTTTTTCCAAAGAAATACATGTGCGTTTCTTACTAAAGCTTTCGTGAAATTAATAAACTTTCAAAAGAACATGATTATCTTTCAAAGTAAAGCTTGTACTGAGAAAAGAAACATTCTTCTCAGTTCTAACATTTCTTTGACACATAGCAAACAACTGCTTGTCTTTACAAAGAAATATATGTGCGTTTCATATAAAGCTTTCTTGAAATTAATCAACTTTCAAAGGAACGTGATAATCTTTCAAAGTAAAGCTTGCCCTGAGAAAAGGAACACTGATGTCAATACAACAATGCTTTGACACGGAGCAAACAACTGCTTGTCTTTATATAGTAACACATGTACGTTTCTTCATAAAGCTTTCGTGAAATTACTAAACTTTAAAAAGAACGTGATTATCTTTCAAAGTAAAGATTGTACTAAGAAAAGGAACACTGATCTCAGTTCTAACAATGCCTTCACACTTAGCAAAAAACTGCTTGTCTTTACAAAGATACACATGTGCGTTTTTTACATAACCTCTCATGAAATTAATAAACTTTCAAAAGAACATGATTACCGTTCAAAGTAAAGATTGTACTGAGAAAAGGAACACTAATCTCAGTACAAACAATGCTTTGACACGTAGCAAACAACTGCTAGACTTTAAAAAGAAACATATGTGCGTTTCTTACTAAAGCTTTCATGAAATTAATAAACTTTCAAAAGAACGTGATTATCATTCAAAGTAAAGCTTGTACTGAGAAAAGAAACACTCTTCTCAGTTCTAACATTTCTTTGACACATAGCAAAAAACTGCTTGTCTTTACAAAGAAACACATGTGCGTTTTTACTAAAGCTTTCGTGAAATTAATAAATTTTCAAAAGAACGTGATTATCTTTCAAAGTAAAGCTGGTCGTGAGAAAATGAACACTGACCTCAGTACAAACAATGCTTTGACACGTAGCAAACAACAGATTGGCTTACAAAAAAACACATGTGCATTTCTTACTAAAGCTTTCGTGAAATTAATAAACTTGCAAAGAAACGTGATTATGTTTCAAAGTAAACCTCGTACTGAGAAAAGGAACACTGATCTCCGTACAAAATTTGCTTGAAACGTACCAAAGTAGTGCTTGTCTTTACAAAGAAACACATGTGCGTTTTTTACTAAAGCTTTTCCTGAAATTAATAAACTTTCAAAAGAACGTGATTATTTTTCAAAGTAAAGCTTGTACTGAGAAAAGGAACACTGATCTCTTTTCTACCAATGCGTTGACACGTAGCAAACAACTGCTTGGATTTACAAAGAAACACATGTGCATTTCTTACTAAAGCTTTCGTGAAATTAATAAATTTTGAAAAGAACATGATTATCTTTCAAAGTAAAGCTTGTACTGAGAAAAGCAACACTGATCTCCGTACAAATCATGCTTGAAACGTAGGGAAAACTACTTGTCTTTACAAAGACACATGTGCGTTTCTTACTAAAGCTTTCGTGAAATTAATAAACTTTCAAAGAACGCGATTATCTTTCAAAGTAAAGGTTGTGCTGAGAAAAGGAACACTGATCTCAGTTCTAACAGTGCTTTCACAAGTAGCAAAAAACTGCTTGTCTTGACAAAGAAACGCATGTGCGTTTCTTACTAATGCTTTCGTGAAATTAATAAACTTTCAAAAGAACGTGATTATCTTTCAAAGTAAAGCTTTTACTGAGAAAATAAACACTGACCTCAGTACAAACAATGCTTTGACACATAGCAAACAACTGCTTGTCTTACAAAAAACCACATCTGCGGTCCTTATAAAGCTTTCTTGAAATTAATAAACTTTCAAGAGAACGTGATTATCTATCAAACTAAACCTTGTACTGAGAAAAGAAACACTGATCTCAGTACAAACAATGCTTTGACACATAGCAAACAACTGCTTGACTTTACAAAGAAACACATGTGCTTTTCTTACTAAACTTTTCGTGAAATTAATAAACTTTCAAAAGAACATGATTATCTTTCAAAGTAAATCTTGTACTGAGAAAACAAACAATGATCTCAGTTCTACCAATGTTTCGACACGTAGCAAACAACTGCTTGTCTTTACAAAGAAACACATGTGTGTTTCTTACTAAAGCTTTCATGAAATTAATAACCTTTCAAAATAAAGTGATTATCTTTAGAAGTAAAGCTTGTAGTGAGAAAAGGAACACAGATCTCAGTACAAACAATGCTTTGACACGTAGTAAACAACTGCTTGTCTTTACAAAGAAATATATGTGCATTTCATATAAAGCTTTCTTGAAATTAATCAACTTTCAAAGGAACGTGATAATCTTTCAAAGTAAAGCTTGCCCTGAGAAAAGGAACACTGATGTCAATACAACAATGCTTTGACACGGAGCAAACAACTGCTTGTCTTTATATAGTAACATATGTACGTTTCTTCATAAAGCTTTCGTGAAATTACTAAACTTTAAAAAGAACGTGATTATCTTTCAAAGTAAAGATTGTACTAAGAAAAGGAACACTGATCTCAGTACAAACAATAATTTGATACTTAGTAAAAAACTGCTTGTTTTTCCAAAGAAATACATGTGCGTTTCTTACTAAAGCTTTCGTGAAATTAATAAACTTTCAAAAGAACATGATTATCTTTCAAAGTAAAGCTTGTACTGAGAAAAGAAACATTCTTCTCAGTTCTAACATTTCTTTGACACATAGCAAACAACTGCTTGTCTTTACAAAGAAATATATGTGCGTTTCATATAAAGCTTTCTTGAAATTAATCAACTTTCAAAGGAACGTGATAATCTTTCAAAGTAAAGCTTGCCCTGAGAAAAGGAACACTGATGTCAATACAACAATGCTTTGACACGGAGCAAACAACTGCTTGTCTTTATATAGTAACACATGTACGTTTCTTCATAAAGCTTTCGTGAAATTACTAAACTTTAAAAAGAACGTGATTATCTTTCAAAGTAAAGATTGTACTAAGAAAAGGAACACTGATCTCAGTTCTAACAATGCCTTCACACTTAGCAAAAAACTGCTTGTCTTTACAAAGATACACATGTGCGTTTTTTAATAAACCTTTCATGAAATTAATAAACTTTTAAAAGAACATGATTATCGTTCAAAGTAAAGATTGTACTGAGAAAAGGAACACTAATCTCAGTACAAACAATGCTTTGACACGTAGCAAACAACTGCTAGACTTTAAAAAGAAACATATGTGCGTTTCTTACTAAAGCTTTCGTGAAATTAAAAAACTTTCAAAGGAACGTGATTATCTTTCAAAGTAAAGCTTGTACTGAGAAAAGGAACACTGATCTCAGTACAAACAATAATTTGATACTTAGTAAAAAACTGCTTGTTTTTCCAAAGAAATACATGTGCGTTTCTTACTAAAGCTTTCGTGAAATTCATAAACTTTCAAAAGAACATGATTATCTTTCAAAGTAAAGCTTGTACTGAGAAAAGAAACATTCTTCTCAGTTCTAACATTTCTTTGACACATAGCAAACAACTGCTTGTCTTTACAAAGAAATATATGTGCGTTTCATATAAAGCTTTCTTGAAATTAATCAACTTTCAAAGGAACGTGATAATCTTTCAAAGTAAAGCTTGCCCTGAGAAAAGGAACACTGATGTCAATACAACAATGCTTTGACACGGAGCAAACAACTGCTTGTCTTTATATAGTAACACATGTACGTTTCTTCATAAAGCTTTCGTGAAATTACTAAACTTTAAAAAGAACGTGATTATCTTTCAAAGTAAAGATTGTACTAAGAAAAGGAACACTGATCTCAGTTCTAACAATGCCTTCACACTTAGCAAAAAACTGCTTGTCTTTACAAAGATACACATGTGCGTTTTTTACATAACCTCTCATGAAATTAATAAACTTTCAAAAGAACATGATTATCGTTCAAAGTAAAGATTGTACTGAGAAAAGGAACACTAATCTCAGTACAAACAATGCTTTGACACGTAGCAAACAACTGCTAGACTTTAAAAAGAAACATATGTGCGTTTCTTACTAAAGCTTTCGTGAAATTAAAAAACTTTCAAAGGAACGTGATTATCTTTCAAAGTAAAGCTTGTACTGAGAAAAGGAACACTGATCTCAGTACAAACAATAATTTGATACTTAGTAAAAAACTGCTTGTTTTTCCAAAGAAATACATGTGCGTTTCTAACTAAAGCTTTCATGAAATTAATAAACTTTCAAAAGAACGTGATTATCATTCAAAGTAAAGCTTGTACTGAGAAAAGAAACACTCTTCTCAGTTCTAACATTTCTTTGACACATAGCAAAAAACTGCTTGTCTTTACAAAGAAACACATGTGCGTTTTTACTAAAGCTTTCGTGAAATTAATAAATTTTCAAAAGAACGTGATTATCTTTCAAAGTAAAGCTGGTCGTGAGAAAATGAACACTGACCTCAGTACAAACAATGCTTTGACACGTAGCAAACAACAGATTGGCTTACAAAAAAACACATGTGCATTTCTTACTAAAGCTTTCGTGAAATTAATAAACTTGCAAAGAAACGTGATTATGTTTCAAAGTAAACCTCGTACTGAGAAAAGGAACACTGATCTCCGTACAAAATTTGCTTGAAACGTACCAAAGTAGTGCTTGTCTTTACAAAGAAACACATGTGCGTTTTTTACTAAAGCTTTTCCTGAAATTAATAAACTTTCAAAAGAACGTGATTATTTTTCAAAGTAAAGCTTGTACTGAGAAAAGGAACACTGATCTCTTTTCTACCAATGCGTTGACACGTAGCAAACAACTGCTTGGATTTACAAAGAAACACATGTGCATTTCTTACTAAAGCTTTCGTGAAATTAATAAATTTTGAAAAGAACATGATTATCTTTCAAAGTAAAGCTTGTACTGAGAAAAGCAACACTGATCTCCGTACAAATCATGCTTGAAACGTAGGGAAAACTACTTGTCTTTACAAAGACACATGTGCGTTTCTTACTAAAGCTTTCGTGAAATTAATAAACTTTCAAAGAACGCGATTATCTTTCAAAGTAAAGGTTGTGCTGAGAAAAGGAACACTGATCTCAGTTCTAACAGTGCTTTCACAAGTAGCAAAAAACTGCTTGTCTTGACAAAGAAACGCATGTGCGTTTCTTACTAATGCTTTCGTGAAATTAAACGTTCGAAAGAAGGCGATTATCTTTCAAAGTAAAGCTTGTACTGAGAAAAGGAGCACTGATCTCAGTTCTAACAGTGCTTTCACATGTAGCAAACAACTGCTTGTCTTGACAAAGAAACGCATGTGCGTTTCTTACTAAAGCTTTCGTGAAATTAATAAACTTTCAAAGAACGCGATTATCTTTCAAAGTAAAGCTTGTACCGAGAAAAGGAACACTGATCTCAGTTCTAACAGTGCTTTCACACGTAGCAAACAACTTCTTGTCTTGTCAAAGAAACGCACGTGCGTTTCTTACTAAAGCTTTCGTGAAATTAATAAACTTTCAAAGAACGCGATTATCTTTCAAAGTAAAGCTTGTAATGAGAAAAGGAACACAGATCTCAGTCCTAAGAGTGCTTTCACACATAGCAAACAACTGCTTGTCTTAACTAAGAAACGCATGTGCTTTTCTTACTGAAGCTTTCGTGAAATTAATAAACTTTCGAAAGAACGCGATTATCTTTCAAAGTAAAGCTTGTACTGAGAAAAGGAACACTGATCTCAGTTCTAACAGTGCTTTGACATGTAGCAAACAACTGCTTGTCTTGACAAAGAAACGCATTTGCGTTTTTTACTAAAGCTTTCGTGAAATTAATAAACTTTTATAAGAACGCTATTATCTTTCAAAGTAAATCTTGTACTGAGAAAAGGAACACTGATCTCAGTTCTATAGTGCTTTCACACGTACAAACAACTGCTTGTCTTGACAAAGAAACGCATGTGCGTTTCTTACTAAAGCTTTCGTGAAATTAATAAACTTTCAAAGAACGCGATTATCTTTCAAAGTAAAGCTTGTACTGAGAAAAGCAACACTGATCTCAGTTCTAACAGTGCTTTCCCATGTAGCAAACACCATCTTGGCTTGACAAAGAAACGCATATGCGTTTCTTACTAAAGCTTCGTGAAATTAATAAACTTTCGAAAGAACGCGATTATCTTTCAAAGTAAAGCTTGTACTGAGAAAAGAAACACTGAGCTCAGTTCTAACAGTGGTTTCACACGTACAAACAACTGCTTGTCTTGACAAAGAAATGCATGTGCGTTTCTTACTAAAGCTTTCGTGAAATTAATAAACTTTCAAAGAACGCTATTATCTTTCAAAGTAAATCTTATACTGAAAAAGGAACACTGATCTCAGTTCTAACAGTGCTTTCACACGTAGTAAACAACTTCTTGTCTTGTCAAAGTTCGCATGTGCGTTTCTTACTAAAGCTTTCGTGAAAAGAGTAAACTTTCAAGAACGCAATTATCTTTCAAAGTAAAGCTTGTACTGAGAAAAGGAACACTGATCTCAGTTCTAACAGTGCATTCACACTTAGCAAACAACTGATGTCTTGACAAAAAACGAGTGTGCGTTTCTTCTAAAGCTTTTGTGAAATTAATAAACTGTCCAAAGAACGCGATTATCTTTCAAAGTCAAGCTTGTACTGAGAAAAGGAACATTGATCTCAGCTCTAACAGTGCTTTGACACGTAGCAAACAACTTCTTGTCTTGACAAAGAAACGCATGTGCGTTTCTTACTAAAGCTTTCGTGAAATTAATAAACTTTCGAAAGAACCTGATTATCTTTCAAAGTAAAGCTTGTACTGAGAAAGGGAACACTGATCTCAGTACTATCAGTGTTTTCACACGTAGCAAACAACTGCTTGTCTTGAAACGCATGTGCGTTTCTTACTAAAGCTTTCGTGAAATTAATAAACTTTCGAAAGAACGTGATTATCTTTCAAAGTAAAGCTTGTGCTGAGAAAAGGAACACTGATCTCAGTTCTAACAGTGCTTTCACACATAGCAAACAACTGCTTGTCTTGACAAAGAAACGCATGTTCATTTCCTACTAAAGCTTTCGTGAAATTAATAAACTTTCAAAAGAACGCAATTATCTTTCAAAGTAAAGCTTGTACTGAGAAAAGGAGCACTGATCTCAGTTCTAACAGTGCTTTCACACGTAGCAAACAACTGCTTGTCTTGACAAAGAAACGCATGTGTGTTTCTTACTAAAGCTTTCGTGAAATTAATAAATTTTCAAAAGAACGCAATTATCTTTCAAAGTAAAGCTTGTACTGAGAAAAGGAACACTGATCTCAGTTCTAACAGTGCTTTCACACGTAGCAAACAACTGCTTCTCTTGACAAAGAAACGCATGTGCGTTTCTTACTAAAGCTTTCGTGAAATTAATAAACTTTTATAGGAACGCGATTATCTTTCAAAGTATTTCTTGTACTGAGAAAAGGAACACTGATCTCAGTTCTAACAGTGCTTTCCCATGTAGCAAACACCTTCTTGGCTTGACAAAGAAACGCATGTGCGTTTCTTACTAAAGCTTTCGTGAAATTAATTAACTTTTGAAAGAACGCGATTATCTTTCAAAGGAAAGTTTGTACTGAAAAAAGGAACACTGATCTCAGTTCTAATAGTGCTTTCACACGTAGCAAACAACTGCTTGTCTTGACAAAGAAACGCATGTGCGTTTCTTACTGAAGCTTTCGTGAAATTAATAAAGTTTCAAAGAACGCGATTATCTTTCAAATAAAGCTTGTACTGAGAAAAGGAACACTGATCTCAGTTCTAACAATGCTTTCACACGTAGCAAACAACTGCTTGTCTTGACAAAGAAACGCATGTGCGTTTCTTACTAAAGCTTTTGTGAAATTAATAAGCTTTCGAAAGAACGCGATTATCTTTCAAAGTAAAGCTTGTACTGAGAAAAGGAACACTGATCTCAGTTCTAACAGTGGTTTCACACGTACAAACAACTGCTTGTCTTGACAAAGAAATGCATGTGCGTTTCTTACTAAAGCTTTCGTGAAATTAATAAACTTTCAAAGAACGCTATTATCTTCCAAAGTAAATCTTATACTGAAAAAGGAACACTGATCTCAGTACTATCAGTGCTTTCACACGTAGCAAACAACTGCTTGTCTTGACAAAGAAACGCATGTGCGTTTCTTACTAAAGCTTTCGTGAAATTAATAAACTTTCAAAAGAACGCAATTATCTTTCAAAGTAAAGCTTCTACTGAGAAAAGGAACACTGATCTCAGTTCTAACAGTGCTTTCACAAGTAGCAAACAACTGCTTGTCTTGACAAAGGAACGCATGTGCGTTTCTTACTAAAGCTTTCGTGAAATTAAACTTTCGAAAGAAGGCGATTATCTTTCAAAGTAAAGCTTGTACTGAGAAAAGGAACACTGATCTCAGTTCTAACAGTGATTTCACACGTAGCAAACAACTGCTTGTTTGACAAAGAAACGCATGTGTGTTTCTTACTAACGCTTTCGTGAAATTAATAAACTTTAAAAGAACGCTATTATCTTTCAAAGTAAAGCTTGTACTGAGAAAAGGAACACTGATCTCAGTTCTAACAGTGCTTTCACACGTAGCAAACAACTTCTTGTCTTGTCAAATAAACGCATGTGCGTTTCTTACTAAAGCTTTCGTGAAATTAATAAACTTTCAAAGAACGCAATTATCTTTCAAAGTAAAGCTTGTACTGAGAAAAGGAACACTGATCTCAGTTCTAACAGTGCTTTCACACGTAGCAAACAACTTCTTGGCTTGACAAAGAAAGACATGTGCGTTTCTTACTAAAGCTTTCGTGAAATTAATAAACTTTCAAAAGAACGCAATTATCTTTCAAAGTAAAGCTTGTACTGAGAAAAGGAGAACTGATCTCAGTTCTAACAGTGCTTTCACACGTAGCAAACAACTGCTTGTCTTGACAAAGAAACGCATGTGCGTTTCTTACTAAAGCTTTCGTGAAATTAATAAACTTTCAAAAGAACGCAATTATCTTTCAAAGTAAAGCTGGTACTGAGAAAAGGAACACTGATCTCAGTTCTAACAGTGCTTTCACACGTAGCAAACAACTTCTTGTCTTGTCAAAGAAACGCATGTGCGTTTCTTACTAAAGCTTTCGTGAAATTAATAAACTTTCGAAAGAATGCGATTATCTTTCAAAGTAAGGCTTGTACTGAGAAAAGGAACACTGATCTCAGTTCTAACAGTGCTTTCACACATTGCAAACAACTGCTTGTCTTGACAAGGAACGCATGTGCGTTTCTTACTAAAGCATTCGTGAAATTAATAAACTTTCGAAAGAACGCGATTATCTTTCAGAGTAAAGCTTGTACTGAGAAAAGGAACACTGATCTCAGTTCTAACAGTGCTTTCACACGTAGGAAACAACTGCTTGTCTTGACAAAGAAACGCATGTGCGTTTCTTACTAAAGCTTTCGTGAAATTAATAAACTTTTATAAGAACGCGATTATCTTTCAAAGTAAATCTTGTACTGAGAAAGGGAACACTGATCTCAGTTCTAACAGTGCTTTCACACGTACAAACAACTGCTTGTCTTGACAAAGAAACGCATGTGCGTTTCTTACTAAAGCTTTCGTGAAATTAAGAAACTTTCAAAGAACGCTATTATCTTTCAAAGAAAATCTTATACTGAGAAAAGGAACACTGATCTCAGTTCTAACAGTGCTTTCACACGTAGCAAACAACTTCTTGTCTTGTCAAAGTACGCATGTGCTTTTCTTACTAAAGCTTTCGTAAAATGAATAAACTTTCAAAGAACACAATTATCTTTCAATATAAAGCTTGTACTGAGAAAAGGAACACTGATCTCAGTTCTAACAGTGCTTTCACACGTAGCAAACAACTGCTTGTCTTGACAAAGAAACGCATGTGCGTTTCTTTCTAAAGCTTTTGTGAAATTAACCTTTCGAATGAAGGCGATTATCTTTCAAATTAAAGCTTGTACTGAGAAAAGGAACACTGATCTCAGTTCTAACAGTGCTTTCACACGTAGCAAACAACTGCTTGTCTTGACAAAGAAACGCATGTGCGTTTCTTACTAAAGCTTTCGTGAAATTAATAAACTTTCGAAAGAATGCGATTATCTTTCAAATAAAACTTGTACTGAGAAAAGGAACACTGATCTCAGTTCTAACAGTGCATTCACACTTAGCAAACAACTGCTTGTCTTGACAAAGAAACGCATGTGCGTTTCTTACTAAAGCTTTCGTGAAATTAATAAACTTTCAAAGAACGCGATTATCTTTCAAAGTAAAGCTTGTACTGAGAAAAGGAACACTGATCTCAGATCTAACAGTGCTCTCACACTAGTATTCAACTGCTTGTCTTGACAAAGAAACGCATGTGCGTTTCTTACTAAAGCTTTAGTGAAATTAATTAACTTTCAAAGAACGCGATTATTTTTCAAAATAAAGCTTGTACTGAGAAAAGGAACACTGATCTCTGATGGAGAAGTTACTTTCATTTAATAAAGAAACTGCCTTGGCCCATTTATAGGCCAGCCCTTATGTGGTTGGAGTAAATAGAACAGAATGCTGGGAGAAAGAAGCCGAGTCAGGAGTTGCCATGATTCTCCCACTCCAGACAGACGCAGGTTAAGATCTTCCCTGGTAAGCCAGCTCATGGGGCTACACAGAATATTAGAAATGGGTTAGATCAATATGTAAGAGCTAGCCAATAAGAGACTGGAACTAATGGGCCAGGCAGTGATTACAAGAATACAGTTTCTGTGTAATTATTTTTGGGCATAAGCTAAGCCATGCGGGCGGCTGGGTGCCGGGGACGCAGCCCTACCGCTCTTATTTCAACAGAGTGGCGCCCAGCGTGGTAATGAACGCCACATGAAAGCTGAGAGGGCTTAAAAAGGACAAAGAGGGAATTTATGACAGCTTTTTGCTGTTTGTGGGTTGCATGCTGCAAAGAAATTGTCCTGACTCAGCAAGAGGAAAAAACTGGCTGTTTTAAAATGCCGGCTTTCTGGGCTGTGCCGCCATTGTGATCTCTGTCTGGCTCCTGCGGGAGACAGAGCTCTTAAACGGAGCATTTGGAGTAAAGTGCTACGATTTGTTTGATGGCAACTAGACTCACTGTGTGCCTAAAAGGAAGTCATTTTGTGCTGCGGCTCAGAGGTACAAGCAGCTCCACCATGCTACTGGCGCAATGTGCAAGAATCAGAGGCACGAGCGGCTCCACCATGTTGGACTGGGCGGGGCAAGCAGGCAGTACCTGTTTTTGACCTAGGAATGTCACAGCTTAGATTCTTAAGCGCTTAGCGATTTAAAAGCACAAGACAAAGTGCTCCTGGATAGTAAAAAAATTACAGATTCACAATAGAACTGATTCAGACACTGTTGGATAAATGTACGTAGGCTTGAGAGAGAGAAATATATATCTATATATATATATATAAAGAATAAAGTTAATGTCTTAAAAAAAGGATAAAGTCTTTAAAGAGACAGAGTACAGATAGTTATAGATTAAAAGAAATAAAGAAAAATAAGCCACGTAAAAATGGAAAATTCACAGAGAGTCTGGATTCTTTGTATTATTGTGTTTTCTTTAAAATTTTTGACTGTAAAGGAGCTAAGTACAGAGAGACATTTCATTATATGGGCTGCCAAGCTAAACCAGAATGGATATAAGGGTATTATGATTTCAGAATATGGGTCTAAGGATATGATGCTTTGGAGAGGGTCTTCTTTTTTTTTCACAGAGGATGAGACTCTGTGGATTGCGTCTATCCCGATATGGTATGATAGACCACGCCCTCCTGAAAGGTTGCTGTGAACACCTTCAGAAAATTACTTCACTCAACTGCCGACTGAGATGACCCTGACACACAGGTTACACCATGAAAGATCTGAATACAGCGCCCCCATTCAGCAGGAAGCAGTTTGGAGAGAAAAACTGCGCCCATGTTCCCAAATATGGTTTATAAATGTTCTTTTACATTTAAAGGGGGATATGATATAGATATGAATAATTTGCACTGGTATGATTTTAAGGTAAATTTTGTTATATGTATATGTATTTCTAATCTTGCTTAAGGTATTGTGATTGTATAGTTCATTTAAAAATGTAATGTATATAGGTTGTTAATGGATAATCATCGATAATTGTCAAGCTTTTAGTCATGTTAGTTAGATTTTCTAGATGTGCATAGATATATTTCAGCTAGATAGGCATTCTTCATATCTTTCAAAGACTGCAGAATATGGCATTTAATGTTTTAATAACTTAGGACTTTTCATGATAATGAGACACGTCTGCTCCTGGCAGCACCAATCTACTTCAAGAGGAAGATGGGCACCGAAGAGGCTCCTTATGGAGTTTGATAGCCATTTGGGCATGAAACTGCTCATGCCTGGACTGTTGCATAAACTGGACGCAAAGAACCCGCAGAAAAAGAACTGCTGAACTTGCCTAAAGGTGAGATGGTCTTTCGGGGTTCCTGATTCATGAAAGAGTCTACGAGACATTCTGCAGGACACAGCAGAAAGTGCTGAACTGTCTTTGGAATTTTCCTGCTTCATGGAAATGTCTGCTGGATACTATGGGCCTGTAGGCCGAAGATGGATGCCCTAACGGTACAGAGGAACTTTGAGAGACTGTCCAGGCAGCAAGATGTCTCTGTCATTTCTAGAGTTTTCTTATTTCTTGTTTACTTAGGTAATATTATATCCTTCTGGAGTCTTTGATGGAGATGAAGAATGGTTAGTTATAGTTATAGTTTTCCTTAGTTATGATAAGAGATAAAATAGATATAAATATTGTAACTGTAAATCTTGCTCGATAACCATTTTGTTATATGTAATTTTACTATGTTAAAGTTAAAGACTTTCTTTTTTGTTTAAACAAAAAAGGGGAAATGATGGAGGAGTTACTTTCATTTAATAAAGAAACTGCCTTGGCCCATTTATAGGCCAGCCCTTAGGTGGGTGGAGTAAACAGAACAGAATGCTGGGAGAAAGAAGCCGAGTCAGGAGTTGCCATGATTCTCCCACTCCAGACAGATGCAGGTTAAGATCTTCCCTGGTAAGCCAGCTCATGGGGCTGCACGGAATATTAGAAATGGGTTAGATCAATGTGTATGAGCTAGCCAATAAGAGACTGGAACTAATGGGCCAGGCAGTGATTAAAAGAATACATTTTCCGTATAATTATTTTGGGGCATATGCTAAGCCATGCGGGCGGCTGGGTGCCGGGGACGCAGCCCTGCCGCTCTTATTTCAACAGATCTCAGTTCTAACAGTGCTTTCACACATAGTAAACAACTTCTTGTCTTGTGAAAGAAACGCATGTGCGTTTCTTACTAAAGCATTCGTGAAATTAATAAACTTTCAAAGAAAGCGATTATCTTTCAAAGTAAAGCTTGTACTGAGAAAAGGAACACTGATCTCAGTTCTTACAGTGCTTTCACACTTGGCAAACAACTGCTTGTCTTGACAAAGAAACGCATGTGCGTTTCTTAATAAAGCTTTGGTGTAATTAATAAACTTTCGAAAGAACGCGATTATCTTTCAAAGTAAAGCTTGTACTGAGAAAAGGAACACTGATCTCAGTTCTAACAGTGCTTTCACAAATAGCAAACAACTGCTTGTCTTGACAAAGAAACACATGTGCGTTTCTTACTAAAGCTTTCGTGAAATTAATAAACTTTCGAAAGAACGCGATTATCTTTCAAAGTAAAGCTTGTAATGAGAAAAGGAACACTGATCTCAGATCTAACAGTGCTTTGACACGTAGCAAAAAACTGCTTGTCTTGACAAAGAAACGCATTTGCGTTTCCTACTAAAGCTTTCGTGAAATTATAAACTTTCGAAAGAACGTGATTATCTTTCAAAGTAAAGCTTGTACTGAGAAAAGGAACACTGATCTCAGTTCTAACAGTGCTTTCACACGTAGCAAACAACTGCTTGTCTTGACAAAGAAACGCATGTGCGTTTCTTACTGAAGCTTTCGTTAAATTAAACTTTCAAAAGAACGCAATTATCTTTCAAAGTAAAGCTTGTACTGAGAAAAGGAATACTGATCTCAGTTCTAACAGTGCTTTGACATGTAGCAAACAACTGCTTTTCTTGTCAAAGAAACGCATGTGCGTTTCTTACTAAAGCTTTCGTGAAATTAATAAACTTTCAAAGAAAGCAATTATCTTTCAAAGTAAAGCTTGTACTGAGAAAAGGAACACTGATCTCAGTTCTAACAGTGCTTTCACACTAGCAATCAACTGCTTTTCTTGACAAAGAAACACATTTGCGTTTCTTACTAAAACTTTCGTGAAATTAATAAACTTGCAAAGAACGCGATTATCTTTCCAAGTAAAGCTCGTACTGAGAAAAGGAACACTGATCTCAGTTCTAACAGTTCTCTCACAATAGCAATCAACTGCTTGTATTGACTAAGAAACGCATGTCCGTTTCTTACTAAAGCTTTCGTGAAATTAATAAACTTTCGAAGAACGCGATTATTTTTCAAAATAAAGCTTGTACTGAGAAAAGGAACACTGATCTCTGATGGAGGAGTTACTTTCATTTAATAAAGAAACTGCCTGGCCCATTTATAGGCCAGCCCTTTGGTGGGTGGAGGAAACAGAACAGAATGCTGGGAGAAAGAAGCCGAGTCAGGAGTTGCCATGATTCTCCCACTCCAGACAGACGCAGGTTAAGATCTTCCCTGGTAAGCCAGCTCATGGGGCTACACAGAATATTAGAAATGGGTTAGATCAATATGTAAGAGCTAGCCAATAAGAGACTGGAACTAATGGGCCAGGCAGTGATTACAAGAATACAGATTCCGTGTAATTATTTTTGGACATAAGCTAAGCCATGCGGGCGGCTGGGTGACGGGGACGCAGCCCTGCCGCTCTTATTTCAACAGAGTGGCACCCAGCGTGGTAATGAACGCCACATAAAAGCTGAGAGGGCTTAAAAAGGACACAGAGGGAATTTATGACAGCTTTTTGCTGTTTGTGGGTTGCATGCTGCAAAGAAATTGTCCTGACTCAGCAAGAGGAAAAAACTGGCTGTTTTAAAATGCCGGCTTTCTGGGCTGTGCCACCATTGCGATCTCTGTCTGGCTCCTGCGGAGACAGAGCTTTTAAATGGAGCATTTGGAGTAAAGTGCTACGATTTGTTTGATGGCAACTAGACTCAGTGGGTGCCTAAAAGGAAGTCATTTTGTGCTGCGGCTCATAGGCACAAGCAGCTCCACCATGCTACTGGCGCAATGTGCAAGAATCAGAGGCACGAGCAGCTCAACCATGTTGGACTGGGCGGGGCAAGCAAGCAGTACATGTTTTTGAACTAGGAATGTCACAGCTTAGATTCTTAAGAGCTTAGCGATTTAAAAGCACAAAACAAAGTGCTCCTGGATAGTGCTTTCACACGTAGTAAACAACTTCTTGTCTTGTGAAAGAAACGCATGTGCCTTTCTTACTAAAGCATTCGTGAAATTAATAAACTTTCAAAGAACGCGATTATCTTTCAAAGTAAAGCTTGTACTGAGAAAAGGAACACTGATCTCAGTTCTTACAGTGCTTTCACACGTGGCAAACAACTGCTTGTCTTGACAAAGAAACGCATGTGCGTTTCTTACTAAAGCTTTTGTAAAATTAATAAGCTTTCGAAAGAACGCGATTATCTTTCAAAGTAAAGCTTGTACTGAGAAAAGGAACACTGATCTCAGTTCTAACAGTGCTTTGACACGGAGCAAACAACTGCTTGTCTTGACAAAGAAACGCATGTGCGTTTCCTACTAAAGCTTTCGTGAAATTATAAACTTTCGAAAGAACGCGATTATCTTTCAAATAAAGCTTGTACTGAGAAAAGGAACACTGATCTCAGTTCTAACAATGCTTTCACACGTAGCAAACAACTGCTTGTCTTGACAAAGAAACGCATGTGCGTTTCTTACTAAAGCTTTTGTGAAATTAATAAGCTTTCGAAAGGACGCGATTATCTTTCAAAGTAAAGCTTGTACTGAGAAAAGGAACACTGATCTCAGTTCTAACAGTGGTTTCACACGTACAAACAACTGCTTGTCTTGACAAAGAAACTCATGTGCGTTTCTTACTAAAGCTTTCGTGAAATTAATAAACTTTCAAAGAACGCTATTATCTTTCAAAGAAAATCTTATACTGAAAAAGGAACACTGATCTCAGTTCTAACAGTGCTTTCACACGTAGTAAACAACTTCTTGTCTTGTCAAAGTTCGCATGTGCGTTTCTTACTAAAGCTTTCGTGAAAAGAGTAAACTTTCAAGAACGCAATTATCTTTCATAGTAAAGCTTGTACTGAGAAAAGGAACACTGAACTCAGTTCTAACAGTGCTTTCACACATAGCAAACAACTGCTTGTCTTGACAAAGAAACGCATGTGCATTTCTTACTGAAGCTTTCGTGAAATTAAACTTTCGAAAGAACGTAATTATCTTTCAAAGTAAAGCTTGTACTGAGAAAAGGAACACTGATCTCAGTTCTAACAGTGCTTTCACATGTAGCAAACAACTGCTTGTCTTGACAAAGAAACGCATGTGCGTTTCTTACTAAAGCTTTCATGAAATTAATAAACTTTCAAAGAACGCGATTATCTTTCAAAGTAAAGCTTGTACTGAGGAAAGGAACACTGATCTCAGTTCTAACAGTGCTCTCAAACTAGCAATCAACTGCTTGTCTTGACAAAGAAACGCATGTGCGTTTCTTACTAAAGCTTTCGTGAAATTAATAAACTTTCGAAGAACGCGATTATTTTTCAAAATAAAGCTTGTACCGAGAAAAGGAACACTGATCTCTGATGGAGGAGTTACTTTCATTTAATAAAGAAACTGCCTTGGCCCATTTATAGGCCAGCCCTTAGGTGGGTGGAGTAAACAGAACAGAATGCTGGGAGAAAGAAGCCGAGTCAGGAGTTGCCATGATTCTCCCACTCCAGACAGACGCAGGTTAAGATCTTCCCTGGTAAGCCAGCTCATGGGGCTACACAGTATATTAAAAATGGGTTAGATCAATATGTAAGAGCTAGCCAATAAGAGACTGGAACTAATGGGCCAGGCAGTGATTACAAGAATACAGTTTCCGTGTAATTATTTTTGGGCATAAGCTAAGCCATGCGGGCGGCTGTGTGCCGGGGACGCAGCCCTGCCGCTCTTATTTCGACAGAGTGGTGCCCAGCGTGGTAATGAACGCCACATAAAAGCTGCGAGGGCTTAACAAGGACACAGAGGGAATTTATGACAGCCTTTTGCTGTTTGTGGGTTGCATGCTGCAAAGAAATTGTCCTGACTCAGCAAGAGGAAAAAACTGGCTGTTTTAAAATGCCGGCTTTCTGGGCTGTGCCGCCATTGCGATCTCTGTCTGGCTCCTGTGGGAGACAGAGCTTTTAAATGGAGCATTTGGAGTAAAGTGCTATGAATTGTTTGATGGCAACAAGACTCACTGTGTGCCTAAAAGGAAGTCATTTTGTGCTGCGGCTCAGAGGCACAAGCAGCTCCACCATGCTACTGGCGCAAAGTGCAAGAATCAGAGGCACGAGAGGCTCCACCATGTTGGACTGGGCAGGGCAAACAAGCAGTACCTGTTTTTGACCTAGGAATGTCACAGCATAGATTCTTAAGCGCTTAGCGATTTAAAAGCACAAAACAAAATGCTCTTGGATAGTGCTTTCACACGTAGTAAACAACTTCTTGCCTTGTGAAAGAAACGCATGTGCGTTTCTTACTAAAGCATTCGTGAAATTAATAAACTTTCAAAGAACGCGATTATCTTTCAAAATAAGCTTGTACTGAGAAAAGGAACACTGAACTCAGTTCTAACAGTGCTTTCACACATAGCAAACAACTGCTTGTCTTGACAAAGAAACGCATGTGCATTTCTTACTGAAGTTTCGTGAAATTAAACTTTCGAAAGAACGCAATTATCTTTCAAGGTAAAGCTTGTACTGAGAAAAGGAACACTGATCTCAGTTCTAACAGTGCTTTCACATGTAGCAAACAACTGCTTGTCTTGTCAAAGAAACGCATGTGCGTTTCTTACTGAATGTTTCGTGAAATTAATAAACTTTCGAAAGAACGCGATTATCTTTCAAAGTAAAGCTTGTACTGAGAAAAGGAACACTGATCTCAGTTCTAACAGTGCTTTGACACGTAGCAAACAACTGCTTGTCTTGACGAAGAAACGCATGTGCGTTTATTACTAAAGGTTCCGTGAAATGAATAAACTTTCGAAAGAACGCGATTATCTTTCAAAGTAAAGCTTGTACTGAGAAAAGGAACACTGATCTCAGTTCTAACAGTGCTTTCACACGTGGCAAACAACTGCTTGTCTTAACAAAGAAACGAATGTGCGTTTCTTACTAAAGCTTTCGTGAAATTAATAAGCTTTCGAAAGAACGCGATTATCTTTCAAAGTAAAGCTTGTACTGAGAAAAGGAACACTGATCTCAGTTCTATCAGTGCTTTCATACGAGGCAAACAACTGCTTGTCTTGACAAAGAAACGCATGTGCGTTTCTTACTAAAGCTTTTTTGAATTTAATAAACTTTAGAAAGAACGCGATTATCTTTCAAAGTAAAGCTTGTACTGAGAAAAGGAACACTGAACTCAGTTCTAACAGTGCTTTCACACATAGCAAACAACTGCTTGTCTTGACAAAGAAACGCATGTGCATTTCTTACTGAAGTTTCGTGAAATTAAACTTTCGAAAGAACGCAATTATCTTTCAAGGTAAAGCTTGTACTGAGAAAAGGAACAATGATCTCAGTTCTAACAGTGGTTTCACATGTAGCAAACAACTTCTTGTCTTGACAAAGAAATGCATGTGCGTTTCTTACTAAAGCTTTCATGAAATTAATAAACTTTCAAAGAACGCGATTATCTTTCAAAGTAAAGCTTGTACTGAGAAAAGGAACACTGATCTCAGTTCTAACAGTGCTCTCACACTAGCAATCAACTGCTTGTCTTGACAAAGAAACGCATGTGCGTTTCTTACTAAAGCTTTCGTGAAATTAATAAACTTTGAAAAGAACGCAATTATCTTTCAAAGTAAAGCTTGTACTGAGAAAAGGAACACTGATCTCATTTCTAACAATGCTTCCACACGTAGCATACAACTGCTTGTATTTAAAAAGAAGTACATGTGCATTTACTAAAGCCTTCGTGAAATTAATAAACTTTCAAAAGTACGCGATTATCTTTCAAAGTAAAGCTTGTAATTATAAAAGGAACACTGATCTCAGTTCTAAGAATGCTATCTCACAGAGCAAGCAACTGCTTGTCTTTACAAAGAAACACATGTGCGCTTCTTACTAAAGCTTTAAAGAAATTAATAAACATTCAAAAGAACGCGATTATCTTTCAAAGTAAAGCTTGTACTGAGAAAAGGAACACTGATCTCAGTTCTAACAATGGTTTGACACGTAGCAAACAACTGCTTGTCTTTACAAAGAAACGCATGTGCGTTTCTTTCTAAAGCTTTCGTGGAATTCATACACTTCCAAAGAACGTGAATATCTTTCAACGTAAAGCTTTTACTAACTAAAGAAAGCACTGATCTCAGTTCTAACAATGCTTTCACACGTAGCAAACAACTGCTTGCCTTTACAAAGAAACACATGTGCATTTGTTAATGGAGCATTCTTGAAATTAATAAATTTTCAAAAGAACGCGATTATCTTTCAAAGTAAAGCTTGTACTGAGAAAAGGAACACTGATCTCAGTTGTAACAATGCTTTCACACTTAGCCAAAATTGCTTGTCTTTACAAAAAACACATGTGCGTTTCGTACTAAAGCTTTCGTGAAATAAAGAAACTTTCAAAAGAGCGCGATTATCTTTCAAAGTAAAGCTTGTACTGAGAAACTGAACACTGATATCAGTTCTATCAATGCTTTCACATGTAGCAAACAACTACTTGCCTTTACAAGGAAAAACGTGCATTTGGTGCTAAAGCTTTCATGAAAGTAATAAATTTTAAAAAGAATGAGATTATCTTTCAAAGTAAAGGTTGTACTGAGAAAAGGAACACTGATCTCAGTTGAAACAATGATTTCACATGTAGCAAACAATTGCTTGTTTTTACAAAGAAACACTTGTGTGTTTCTTTCGACAGCTTTCGTGGAATTAATAAACTTTCAAAAGAACACGATTATCTTTCAAAGTAAAGCTTGTACTGAGAAAAGGAACACTGATCTCTGTTCTAACAATGCTTTCACACGTAGCAAACAACTGCTTGTCTTGACAAAGAAACGCATGTGCGTTTCTTACTAAAGCTTTCTTGAAATTAATACACTTTCGAAGGAACGTGATTATCTTTCAAAGTAAAGCTCGTACTGAGTAAAGGAACACTGATCACAGTTCTAACAGTGCTTTCACACGTATCAAAACACTGCTTGTCTTGACAAAGAAACGCATGTGCGTTTCTTACTAAAGCTTTCTTGAAATTAATACACTTTCGAAGGAACGCGATTATCTTTCAAAGTAAAGCTCGTACTGAGTAAAGGAACACTGATCACAGTTCTAACAGTGCTTTCACACGTATCAAAACACTGCTTGTCTTGACAAAGAAACGCATGTGCGTTTCTTACTAAAGCTTTCGTGAAATTAATAAACATTCGAAAGAACGCGATTATCTTTCAAAGTAAAGCTTGTACTGAGTAAGAAACACTGATCTCAGTTCTAACAATGCGTTCACAAGTAGCAAACAACTGCTTGTTTTACAAATAAACACATATGTGTTTCTTACTAAAGCTCTCTTGAAATTCATAATCTTTAAAATGTATGTGATAATCTTTCAAAGTAAAGCTTGTACTGAAAAAAGTAACACTGATCTCAGTTCTCACAGTGCTTTCACACGTAGCAAACAACTTCTTGTTTTGTCAAAGAAACGCATGTGCGTTTCTTACTAAAGCTTACGTGAAATTAATAAACTTTCGAAAGAACGCGATTATCTTTCAAAGTAAACCTTGTACTGAGAAAAGAAACACTGATCTCAGTTCTAACAGTGCTTTCACACGTGGCAAACAACTGCTTGTCTTGACAAAGAAACTCATGTGCGTTTCTTACTAAAGCTTTTGTAAAATTAATAAACTTTCGAAAGAACGCGATTATCTTTCAAAGTAAAGCTTGTACTGAGAAAAGGAACACTGATCTCAGTTCTAACAGTGCTTTGACACGTAGCAAACAACTGTTTGTCTTGACAAAGAAACGCATGTGCGTTTCTTACTAAAGCTGTCGTGAAATTAATAAACTTTCCAAAGAACGCGATTATCTTTCAAAGTAAAGCTTGTACTTAGAAATGGAACACTGATCTCAGTTCTAACAGTGCTTTCATATGTCGCAAACAACTGCTTGTCTTGACAAAGAAACGCAAGTGCGTTTCTAACTAAAGCTTTCTTGAAATTAATAAACTTTCCAAAGAAAGCGATTATCGTTCAAAGTAAAGCTTGTACTGAGAAAAGGAACACTGATCTCAGTTCTAACAGGGCTTTCACACGTAGCAAACAACTGCTTGTCTTGACAAAGAAACGCATGTGCATTTCTTAATCAAGCTTTCGTGAAATTAATAAAATTTCAAAAGAACGTGATTATCTTTCAAAGTAAAGCTTGTACTGAGAAAAGGAACACTGATATCAGTTCTAACAATGCTTTCACACGTAGCAAACAACTGCTTGCCTTTACAAAGAAACACATGTGCATTTCGTACTGGATATTCTTAAAATTAATAAATTTTCAAAAGAACTAGATTATCTTTCAAATAAAGCCTGTACTGAGAAATGGAACACTGATCTCTGTTCTAACATTGCTTTCACACGTAGCAAACAACTACTTGTCTTTACAAAGAAACACATGTATGTTTATTACTAAAGCTTTTGTGAAATTAATAAACTTTCAAAAGATCGCGATTATCTTTCAAAGCAAAGCTTGTACTGTGAAAAGGAACACTGATCTCAGTTGTAACAATGCTTTCACATATAACAAACAACTGCTTTTGTTTACAGAGAAACACATGTGCGTTTGGTATTAAGGCTTTCGTGAAATTAATAAATTTTCAAAAGAACTCGATTATCTTTCAAAGTAATGCTTGTACCGAGAAAAGGACCACTGATCTCAGTTTTAACAATGTTTTCACACTTTGCAAACAACTGCTTGTCTTTACAAAAAACAAGCGTGGTTTGGTACTAAAGCTTTCGTTAAATAATAAACTTTCAAATAACATGATTATATTTAAAATTAAAGCTTGTACTGAGAAAAGGAACACTGATACCAGGTTGAACAATGCTTTCACAGGTAGCAAACAACTGCTTGCCTTTACAAAGGAACACATCTGCACTTGGTACTGGAGCATTCTTGAAATTAATAAACTTTCAAAAGAACATGATTATCTTTCAATGTAAAGCTTGTACTGAGAAAAGGAACACTGATGTCAGTTCTAACAGTGCTTTCACATGAGGCAAACTACTGCTTGTCTTTACAAAGAAACACATGTGCGTTTCTTACTAAATCTTTTGTGAAATTAATAAACTTTCAAATAACGCGATTATCTTTCAAAGTAAAGTTTGTACTGAGAAAAGAAACACTGAATCAGTTCTAGCAATACTTTCACATGTAGCAAAGAACTGCTTGCCTTTACAAAGAAAAACATGTGTATTTGGTCTTGGAGCATTCGTGAAATTAATAAACTTTCAAAAGAACATGATTATCTTTCAGAGTAAAGCTTGTACTGAGAAAAGGAACACTGATCTCAGTTCTAACAATGTTTTCACACGTAGCAAACAACTGCCTTTCTTTACAAAGAAACACATGAGCATTGTTACTAGAGCATTCTTTAAATTAATAAACTTTCAAAAGAACACGATTATCTTTCAAAGTATAGATTGTACTGAGAAAAGAATCATTGATCTCAGTTCGAACAATGCTTTCACACGTAGCAAACTACTGCTTGTCTTTACAAAGAAACACATGTGTGTTTCTAACTACAGCATTCGTGAAATTAATAAATTTTCAAAAGAACGAGATTATCTTTCAAAGTAAATCTTGTACTGAGACAAGAAACACTGATCTCTGTCCTAACAATGATTTTACAAGTAGCAAACAACTGCTTGTCTTTACAAAGAAACACATGTGCTTTTCTTACTAAAGCTTTCGTAAAATTAATACACTTTCAAAAGAATGCGATTAATTTCAAAGTAAAGCATGTACTGAGAAAAGGAACACTGATCTCAGTTCTATCAATGCTTTCACACGTAGCAAACAACTGCTTGTATTTACAAAGAAGCACATGTACCTTTACTAAAGTTTTCGAAATTAATAAACTTTCAAAAGAACGCGATTATCTTTCAAAGGAAAGCTTGTAATGATAAAAGGAACACTGACCTCAGTTCTAAAAATGCTATCACACATAGCAAGAAAGTGCTTGTCTTCACAAAGAAACACATGTGCGTTTGGTACTAAAGCTTTCGTGAAATTAATAAACTTTCAAATAACGCGATTATCTTTCAAAGAAAAGATTGTACTGAGAAAAGGAACACTGATCTCAGTTCTAACAATGCTTTCACATGTAGCAAACAACTGCTTGTTTTTAAAAAGAAACAGATGTGCGTTTCTTATAAAAGCTTTCGTGAATTAAGAAACTTTCAAAAGAACGCGATTATCTTTCAAAGTAAAGCTTGTACTGAGAAAAGGAACACTGATCTTAGTTCTAACAATGCTTTCACACAGAGCAAACAACTGCTTGCATTTACAAAGAAACACATGGCATTTGGTACTGGAGCATTCATGAAATTAATAAACTTTCAAAAGAACACGATTATCTTTCAAAGAAAAGCTTGTACTGAGAAAGGAACACTAATCTCAGTTCTAACAATGCTTTCACATGTAGCAAAAAACTGCTTGTCTTTACAAAGAAACACATGTGCGTTTGGTGCTAAAGTATTCGTGAAATTAATAAATTTTCAAAAGACCGCGATTGTCTTTCAAAGTAAAGCTTGTACTGAGAAAAGGAACACTGATCTCAGTTCAAACAATGCTTTCACACGTAGCAAACAACTGCTTGCCTTTACAAAGAAACACATGTGGATTTGGTACTGGAGCATTCTTGAAATTAATAAATTTTTAAAAAAGGCGATTATCTTTCAAAGTAAAGCTTGTACTGAGAAAAGGAACACTGATCTCGGTTCTAACAGTGCTTTCACACGTAGCAAACAACTGCTTGTCTTTACAAAAAACACATGTCCGTTTGGTACTAAAGCTTTCATTAAATAAACTTTCAAAGTAATGCGATTATCTTTCAAAATAAGCTTGTACTGAGAAAAGGAACACTGATATCAGTTCTAACAATGCTTTCACATGTAGCAAACAACTACTTGCCTTAACAAAGAAAAACATGTGCGTTTGGTGCTAAAGCATTCGTGAAAGTCATAAATTTTCAAAAGAATGCGATTATCTTTCAAAGTAAAGCTTATAATGACAAAGGAAACACTGATCTCAGTTCTAACAATGATTTCACAAGTAGCAAACAAATGCTTGTCTTTACAAAGAAACACATGTGCGTTTCTTACTAAAGCTTTTGTGAAATTAATAAACTTTCAAAAGAACACAATTATCTTTCAAAGTAAAGCTTGTACTGAGAAAAGGAACACTGATCTCAGTTCTAACAATGCTTTCACACGTAGCAAACAACTGCTTGCCTTTGCAAAGGAACACATGTGCACTTGGTACTGGAGCATTCTTGAAATAAATAAACTTTCAAAAGAACAAGATTATCTTTCAAAGTAAAGCTTGTACTGAAAAATGGAACACTGATCTCAGTTCTAAAAATCCTATCACACGTAGTTAACAACTGCTTGTCTTTACAAAGAAACACTTGTGATTTCTAACTAAGGCTTTTGTGAAATTAATAATTTTTCAAATGAACGCAATTATCTTTCAAAGTAAAGCTTGTACTGAGAAAAGGAACACTGATCTCAGTTCTAACAATGCTTTCACACTTAGCAAAATTGCTTGTCTTTACAAAAAACACATGTGCGTTTGGTACTAGAGCTTTCGTGAAATTAATAAACTTTCAAAATAACGCGATTATCTTTCAAAGTAAAGCTTGAACTGAGAAAAGGAACACTGATCTCAGTTCTAACAGTGCTTTCACACGTAGCAAACAACTGCTTGTCTTTACAAAGAAACGCATGTGCGTTTCTTACTAAAGCTTTTGTGAAATTAATAAACTTTCAAAAGAACGCGATTATCTTTTAAAGTAAAGATTGTACTGAGACAAGAAACACTGATCTCTGTCCTAACAATGATTTTACAAGTAGCAAACATCTGCTTGTCTTTACAAAGAAACACATGTGCGTTTTTACTAAAGCTTTTGTGAAATTAATAAACTTTCAAAAGAATGCGATTAACTTTCAAATTAAAGCTTGTACTGAGAAAAGGAACACTGATCTCAGTTCTATCAATGCTTTCACACGTAGCAAACAACTGCTTGCCTTTACAAAGGAACACATGTGCACTTGGTACTGGAGCATTTTTGAAATAAATAAACTTTCAAAAGAACGAGATTATCTTTCAAAGTAAAGCTTGTACTGAGAAATGGAACACTGATCTCACTTCTAACAATGCTTTCACAAGTAGCAAACAACTGCTTGTCTTTACAAAGAAACACATGTGCATTTCTTACTAAAGCTTTTGTGAAATTAATAAATTTTCAAAAGAACGCAATTATCTTTCAAAGTAAAGATTGTACTGGGAAAAGAATCACTGATCTCAGTTCTAACAATGCTTTCACACTTAGCAAACAACTCTTTGTCTTTACAAAGAAACACATGTGCATTTGGTACTGGAGCATTCTTGAAATTAATAAATTTTCAAAAGAACGCGATTATCTTTCAAAGTAAAGCTTGTACTGAGAAAAGCAACACTGATCTCAGTTCTATCAATGTTTTCACACTTAGCAAAAATTGCTTGTCTTTACAAAAAACATATGTATATTTGGTACTAAAGTTTTCGTGAAATTAATAAACTTGCAAAAAACGCGATTATCTTTCAAAGTAAAGCTTTTACTGAAAAAAGAAACACTGATCTCAGTTCTAACAATCCTTTCACATGTAGCAAACAACTGCTTGTTTTACAAATAAACACATGTGCGTTTTTTACTAAAGCTCTCTTGAAATTAATAAACTTTAAAATGTTTGCGATAATCTTTCAAAGTAAATCTTGTACTGAGAAATGCGACAGTGATCTCATTTCTAACAATGCTTTCACTCATAGCAAACAACTGCTTATCTTTACAAAGAAACACACGTGCTTTTCTTACTAAAGCTTTCATAAAATTAATACACTTTCAAAAGAACGCGATTATGTTTCAAAGTAAAGCTTGTACTGAGAAAAGCAACACTGATCTCTGTTCTAACAATGCTTTCACATGTAGCAATCAACTGTTTGTTTTTACAAAGAAACACATGTGCGTTAGGTACTAAAGCTTTCATGAAATTAATAAACTTTCCAAAGAACACGATTATATTCAAAGTAAAGATTGTACTGAGAAAAGAATCACTGATCTCAGTTCTAACAATGCTTTCACACGTGGCAAACAACTGCTTGTCTTTACAAAGAAACACATGCGCTTATGGTACTGGAGCTTTCTTCAAATAAGTAAACTTTCAAAAGAACGTGATTATCTTTCAATGTAAAGCTTGTCCTGAGAAAAGAATCACTGATCTCTGTTCTAATGATGCTGTTGTAATAAGAGCGGCGGGGCTGTGTCCCTGGCACCCGGCCGCCCGCATGGCTTATGCCCCAAAATAATTATACAGAAACTGTATTCTTTTAAACATTGCCTGGCCCATTAGTTCCGTCCTCTTATTGGCTAGCTCTTACATATTGATCTAACCCATTTCTAATATTATGTGTAGCCCCACGAGCTGGCTTACCAGGGAGGATCTTAATCTGTGTCTGTCTGGAGTGGGAGAATCATGGCGACTCCTGACTCGGCTTTTTTCTCCCAGTATTCTCTCTGTTTACTCCACTCGGCTTTTTTCTCCCAGTATTCTCTCTGTTTACTCCACCCACCTAAGGGCTGGCCTATAAATAGGCCAAGGCAGTTTCTTTATTAAATGAAAGTAACTTCTCCATCACTTCCCCTTTTTTTGTTTAAACTCAATGGGTTAGATCAATATGTAAGAGCTAGCCAATAAAAAGCTGGAGCTAATGGGCCAGGCAGTGATTAAAAGAATACAGTTTCCATGTAACTATTTCGGGGTATAAGCTAGCCATGCGGGTGGCTGGGTGCCGGAGACGCAGCCCTGCCGCTCTTATATACAACACGATGCTTTCACACATGGCAAACAACTGCTTGTCTTCACAAGGAAACACATGTTACTTTGGTACTAAAGCTTTCGTGAAAATAATAAACTTTCAAATAACGCGATTATCTTTCAAAGTAAAGATTGTACTGAGACAAGGAACACTGATCTCAGTTCTAACAATGCTATCACACTTAGCAAACAACTGCTTATCTTTACAAAGAAACACATGTGCGTTTGGTGCTAAAGTTGTCGTGAAATTAATAAATTTTCCAAAGAACGCGATTATCTTTCAAAGTAAAGCTTGTACTGAGAAAAGGAACACTGATCTCAGTTCTAACAATGCTTTCACACTTAGCAAAAATTGCTTGTTTTACAAAAAACACATGTGCGCTTGGTACTAGAGCTTTCGTGAAATTAATAAACTTTCAAAATAACGCGATTATCTTTCAAAGTAAAGCTTTTACTGAGAAAATAACAGTGATCTCAGTTCTAACAATGTTGTCACACGTAGCAAACAACTGCTTGCCTTTACAAAGGAACACATGTGCACTTGGTACTGAAGTATTCTTGAAATAAATATACTTTCAAAAGAAGGAGATTATCTTCAAGATAAAGCTTGTACTGAAAAATGGAACACTGATCTCAGTTCTAACAATGCTTTCACACGTAGGAAACAACTGCTTGTCTTTACAAAGAAACACATGTGCATTTCTTACTAAAGCTTTTGTGAAATTAATAAATTTTCAAAAGAACGCAATTATCTTTCAAAGTAAAGATTGTACTGGGAAAAGAATCACTGATCTCAGTTCTAACAATGCTTTCACACTTAGCAAACAACTCTTTGTCTTTACAAAGAAACACATGTGCATTTGGTACTGGAGCATTCTTGAAATTAATAAATTTTCAAAAGAACGCGATTATCTTTCAAAGTAAAGCTTGTACTGAGAAAAGCAACACTGATCTCAGTTCTATCAATGTTTTCACACTTAGCAAAAATTGCTTGTCTTTACAAAAAACATATGTATATTTGGTACTAAAGTTTTCGTGAAATTAATAAACTTGCAAAAAACGCGATTATCTTTCAAAGTAAAGCTTTTACTGAAAAAAGAAACACTGATCTCAGTTCTAACAATCCTTTCACATGTAGCAAACAACTGCTTGTTTTACAAATAAACACATGTGCGTTTTTTACTAAAGCTCTCTTGAAATTAATAAACTTTAAAATGTTTGCGATAATCTTTCAAAGTAAATCTTGTACTGAGAAATGCGACAGTGATCTCATTTCTAACAATGCTTTCACTCATAGCAAACAACTGCTTATCTTTACAAAGAAACACACGTGCTTTTCTTACTAAAGCTTTCATAAAATTAATACACTTTCAAAAGAACGCGATTATGTTTCAAAGTAAAGCTTGTACTGAGAAAAGCAACACTGATCTCTGTTCTAACAATGCTTTCACATGTAGCAATCAACTGTTTGTTTTTACAAAGAAACACATGTGCGTTAGGTACTAAAGCTTTCATGAAATTAATAAACTTTCCAAAGAACACGATTATATTCAAAGTAAAGATTGTACTGAGAAAAGAATCACTGATCTCAGTTCTAACAATGCTTTCACACGTGGCAAACAACTGCTTGTCTTTACAAAGAAACACATGCGCTTATGGTACTGGAGCTTTCTTCAAATAAGTAAACTTTCAAAAGAACGTGATTATCTTTCAATGTAAAGCTTGTCCTGAGAAAAGAATCACTGATCTCTGTTCTAATGATGCTGTTGTAATAAGAGCGGCGGGGCTGTGTCCCTGGCACCCGGCCGCCCGCATGGCTTATGCCCCAAAATAATTATACAGAAACTGTATTCTTTTAAACATTGCCTGGCCCATTAGTTCCGTCCTCTTATTGGCTAGCTCTTACATATTGATCTAACCCATTTCTAATATTATGTGTAGCCCCACGAGCTGGCTTACCAGGGAGGATCTTAATCTGTGTCTGTCTGGAGTGGGAGAATCATGGCGACTCCTGACTCGGCTTTTTTCTCCCAGTATTCTCTCTGTTTACTCCACTCGGCTTTTTTCTCCCAGTATTCTCTCTGTTTACTCCACCCACCTAAGGGCTGGCCTATAAATAGGCCAAGGCAGTTTCTTTATTAAATGAAAGTAACTTCTCCATCACTTCCCCTTTTTTTGTTTAAACTCAATGGGTTAGATCAATATGTAAGAGCTAGCCAATAAAAAGCTGGAGCTAATGGGCCAGGCAGTGATTAAAAGAATACAGTTTCCATGTAACTATTTCGGGGTATAAGCTAGCCATGCGGGTGGCTGGGTGCCGGAGACGCAGCCCTGCCGCTCTTATATACAACACGATGCTTTCACACATGGCAAACAACTGCTTGTCTTCACAAGGAAACACATGTTACTTTGGTACTAAAGCTTTCGTGAAAATAATAAACTTTCAAATAACGCGATTATCTTTCAAAGTAAAGATTGTACTGAGACAAGGAACACTGATCTCAGTTCTAACAATGCTATCACACTTAGCAAACAACTGCTTATCTTTACAAAGAAACACATGTGCGTTTGGTGCTAAAGTTGTCGTGAAATTAATAAATTTTCCAAAGAACGCGATTATCTTTCAAAGTAAAGCTTGTACTGAGAAAAGGAACACTGATCTCAGTTCTAACAATGCTTTCACACTTAGCAAAAATTGCTTGTCTTACAAAAAACACATGTGCGCTTGGTACTAGAGCTTTCGTGAAATTAATAAACTTTCAAAATAACGCGATTATCTTTCAAAGTAAAGCTTTTACTGAGAAAATAACAGTGATCTCAGTTCTAACAATGTTGTCACACGTAGCAAACAACTGCTTGCCTTTACAAAGGAACACATGTGCACTTGGTACTGAAGTATTCTTGAAATAAATATACTTTCAAAAGAAGGAGATTATCTTCAAGATAAAGCTTGTACTGAAAAATGGAACACTGATCTCAGTTCTAACAATGCTTTCACACGTAGGAAACAACTGCTTGTCTTTACAAAGAAACACATGTGCATTTCTTACTAAAGCTTTTGTGAAATTAATAAACTTTCAAAAGAACGCAATTATCTTTCAAAGTAAAGCTTGTAGTGAGAAAAGGAACACTGATCTCAGTTCTAACAATGCTTTCACACTTAGCAAACAACTGTTTGTCTTTACAAAGAAACACATGTGCGTATGGTACTGGAGCATTCTTGAAATTAATAAATTTTCAAATGAAAGGGATTATCTTTCAAAGTAAAGCTTGTACTGAGAAAAGGAACACTGATCTCAGTTCTAACAATGCTTTCACACTTAGCAAAAATTTCTTGTCTTTACAAAAAACACATGTGCGTTTGGTACTACAGCTTTGGTGAAATTAATAAACTTTCAAAATAACGCGATTATCTTTCAAAGTAAATCTTGTACTGAAAAAGGGAACACTGATATCAGGTCTAACAATGCTTTCACACGTAGCAAACAACTACTTGCCTTTACAAAGAAACACTTGCGCGTTTGGTGCTAAAGCATTCGTGAAAATAATAAATTTAGAAAGAATGCGATTATCTTTCAAAGTAAAGATTGTACTGAGAAAAGGAACACTGATCTCAGTTCTAACAATGCTTTCACACGTAGCAAACAACTGCTTGTCTTTACAAAGAAACATATGTGCGTTTCTGACTAAAGCTTTTGTGAAATTAATAAATTTTCCAAAGAATGCGATTATCTTTCAAAGTAAAGCTTGTACTGAGAAAAGGAACACTGATCTCAGTTCTAACAATGCTTTCACACTTAGCAAAAATTGCTTGTCTTTACAAAAAACACATGTGCGTTTGGTACTAGAGCTTTCGTGAAATTAATAAACTTTCAAAATAACGCGATTATCTTTCAAAGTAAAGCTTTTACTGAGAAAATAACAGTGATCTCAGTTCTAACAATGTTGTCACACGTAGCAAACAACTGCTTGCCTTTACAAAGGAACACATGTGCACTTGGTACTGAAGTATTCTTGAAATAAATATACTTTCAAAAGAAGGAGATTATCTTCAAGATAAAGCTTGTACTGAAAAATGGAACACTGATCTCAGTTCTAACAATGCTTTCACACGTAGCAAACAACTGCTTGTCTTTACAAAGAAACACATGTGCATTTCTTACTAAAGCTTTTGTGAAATTAATAAACTTTCAAAAGAACGCAATTATCTTTCAAAGTAAAGCTTGTAGTGAGAAAAGGAACACTGATCTCAGTTCTAACAATGCTTTCACACTTAGCAAACAACTGTTTGTCTTTACAAAGAAACACATGTGCGTATGGTACTGGAGCATTCTTGAAATTAATAAATTTTCAAATGAAAGGGATTATCTTTCAAAGTAAAGCTTGTACTGAGAAAAGGAACACTGATCTCAGTTCTAACAATGCTTTCACACTTAGCAAAAATTTCTTGTCTTTACAAAAAACACATGTGCGTTTGGTACTACAGCTTTCGTGAAATTAATAAACTTTAAAAATAACGCGATTATCTTTCAAATTAAATCTTGTACTGAAAAGGGAACACTGATATCAGGTCTAACAATGCTTTCACACGTAGCAAACAACGACTTGCCTTTACAAAGAAACACTTGCGCGTTTGGTGCTAAAGCATTCGTGAAAATAATAAATTTTGAAAAGAATGCGATTATCTTTCAAAGTAAAGATTGTACTGAGAAAAGGAACACTGATCTCAGTTCTAACAATGCTTTCACACGTAGCAAACAACTGCTTGTCTTTACAAAGAAACATATGTGCGTTTCTGACTAAAGCTTTTGTGAAATTAATAAACTTTCTAAAGAACACGATTATCTTTCAAAGTAAAGATTGCACTGAGAAAAGAATCACAGATCTCAGTTCTAACAATGCTTTCACACGTGGCAAACAACTGCTTGTCTTTACAAAGAAACACATGTGCGTTTGGTACTGCAGCTTTCTTGAAATAAGTAAACTTTCAAAAGAACGCGATTATCTTTCAATGTAAAGCTTGTACTGAGAAACGAATCACTGATCTCTGTTCTAACGATGCTTTCACACATGGCAAACAACTGCTTGTCTTCACAAGGAAACACATGTGCGTTTGGTACTAAAGCTTTCGTGAAATTAATAAACTTTGAAATAACACAATTATCTTTCAAAGTAAAGATTGTACTGAGAAAAGGAACACTGATCTCAGTTCTAACAATGCTTTCACATGTACCAAACAACTGCTTGACTTTACAAAGAAACACATGTGCATTTGGAAATGGAGCATTCTTGAAATTAATAAATTTTCAAAAGAACGTGATTATCTTTCAAAGTAAAGCTTGTACTGAGAAAAGGAACACTGATTTCAGTTCGAAAAATGCTATCACACGTAGCAAACAACTCCTTGTCTTTACTAAGAAACACATGTGCATTTGGTGCTAACGCTTTTGTGAAAGTAATAAATTTTCAAAAGAACGCAATTATCTTTCAAATAAAGCTTGTGCTGAGAAAAGGAACACTGATCTCAGTTCTAACAATGCTTTCACACGTAGCAAACAACTGCTTGCCTTTACAAAGGAACACATGTGCACTTGGTACTGGAGCATTCTTGAAATGAATAAACTTTCACAAGAACGTGATTATCTTTCAAAGTAAAGCTTGTACTGAGAAATGGAACACTGATCTCAGTTCTAACAATGATTTCACACGTAGCAAACAACTGTTTGTCTTTACAAAGAAACACATGTGCATTTCTTACTAAGGCTTTTGTGAAATTAATAAACTTTCAAAAGAACGCAATTATCTTTCAAAGTAAAGATTGTACTGAGAAAAGGAACACTGATGTCAGTTCTAACAATGCTTTCACACTTAGCAAACAACTGCTTGTCTTTACAAAGAAATACATGTGCGTTTGGTACTAAAGCTTTCATGAAATTAATAAACTTTCAAATGAACGTGATTATCTTTCAAAGTAAAGATTGTACAGAGAAAAGGGACACTGATATCATTTCTAAAGGTGCTTTCACACGTGGCAAATTACTGCTTCTTTTTACAAAGAAACACATGTGCGTTTCTTACTAAAGCTTTCGTGAAATTAATAAACTTTCAAAAGTACTTGATTATCTTTCAAAGTAAAGCTTATACTGAGAAAAGCAACACTGATCTCAGTTCTAACAATGCTTTCACACGTACCAAACAACTGCTTGCTTTACAAAGAATCACATGTACGTTTCTTACTAAAGCTTTCATGAAATTAATAAATTTTCAAAATAACGCGATTATCTTTCAAAGTAAAGCTTGTAATGATAAAAGGAACACTGATCTCAGTTCAAACAATGCTATCACACATAGCAAGCAACTGCTTGTCTTTACAAAGAAACACATGTGCGTTTCTTTCTAAAGCTTTCGTGGAATTAATACACTTTCAAAGAACGCGAATATCTTTCAAAGTCAAGATTGTACTGAGAAAAGAATCACTGATCTCAGTTCTAACAATGCTTTCACATGTGGCAAACAACTGCTTGTCTTCACAAAGAAACACATGTGCGTTTGGTACTAAAGCTTTCGTGAAATTAATAAACTTTCAAATAACGAGAATATCTTTCAAAGTAAAGATTGTACTGAGAAAAGGAACACTGATCTCAGTTCTAACAATGCTTTAACATGTAGCAATCGACTGTTTGCCTTCACAAATAAACACATGTGCATTTGAAACTGGAGCATTCTTGAAATTAATAAATTTTCAAAAGAACGTGATTATCTTTCAAAGTAAAGCTTGTACTGAGAAAAGGAACACTGATATCAGTTCTAACAATGCTTTCACATGTAGCATACAACTGTATGACTTTACAAAGAAACACATGAGCTTTTGTTACTAAAGCTTTCGTGAAATTAATAAACTTTCAAAAGAACGCGATTATCTTTCATAGTAAAACTTTACTGAGAAAAGGACCACTGATCTCAGTTCTAACAATGCTTTCACATGTAGCAAACACCTCCTTGTCTTTCAAAGAAGCCCATGAGCGTTTATTACTAAGCTTTCGGGAAATTAATAAACTTTCAAAAGAACACGATTTTCTTTCAAATTAAAGCTTGTACTGCGAAAAGAAACACTGACTCAGTTCTAACAATGCTTTAACACGTAGTAGACAACTACTTGTCTTTAAAAAGAAACACATGTGCGTTTCTGACTAAAGCTTTCGTGGAATTAATACACTTTCAAAGAACGCGAATATCTTTCAAAGTCAAGATTGTACTGAGAAAAGAATCACTGATCTCAGTTCTAACAATACTTTCACATGTGGCAAACAACTGCTTGTCTTCACAAAGAAACACATGTGCGTTTGGTACTAAAGCTTTCGTGAAATTAATAAACTTTCAAATAACGAGATTTTCTTTCAAAGTAAAGATTGTACTGAGAAAAGGAACACTGATCTCAGTTCTAACAATGCTTTAACATGTAGCAAACGACTGTTTGCCTTCACAAAGAAACACATGTGCATTTGGAACTGGAGCATTCTTGAAATTAATAAATTTTCAAAAGAACGTGATTATCTTTCAAAGTAAAGCTTGTACTGAGAAAAGGAACACTGATATCAGTTCTAACAATGCTTTCCCACGTAGCAAACAACTGTATGACTTTACAAAGAAACACATGAGCTTTTCTTACTAAAGCTTTCGTGAAATTAATAAACTTTCAAAAGAACGCGATTATCTTTCATAGTAAAACTTTACTGAGAAAAGGACCACTGATCTCAGTTCTAACAATGCTTTCACACATAGCAAACACCTCCTTGTCTTTCAAAGAAGCCCATCAGCGTTTATTACTAAGCTTTCGTGAAATTATTAAACTTTCAAAAGAACGCGATTTTCTTTCAAAGTAATGCTTGTACTGCGAAAAGAAACACTGACTCAGTTCTAACAATGCTTTAAAACGTAGTAGACAACTACTTGTCTTTAAAAAGAAACACATGTGCGTTTCTGACTAAAGCTTTCGAAAATTAATAAACTTTCAAAAGATGATGATTATCTTTCAAAGTAAAGCGTGTACTGAGAAAAGAAACATTGATCTCAGTTCTAACAATGCTTTCACACGTAGCAAACAACTGCTTGTCTTTACAAATAAACACATGTGCATATGGTAGTAAAGCTTTCGTGAAATTAATAACCTTTCAAAAGAAGGCGATTATCTTTCATAGTAAAGCTTGTGCTGAGAAATGGAACACTGATCTCAGTTCTAACAATGATTTCACACGTAGCAAACAACTGTTTGTCTTTACAAAGAAACACGTGCATTTCTTACTAAGGCTTTTGTGAAATTAATAAACTTTCAAAAGAACGCAATTATCTTTCAAAGTAAAGATTGTACTGAGAAAAGAAACACTGATCTCAGTTCTAACAATGCTTTCACACTTAGCAAACAACTGTTTGTCTTTACAAAAAGCACATGTGCTTTTGGTACTAAAGCTTTCGTGAAATTAACACACTTTCAAATGAACGGGATTATCTTTCAATGTAAAGATTGTACTGAGAAAAGGAACACTGATGTCAGTTCTAACAATGCTTTCACACTTAGCAAACAACTGCTTGTCTTTACAAAGAAACACATGTGCGTTTGGTACTAAAGCTTTCATGAAATTAATAAACTTTCAAATGAACGCGATTATCTTTCAAAGTAAAGATTGTACAGAGAAAAGGGACACTGATATCATTTCTAACAGTGCTTTCACACGTGGCAAATTACTGCTTCTTTTTACAAAGAAACACATGTGCGTTTCTTACTAAAGCTTTCGTGAAATTAATAAACTTTCAAAAGTACTTGATTATCTTTCAAAGTAAAGCTTATACTGAGAAAAGCAACACTGATCTCAGTTCTAACAATGCTTTCACACATACCAAACAACTGCTTGCTTTACAAAGAATCACATGTACGTTTCTTACTAAGCTTTCATGAAATTAATAAATTTTCAAAATAACGCGATTATCTTTCAAAGTAAAGCTTGTAATGATAAAAGGAACACTGATCTCAGTTCAAACAATGCTATCACACATAGCAAGCAACTGCTTGTCTTTACAAAGAAACACATGTGCGTTTCTTTCTAAAGCTTTCGTGGAATTAATACACTTTCAAAGAACGCGAATATCTTTCAAAGTCAAGATAGTACTGAGAAAAGAATCACTGATCTCAGTTCTAACAATACTTTCACATGTGGCAAACAACTGCTTGTCTTCACAAAGAAACACATGTGCGTTTGGTACTAAAGCTTTCGTGAAATTATTAACATTCAAATAACGAGATTATCTTTCAAAGTAAAGATTGTACTGAGAAAAGGAACACTGATCTCAGTTCTAACAATGCTTTAACATGTAGCAAACGACTGTTTGCCTTCACAAAGAAACACATGTGCATTTGGAACTGGAGCATTCTTGAAATTAATAAATTTTCAAAAGAATGGGATTATCTTTCAAAGTAAAGCTTGTACTGAGGAAAGGAACACTGATATCAGTTCTAACAATGCTTTCACACGTAGCAAACAACTGTATGACTTTACAAAGAAACACATGTGCCTTTGGTTCTAAAGCTTTCATGAAATTAATAAATTTTCAAAGAACGCGATTATCTTTCATAGTACAGACTGTACTGAGAAAAGGAACACTGTTCTCAGTTCTAACAATGCTTTCACACGTAGCAAACATCTGCTTGTCTTTACAAAGAAACGCACATGTGCCTTTGGTCCTGGAGCATTCGTGAAATTCATAAACTTTCAAAGAACGCGATTATCTTTCAAAGTAAAACTTGTACTGAGAAAAGGACCACTGATCTAAGTTCTAACAATACTATCACACATAGCAAACAACTGCTTGCCTTTACAAAAAACACATGTGCGTTTGGTACTAAAGCTTTCATGAAATTAATAAACGTTCAAAAAAACGACATAATCTTTCATAGTAAAGATTGTACTGAGAAAAGGAACACTGATCTCAGATCTAACAATGCTTTCACACGTAGCAAACAACTGATTCTCTTTACAAAGAAACACATGCGCGTTTCTTAATAAAGCTTTCGTGAAATTAATAAACTTTCAATAGAACGCGGTTATTGTTCAAAGTAAAGCTTGTACTGAGAAAAGGAACACTGATCTCAGTTCTACCAATGATTTCACACGTAACAAACAACGCCTTGCCTTTACAAAGAAACACATGTGCCTTTCTTACTAAAGATTTCGCGAAATTAATAAACTTTCAAAAGAACATGATTATCTTTCAAAGTAAGCTTGTACTGAGAAAAGAAACACTGATCTCAGTTCTAACCATGACTTCACACTTAGCAAACAACTGCTTGCCTTTACATAAACTCATGTGCATTGTTACTGGAGCATTCTTGAAATTAATGATATTTCAAATGAACAAGATTATCTCTCAAAGTAAAGCTTTTACTGAGAAATTGAACATTGAACTCAGGTCTAAAAATGCTTTCACATGTAGCAAACAACTGCTAGTCTTTACAAAGAAACACATGTGCGTTTGGTACTAAAGCTTCCGTGAAATTAATAAACTTTCAAAAGAACGTGATTATCTTTCAAAGTAAATCTTGTACTGAGAAAAGGAACACTGATCTCAGTTCAAACATTGCTTTCACACTTGGTAAACTACTGCTTGTCTTTAAAAAGAAACACATGTGCGTTTCTTAGTAGAGCTTTGGTGAAATTAAAAAACCTTCAAAAGTACGCGATTATATTTAAAAGTGAAGCTTGTACTGAGAAAAGGAACTCTGATCTCAGTTATAACAATGCTTTCACACGTAACAAACAATTGCTTGCCTTTACATGTGCATTTGGTCCTGGAGCATTCTTGAAATTAATAAACTTTCAAAAGAACGCGATTATCTTTCAAAGTAAAGCTTGTACTGAGAAAAGTAACACTGACCTCAGTTCTAAAAATGCTATCACGCGTAGCAAACAAGTGCTTGTCTTTACAAAGAAACGCATGTGCGTTTCTTACTAAAGCTTTCATGAAATTAATAAACTTTCAAAACAACGCTATTATCTTTCATAGTAAAGCTCTTAGTGAGAATGGAACACTGATCTCAGTTCTAACAATGCTTTCACATGTAGCAAACAACTGCTAGTTTTCCAAAGAAACACATGTGCGTTTGGTTCTAAAGCTTTCGTGAAAATAATAAACTTTCAAAAGAACGTGATTATCTTTCAAAGTAAAGCTCTTACTGAGAAATGGAACGCTGATCTCAGGTATAACAATGCTTTCACATGTAGAAAACAACTGCTAGTCTTTACAAAGAAACACATGTGCGTTTGGTACTAAAGCTTTCTTGAAAATAATAAACTTTCAAAAGAACGTGATTATCTTTCAAAGTAAATCTTGTACTGAGAAAAGAAAAATGAGCTCAGTTCAAACACTGCTTTCACACGTGGCAAACTACTGCTTGTCTTTACAAAGAAAAACATGCTCTTTTCTTACTACAGATTCGTGATATTAATAAACTTTCAAAAGAACGCGATTATCTTTCAAAGTAAGCTTGTACTGAGAAAAGGAACACTGATCTCAGTTCTAATAATGCTTTCAAACGTGGCAAACTACTGCATGTCTTTACAAAGAAACACATGTGCGTTTCTTACTAAAGCTTTCGTGAAATTAATAAACTTTCTAAAGAACGTGATTATCTTTCAAAGTAAAGCTTGTACTGAGAAAAGAAACACTGGTCTCAGTTCTAACAATGCATTCACATGTAGAAAACAACAGCTTGTCTTTACAAAGAAACACATGTGCGTTTCTTACTAAAGCTTTCGTGAAATTAATAAACTTTCAAAAGAACGTGATTATCTTTCAATGTAAAGATTGTACTGAGAAAAGGAACACTGATGTCAGTTCTAACAATGCTTTCACACTTAGCAAACAACTGCTTGTCTTTACAAAGAAACACATGTGCGTTTGGTACTAAAGCTTTCATGAAATTAATAAACTTTCAAATGAACGCGATTATCTTTCAAAGTAAAGATTGTACAGAGAAAAGGGACACTGATATCATTTCTAACAGTGCTTTCACACGTGGCAAATTACTGCTTCTTTTTACAAAGAAACACATGTGCGTTTCTTACTAAAGCTTTCGTGAAATTAATAAACTTTCAAAAGTACTTGATTATCTTTCAAAGTAAAGCTTATACTGAGAAAAGCAACACTGATCTCAGTTCTAACAATGCTTTCACACATACCAAACAACTGCTTGCTTTACAAAGAATCACATGTACGTTTCTTACTAAGCTTTCATGAAATTAATAAATTTTCAAAATAACGCGATTATCTTTCAAAGTAAAGCTTGTAATGATAAAAGGAACACTGATCTCAGTTCAAACAATGCTATCACACATAGCAAGCAACTGCTTGTCTTTACAAAGAAACACATGTGCGTTTCTTTCTAAAGCTTTCGTGGAATTAATACACTTTCAAAGAACGCGAATATCTTTCAAAGTCAAGATAGTACTGAGAAAAGAATCACTGATCTCAGTTCTAACAATACTTTCACATGTGGCAAACAACTGCTTGTCTTCACAAAGAAACACATGTGCGTTTGGTACTAAAGCTTTCGTGAAATTATTAACATTCAAATAACGAGATTATCTTTCAAAGTAAAGATTGTACTGAGAAAAGGAACACTGATCTCAGTTCTAACAATGCTTTAACATGTAGCAAACGACTGTTTGCCTTCACAAAGAAACACATGTGCATTTGGAACTGGAGCATTCTTGAAATTAATAAATTTTCAAAAGAACGGGATTATCTTTCAAAGTAAAGCTTGTACTGAGGAAAGGAACACTGATATCAGTTCTAACAATGCTTTCACACGTAGCAAACAACTGTATGACTTTACAAAGAAACACATGTGCCTTTGGTTCTAAAGCTTTCATGAAATTAATAAATTTTCAAAGAACGCGATTATCTTTCATAGTACAGACTGTACTGAGAAAAGGAACACTGTTCTCAGTTCTAACAATGCTTTCACACGTAGCAAACATCTGCTTGTCTTTACAAAGAAACGCACATGTGCCTTTGGTCCTGGAGCATTCGTGAAATTCATAAACTTTCAAAGAACGCGATTATCTTTCAAAGTAAAACTTGTACTGAGAAAAGGACCACTGATCTAAGTTCTAACAATACTATCACACATAGCAAACAACTGCTTGCCTTTACAAAAAACACATGTGCGTTTGGTACTAAAGCTTTCATGAAATTAATAAACGTTCAAAAAAACGACATAATCTTTCATAGTAAAGATTGTACTGAGAAAAGGAACACTGATCTCAGATCTAACAATGCTTTCACACGTAGCAAACAACTGATTCTCTTTACAAAGAAACACATGCGCGTTTCTTAATAAAGCTTTCGTGAAATTAATAAACTTTCAATAGAACGCGGTTATTGTTCAAAGTAAAGCTTGTACTGAGAAAAGGAACACTGATCTCAGTTCTACCAATGATTTCACACGTAACAAACAACGCCTTGCCTTTACAAAGAAACACATGTGCCTTTCTTACTAAAGATTTCGCGAAATTAATAAACTTTCAAAAGAACATGATTATCTTTCAAAGTAAGCTTGTACTGAGAAAAGAAACACTGATCTCAGTTCTAACCATGACTTCACACTTAGCAAACAACTGCTTGCCTTTACATAAACTCATGTGCATTGTTACTGGAGCATTCTTGAAATTAATGATATTTCAAATGAACAAGATTATCTCTCAAAGTAAAGCTTTTACTGAGAAATTGAACATTGAACTCAGGTCTAAAAATGCTTTCACATGTAGCAAACAACTGCTAGTCTTTACAAAGAAACACATGTGCGTTTGGTACTAAAGCTTCCGTGAAATTAATAAACTTTCAAAAGAACGTGATTATCTTTCAAAGTAAATCTTGTACTGAGAAAAGGAACACTGATCTCAGTTCAAACATTGCTTTCACACTTGGTAAACTACTGCTTGTCTTTAAAAAGAAACACATGTGCGTTTCTTAGTAGAGCTTTGGTGAAATTAAAAAACCTTCAAAAGTACGCGATTATATTTAAAAGTGAAGCTTGTACTGAGAAAAGGAACTCTGATCTCAGTTATAACAATGCTTTCACACGTAACAAACAATTGCTTGCCTTTACATGTGCATTTGGTCCTGGAGCATTCTTGAAATTAATAAACTTTCAAAAGAACGCGATTATCTTTCAAAGTAAAGCTTGTACTGAGAAAAGTAACACTGACCTCAGTTCTAAAAATGCTATCACGCGTAGCAAACAAGTGCTTGTCTTTACAAAGAAACGCATGTGCGTTTCTTACTAAAGCTTTCATGAAATTAATAAACTTTCAAAACAACGCTATTATCTTTCATAGTAAAGCTCTTAGTGAGAATGGAACACTGATCTCAGTTCTAACAATGCTTTCACATGTAGCAAACAACTGCTAGTTTTCCAAAGAAACACATGTGCGTTTGGTTCTAAAGCTTTCGTGAAAATAATAAACTTTCAAAAGAACGTGATTATCTTTCAAAGTAAAGCTCTTACTGAGAAATGGAACGCTGATCTCAGGTATAACAATGCTTTCACATGTAGAAAACAACTGCTAGTCTTTACAAAGAAACACATGTGCGTTTGGTACTAAAGCTTTCTTGAAAATAATAAACTTTCAAAAGAACGTGATTATCTTTCAAAGTAAATCTTGTACTGAGAAAAGAAAAATGAGCTCAGTTCAAACATTGCTTTCACACGTGGCAAACTACTGCTTGTCTTTACAAAGAAAAACATGCTCTTTTCTTACTACAGATTCGTGATATTAATAAACTTTCAAAAGAACGCGATTATCTTTCAAAGTAAGCTTGTACTGAGAAAAGGAACACTGATCTCAGTTCTAATAATGCTTTCAAACGTGGCAAACTACTGCATGTCTTTACAAAGAAACACATGTGCGTTTCTTACTAAAGCTTTCGTGAAATTAATAAACTTTCTAAAGAACGTGATTATCTTTCAAAGTAAAGCTTGTACTGAGAAAAGAAACACTGGTCTCAGTTCTAACAATGCATTCACATGTAGAAAACAACAGCTTGTCTTTACAAAGAAACACATGTGCGTTTCTTACTAAAGCTTTCGTGAAATTAATAAACTTTCAAAAGAACGTGATTATCTTTCAAAATAAAGCTTGAACTGAGAAAAGAAACACTGATCTCAGTTCTAACAATGATTTCACACTTAGCAAAAAACTGCTTGTCTTTACATAGAAAAACATGTGCGTTTCTTAGTAGAGCTTTCATGAAATTAAAAAACTTTCAAAAGTACGCGATTATCTTTCAAAGTAATCCTTGTACTGAGAAGAGAAACACTGATCTGAGGTCAAACATTGCTTTCACAGGTGGCAAACTACTGCTTGTCTTTACAAAGAAACACATGGGCGTATGGTACTGGAGCATTCTTGAAATTAATAAATTTTCAAATGAAAGGGATTATCTTTCAAAGTAAAGCTTGTACTGAGAAAAGGAACACTGATCTCAGTTCTAACAATGCTTTCACACTTAGCAAAAATTTCTTGTCTTTACAAAAAACACATGTGCGTTTGGTACTACAGCTTTCGTGAAATTAATAAACTTTCAAAATAACGCGATTATCTTTCAAAGTAAATCTTGTACTGAGAAAGGGAACACTGATATCAGGTCTAACAATGCTTTCACACGTAGCAAACAACTACTTGCCTTTACAAAGAAACACTTGCGCGTTTGGTGCTAAAGCATTCGTGAAAATAATAAATTTTGAAAAGAATGCGATTATCTTTCAAAGTAAAGATTGTACTGAGAAAAGGAACACTGATCTCAGTTCTAACAATGCTTTCACACGTAGCAAACAACTGCTTGTCTTTACAAAGAAACATATGTGCGTTTCTGACTAAAGCTTTTGTGAAATTAATAAACTTTCTAAAGAACACGATTATCTTTCAAAGTAAAGATTGCACTGAGAAAAGAATCACAGATCTCAGTTCTAACAATGCTTTCACACGTGGCAAACAACTGCTTGTCTTTACAAAGAAACACATGTGCGTTTGGTACTGCAGCTTTCTTGAAATAAGTAAACTTTCAAAAGAACGCGATTATCTTTCAATGTAAAGCTTGTACTGAGAAACGAATCACTGATCTCTGTTCTAACGATGCTTTCACACATGGCAAACAACTGCTTGTCTTCACAAGGAAACACATGTGCGTTTGGTACTAAAGCTTTCGTGAAATTAATAAACTTTGAAATAACACAATTATCTTTCAAAGTAAAGATTGTACTGAGAAAAGGAACACTGATCTCAGTTCTAACAATGCTTTCACATGTACCAAACAACTGCTTGACTTTACAAAGAAACACATGTGCATTTGGAAATGGAGCATTCTTGAAATTAATAAATTTTCAAAAGAACGTGATTATCTTTCAAAGTAAAGCTTGTACTGAGAAAAGGAACACTGATTTCAGTTCGAAAAATGCTATCACACGTAGCAAACAACTCCTTGTCTTTACTAAGAAACACATGTGCATTTGGTGCTAACGCTTTTGTGAAAGTAATAAATTTTCAAAAGAACGCAATTATCTTTCAAATAAAGCTTGTACTGAGAAAAGGAACACTGATCTCAGTTCTAACAATGCTTTCACACGTAGCAAACAACTGCTTGCCTTTACAAAGGAACACATGTGCACTTGGTACTGGAGCATTCTTGAAATGAATAAACTTTCACAAGAACGCGATTATCTTTCAAAGTAAAGCTTGTACTGAGAAATGGAACACTGATCTCAGTTCTAACAATGATTTCACACGTAGCAAACAACTGTTTGTCTTTACAAAGAAACACATGTGCATTTCTTACTAAGGCTTTTGTGAAATTAATAAACTTTCAAAAGAACGCAATTATCTTTCAAAGTAAAGATTGTACTGAGAAAAGGAACACTGATGTCAGTTCTAACAATGCTTTCACACTTAGCAAACAACTGCTTGTCTTTACAAAGAAATACATGTGCGTTTGGTACTAAAGCTTTCATGAAATTAATAAACTTTCAAATGAACGTGATTATCTTTCAAAGTAAAGATTGTACAGAGAAAAGGGACACTGATATCATTTCTAAAGGTGCTTTCACATGTGGCAAATTACTGCTTCTTTTTACAAAGAAACACATGTGCGTTTCTTACTAAAGCTTTCGTGAAATTAATAAACTTTCAAAAGTACTTGATTATCTTTCAAAGTAAAGCTTATACTGAGAAAAGCAACACTGATCTCAGTTCTAACAATGCTTTCACACGTACCAAACAACTGCTTGCTTTACAAAGAATCACATGTACGTTTCTTACTAAAGCTTTCATGAAATTAATAAATTTTCAAAATAACGCGATTATCTTTCAAAGTAAAGCTTGTAATGATAAAAGGAACACTGATCTCAGTTCAAACAATGCTATCACACATAGCAAGCAACTGCTTGTCTTTACAAAGAAACACATGTGCGTTTCTTTCTAAAGCTTTCGTGGAATTAATACACTTTCAAAGAACGCGAATATCTTTCAAAGTCAAGATTGTACTGAGAAAAGAATCACTGATCTCAGTTCTAACAATGCTTTCACATGTGGCAAACAACTGCTTGTCTTCACAAAGAAACACATGTGCGTTTGGTACTAAAGCTTTCGTGAAATTAATAAACTTTCAAATAACGAGAATATCTTTCAAAGTAAAGATTGTACTGAGAAAAGGAACACTGATCTCAGTTCTAACAATGCTTTAACATGTAGCAATCGACTGTTTGCCTTCACAAATAAACACATGTGCATTTGGAACTGGAGCATTCTTGAAATTAATAAATTTTCAAAAGAACGTGATTATCTTTCAAAGTAAAGCTTGTACTGAGAAAAGGAACACTGATATCAGTTCTAACAATGCTTTCACATGTAGCATACAACTGTATGACTTTACAAAGAAACACATGAGCTTTTCTTACTAAAGCTTTCGTGAAATTAATAAACTTTCAAAAGAACGCGATTATCTTTCATAGTAAAACTTTACTGAGAAAAGGACCACTGATCTCAGTTCTAACAATGCTTTCACATGTAGCAAACACCTCCCTGTCTTTCAAAGAAGCCCATGAGCGTTTATTACTAAGCTTTCGGGAAATTAATAAACTTTCAAAAGAACACGATTTTCTTTCAAATTAAAGCTTGTACTGCGAAAAGAAACACTGACTCAGTTCTAACAATGCTTTAACACGTAGTAGACAACTACTTATCTTTAAAAAGAAACACATGTGCGTTTCTGACTAAAGCTTTCGTGGAATTAATACACTTTCAAAGAACGCGAATATCTTTCAAAGTCAAGATTGTACTGAGAAAAGAATCACTGATCTCAGTTCTAACAATACTTTCACATGTGGCAAACAACTGCTTGTCTTCACAAAGAAACACATGTGCGTTTGGTACTAAAGCTTTCGTGAAATTAATAAACATTCAAATAACGAGATTTTCTTTCAAAGTAAAGATTGTACTGAGAAAAGGAACACTGATCTCAGTTCTAACAATGCTTTAACATGTAGCAAACGACTGTTTGCCTTCCCAAAGAAACACATGTGCATTTGGAACTGGAGCATTCCTGAAATTAATAAATTTTCAAAAGAACGTGATTATCTTTCAAAGTAAAGCTTGTACTGAGAAAAGGAACACTGATATCAGTTCTAACAATGCTTTCCCACGTAGCAAACAACTGTATGACTTTACAAAGAAACACATGAGCTTTTCTTACTAAAGCTTTCGTGAAATTAATAAACTTTCAAAAGAACGCGATTATCTTTCATAGTAAAACTTTACTGAGAAAAGGACCACTGATCTCAGTTCTAACAATGCTTTCACACATAGCAAACACCTCCTTGTCTTTCAAAGAAGCCCATCAGCGTTTATTACTAAGCTTTCGTGAAATTATTAAACTTTCAAAAGAACGCGATTTTCTTTCAAAGTAATGCTTGTACTGCGAAAAGAAACACTGACTCAGTTCTAACAATGCTTTAAAACGTAGTAGACAACTACTTGTCTTTAAAAAGAAACACATGTGCGTTTCTGACTAAAGCTTTCGAAAATTAATAAACTTTCAAAAGATGATGATTATCTTTCAAAGTAAAGCGTGTACTGAGAAAAGAAACATTGATCTCAGTTCTAACAATGCTTTCACACGTAGCAAACAACTGCTTGTCTTTACAAATAAACACATGTGCATATGGTAGTAAAGCTTTCGTGAAATTAATAACCTTTCAAAAGAAGGCGATTATCTTTCATAGTAAAGCTTGTGCTGAGAAATGGAACACTGATCTCAGTTCTAACAATGATTTCACACGTAGCAAACAAATGTTTGTCTTTACAAAGAAACACGTGCATTTCTTACTAAGGCTTTTGTGAAATTAATAAACTTTCAAAAGAACGCAATTATCTTTCAAAGTAAAGATTGTACTGAGAAAAGAAACACTGATCTCAGTTCTAACAATGCTTTCACACTTAGCAAACAACTGTTTGTCTTTACAAAAAGCACATGTGCTTTTGGTACTAAAGCTTTCGTGAAATTAACACACTTTCAAATGAACGGGATTATCTTTCAATGTAAAGATTGTACTGAGAAAAGGAACACTGATGTCAGTTCTAACAATGCTTTCACACTTAGCAAACAACTGCTTGTCTTTACAAAGAAACACATGTGCGTTTGGTACTAAAGCTTTCATGAAATTAATAAACTTTCAAATGAACGCGATTATCTTTCAAAGTAAAGATTGTACAGAGAAAAGGGACACTGATATCATTTCTAACAGTGCTTTCACACGTGGCAAATTACTGCTTCTTTTTACAAAGAAATACATGTGCGTTTCTTACTAAAGCTTTCGTGAAATTAATAAACTTTCAAAAGTACTTGATTATCTTTCAAAGTAAAGCTTATACTGAGAAAAGCAACACTGATCTCAGTTCTAACAATGCTTTCACACATACCAAACAACTGCTTGCTTTACAAAGAATCACATGTACGTTTCTTACTAAGCTTTCATGAAATTAATAAATTTTCAAAATAACGCGATTATCTTTCAAAGTAAAGCTTGTAATGATAAAAGGAACACTGATCTCAGTTCAAACAATGCTATCACACATAGCAAGCAACTGCTTGTCTTTACAAAGAAACACATGTGCGTTTCTTTCTAAAGCTTTCGTGGAATTAATACACTTTCAAAGAACGCGAATATCTTTCAAAGTCAAGATAGTACTGAGAAAAGAATCACTGATCTCAGTTCTAACAATACTTTCACATGTGGCAAACAACTGCTTGTCTTCACAAAGAAACACATGTGCGTTTGGTACTAAAGCTTTCGTGAAATTATTAACATTCAAATAACGAGATTATCTTTCAAAGTAAAGATTGTACTGAGAAAAGGAACACTGATCTCAGTTCTAACAATGCTTTAACATGTAGCAAACGACTGTTTGCCTTCACAAAGAAACACATGTGCATTTGGAACTGGAGCATTCTTGAAATTAATAAATTTTCAAAAGAACGGGATTATCTTTCAAAGTAAAGCTTGTACTGAGAAAAGGAACACTGATATCAGTTCTAACAATGCTTTCACACGTAGCAAACAACTGTATGACTTTACAAAGAAACACATGTGCCTTTGGTTCTAAAGCTTTCATGAAATTAATAAATTTTCAAAGAACGCGATTATCTTTCATAGTACAGACTGTACTGAGAAAAGGAACACTGTTCTCAGTTCTAACAGTGCTTTCACACGTAGCAAACATCTGCTTGTCTTTACAAAGAAACGCACATGTGCCTTTGGTCCTGGAGCATTCGTGAAATTCATAAACTTTCAAAGAACGCGATTATCTTTCAAAGTAAAACTTGTACTGAGAAAAGGACCACTGATCTAAGTTCTAACAATACTATCACACATAGCAAACAACTGCTTGCCTTTACAAAAAACACATGTGCGTTTGGTACTAAAGCTTTCATGAAATTAATAAACGTTCAAAAAAACGACATAATCTTTCATAGTAAAGATTGTACTGAGAAAAGGAACACTGATCTCAGATCTAACAATGCTTTCACACGTAGCAAACAACTGATTCTCTTTACAAAGAAACACATGCGCGTTTCTTAATAAAGCTTTCGTGAAATTAATAAACTTTCAATAGAACGCGGTTATTGTTCAAAGTAAAGCTTGTACTGAGAAAAGGAACACTGATCTCAGTTCTACCAATGATTTCACACGTAACAAACAACGCCTTGCCTTTACAAAGAAACACATGTGCCTTTCTTACTAAAGATTTCGCGAAATTAATAAACTTTCAAAAGAACATGATTATCTTTCAAAGTAAGCTTGTACTGAGAAAAGAAACACTGATCTCAGTTCTAACCATGACTTCACACTTAGCAAACAACTGCTTGCCTTTACATAAACTCATGTGCATTGTTACTGGAGCATTCTTGAAATTAATGATATTTCAAATGAACAAGATTATCTCTCAAAGTAAAGCTTTTACTGAGAAATTGAACATTGAACTCAGGTCTATAAATGCTTTCACATGTAGCAAACAACTGCTAGTCTTTACAAAGAAACACATGTGCGTTTGGTACTAAAGCTTCCGTGAAATTAATAAACTTTCAAAAGAACGTGATTATCTTTCAAAGTAAATCTTGTACTGAGAAAAGGAACACTGATCTCAGTTCAAACATTGCTTTCACACTTGGTAAACTACTGCTTGTCTTTAAAAAGAAACACATGTGCGTTTCTTAGTAGAGCTTTGGTGAAATTAAAAAACCTTCAAAAGTACGCGATTATATTTAAAAGTGAAGCTTGTACTGAGAAAAGGAACTCTGATCTCAGTTATAACAATGCTTTCACACGTAACAAACAATTGCTTGCCTTTACATGTGCATTTGGTCCTGGAGCATTCTTGAAATTAATAAACTTTCAAAAGAACGCGATTATCTTTCAAAGTAAAGCTTGTACTGAGAAAAGTAACACTGACCTCAGTTCTAAAAATGCTATCACGCGTAGCAAACAAGTGCTTGTCTTTACAAAGAAACGCATGTGCGTTTCTTACTAAAGCTTTCATGAAATTAATAAACTTTCAAAACAACGCTATTATCTTTCATAGTAAAGCTCTTAGTGAGAATGGAACACTGATCTCAGTTCTAACAATGCTTTCACATGTAGCAAACAACTGCTAGTTTTCCAAAGAAACACATGTGCGTTTGGTTCTAAAGCTTTCGTGAAAATAATAAACTTTCAAAAGAACGTGATTATCTTTCAAAGTAAAGCTCTTACTGAGAAATGGAACGCTGATCTCAGGTATAACAATGCTTTCACATGTAGAAAACAACTGCTAGTCTTTACAAAGAAACACATGTGCGTTTGGTACTAAAGCTTTCTTGAAAATAATAAACTTTCAAAAGAACGTGATTATCTTTCAAAGTAAATCTTGTACTGAGAAAAGAAAAATGAGCTCAGTTCAAACATTGCTTTCACACGTGGCAAACTACTGCTTGTCTTTACAAAGAAAAACATGCTCTTTTCTTACTACAGATTCGTGATATTAATAAACTTTCAAAAGAACGCGATTATCTTTCAAAGTAAGCTTGTACTGAGAAAAGGAACACTGATCTCAGTTCTAATAATGCTTTCAAACGTGGCAAACTACTGCATGTCTTTACAAAGAAACACATGTGCGTTTCTTACTAAAGCTTTCGTGAAATTAATAAACTTTCTAAAGAACGTGATTATCTTTCAAAGTAAAGCTTGTACTGAGAAAAGAAACACTGGTCTCAGTTCTAACAATGCATTCACATGTAGAAAACAACAGCTTGTCTTTACAAAGAAACACATGTGCGTTTCTTACTAAAGCTTTCGTGAAATTAATAAACTTTCAAAAGAACGTGATTATCTTTCAAAATAAAGCTTGAACTGAGAAAAGAAACACTGATCTCAGTTCTAACAATGATTTCACACTTAGCAAAAAACTGCTTGTCTTTACATAGAAAAACATGTGCGTTTCTTAGTAGAGCTTTCATGAAATTAAAAAACTTTCAAAAGTACGCGATTATCTTTCAAAGTAATCCTTGTACTGAGAAGAGAAACACTGATCTGAGGTCAAACATTGCTTTCACAGGTGGCAAACTACTGCTTGTCTTTACAAAGAAACACATGGGCGTATGGTACTGGAGCATTCTTGAAATTAATAAATTTTCAAATGAAAGGGATTATCTTTCAAAGTAAAGCTTGTACTGAGAAAAGGAACACTGATCTCAGTTCTAACAATGCTTTCACACTTAGCAAAAATTTCTTGTCTTTACAAAAAACACATGTGCGTTTGGTACTACAGCTTTCGTGAAATTAATAAACTTTCAAAATAACGCGATTATCTTTCAAAGTAAATCTTGTACTGAGAAAGGGAACACTGATATCAGGTCTAACAATGCTTTCACACGTAGCAAACAACTACTTGCCTTTACAAAGAAACACTTGCGCGTTTGGTGCTAAAGCATTCGTGAAAATAATAAATTTTGAAAAGAATGCGATTATCTTTCAAAGTAAAGATTGTACTGAGAAAAGGAACACTGATCTCAGTTCTAACAATGCTTTCACACGTAGCAAACAACTGCTTGTCTTTACAAAGAAACATATGTGCGTTTCTGACTAAAGCTTTTGTGAAATTAATAAACTTTCTAAAGAACACGATTATCTTTCAAAGTAAAGATTGCACTGAGAAAAGAATCACAGATCTCAGTTCTAACAATGCTTTCACACGTGGCAAACAACTGCTTGTCTTTACAAAGAAACACATGTGCGTTTGGTACTGCAGCTTTCTTGAAATAAGTAAACTTTCAAAAGAACGCGATTATCTTTCAATGTAAAGCTTGTACTGAGAAACGAATCACTGATCTCTGTTCTAACGATGCTTTCACACATGGCAAACAACTGCTTGTCTTCACAAGGAAACACATGTGCGTTTGGTACTAAAGCTTTCGTGAAATTAATAAACTTTGAAATAACACAATTATCTTTCAAAGTAAAGATTGTACTGAGAAAAGGAACACTGATCTCAGTTCTAACAATGCTTTCACATGTACCAAACAACTGCTTGACTTTACAAAGAAACACATGTGCATTTGGAAATGGAGCATTCTTGAAATTAATAAATTTTCAAAAGAACGTGATTATCTTTCAAAGTAAAGCTTGTACTGAGAAAAGGAACACTGATTTCAGTTCGAAAAATGCTATCACACGTAGCAAACACCTCCTTGTCTTTACTAAGAAACACATGTGCATTTGGTGCTAACGCTTTTGTGAAAGTAATAAATTTTCAAAAGAACGCAATTATCTTTCAAATAAAGCTTGTACTGAGAAAAGGAACACTGATCTCAGTTCTAACAATGCTTTCACACGTAGCAAACAACTGCTTGCCTTTACAAAGGAACACATGTGCACTTGGTACTGGAGCATTCTTGAAATGAATAAACTTTCACAAGAACGCGATTATCTTTCAAAGTAAAGCTTGTACTGAGAAATGGAACACTGATCTCAGTTCTAACAATGATTTCACACGTAGCAAACAACTGTTTGTCTTTACAAAGAAACACATGTGCATTTCTTACTAAGGCTTTTGTGAAATTAATAAACTTTCAAAAGAACGCAATTATCTTTCAAAGTAAAGATTGTACTGAGAAAAGGAACACTGATGTCAGTTCTAACAATGCTTTCACACTTAGCAAACAACTGCTTGTCTTTACAAAGAAATACATGTGCGTTTGGTACTAAAGCTTTCATGAAATTAATAAACTTTCAAATGAACGTGATTATCTTTCAAAGTAAAGATTGTACAGAGAAAAGGGACACTGATATCATTTCTAAAGGTGCTTTCACACGTGGCAAATTACTGCTTCTTTTTACAAAGAAACACATGTGCGTTTCTTACTAAAGCTTTCGTGAAATTAATAAACTTTCAAAAGTACTTGATTATCTTTCAAAGTAAAGCTTATACTGAGAAAAGCAACACTGATCTCAGTTCTAACAATGCTTTCACACGTACCAAACAACTGCTTGCTTTACAAAGAATCACATGTACGTTTCTTACTAAAGCTTTCATGAAATTAATAAATTTTCAAAATAACGCGATTATCTTTCAAAGTAAAGCTTGTAATGATAAAAGGAACACTGATCTCAGTTCAAACAATGCTATCACACATAGCAAGCAACTGCTTGTCTTTACAAAGAAACACATGTGCGTATCTTTCTAAAGCTTTCGTGGAATTAATACACTTTCAAAGAACGCGAATATCTTTCAAAGTCAAGATTGTACTGAGAAAAGAATCACTGATCTCAGTTCTAACAATGCTTTCACATGTGGCAAACAACTGCTTGTCTTCACAAAGAAACACATGTGCGTTTGGTACTAAAGCTTTCGTGAAATTAATAAACTTTCAAATAACGAGAATATCTTTCAAAGTAAAGATTGTACTGAGAAAAGGAACACTGATCTCAGTTCTAACAATGCTTTAACATGTAGCAATCGACTGTTTGCCTTCACAAATAAACACATGTGCATTTGGAACTGGAGCATTCTTGAAATTAATAAATTTTCAAAAGAACGTGATTATCTTTCAAAGTAAAGCTTGTACTGAGAAAAGGAACACTGATATCAGTTCTAACAATGCTTTCACATGTAGCATACAACTGTATGACTTTACAAAGAAACACATGAGCTTTTCTTACTAAAGCTTTCGTGAAATTAATAAACTTTCAAAAGAACGCGATTATCTTTCATAGTAAAACTTTACTGAGAAAAGGACCACTGATCTCAGTTCTAACAATGCTTTCACCTGTAGCAAACACCTCCTTGTCTTTCAAAGAAGCCCATGAGCGTTTATTACTAAGCTTTCGGGAAATTAATAAACTTTCAAAAGAACACGATTTTCTTTCAAATTAAAGCTTGTACTGCGAAAAGAAACACTGACTCAGTTCTAACAATGCTTTAACACGTAGTAGACAACTACTTGTCTTTAAAAAGAAACACATGTGCGTTTCTGACTAAAGCTTTCGTGGAATTAATACACTTTCAAAGAACGTGAATATCTTTCAAAGTCAAGATTGTACTGAGAAAAGAATCACTGATCTCAGTTCTAACAATACTTTCACATGTGGCAAACAACTGCTTGTCTTCACAAAGAAACACATGTGCGTTTGGTACTAAAGCTTTCGTGAAATTAATAAACATTCAAATAACGAGATTTTCTTTCAAAGTAAAGATTGTACTGAGAAAAGGAACACTGATCTCAGTTCTAACAATGCTTTAACATGTAGCAAACGACTGTTTGCCTTCACAAAGAAACACATGTGCATTTGGAACTGGAGCATTCTTGAAATTAATAAATTTTCAAAAGAACGGGATTATCTTTCAAAGTAAAGCTTGTACTGAGAAAAGGAACACTGATATCAGTTCTAACAATGCTTTCCCACGTAGCAAACAACTGTATGACTTTACAAAGAAACACATGAGCTTTTCTTACTAAAGCTTTCGTGAAATTAATAAACTTTCAAAAGAACGCGATTATCTTTCATAGTAAAACTTTACTGAGAAAAGGACCACTGATCTCAGTTCTAACAATGCTTTCACACATAGCAAACACCTCCTTGTCTTTCAAAGAAGCCCATCAGCGTTTATTACTAAGCTTTCGTGAAATTATTAAACTTTCAAAAGAACGCGATTTTCTTTCAAAGTAATGCTTGTACTGCGAAAAGAAACACTGACTCAGTTCTAACAATGCTTTAAAACGTAGTAGACAACTACTTGTCTTTAAAAAGAAACACATGTGCGTTTCTGACTAAAGCTTTCGAAAATTAATAAACTTTCAAAAGATGATGATTATCTTTCAAAGTAAAGCGTGTACTGAGAAAAGAAACATTGATCTCAGTTCTAACAATGCTTTCACACGTAGCAAACAACTGCTTGTCTTTACAAATAAACACATGTGCATATGGTAGTAAAGCTTTCGTGAAATTAATAACCTTTCAAAAGAAGGCGATTATCTTTCATAGTAAAGCTTGTGCTGAGAAATGGAACACTGATCTCAGTTCTAACAATGATTTCACACGTAGCAAACAACTGTTTGTCTTTACAAAGAAACACGTGCATTTCTTACTAAGGCTTTTGTGAAATTAATAAACTTTCAAAAGAATGCAATTATCTTTCAAAGTAAAGATTGTACTGAGAAAAGAAACACTGATCTCAGTTCTAACAATGCTTTCACACTTAGCAAACAACTGTTTGTCTTTACAAAAAGCACATGTGCTTTTGGTACTAAAGCTTTCGTGAAATTAACACACTTTCAAATGAACGGGATTATCTTTCAATGTAAAGATTGTACTGAGAAAAGGAACACTGATGTCAGTTCTAACAATGCTTTCACACTTAGCAAACAACTGCTTGTCTTTACAAAGAAACACATGTGCGTTTGGTACTAAAGCTTTCATGAAATTAATAAACTTTCAAATGAACGCGATTGTCTTTCAAAGTAAAGATTGTACAGAGAAAAGGGACACTGATATCATTTCTAACAGTGCTTTCACACGTGGCAAATTACTGCTTCTTTTTACAAAGAAACACATGTGCGTTTCTTACTAAAGCTTTCGTGAAATTAATAAACTTTCAAAAGTACTTGATTATCTTTCAAAGTAAAGCTTATACTGAGAAAAGCAACACTGATCTCAGTTCTAACAATGCTTTCACACATACCAAACAACTGCTTGCTTTACAAAGAATCACATGTACGTTTCTTACTAAGCTTTCATGAAATTAATAAATTTTCAAAATAACGCGATTATCTTTCAAAGTAAAGCTTGTAATGATAAAAGGAACACTGATCTCAGTTCAAACAATGCTATCACACATAGCAAGCAACTGCTTGTCTTTACAAAGAAACACATGTGCGTTTCTTTCTAAAGCTTTCGTGGAATTAATACACTTTCAAAGAACGCGAATATCTTTCAAAGTCAAGATAGTACTGAGAAAAGAATCACTGATCTCAGTTCTAACAATACTTTCACATGTGGCAAACAACTGCTTGTCTTCACAAAGAAACACATGTGCGTTTGGTACTAAAGCTTTCGTGAAATTATTAACATTCAAATAACGAGATTATCTTTCAAAGTAAAGATTGTACTGAGAAAAGGAACACTGATCTCAGTTCTAACAATGCTTTAACATGTAGCAAACGACTGTTTGCCTTCACAAAGAAACACATGTGCATTTGGAACTGGAGCATTCTTGAAATTAATAAATTTTCAAAAGAACGGGATTATCTTTCAAAGTAAAGCTTGTACTGAGAAAAGGAACACTGATATCAGTTCTAACAATGCTTTCACACGTAGCAAACAACTGTATGACTTTACAAAGAAACACATGTGCCTTTGGTTCTAAAGCTTTCATGAAATTAATAAATTTTCAAAGAACGCGATTATCTTTCATAGTACAGACTGTACTGAGAAAAGGAACACTGTTCTCAGTTCTAACAATGCTTTCACACGTAGCAAACATCTGCTTGTCTTTACAAAGAAACGCACATGTGCCTTTGGTCCTGGAGCATTCGTGAAATTCATAAACTTTCAAAGAACGCGATTATCTTTCAAAGTAAAACTTGTACTGAGAAAAGGACCACTGATCTAAGTTCTAACAATACTATCACACATAGCAAACAACTGCTTGCCTTTACAAAAAACACATGTGCGTTTGGTACTAAAGCTTTCATGAAATTAATAAACGTTCAAAAAAACGACATAATCTTTCATAGTAAAGATTGTACTGAGAAAGGAACACTGATCTCAGATCTAACAATGCTTTCACACGTAGCAAACAACTGATTCTCTTTACAAAGAAACACATGCGCGTTTCTTAATAAAGCTTTCGTGAAATTAATAAACTTTCAATAGAACTCGGTTATTGTTCAAAGTAAAGCTTGTACTGAGAAAAGGAACACTGATCTCAGTTCTACCAATGATTTCACACGTAACAAACAACGCCTTGCCTTTACAAAGAAACACATGTGCCTTTCTTACTAAAGATTTCGCGAAATTAATAAACTTTCAAAAGAACATGATTATCTTTCAAAGTAAGCTTGTACTGAGAAAAGAAACACTGATCTCAGTTCTAACCATGACTTCACACTTAGCAAACAACTGCTTGCCTTTACATAAACTCATGTGCATTGTTACTGGAGCATTCTTGAAATTAATGATATTTCAAATGAACAAGATTATCTCTCAAAGTAAAGCTTTTACTGAGAAATTGAACATTGAACTCAGGTCTAAAAATGCTTTCACATGTAGCAAACAACTGCTAGTCTTTACAAAGAAACACATGTGCGTTTGGTACTAAAGCTTCCGTGAAATTAATAAACTTTCAAAAGAACGTGATTATCTTTCAAAGTAAATCTTGTACTGAGAAAAGGAACACTGATCTCAGTTCAAACATTGCTTTCACACTTGGTAAACTACTGCTTGTCTTTAAAAAGAAACACATGTGCGTTTCTTAGTAGAGCTTTGGTGAAATTAAAAAACCTTCAAAAGTACGCGATTATATTTAAAAGTGAAGCTTGTACTGAGAAAAGGAACTCTGATCTCAGTTATAACAATGCTTTCACACGTAACAAACAATTGCTTGCCTTTACATGTGCATTTGGTCCTGGAGCATTCTTGAAATTAATAAACTTTCAAAAGAACGCGATTATCTTTCAAAGTAAAGCTTGTACTGAGAAAAGTAACACTGACCTCAGTTCTAAAAATGCTATCACGCGTAGCAAACAAGTGCTTGTCTTTACAAAGAAACGCATGTGCGTTTCTTAATAAAGCTTTCATGAAATTAATAAACTTTCAAAACAACGCTATTATCTTTCATAGTAAAGCTCTTAGTGAGAATGGAACACTGATCTCAGTTCTAACAATGCTTTCACATGTAGCAAACAACTGCTAGTCTTTACAAAGAAACACATGTGCGTTTGGTACTAAAGCTTTCTTGAAAATAATAAACTTTCAAAAGAACGTGATTATCTTTCAAAGTAAATCTTGTACTGAGAAAAGAAAAATGAGCTCAGTTCAAACATTGCTTTCACACGTGGCAAACTACTGCTTGTCTTTACAAAGAAAAACATGCTCTTTTCTTACTACAGATTTCGTGATATTAATAAACTTTCAAAAGAACGCGATTATCTTTCAAAGTAAGCTTGTACTGAGAAAAGGAACACTGATCTCAGTTCTAATAATGCTTTCAAACGTGGCAAACTACTGCATGTCTTTACAAAGAAACACATGTGCGTTTCTTACTAAAGCTTTCGTGAAATTAATAAACTTTCTAAAGAACGTGATTATCTTTCAAAGTAAAGCTTGTACTGAGAAAAGAAACACTGGTCTCAGTTCTAACAATGCATTCACATGTAGAAAACAACAGCTTGTCTTTACAAAGAAACACATGTGCGTTTCTTACTAAAGCTTTCGTGAAATTAATAAACTTTCAAAAGAACGTGATTATCTTTCAAAATAAAGCTTGAACTGAGAAAAGAAACACTGATCTCAGTTCTAACAATGATTTCACACTTAGCAAAAAACTGCTTGTCTTTACATAGAAAAACATGTGCGTTTCTTAGTAGAGCTTTCATGAAATTAAAAAACTTTCAAAAGTACGCGATTATCTTTCAAAGTAATCCTTGTACTGAGAAGAGAAACACTGATCTGAGGTCAAACATTGCTTTCACAGGTGGCAAACTACTGCTTGTCTTTACAAAGAAACACATGGGCGTATGGTACTGGAGCATTCTTGAAATTAATAAATTTTCAAATGAAAGGGATTATCTTTCAAAGTAAAGCTTGTACTGAGAAAAGGAACACTGATCTCAGTTCTAACAATGCTTTCACACTTAGCAAAAATTTCTTGTCTTTACAAAAAACACATGTGCGTTTGGTACTACAGCTTTCGTGAAATTAATAAACTTTCAAAATAACGCGATTATCTTTCAAAGTAAATCTTGTACTGAGAAAGGGAACACTGATATCAGGTCTAACAATGCTTTCACACGTAGCAAACAACTACTTGCCTTTACAAAGAAACACTTGCGCGTTTGGTGCTAAAGCATTCGTGAAAATAATAAATTTTGAAAAGAATGCGATTATCTTTCAAAGTAAAGATTGTACTGAGAAAAGGAACACTGATCTCAGTTCTAACAATGCTTTCACACGTAGCAAACAACTGCTTGTCTTTACAAAGAAACATATGTGCGTTTCTGACTAAAGCTTTTGTGAAATTAATAAACTTTCTAAAGAACACGATTATCTTTCAAAGTAAAGATTGCACTGAGAAAAGAATCACAGATCTCAGTTCTAACAATGCTTTCACACGTGGCAAACAACTGCTTGTCTTTACAAAGAAACACATGTGCGTTTGGTACTGCAGCTTTCTTGAAATAAGTAAACTTTCAAAAGAACGCGATTATCTTTCAATGTAAAGCTTGTACTGAGAAACGAATCACTGATCTCTGTTCTAACGATGCTTTCACACATGGCAAACAACTGCTTGTCTTCACAAGGAAACACATGTGCGTTTGGTACTAAAGCTTTCGTGAAATTAATAAACTTTGAAATAACACAATTATCTTTCAAAGTAAAGATTGTACTGAGAAAAGGAACACTGATCTCAGTTCTAACAATGCTTTCACATGTACCAAACAACTGCTTGACTTTACAAAGAAACACATGTGCATTTGGAAATGGAGCATTCTTGAAATTAATAAATTTTCAAAAGAACGTGATTATCTTTCAAAGTAAAGCTTGTACTGAGAAAAGGAACACTGATTTCAGTTCGAAAAATGCTATCACACGTAGCAAACAACTCCTTGTCTTTACTAAGAAACACATGTGCATTTGGTGCTAACGCTTTTGTGAAAGTAATAAATTTTCAAAAGAACGCAATTATCTTTCAAATAAAGCTTGTGCTGAGAAAAGGAACACTGATCTCAGTTCTAACAATGCTTTCACACGTAGCAAACAACTGCTTGCCTTTACAAAGGAACACATGTGCACTTGGTACTGGAGCATTCTTGAAATGAATAAACTTTCACAAGAACGCGATTATCTTTCAAAGTAAAGCTTGTACTGAGAAATGGAACACTGATCTCAGTTCTAACAATGATTTCACACGTAGCAAACAACTGTTTGTCTTTACAAAGAAACACATGTGCATTTCTTACTAAGGCTTTTGTGAAATTAATAAACTTTCAAAAGAACGCAATTATCTTTCAAAGTAAAGATTGTACTGAGAAAAGGAACACTGATGTCAGTTCTAACAATGCTTTCACACTTAGCAAACAACTGCTTGTCTTTACAAAGAAATACATGTGCGTTTGGTACTAAAGCTTTCATGAAATTAATAAACTTTCAAATGAACGTGATTATCTTTCAAAGTAAAGATTGTACAGAGAAAAGGGACACTGATATCATTTCTAAAGGTGCTTTCACACGTGGCAAATTACTGCTTCTTTTTACAAAGAAACACATGTGCGTTTCTTACTAAAGCTTTCGTGAAATTAATAAACTTTCAAAAGTACTTGATTATCTTTCAAAGTAAAGCTTATACTGAGAAAAGCAACACTGATCTCAGTTCTAACAATGCTTTCACACGTACCAAACAACTGCTTGCTTTACAAAGAATCACATGTACGTTTCTTACTAAAGCTTTCATGAAATTAATAAATTTTCAAAATAACGCGATTATCTTTCAAAGTAAAGCTTGTAATGATAAAAGGAACACTGATCTCAGTTCAAACAATGCTATCACACATAGCAAGCAACTGCTTGTCTTTACAAAGAAACACATGTGCGTTTCTTTCTAAAGCTTTCGTGGAATTAATACACTTTCAAAGAACGCGAATATCTTTCAAAGTCAAGATTGTACTGAGAAAAGAATCACTGATCTCAGTTCTAACAATGCTTTCACATGTGGCAAACAACTGCTTGTCTTCACAAAGAAACACATGTGCGTTTGGTACTAAAGCTTTCGTGAAATTAATAAACTTTCAAATAACGAGAATATCTTTCAAAGTAAAGATTGTACTGAGAAAAGGAACACTGATCTCAGTTCTAACAATGCTTTAACATGTAGCAATCGACTGTTTGCCTTCACAAATAAACACATGTGCATTTGGAACTGGAGCATTCTTGAAATTAATAAATTTTCAAAAGAACGTGATTATCTTTCAAAGTAAAGCTTGTACTGAGAAAAGGAACACTGATATCAGTTCTAACAATGCTTTCACATGTAGCATACAACTGTATGACTTTACAAAGAAACACATGAGCTTTTCTTACTAAAGCTTTCGTGAAATTAATAAACTTTCAAAAGAACGCGATTATCTTTCATAGTAAAACTTTACTGAGAAAAGGACCACTGATCTCAGTTCTAACAATGCTTTCACATGTAGCAAACACCTCCTTGTCTTTCAAAGAAGCCCATGAGCGTTTATTACTAAGCTTTCGGGAAATTAATAAACTTTCAAAAGAACACGATTTTCTTTCAAATTAAAGCTTGTACTGCGAAAAGAAACACTGACTCAGTTCTAACAATGCTTTAACACGTAGTAGACAACTACTTGTCTTTAAAAAGAAACACATGTGCGTTTCTGACTAAAGCTTTCGTGGAATTAATACACTTTCAAAGAACGCGAATATCTTTCAAAGTCAAGATTGTACTGAGAAAAGAATCACTGATCTCAGTTCTAACAATACTTTCACATGTGGCAAACAACTGCTTGTCTTCACAAAGAAACACATGTGCGTTTGGTACTAAAGCTTTCGTGAAATTAATAAACATTCAAATAACGAGATTTTCTTTCAAAGTAAAGATTGTACTGAGAAAAGGAACACTGATCTCAGTTCTAACAATGCTTTAACATGTAGCAAACGACTGTTTGCCTTCACAAAGAAACACATGTGCATTTGGAACTGGAGCATTCTTGAAATTAATAAATTTTCAAAAGAACGTGATTATCTTTCAAAGTAAAGCTTGTACTGAGAAAAGGAACACTGATATCAGTTCTAACAATGCTTTCCCACGTAGCAAACAACTGTATGACTTTACAAAGAAACACATGAGCTTTTCTTACTAAAGCTTTCGTGAAATTAATAAACTTTCAAAAGAACGCGATTATCTTTCATAGTAAAACTTTACTGAGAAAAGGACCACTGATCTCAGTTCTAACAATGCTTTCACACATAGCAAACACCTCCTTGTCTTTCAAAGAAGCCCATCAGCGTTTATTACTAAGCTTTCGTGAAATTATTAAACTTTCAAAAGAACACGATTTTCTTTCAAAGTAATGCTTGTACTGCGAAAAGAAACACTGACTCAGTTCTAACAATGCTTTAAAACGTAGTAGACAACTACTTGTCTTTAAAAAGAAACACATGTGCGTTTCTGACTAAAGCTTTCGAAAATTAATAAACTTTCAAAAGATGATGATTATCTTTCAAAGTAAAGCGTGTACTGAGAAAAGAAACATTGATCTCAGTTCTAACAATGCTTTCACACGTAGCAAACAACTGCTTGTCTTTACAAATAAACACATGTGCATATGGTAGTAAAGCTTTCGTGAAATTAATAACCTTTCAAAAGAAGGCGATTATCTTTCATAGTAAAGCTTGTGCTGAGAAATGGAACACTGATCTCAGTTCTAACAATGATTTCACACGTAGCAAACAACTGTTTGTCTTTACAAAGAAACACGTGCATTTCTTACTAAGGCTTTTGTGAAATTAATAAACTTTCAAAAGAACGCAATTATCTTTCAAAGTAAAGATTGTACTGAGAAAAGAAACACTGATCTCAGTTCTAACAATGCTTTCACACTTAGCAAACAACTGTTTGTCTTTACAAAAAGCACATGTGCTTTTGGTACTAAAGCTTTCGTGAAATTAACACACTTTCAAATGAACGGGATTATCTTTCAATGTAAAGATTGTACTGAGAAAAGGAACACTGATGTCAGTTCTAACAATGCTTTCACACTTAGCAAACAACTGCTTGTCTTTACAAAGAAACACATGTGCGTTTGGTACTAAAGCTTTCATGAAATTAATAAACTTTCAAATGAACGCGATTATCTTTCAAAGTAAAGATTGTACAGAGAAAAGGGACACTGATATCATTTCTAACAGTGCTTTCACACGTGGCAAATTACTGCTTCTTTTTACAAAGAAACACATGTGCGTTTCTTACTAAAGCTTTCGTGAAATTAATAAACTTTCAAAAGTACTTGATTATCTTTCAAAGTAAAGCTTATACTGAGAAAAGCAACACTGATCTCAGTTCTAACAATGCTTTCACACATACCAAACAACTGCTTGCTTTACAAAGAATCACATGTACATTTCTTACTAAGCTTTCATGAAATTAATAAATTTTCAAAATAACGCGATTATCTTTCAAAGTAAAGCTTGTAATGATAAAAGGAACACTGATCTCAGTTCAAACAATGCTATCACACATAGCAAGCAACTGCTTGTCTTTACAAAGAAACACATGTGCGTTTCTTTCTAAAGCTTTCGTGGAATTAATACACTTTCAAAGAACGCGAATATCTTTCAAAGTCAAGATAGTACTGAGAAAAGAATCACTGATCTCAGTTCTAACAATACTTTCACATGTGGCAAACAACTGCTTGTCTTCACAAAGAAACACATGTGCGTTTGGTACTAAAGCTTTCGTGAAATTATTAACATTCAAATAACGAGATTATCTTTCAAAGTAAAGATTGTACTGAGAAAAGGAACACTGATCTCAGTTCTAACAATGCTTTAACATGTAGCAAACGACTGTTTGCCTTCACAAAGAAACACATGTGCATTTGGAACTGGAGCATTCTTGAAATTAATAAATTTTCAAAAGAACGGGATTATCTTTCAAAGTAAAGCTTGTACTGAGAAAAGGAACACTGATATCAGTTCTAACAATGCTTTCACACGTAGCAAACAACTGTATGACTTTACAAAGAAACACATGTGCCTTTGGTTCTAAAGCTTTCATGAAATTAATAAATTTTCAAAGAATGCGATTATCTTTCATAGTACAGACTGTACTGAGAAAAGGAACACTGTTCTCAGTTCTAACAATGCTTTCACACGTAGCAAACATCTGCTTGTCTTTACAAAGAAACGCACATGTGCCTTTGGTCCTGGAGCATTCGTGAAATTCATAAACTTTCAAAGAACGCGATTATCTTTCAAAGTAAAACTTGTACTGAGAAAAGGACCACTGATCTAAGTTCTAACAATACTATCACACATAGCAAACAACTGCTTGCCTTTACAAAAAACACATGTGCGTTTGGTACTAAAGCTTTCATGAAATTAATAAACGTTCAAAAAAACGACATAATCTTTCATAGTAAAGATTGTACTGAGAAAAGGAACACTGATCTCAGATCTAACAATGCTTTCACACGTAGCAAACAACTGATTCTCTTTACAAAGAAACACATGCGCGTTTCTTAATAAAGCTTTCGTGAAATTAATAAACTTTCAATAGAACGCGGTTATTGTTCAAAGTAAAGCTTGTACTGAGAAAAGGAACACGGATCTCAGTTCTACCAATGATTTCACACGTAACAAACAACGCCTTGCCTTTACAAAGAAACACATGTGCCTTTCTTACTAAAGATTTCGCGAAATTAATAAACTTTCAAAAGAACATGATTATCTTTCAAAGTAAGCTTGTACTGAGAAAAGAAACACTGATCTCAGTTCTAACCATGACTTCACACTTAGCAAACAACTGCTTGCCTTTACATAAACTCATGTGCATTGTTACTGGAGCATTCTTGAAATTAATGATATTTCAAATGAACAAGATTATCTCTCAAAGTAAAGCTTTTACTGAGAAATTGAACATTGAACTCAGGTCTAAAAATGCTTTCACATGTAGCAAACAACTGCTAGTCTTTACAAAGAAACACATGTGCGTTTGGTACTAAAGCTTCCGTGAAATTAATAAACTTTCAAAAGAACGTGATTATCTTTCAAAGTAAATCTTGTACTGAGAAAAGGAACACTGATCTCAGTTCAAACATTGCTTTCACACTTGGTAAACTACTGCTTGTCTTTAAAAAGAAACACATGTGCGTTTCTTAGTAGAGCTTTGGTGAAATTAAAAAACCTTCAAAAGTACGCGATTATATTTAAAAGTGAAGCTTGTACTGAGAAAAGGAACTCTGATCTCAGTTATAACAATGCTTTCACACGTAACAAACAATTGCTTGCCTTTACATGTGCATTTGGTCCTGGAGCATTCTTGAAATTAATAAACTTTCAAAAGAACGCGATTATCTTTCAAAGTAAAGCTTGTACTGAGAAAAGTAACACTGACCTCAGTTCTAAAAATGCTATCACGCGTAGCAAACAAGTGCTTGTCTTTACAAAGAAACGCATGTGCGTTTCTTACTAAAGCTTTCATGAAATTAATAAACTTTCAAAACAACGCTATTATCTTTCATAGTAAAGCTCTTAGTGAGAATGGAACACTGATCTCAGTTCTAACAATGCTTTCACATGTAGCAAACAACTGCTAGTTTTCCAAAGAAACACATGTGCGTTTGGTTCTAAAGCTTTCGTGAAAATAATAAACTTTCAAAAGAACGTGATTATCTTTCAAAGTAAAGCTCTTACTGAGAAATGGAACGCTGATCTCAGGTATAACAATGCTTTCACATGTAGAAAACAACTGCTAGTCTTTACAAAGAAACACATGTGCGTTTGGTACTAAAGCTTTCTTGAAAATAATAAACTTTCAAAAGAACGTGATTATCTTTCAAAGTAAATCTTGTACTGAGAAAAGAAAAATGAGCTCATTTCAAACATTGCTTTCACACGTGGCAAACTACTGCTTGTCTTTACAAAGAAAAACATGCTCTTTTCTTACTACAGATTCGTGATATTAATAAACTTTCAAAAGAACGCGATTATCTTTCAAAGTAAGCTTGTACTGAGAAAAGGAACACTGATCTCAGTTCTAATAATGCTTTCAAACGTGGCAAACTACTGCATGTCTTTACAAAGAAACACATGTGCGTTTCTTACTAAAGCTTTCGTGAAATTAATAAACTTTCTAAAGAACGTGATTATCTTTCAAAGTAAAGCTTGTACTGAGAAAAGAAACACTGGTCTCAGTTCTAACAATGCATTCACATGTAGAAAACAACAGCTTGTCTTTACAAAGAAACACATGTGCGTTTCTTACTAAAGCTTTCGTGAAATTAATAAACTTTCAAAAGAACGTGATTATCTTTCAAAATAAAGCTTGAACTGAGAAAAGAAACACTGATCTCAGTTCTAACAATGATTTCACACTTAGCAAAAAACTGCTTGTCTTTACATAGAAAAACATGTGCGTTTCTTAGTAGAGCTTTCATGAAATTAAAAAACTTTCAAAAGTACGCGATTATCTTTCAAAGTAATCCTTGTACTGAGAAGAGAAACACTGATCTGAGGTCAAACATTGCTTTCACAGGTGGCAAACTACTGCTTGTCTTTACAAAGAAACACATGGGCGTATGGTACTGGAGCATTCTTGAAATTAATAAATTTTCAAATGAAAGGGATTATCTTTCAAAGTAAAGCTTGTACTGAGAAAAGGAACACTGATCTCAGTTCTAACAATGCTTTCACACTTAGCAAAAATTTCTTGTCTTTACAAAAAACACATGTGCGTTTGGTACTACAGCTTTCGTGAAATTAATAAACTTTCAAAATAACGCGATTATCTTTCAAAGTAAATCTTGTACTGAGAAAGGGAACACTGATATCAGGTCTAACAATGCTTTCACACGTAGCAAACAACTACTTGCCTTTACAAAGAAACACTTGCGCGTTTGGTGCTAAAGCATTCGTGAAAATAATAAATTTTGAAAAGAATGCGATTATCTTTCAAAGTAAAGATTGTACTGAGAAAAGGAACACTGATCTCAGTTCTAACAATGCTTTCACACGTAGCAAACAACTGCTTGTCTTTACAAAGAAACATATGTGCGTTTCTGACTAAAGCTTTTGTGAAATTAATAAACTTTCTAAAGAACACGATTATCTTTCAAAGTAAAGATTGCACTGAGAAAAGAATCACAGATCTCAGTTCTAACAATGCTTTCACACGTGGCAAACAACTGCTTGTCTTTACAAAGAAACACATGTGCGTTTGGTACTGCAGCTTTCTTGAAATAAGTAAACTTTCAAAAGAACGCGATTATCTTTCAATGTAAAGCTTGTACTGAGAAACGAATCACTGATCTCTGTTCTAACGATGCTTTCACACATGGCAAACAACTGCTTGTCTTCACAAGGAAACACATGTGCGTTTGGTACTAAAGCTTTCGTGAAATTAATAAACTTTGAAATAACACAATTATCTTTCAAAGTAAAGATTGTACTGAGAAAAGGAACACTGATCTCAGTTCTAACAATGCTTTCACATGTACCAAACAACTGCTTGACTTTACAAAGAAACACATGTGCATTTGGAAATGGAGCATTCTTGAAATTAATAAATTTTCAAAAGAACGTGATTATCTTTCAAAGTAAAGCTTGTACTGAGAAAAGGAACACTGATTTCAGTTCGAAAAATGCTATCACACGTAGCAAACAACTCCTTGTCTTTACTAAGAAACACATGTGCATTTGGTGCTAACGCTTTTGTGAAAGTAATAAATTTTCAAAAGAACGCAATTATCTTTCAAATAAAGCTTGTACTGAGAAAAGGAACACTGATCTCAGTTCTAACAATGCTTTCACACGTAGCAAACAACTGCTTGCCTTTACAAAGGAACACATGTGCACTTGGTACTGGAGCATTCTTGAAATGAATAAACTTTCACAAGAACGCGATTATCTTTCAAAGTAAAGCTTGTACTGAGAAATGGAACACTGATCTCAGTTCTAACAATGATTTCACACGTAGCAAACAACTGTTTGTCTTTACAAAGAAACACATGTGCATTTCTTACTAAGGCTTTTGTGAAATTAATAAACTTTCAAAAGAACGCAATTATCTTTCAAAGTAAAGATTGTACTGAGAAAAGGAACACTGATGTCAGTTCTAACAATGCTTTCACACTTAGCAAACAACTGCTTGTCTTTACAAAGAAATACATGTGCGTTTGGTACTAAAGCTTTCATGAAATTAATAAACTTTCAAATGAACGTGATTATCTTTCAAAGTAAAGATTGTACAGAGAAAAGGGACACTGATATCATTTCTAAAGGTGCTTTCACACGTGGCAAATTACTGCTTCTTTTTACAAAGAAACACATGTGCGTTTCTTACTAAAGCTTTCGTGAAATTAATAAACTTTCAAAAGTACTTGATTATCTTTCAAAGTAAAGCTTATACTGAGAAAAGCAACACTGATCTCAGTTCTAACAATGCTTTCACACATACCAAACAACTGCTTGCTTTACAAAGAATCACATGTACGTTTCTTACTAAGCTTTCATGAAATTAATAAATTTTCAAAATAACGCGATTATCTTTCAAAGTAAAGCTTGTAATGATAAAAGGAACACTGATCTCAGTTCAAACAATGCTATCACACATAGCAAGCAACTGCTTGTCTTTACAAAGAAACACATGTGCGTTTCTTTCTAAAGCTTTCGTGGAATTAATACACTTTCAAAGAACGCGAATATCTTTCAAAGTCAAGATAGTACTGAGAAAAGAATCACTGATCTCAGTTCTAACAATACTTTCACATGTGGCAAACAACTGCTTGTCTTCACAAAGAAACACATGTGCGTTTGGTACTAAAGCTTTCGTGAAATTATTAACATTCAAATAACGAGATTATCTTTCAAAGTAAAGATTGTACTGAGAAAAGGAACACTGATCTCAGTTCTAACAATGCTTTAACATGTAGCAAACGACTGTTTGCCTTCACAAAGAAACACATGTGCATTTGGAACTGGAGCATTCTTGAAATTAATAAATTTTCAAAAGAACGGGATTATCTTTCAAAGTAAAGCTTGTACTGAGAAAAGGAACACTGATATCAGTTCTAACAATGCTTTCACACGTAGCAAACAACTGTATGACTTTACAAAGAAACACATGTGCCTTTGGTTCTAAAGCTTTCATGAAATTAATAAATTTTCAAAGAACGCGATTATCTTTCATAGTACAGACTGTACTGAGAAAAGGAACACTGTTCTCAGTTCTAACAATGCTTTCACACGTAGCAAACATCTGCTTGTCTTTACAAAGAAACGCACATGTGCCTTTGGTCCTGGAGCATTCGTGAAATTCATAAACTTTCAAAGAACGCGATTATCTTTCAAAGTAAAACTTGTACTGAGAAAAGGACCACTGATCTAAGTTCTAACAATACTATCACACATATAACAACTGCTTGCCTTTACAAAAAACACATGTGCGTTTGGTACTAAAGCTTTCATGAAATTAATAAACGTTCAAAAAAACGACATAATCTTTCATAGTAAAGATTGTACTGAGAAAGGAACACTGATCTCAGATCTAACAATGCTTTCACACGTAGCAAACAACTGATTCTCTTTACAAAGAAACACATGCGCGTTTCTTAATAAAGCTTTCGTGAAATTAATAAACTTTCAATAGAACGCGGTTATTGTTCAAAGTAAAGCTTGTACTGAGAAAAGGGACACTGATCTCAGTTCTACCAATGATTTCACACGTAACAAACAACGCCTTGCCTTTACAAAGAAACACATGTGCCTTTCTTACTAAAGATTTCGCGAAATTAATAAACTTTCAAAAGAACATGATTATCTTTCAAAGTAAGCTTGTACTGAGAAAAGAAACACTGATCTCAGTTCTAACCATGACTTCACACTTAGCAAACAACTGCTTGCCTTTACATAAACTCATGTGCATTGTTACTGGAGCATTCTTGAAATTAATGATATTTCAAATGAACAAGATTATCTCTCAAAGTAAAGCTTTTACTGAGAAATTGAACATTGAACTCAGGTCTAAAAATGCTTTCACATGTAGCAAACAACTGCTAGTCTTTACAAAGAAACACATGTGCGTTTGGTACTAAAGCTTCCGTGAAATTAATAAACTTTCAAAAGAACGTGATTATCTTTCAAAGTAAATCTTGTACTGAGAAAAGGAACACTGATCTCAGTTCAAACATTGCTTTCACACTTGGTAAACTACTGCTTGTCTTTAAAAAGAAACACATGTGCGTTTCTTAGTAAAGCTTTCGTCAAATTAAAAAACTTTAAAGTACACGATTATCTTTCGAAGTGAAGCTTGTACTGAGAAAAGGAACAGTGATCTCAGTTCTAACCATGCTTTCACACGTAACAAACAACTGCTTGCATTTACCAAGAAACACATGTGCTTTTGGTAATAAAGCTTTCGTGAAATTAATAAACTTTCAAAAGAACGCGATTATCTTTCAAAGTAATCTTCTACTGAGAAAAGGAACACTGATCTCAGTTCTAACAATTCTTTCACACCTAGCAAAAAACTGCTTTTCTTTACAAAGAAACACATGTGCATTTCTTAATAAACATTTGTGAAATTAATAAACATTCAATAGAACGCGATTATCTTTCAAATAAAGCTTGTACTGAGAAAAGGAACGCTGATCTCAGTCCTATCAATGCTTTCAAACGTAAAAAAACAACTGCTTGTTTTTACAAAGAAAAATATGTGTATTTGGTCCTGGAGAATTCGTGAAATTAATAAACTTTCAAAAGAACGTGATTATCTTTCAAAGCAAAGCTTGTACTGGGAAAAGGAACACTCATTTCAGTTCTAATAATGCTTTACACATAGCAAACAACTGCTTGCCTTTACAAAGAAACACATCTGCATTGTTACTGGAGCATTCTTGAAAATAATAAACTTTCAAAAGAACACGATTATCTTTCAAAGTAAAGCTCTTACTGAGAAATGGAACACTGAACTGAGTTCTAACAATGCTTTCACATGTAGCAAACAACTGCTTGTCTTTACAAAGAAACACATGTGCGTTTGGTAGTAAAGCTTTCGTGAAAATAATAAACATTCAAAAGAACATGATTATCTTTCAAAGTAAAGCTTGTACTGAGAAAAGGAACACTGATCTCAGTTCCAACAATGCTTTCACACGTAGCAAACAACTGCTTGTCTTTACAAAGAAACACATGTGTGATTCTTACTAAAGCTTTTGTGAAATTAATAAACTTTCAATAGAACGCGATTATCTTTCAATGTAAAGCTTGTACTGAGTAAAGGAACACTGATCTCAGTTCTAACAATGCTTTCACACATAGCAAACAACTGCTTGTCTTTACAAAGACACACATGTTCATTTGGTAGTGGAGCATTATGGAAATTAGTAAACTGTCAAAGAACGCGATTATCTTTCAAAGTAAAGCTTGTACTGAGAAAAGGAACACTGATGTCAGTTCTAACAATGCTTTCACATGTATCAAACAACTGCTTGTCTTTCAAAGAAACACATTTTCCTTTTGATACTAAAATTTGGTGAAATTAATAAATTTCAAAAACGCAATTTTTCAAAGTAAAACTTGTTCTGAGAAAAGGAACACTGATATCAGTTCTAATAAGGCTTTCACACTTAGCAAACAACTGTTTGTGTTTACAAAGAAACACATGTGATTTTGATACTAAAGCTTTCGTGAAATTAATAAAGTTTCAAAAGAACGCGATTATCTTTCAAAGTAAAGCTTGTACAGAAAAAAGGAACACTGATCTTAGTTCTAACAATGCTTTGACACTTAGCAAACAACTATTTGTCATTACAAAGAAACACATGTGTGTTTGGTGCTAAAGCTTTCGGGAAATTATAACCTTCAAAAGAATGCAATCATCTTTCAAAGTAAAGCTTATACTGACGAAAGAATCACTGATCTCAGTTGTAACAATTCTTTCATATGTAGCAAACGACTGCTGCTCTTTACAAAGAAACACATGTGAGTTTCTTACTAAAGCTTTCGTGAAATTAGTAAATTTCAAAAGAACGCGATTATCTTTCAATGTAAAGTTTGTACTGAGAAAGGAACAGTGATCTCTGCTGTGACAATGCTTTTACGCTTAGCAAACAACAGCTTGCCTTTACACAGACACACATGTTCTTTTGGTAGTGCAGCTTTATGGAAATTAGTAAACTTTCAAAAGAACGAGATTTTCTTTCAAAGTAAAGCTGGTACTGAGAAAAGGAACACTGATCCCAGTTCTAACAATGCTTTTACATGTAGCAAACAATTGCTTTTCTTTAAAAGAAACACATGTGCATTTGATACTAAAGCTTTCATGAAATTAATAAATTTCAAAAAACGCGATTATCTTTCAAAGTAAAGCTTCTACTGAGAAAAGGAACACTGATCTCAGTTCTAACAATGCTTTCACACTTAGCAAACACCTTCTGTCTGTACAAAGAAATACATGTGCATTTGGTACTAAAGCTTTCGTGAAATTAATAAACTTTCAAAAGGACGCGATTATCTTTCAAAGTAAAGCTTGTACTGAGAAAAGGAACACTGATCTCAGTTCTAACCATGCTTTCACTTGTAGAAAACAACTGCTTGTCTTTACAATCAAACACATGTTCGTTTCTTACTAAAGCTTTCCTGAAATTAATAAACTTTCAAAAGAACGAGATTATCTTTCAACGTAAAGCTTGTACTGAGAAAAGGAACACTGATCTCACTTCTAAAAGTACTTTCACACGTAACAAAAAACTGCTTGCCTTTACAAAGGAACACATCTGCGTTTCTTACTAAAGCTTTCATGAAATTCATAAACTTTCAAAAGAACAATATTATCTTTAAAGTAAAGCTTGTACTGGGAAAAGGAACACTGATCTCAGTTCTACCAATGCTTTCACATGTAGCAAACAACTGCTTGACTTTACAAAGAAACACATGTGCATTGTTACTGGAGCATTCTTGAAATTAGTAAACTTTCAAAAGAACACCATTATCTTTCAAAGTAAAGCTCTTACTGAGAAATGGAACACTGATCTCAGTTCTAACAATGCTTTCACATGTAGCAAACAACTGCTTGTCTTTACAAAGAAACACATTTGCGTTTGGTACTAAAGCTTTCGAGAAATTAATAAACTTTAAAAAGAACACGATTATCTTTCAATGTAAAGCTTGTACTGAGAAAGGAACACTGATCTCAGTTCCAACAATGCTTTCACACATAGCAAACAACTGTTAATTTTTACAAAGAAAAATATGTGCTTTTGGTACTAAAGCTTTCGTGAAATTAATAAACTTTCAAAGGAACGCGATTATCTTTCAAAGTAAATCTTCTACTGAGAAAAGGGACACTGATCTCAGTTCTAACAATTCTTTCATACGTAGCAAACAACTGCTTATCTTTACAAAGAAAGACATGTGCGTTTGGTACTAAAGCTTTCTTGAAATTAATAAATTTCAAAAGAACACGATCATCTTTCCATTTAAAGCTTGTACTGAGAAAAGGAACTCTGATCTCAGGTGTAACAATGCTTTCACACTTAGCAAACAACTGCTTGCTTTTACAGAGATACACATGATAGTTTGGTAGTGCAGCTTTATGGAAATTAGTAAACTTTCAAAAGAACGAGATTATCTTTCAAAGCAAAGCTGGTACTGAGAAAAGGAACACTGATGCCAGTTCTAACAATGCTTTCACATGTATCAAACAACTGCTTGTCTTTACAAAGAAACACATGTGCGTTTGATACTAAAACTTTCGTGAAATTAATAAATTTCAAAAAACGCGATTATCTTACAAGTAAAGCTTCTATTGAGAAAAGGAAACACTGATATCAGTTCTAACAATGCTTTCACACTTAGCAAACAACTGTTTGTGTTTACAAAGAAACACATGTGCTTTTGGTACTAACGCTTTCGTGAAATTAATAAACTTTCAAAATAACGCGATTATCTTTCAAAGTAATCTTCTACTGAGAAAAGGAACACTGATCTCAGTTCTAACAATGCTTTCATACCCAGCAAAAAACTGCTTGTCTTTACAAAGAAACACATGTGCATTTCTTACTAAAGCATTTGTGAAATTAATAAACTTTCAATAGAACGCGATTATTTTTCAAATAAAGTTTGTACTGAGAAAAGGAACACTGATCTGAGTCCTATCAGTGCTTTCAAACGTAACAAACAACTGCTTGTCTTTACAAAGAAAAACATGTGCATTTGGTCCTGGAGAATTCGTGAAATTAATAAACTTTCAAAAGAACGTGATTATCTTTCAAAGTAAAGCTTGTACTGGGAAAAGGAACACTCATTTCAGTTCTAACAATGCTTTACACATAGCAAACAACTGCTTGCCTTTACAAAGAAACACATGTGCATTGTTACTGGAGCATTCTGGAAAATAATAAACTTTCAAAAGAACACGATTATCTTTCAAAGTAAAGCTCTTACTGAGAAATGGAACACTGATCTCAGTTCTAACAATGCTTTCAGATGTAGCAAACAACTGCTTGTCTTTACAAAGAAACACATGTGCGTTTGGTACTAAAGATTTCGTGAAATTAATAAACATTCAAAAGAACACGATTATCTTTCAAAGTAAAGCTTGTACTAAGAAAGGAACACGGATCTCAGTTCTGACAATGCTTTCACACGTTGCAAACAACTGCTTCTCTTTACAAAGAAACACATGTGTGTTTCTTATTAAAGCTTGCGTGAAATTAATAAACTTTCAATAGAACGTGATTATCTTTCAAAGTAAAGCTTGTACTGAGAAAGGAACACTGATCTCAGTTCTAAGAATGGTTTCAAATGTAGCAAACAACTGCTTGTCTTTACCAAGAAACACATGTGCGCTTCTTACTAAAGCTTTCGTGAAATTAAAAAACTTTCAATAGAACACGATTATCTTTCAAAGTAAAGCTTGTACTGAGAAAAGGAAGACTGATATCAGTCCTAACAATGCTTTCACACGTGGCAAACTACTACGTGTCTTTGCAAAGAAACACATGTTCGTTTCTTACTAAAGCTTTCGTGAAATTAATAAACTTTCTATAGAACGCGATGATCTTTCAAATAAAGCTTGTACTGAGAAAAGGAACACTGATCTCAGTCCTATGAATGCTTTCACACGTAACAAACAACTGCTTGTCTTTACAAAGAAAAACATGCATTTGGTCCTGGAGAATTCGTGAAATTAATAAACATTCAAAAGAATGCGATTATCTTTCAAAGTAAAGCTTGTACTGAGAAAAGGAACACTCATTTCAGTTCTAACAATGCTTTACACATAGCAAACAACTGCTTGCCTTTACAATGAAACACATGTGCATTGTTACTGGGGCATTCTTGAAAATAATAAACTTTCAAAAGAACGCGATTATCTTTCAAAGTAAAGCTCTTACTGAGAAATGGAACACTGACGTCAGTTCTAACAATGCTTTCACATGTAGCAAACAACTGCTTGTCTTTACAAAGAAACACATGTGCGTTTGGTACTAAAGCATTCGTGAAATTAATAAACATTCAAAAGAACACGATTATCTTTCAAAGTAAAGCTTGTACTGAGAAAAGGAACACTGATCTCAGTTCCAACAATGCTTTCACACGTAGCAAACAACTGCTTGTTTTTACAAAGAAACACATGTGTTATTCTTACTAAAGCTTTCGTGAAATTAATAAACTTTCAAAAGAACGCGATTATCTTTCAATGTAAAGCTTGTACTGAGTAAAGGAAAAATGATCTCAGTTGTAACAATGCTTTTATACTTAGCAAACAACTGTTAATTTTTAAAAAGAAAAATATGTGCTTTTGGTACTAAAGCTTTCGTGAAATTAATAAACTTTCAAAAGAATGCAATTATCTTTCAAAGTAAAGCTTGTACTGACAAAAGGAACACTGATCTCAGTTCTAAAAATGCTGTGACACTTAGCAAACAACTGTTTGTCTTTACAAGGAAACACATGTGCGTTTGGTGCTAAAGCTTTCGGGAAATAATAAACTTTCAAAGAATGCAATTATCTTCCAAAGTAAAGCTGGAACTGAGGAAAGAAACACTGTTCTCAGTTCTAACAATTCTTTCATACGTAGGAAACAACTGCTTCTCTTCAGAAAGAAAGACATGTGCGTTTTTTACTAAAGCTTTCGTGAAATTAATACTTTCAAAAGAACGTGATTAACTTTCAAGGTAAAGCTTCTATTGAGAAAAGGAACACTGATCTCAGTTGTAACAATGCTATCACATGTAGCAAACTGCTGCTTGTCTTACAAAGAAAGACATGGGCGTTTCTTACTAAAGCTTTCTAGAAATTAATAAACTTTCAAAAGAAGATGATTCTTTTTCAAAGAAAAGCTCGTACTGAGATACGGAACACTGATCTCATTTCTCACAGTGCTATCACACGTAGCAAACAACTGCTTGTCTTTCCAAAGAAACACATGTGCGTTTCTTACTAAAGCTTTCGGGAAATTAATAAACTTTCAAAGAACTTGATTATCTTTCAAAGTAAAGGTTGTAATGAAAATAGGAACACTGATCTCAATCCTAAAAATGTTTTCACACGTAGCAAACAACTGCTTCTCTTTACAAAGAAAAACATGTGTGTTTCTTACTAAAGCTTTCGTGAAATTAGTAAACTTTGAAAGGAACGTGATTATCTTTCAAAGTAAAGCTTGTACTGAGAAACGTAACACTGATCTCAGTTCTAAAGATGCTTTCACACGTAGCATATAACTGCTTGTCTTTCCAAATAAACACATGTGCGTTTCTTACTAAAGCTTTCGTGAAATTAATAAACTTTGAAAAGAACGTGATTAACTATCAAGGTAAAGCTTCTACTAAGAAAAGGAACACTGATCTCAGTTGTAACAATGCTATCACATGTAGCAAACTGCTGCTTGTCTTACAAAGAAACACATGTGCTTTTCTTACTAAAGCTTTCTTGAAATTAATAAACTTCCAAAGAAGATGATTCTCTTTCAAAGAAAAGCTTGTACTGAGATACAAAACACTGATCTCAGTTCTCACAGTGCTTTCACACGTAGCAAACAACTGCTTTTCTTTCCAAAGAAACACATGTGCGTTTCTTACTAAAGATTTCTTGAAATTAATATACTTTCAAAAGGAGGACATTTTCATTCAAAGAAAAGCTTGTACTGAGAAAAGGAACACTGATCTCAGTTCTATCAATGCTTTCAAACGTAGCAAACCACTGCTTGTCTTTAAAAAGAAACACATGTGCGTTTCTTACTAAAGCTTTCGTGAAATTAATAAACTTTCAAAAGAACGTGATTATCTTTCATAGTAATGCTTGTACTGGGAAAAGGAACACTTATCTCAGTTCTAACGATGATTTCACATGAAGCAAACAACTGCTTGTCTTTACAAAGAAACACATGTGCGTTTCTTACTAAAGCTTTTGTGTAATTAATAAACTATCAAAAGAACATGATTATCTTTCAAATTAAAGCTTGAATTGAGAAAAGGAACACTGATCTCAGTTGTAACAATGCTTTCACATGTAGCAAATAACTGCTTGTCTTTCAAAAGAAACACATGTGCATTTCTTACTAAAGCTTTCGGGAAATTAATAAACTTTCAAAGAACTTGATTATCTTTCAAAGTAAAGGTTGTACTGAAAATAGGCACACTGATCTCAGTCCTAAAAATGCTTTCACACGTAGCAAACAACTGCTTGTCTTTACAAAGAAAACATGTGCGTTTCTTACTAAAGCTTTCGTGAAATTAGTAAACTTTGAAAGGGACCTTATCATCTTTCAAAGTAAAGCTTGTACTGAGAAAAGGAACACTGATCTCAGTTGTAACAATGCTTTCACACGTATCAAACAACTGCTTGACTTTCCAAAGAAACACATGTGCGTTTCTTAATAAAGCTTTTGGGAAATTAATAAATTTTCAAAAGAACTTGATTATCTTTCAAAGTAAAGGTTGCACTGAGAATAGGAACACTGATCTCAGTCGTAAAACTGCTTTCACACGTAGCAAAAAACTGCTTGTCTTTACAAAGAAACACATGTGTGTTTCTTACATAAGCTTTCATTAAATTAATAAACTTTCAAAAGAACTTGATTATCTTTCAAAGTAAACCTTGTACTGAGAAAGGAACACTGATCTCAGTCATAATAATGCTCTCACACGTATCAAACATCTGCTTGTCTTTCCAAACAAACACATGTGCGTTTCTTACTAAAGATTTCTTGAAATTATTATACTTTCAAAAGAAGGTCATTTTCATTCAAAGAAAAGCTTGTACTGAGAAAAGGAACACTGATCTCAGTTCTATCAATGCTTTCAAACGTAGCAAACCACTGCTTGTCTTTAGAAAGAAACACATGTGTGTTTCTTACTAAAGCTTTCGTGAAATTAATAAACTTTCAAAAGAACGTGATTATCTTTCATAGTAAACCTTGTACTGAGAAACGGAACACTGATCTCAGTTCTAAAGATGCTTTCACACGTAGCAAACAACTGTTTGTCTTTCCAAAGAAACACATGTGCGTTTCTTACTAAAGCTTTTGTGTAATTAATAAACTATCAAAAGAACATGATTATCTTTCAAAGTAAAGCTTGTACTGAGAAAAGGAACACTGATCTCAGTTGTAACAATGCTTTCACACGTAGCAAACAACTGCTTGTCTTTCCAAATAAACACATGTGCGTTTCTTACTAAAGCTTTCGTGAAATTAGTAAACTTTCAAAAGAATTGATTAACTGTCAAGGTAAAGCTTCTACTGAGAAAAGGAACACTGATCTCAGTTGTAACAATGCTATCACATGTAGCAAACTCCTGGTTGTCTTACAAAGAAACACATGTGCGTTTCTTACTAAACCTTTCTTAAAATTAATAAACTTTCTTTTTTTTGTTGGTTTTCTTTTTTTTTATTCTCTTTTAATTAAAATTTCCACCTGCTCCCCGTTTCCCATTTCCCTCCCCTCCTCCCAAATATTGACCCCTCCCCCCACTCCCCTCCCCCTATCCCCACTCCTCTTCTCCTCCCCCCACACCATTCCCCCTCCCTCTCGATACTGAAGAGCAGTCCAAATTCTCTGCCCTGCAGGAAGACGAAGGTCTTCTATCTACGTCCAGGAAGGTGAGCGTCTAAACAGGCTAAGCCCCCACAAAGCCAGTTCATGTATTAGGATTGAAACCTAGTGCCATTGTCCTTGGCTTCTCATCAGTCTTCATTGACCGCCATGCTCAGAGAGTCCGGAATCAACCCATGCTTATTCAGTCCCAGACCAGCTGGCCTTGGTGGGCTCCCAATAAATCAGTTCCACTGTCACAGTGGGTGGGTGCATCCCTCGTGGTCCTGATTTTTTGCTCTTGTTCTCCCTCCTTCTGTTCCTCATTTGGACCTTAAGAGCTCAGACCGTTGCTCTAAATTGAGACTCTGTCTCTACCTCGATCTATCACCAGATGAAGGTTCTATGGTGATATGCAAGATATTCATCAGTATAGGATAGGGTCATTTCAGGTTCCCTTACTTAGTTGCCCAAGGTACCAGCTGGGGACATATTCCTGGACACCTGCGAACCCCTCAAGAGTCAAGTCTCTTGCCAACCCTAATATGGCTTCCTTAGATAGGATATATACTTCGCTGCTCCCGTATCCATCCTTCCTATATCCCAACCATCCCAATCCCCCGAGCTCCTCCCATCCTCCACTTCTCATATTTCTCATCCCATTTCCCCTTTGCCCCATGCCATCTCACCCGCAAGTTCCCAGTTTTTGCCCTGCAATCTTGTCTTTCCAAAGAAACACATGTGCGTTTCTTACTAAAGCTTTCGAGAAATTAATAAACTTTCAAAAGAACTTGATTATCTTTAAAAGTAAAGCTTGTACTGAGACAAGGAACACTGATCTCAGTTCAAATATTGCTTTCACACGTGGCAAACATTTGTTTGTCATTACAAGAAACACATAGCGTTTCTTACTAAAGCTTTCATGAAATTAATAAACTTTCAAAAGAACATGATTATCTTTCAAAGTAAAGCTTGTACTGAGAAAAGGAACACTGATCTCAGTCCTAAAATTCTTTGACACGTAGCAAACATCTGCTTCTCTTTAACAGAAACACATGTGCGATCTTAATAAAGCTTTCGTGAAATAAGTAAACTTTGAATGGAACGTGATTATCTTTCAAATTAAAGCTTGTACTGAGAAAAGGAACACTGATATCAGTTCTAACAATGCTTTCACACGTAGCAAACAACTGCTTTTCTTTCCAAAGGAACACATGTGCGTTTCTGATCAAGCTTTCTTGAAATTAATAAACTTTTAAAAGAACATGATTATCTTTCAAAGTAAAGGTTGTACTGAAAATAGGAACACTGATCTCAGTCCTAAAAATGCTTTCACACGTAGCAAACAACTGCTTGTCTTTACAAAGAAACACATGTGCATTTCTTACATAAGCTTTCATTAAACTAATAAACTTTCAAAAGAAGGTGATTATCTTTCAAAGAAAAGCTTGTAATGAGAAAAGGAACACTGATCTGAGTTCTAACGATGCTTTTATATGTAGGAAACACCTGCTTGTCTTTCCAAAGAAACACATGTGCGTTTCTTACTTAAGATTTCGTGAAATTAATAAACTTTCAAAAACGTGATTATCGTTCAGGTAAAGCATGTACTGAGAAAAGAAACACTGATCTCTGTTCTAACAATGCTTTCACAAGTAGCAAGCAACTGCTTGTCTTTCCAAAGAAACACATGTGTGTTTCTTACTAAAGCTTTCGTTAAATTAATAAACTTTCAAAAGAACTTGATTATCTTTCAAAGTAAACCTTGTACTGAGAAAGGAACACTGATCTCAGTCCTAAAAATGCTTTCACATGTAGCAAACATCTGCTTGTTTTTACAAAGAAACACATGTGCGTTTCTTACTAAAGATTTCTTGAAATTAATATACTTTCAAAAGAAGGTCATTTTCATTCAAAGAAAAGCTTGTACTGAGAAAAGGAACACTGATCTCAGTTCTAACAATGCTTTCACACTTAGCAAATAACTGCTTGACTTTCCAAAGAAACACATGTGCATTTCTTACTAAAGCTTTCCTGAAATTATTAAACTTTCAATAGAACATGATTATCTTTCAAAGTAAAGCTTGTACTGAGAAAAGGAACACTGATCTCAGTTCAAAAATTGTTTTCACACGTGGCAAACATCTGTTTGTCTTTACAAAGAAACACATATGCGTTTCTTCCTAAAGCTTTCGTGAAATTAATAAACTTTCAAAGAACGTGATTTTCTTTCATAGTAAAGCTTGTACTGTGAAAGGAACACTGATCTCAGTTCTAACGATACTTTCACACGTAGCAAACAACTGCTTGTCTTTACAAAGAAACACATGTGCCTTTCTTACTAAAGCTTTCCTGAAATTAATAAACTATCAAAAGAACATGATTATCTTTCAAAGTAAAGCTTGTACTGAGAAAAGGAACACTGATCTCAGTTCTAACATTGCTTTCACACGTAGCAAACAACTGCTTGTCTTTACAAAGAAACCTGTGTGTTTCTTACTAAAGCTTTCCTGAAATTAATAAACTATCAAAGAACATGATTATCTTTCAAAGTAAAGTTTGTACTGAGAAAAGGAACACTGATCTCAGTTCTAACAATGCTTTCACATGTAGCAAACAACTGCTTGTCTTTCAAAAGAAACACATGTGCGTTTTTTACTAAAGCTTTCAGACAATTAAAAAACTTTCGAAAGAACTTGATTATCTTTCAAAGTAAAATGTCTACTGAGAAAAGGAACACTGATCTCAGTCCTAAAAATGCTTTCACACGTAGCAAACAACTGCTTGTCTTTAACAAATACACATGTGCGTTTCTTACTAAAGCTTTCGTGAAATTAGTAAACTTTGAAAGGAACATGATTATCTTTCAAATTTAAGCTTGTACTGACAAAAGGAACACAAATGTCAGTTCTAACAATGCTTTCACACGCAGCAAACAGCTGCTTGCTTTCCAAAAAAACACATGTGCGTTTCTTACTAAAGCTTCCGTGTAATTAATAAACTATCAAAAGAACATCAAGGTAAAGCTTCTACTGAGATACGGAACACTGATCTCAGTTGTAAAAATGCTATCACATGTAGCAAACTGCTGCTTGTCTTACAATGAAACACATGTGCGTTTCTTACTAAAGCTTTCTTGAAATTAATAAACTTTCAAAAGAAGATGATTCTCTTTCAAAGAAAAGCTCGAACTGTGATACAAAACACTGATCTCAGTTCTCACAGTGCTTTCACACGTAGGAAATAACGGCTTTTCTTTCCAAAGAAACACATGTGCGTTTCTTACTAAAGATTTCTTGAAATTAATATACATTCAAAAGAAGGTCATTTTCATTCAAAGATAAGCTTGTACTGAGAAAAGGAACACTGATCTCAGTTCTAGCAATGCTTTCAAACGTAGCAAACGACTTCTTGTCTTTAAAAAGAAACACATGTGCGTTTCTTACTAAAGCATTCATGAAATTAATAAATTTCAAAATGTGATTATCTTTCAAAGTAAAGTTTTACTGACAAAAGGAACACTGATATCAGTTCTAACAATGCTTTCACATGTAGCAAACAACTGCTTTTCTTTCCAAAGGAACACATGTGCGTTTCTTGATCAAGCTTTCTTGAAATTAATAAACTTTTAAAAGAACATGATTATCTTTCAAAGTAAAGCTTGTACTGAGAAAAGGAACTCTGATATCAGTTTTAACAATGCTTTCACACGTAGCAAACAACTGCTTTTTTTTCCAAAGAAACAAATGTGCGTTTCTTACTAAAGCTTTCGTGAAATTAATAAACTTTCAAAAGAACATGATTATCTTTCAAAAAAAAGCTTGTTGAGAAAAGGAACACTGATCTCAGTTCTAACAATGCTTTCACACGTAGCAAATAACTGCTTCTCTTTCCAAAGAAACACATGTGCATTTCTTACTAAAGATTTCCTGAAATTATCAAACTTTCAAAAGAACATGATTATCTTTAAAATAAAGCTTGTACTGAGAAAAGGAACACTTATCTCAGTTCAAAAATTGCTTTCACACGTGGCAAACATCTGTTTGTCTTTACAAAGAAACACATAGCGTTTCTTACTAAAGCTTTCGTGAAATTAATAAACTTTCAAAAGTACGTGATTTTCTTTCATAGTAAAGCTTGTACTGTGAAAAGGAACACTGATCTCAGTTGTAACAATGCTATCACATGTAGCAAAATGCTGCTTGTCTTACAAAGAAACACAGGTGCGTTTCTTACTAAAGTGTAGGGACATAGCCCCACCCATTGGGGGCGTGTTCGCCTCGGGCTAATGTTTACGGATAAATCTGCTGGGCATGAGCCCAGCAGCCCTTTTCTTTTGCTCTGCTTTTCCAATGCTCCGCGGGAACCTGTGGTCCTGTAAGTCTATTTCCTTATTAAAGCTGTATATATCTATATAATCTGTCTGCATTCATTTGCACCACCACATTTGGCGCCCAACGTGGGGCTATTTTGCCCCCGTCCCGGCACAGGGGGAGCGCAAGCTCCACCTTTCCCGGCTAGTTGCCTGAGCTCTGGAAGGCGATTTACAGCGTGCTCCCTGCTCGCTTTCCCTTCCCCCACTCCAGGCCACTACAGTCGCAGAGCAGCGACCCCACACAGAGCAGTTAATAGCTCCCTGCTTCGTCCAAACCCTCACTGCCTGATTTAAGGGAAGCAGCTGCGGTTTTGAAAAAAAAAGCTGCCAACCCCTTCCCTTAACAGGCAGTACAATAATTTTTGTTTTGAGTTAATTGTTTCAGACCGGCTCTGACTTAGACCATGTGGACTCAGGTGCATTTCTTTAGCCACCACTGGCAGGAAAACTTCATTACAGGTACATAATTTTCTTTTATAAATAAGAAAAATGTCTGAAAACATTACCATTCAAGACTTTAACAGCCTTTTCAGTTGTACCATGTGGGAGATTTTACAAGGAGTGTCTGTCAGCCCACAGATATGGATCTTTCTGGGATTCGTAGTTTTCCTTGGTACTGTATGGTTTGATAATAGAAATATGATAAAGTCTTTACGAGACAAGGTTAAACGCTTAAAAACAATTGAGAATGACAACAATCTTCTCAAAAATCAGTTTAAAGTTCTCCAGGCAGAAAACAGATCTTTGTTTAACACAACTCGACAAACTAAAAAAAATTTAAAAGAGGTACAGGCTAATGTTAAGGAGAAATTCATTACTATGGAAAAAGGAACAGCTGATTTGAGTCGTAAGCTTCAGTCCCTTTCAGTAGGAACTGAAGCATTAACGGCTGATATTAAGGAGAAATTCATTACTATGGAAGAGGGAACAGCTGATTTGGATCGTAAGCTACAGTCCATTTCAGTAGAAACTGAAACATTAACTGAGAGAATCAAAACTGCTAAATGTGACAATCGGATTTTGTCTAAAGCTTATAACAGATTGACAGAAAGATTATCTATACAAAAAGGCACGATATATACTATAAAAATTATGTCCAAAGATGAGATGTTATCTCTAATGGACAAACTTCATACTTTAGAATCCTCAATGAAGGCTTTAGAACATAATTCTGGACAGGAGATTCAGACATTAAAGAAGGCAATGGTAAATAGAATTAAAAAGATTAAAAAATTTCTAAATTCTGAGAAAAAAGAGCAAGAGGTAAAAAGGCATATTTTAACTAAATCTGTGGGTAAATCCCTCCGGGACAATTCCCACAAAGCTCTACCTACAGTTCTACCTGCCTTTCCAGTTGTAACAACAGAAAAAGTAGTTGGTTCCAGAAACCCTAGGGTCATCAAGAAAGATACATGGGATATATGGGAACCTGTCCATATAAATGATCTCAAAGAAATTAAACAGGCTGTAATGACTTTTGGAATAAATGCCTCTTTTGTTAAAGAGATACTAAGGTCTTGGGCCACCACGAATAAAGTCACGCCCAATGACTGGTTTCAACTGAGCTCTGCTGTCCTTGAGAATGGAACGCAATTGAAATGGAAATGCTTATTCAGACAAGAGGCTAGACTTTTAGAACAGCAGGAAAGAGCAAAGGGAATTGAGATTTCCATAGATCAAATTTTAGGAGAGGGGCTATTTTCTGAGCCTCAGGAACAAGCTAATTTGGATGAAAACATACTCTCCGTGTGTACTACAGCAGCCTTAAGGGCTTGGGACAGGGTGCAAGACCCAGGACAGATGATGGAATCATTTGTCAGAGTTAAACAGGGTCAGAAAAAACCCTTTACTGACTTTTTACAAAAAATAACTAAAGCTGTACAAATAGGGATATCTGACCCAGAAACAAGACATATAATGATCAAGACTTTGGCTTATAAAAATGCAAATGTGAAATACAAAAGGATTTTGAGACCTTTAAAGCTCAGATCAGCGCCATTAAAAGAATGGGTCTTACATACACTAGATGTTGATACATTTGACTATGGCACTAAAGCATGGATAAAAGAAACAATTTCCAATAGTAAAAGGAGACATCAAAATACCAAATGTTTTAATTGTGGCAAAATGGGTCATATAAAAAGAAATTGTAGACAACGGATTTTCAAAAATAATAATAATACATCTTCTAAAAATAACAAAAATAGGAGGACTCAGCCTTCAGGTTTATGTAAAAGATGTGAAAAGGGCAGACACTGGACAAATGAGTACAGGTCTACAAGAGATAGACAAGACAACCTGATACAGACGGGAAACGTGAGAGGGGGGCCTCACAGGCCCCCATGGCAAACATGGTTCAGTCATTTCCAGTTACTACAGAAAACGTGACTCGTCAGGACAATTAAAAAGCCCCATGCCTACTGTTACAAGCAATAATGATCAAAAAGATGAGTTCCATGTGTTTTGACAAACTTCTATAAATGACCAAAGACCAAAGCTGAAAATATATGTAAATGGCATTTTTATTACTGGCCTGCTGGACACAGGTGCGGATGTAAGTATCATTACCCCAGAATCGTGGCATCCATATTGGCCTCTTCAGAATGTAAATGTTCAGCTCCTGGGAATTGGAACCCTATCTCGAGTAAGGCAGAGCACGAGATGGGTTGAATGTATAGGACCAAAGGGACAAATAGGAAAATTAAGGCCATATGTAGCCAATATTGCAATGAATTTATGGGGTCGTGACCTATTACAACAATGGAATACCCAAATTAACATTCCTGCTACTTCTAGAGCCTATATTTCTGGGGATAATATTAAAAGATATTACAAACGGAGAAAACCGGCCATTCGGGCTGTACAAGAACAAGCAATTGATGTCCCTTCAGAGATACCAACAGCCTTGCCTTTAAAATGGTTGACTGAGAAACCAATATGGACAAAGCAATGGCCTTTAGCTAAAGAAAAGTTACAGGCTTTAGAACAGTTGGTACAAGAGCAATTAGATGCTGGACATATAGAAGAATCTACCAGCCCTTGGAATTCTCCTGTATTTGTGGTTAAGAAAAAATCAGGTAAATGGAGAATGGTGACAGATCTCAGGGCTATCAACAAGGTTATTCAACCTATGGGCCCTCTGCAATCTGGAATTCCTTTGCCCTCTTTATTGCCAAAAGGATGGCCTCTCATAGTTATTGATTTAAAGGATTGTTTTTTCACTATACCTTTACAAAAAGAAGATAGAGAAAAATTTGCCTTCACAGTGCCTACTTATAATAATTCTCAACCTTCGAGGAGGTACCACTGGGCTGTCCTCCCCCAGGGTATGTTAAATAGCCCCTCCCTGTGCCAATATTTTGTGAATCAACCATTGCAAATAATACGCAAGAAATTTCCCAAATCGATAGTATATCATTACATGGACGACATTTTGTTATCCGATTCAAACATGGATACCTTGAACAGACTGTTTGAAGAAATAAAAATACTTTTACCAAAATGGGGATTGCAAATTGCTCCTGAAAAGATTCAGAAGGGAGATTCTGTTAATTATTTAGGTTATAAAATAGGTTTACAAAAAATTAAGACACAAAAGGCACAAATTCGGAGAGATCGCCTACAGACTCTTAATGACTTTCAAAGACTATTAGGGGACATTTCCAGTCTACGGCCAGCTATTGGGATAACACCTGATCTAATAATTCATTTGAACAAAACCTTGGATGGTGACAAAGATTTAAACAGTCCCAGAGAATTAACAGCTGAAGCAGAAAAGGAACTGACGATGATTGAGGAAAAATTACAACAGGCACATGTGGATAGGGTAAATCCAGAGCTCGACTGTATTCTCGTCATACTACCATCAAAAATTTCCCCTACAGGAATTTTAATGCAGAGAGATGATATTATCTTGGAATGGATCTTTTTACCACATAAACCAAGTAAGAAACTGAAAACTTATGTAGAAAAAGTCTCTGAGTTAATTATAAAAGGCAAGTTGAGACTTCGTCAACTAGCAGGCATAGACCCAGCAGAAATTATAGTGCCTTTCACTGCTGATGAACTAAAGAAATTATGGGAAGATAATGAACCATGGCAAAGAGCTTGTGCTAATTTCTTGGGAGACATTAATAACAACTATCCAAAAAGCAAGAGGCTTAACTTCATAAAGAGAACTTCTTGGATCCTTCCTCGAATCGTCCATGATACTCCAATAACTGGAGCCCGTACGTTCTATACTGATGCCAATAAATCAGGGAAGGCAGGTTACAAATCAGAAGACTTGGGTAAGGTGGAACAAAGTCCTTATGATTCTGTCCAGAAGGCAGAATTATATACCATTCTTATGGTGCTAAGGGATTTTAAAGAACCTATTAATATAGTTACTGATTCACAATATGCAGAAAGAGTTATTTTACATATTGAAACTGCTGAATTTATACCTGATGATACAGAACTAACCTCTTTGTTTATCCAGGTGCAAGATTTGATTAGGAACAGGCCTTGCCCTATGTACATAACACACATCCGATCCCATACGGGTCTGCCAGGTCCTCTAGCACAAGGTAATGCAGAAATTGATCAATTATTGATTGGTAGTGTGCTACAAGCCTCTGAGTTTCATAAAAAACATCATGTTAATAGCAAAGGTTTGAAGAAAGAGTTTTCTATTACATGGCAACAAGCTAGGGAGATTGTAAAGAAGCATGTTACAGGTATACCATACAATCCTACAGGTCAAGCAGTCATAGAAAGATCAAATCGAACTATAAAGGATATGTTGAACAAACAGAAAGGGGTGGAAAACACCCCCAGAAATAGGTTACATAATGCTTTGTTAACCTTGAATTTCCTCAACGCTAATGAGAAGGGAACATCGGCTGCAGAAAGACATTGGAAAATGGAAAAGTCTACTGAACTAAATCAACCAGTTTATTTCAAGGATGTGCTGACCTCACAATGGAAGCCAGGAGATGTGCTGCGTTGGGGAAGGGGATTTGCTCTTGTTTCCACAGGTGAGGAAAAATTGTGGATTCCAACAAAATTGATAAAGGTTCGTTTTGATGAAGAGAAGCCAGTTGGGAAAGATAAATAACAATTCAATCACATGGATGGCAATCATACTGATGGTAAGTAATACAGATAGGTTGGGGGCAGGGTTCTCTTCTTATCTCCACAGGAAAATACCCATCTTCAAAGAATTTAAGGTACCCCTAATATTTAATTACTGATGGAGGGACTTGTTCTGTAAGTATTAATTATATATATATATATATATATATATATATATATATATATATATGTCTTAAACTTTCTTTGCTTTTCCTCATATCTGTGTCTTTCTTTATATGTCAGTATATGTCCTTGTTGTTAATGTTTAAATTTCCCATAACAAGCAACAAATTTTCCTACAGTAATCTTTGAAGTTTCCAGGATGAAGATGGGGCCCCACAACATCAACTCCATCTGGTTTTTATGACGTCATGATTTTTTTTTAAAGCGCTAATATTAGACCTGTTTTTTGGTACCAGCTACAAGAGACAATTTCGAATGGTGCACATTTTTGACAACACTCTGGTCGGACCTTCTCAAAACGCTCTGAGACTAGTTACAATTTTCTTAGGTCAAAGGTTAATTTGGAAATTTTACCATCATTTGCTTTCACAGGACCCCCTAAGAAGAACGTCGCCCCCATGTCAGCTAGAAGCAATCTTAGAGGACGGCATCCCCTCTCCCAACAGAGTTTGCCCTCAGGGTTGGGGACATCTTTTAATGGTTGGTTTAGGGTTGAGGGGATGGGGTGATATTTTTTTTGGAAAAAAAAAAGAAGAAGAAGAGGAAGAAGAAGGGGGTAACTGGTTTTTTGGGATGATTGGTATTTGTGAAATACTGTTTATAGAAAATTGTCCTGGTACTGTTTCTTGTATATTGATATGTTGAATATTGAATATGAGTGTTCCTACCTCTATTTTTGTATGAGTATGCTTATAACTTTGTCTATATTGTATTGATACATCTACCATATTACATTGTACATTTCTACCTCTGATACTATGACATTGTTTACAGTTGAAGATCATTGTCTTCATATATTGCACAGTTGTTTATTCTTTTAGTCTTCAAAGTTAGATAGGTATTGAGAATTATATGTTTGTCATATTTATTTTTAAGTTTATCAGGTCTTTTAGTTACATAGAGATTATATTTAGTATAGATAATATGATCTTCAGCCTCTTCGAAGAGCTGTAGAAAATGGCCTTTAATCTAACCTAAAATTTCTATGCCAAAGAGACACAATTACTCCTGGCAACACCACTCTACTCCCGAGAGAACGTTGAGCACCAAAGACACTCCACTGGGAGCTTGTCTTCTTGGCAGAACTGGCCTTTGGGTTAAGAAAAGCCCATACCTCAACTTCTGACAAAGATACAGAATATCCCTAAGTGGATGAAACAGGATTGTCTTATCTTGCCAAGACAGGGTAGGATAGTACTAAGAAAGTTCCTTGTCTTTAATAATGGTATGCCAGATATGTTAAGCCTTAGCCAAAGTTGGTTGACTCAACATTGCTAACGAGACTTTGGGTGATTGCCCAGGTAGTCAGTTGTCTCTGTCAATTGTTACACATTTTGGATATCTCTCGATTGTTAAGTAATATTTATTCCCTTCTCAGATCTTTGACGGAGTTGAAGATTATATAATTGTAGTTACTCTCTATGTTATATAAACTCCTTGAGACAAAATGTTTAACAATGTTTTGTTCTCAATATTGTTTGTTATATTTATTATTTGTTTATTGTATATAGTTGTATTTGGTTTGGTTCTATCTTATTTAGACAAAAGGGGGAGATGTAGGGACATAGCCCCACCCATTGGGGGCATGTTCGCCTCGGGCTAATGTTTACGGATAAATCAGCCGGGCGTGAGCCCAGCAGCCCTTTTCTTTTGCTCCGCTTTTCCAATGCTCCGCGGGAACCTGTGGTCCTGTAAGTCTATTTCCTTATTAAAGCTGTATATATCTATATAATCTGTCTGCATTCATTTGCGCCACCACACTAAAGCTTTCTTGAAATTCATAAACTTTTATAAGAAGACGATTCTCTTTCAAAGAAAAGCTTGTACTGAGATACAGAACACTGATCTCAGTTCTCACGGTGCTTTCACATGTAGCAAACAACTGCTTGTCTTTCCAAAGAAACACATGTGCGTTTCTTACTAAAGTTTTCGAGAAATTAATAAACTTTGAAAAGAACTTGATTATCTTTCAAAGTAAAGCTTGTAATGAGAAAAGGATCACTGATCTCAGTTCTAACAATGCTTTCACACGTAGCAAACAACTGCTTGTCTTTCCAAAGAAACACATGTGCGTTTCTTACTAAAGCTTTCTTGAAATTAATATACTTTCAAAAGAAGGTCATTTTCATTCAAAGATAAGCTTGTACTGAAAAAAGGAACACTGATCTCAGTTCTAGCAATGCTTTCAAACGTAGCAAACGACTGCTTGTCTTTAAAAAGAAAGACATGTGCATTTCTTACTAAAGCTTTCATGAAATTAATAAATTTCAAAATGTGATTATCTTTCAAAGTAAAGCTTGTACTGAGAAAAGGAACACTGATCTCAGTCCTAAAAATTCTTTGACACGTAGCAAACATCTGCTTCTCTTTAACAGAAACACATGTGCGTTTCTTAATAAAGATTTCGTGAAATTAGTAAACTTTGAAAGGAACGTGATTATCTTTCAAATAAAAGCTTGTACTGAGAAAAGGAACACTGATATCAGTTCTAACAATGCTTTCACACGTAGCAGACAACTGCTTTTCTTTCCAAAGGAACACATGTGCGTTTCTGATCAAGCTTTCTTGAAATTAATAAACTTTTAAAAGAACATAATTTTCTTTCAAAGTAAAGCTTGTACTGAGAAAAGGAACTCTGATCTCAGTTCTAACACGCTTTCACACTTAGCAAACAACTGCTTTTCTTTCCAAAGAAACACGTGTGCGTTTCTTACTAAAGCTTTCGTGAAATTAATAAACTTTCAAAAGAACATGATTATCTTTCAAAGAAAAGCTTGTACTGAGAAAAGGAACACTGATCTCAGTTCTAACAATGCTTTCACACATAGCAAATAACTGCTTGTCTTTCCAAAGAAACACATGTGCATTTGTTACTAAAGCTTTCCTGAAATTATTAAACTTTCAAAAGAACATGATTATCTTTAAAAGTAAAGCTTGTACTGAGACAAGGAACACTGATCTCAGTTCAAAAATTGCTTTCACACGTGGCAAACATCTGTTTTTCTTTACAAAGAAACACATAGCGTTTCTTACTAAAGCTTTCGGGAAATTAATAAACTTTCAAAGAACTTGATTATCATTCAAAGTAAAGGTTGTACTGAAAATAAAAAAAACACTGATCTCAGTCCTAAAAATGCTTTCACACGTAGCAAACAACTGCTTGTCTTTACAAAGAAAAACATGTGCGTTTCTTACTAAAGCTTTCGTGAAATTAGTAAACTTTGAAAGGAACGTGATTATCTTTCAAAGTAAAGCTTGTACTGAGAAAAGGAACACTGATCTCAGTTCTAAAGTTGCTTTCACACGTAGCAAAAAACTGCTTGTCTTTACAAAGAAACACATGTGCGTTTCTTACTAAAGCTTCCTTGAAAATAATAACCTTTCAAAAGAACATGATTATCTTTCAAAGTAAAGCTTGTACTGAGAAAAGGAACACTGATCTCAGTTCTAACAATGCTTTCACACGTAGCAAATAACTGGTGGTCTTTCCAAAGAAACACATGTGCATTTCTTACTAAAGCTTTCCTGAAATTATTAAACTTTCTAAAAAACAAGATTATCTTTAAAAGTAAAGCTTGTACTGAGAAAAGGAACACTGATCTCAGTTCAAAAATGCTTTCACACGTGGCAAATATCTGTTTGTCTTTACAAAGAAACACATATGCGTTTCTTACTAAAGCATTCGTGAAATTAATAAACTTTCAAAGAACATGATTTTCTTTCATAGTAAAGCTTGTACTGTGAAAAGGAACACTGATCTCAGTTCTAACGATACTTTCACACGTAGCAAACAACTGCTTGTCTTTACAAAGAAACCTGTGTGTTTCTTACTAAAGCTTTCCTGAAATTAATAAACTATCAAAAGAACATGATTATCTTTCAAAATAAAGCTTGTACTGAGAAAAGGAACACTGATCTCAGTTCTAACAATGCTTTCACACGTAGCAAACAACTGCTTGTCTTTCAAAAGATACACATGTGCGTTTTTTAATAAAGCTTTCAGACAATTAAAAAACTTTCAAAAGAACTTGATTATCTTTGAAAGTAAAGTGTCTACTGAGAAAAGAAACACTGATCTCAGTCCTAAAAATGCTTTCACACGTAAAAACAACTGCTTGTCTTTAACAAAAACACATGTGCGTTTCTTACTAAAGCATTCGTGAAATTAGTAAACTTTGAAAGGAACATGATTATCTTTCAAAGTTAAGCTTGTACTGACAAAAGGAACACTGATCTCAGTTCTAACAATGCTTTCAAACGTAGCAAACAGCTGCTTGTCTTTAATAGAAACACATGTGCGTTTCTTACTAAAGCTTTCGTGAAATTAATAAAGTATCAAAAGAACATGATTATCTTTCAAAGTAAAGATTGTACTGAGAAAAGGAACACTGATCTCAGTTCTAACAATGCTTTCACACGTAGCAAACAACTGCTTCTATTTACAATAAAACACATGTGCGTTTCTTACTATAGCTTTCGTGAAATTAATAAACTTTCAAATGGACGTGATTAACTTTCAAGGTAAAGCTTCTACTGAGAAAAAGAACACTGATCTCGGTTGTAGAAATGCTATCACATGTAGCAAACTGCTGCTTGTCTTACAAAGAACACATGTGCGTTTCTTTCTAAAGCTTTCTTGAATTTAATAAACTTTAAAAAGAAGATGATTCTCTTTCAAAGAAAAGCTCGTACTGAGATACAAAACACTGATCTCAGTTCTTGCAGTGCTTTCACACGTAGCAAACAATTGCATTTCTTTCCAAAGAAACACATGTGCGTTTCTTACTAAAGATTTCTTGAAATTAATATACTTTCAAAAGAAGGTCATTTTCATTCAAAGAAAAGCTTGTACTGAGAAAAGGAACACCGATCTCAGTTCTATCAATGCTTTCAAACGTAGCAAACCACTGCTTGTCTTTCAAAAGAAACACATGTGCGTTTCGTACTAAAGCTTTCGGGAAATTAATAAACTTTCAAAGAACTTGATTATCTTTCAAAGTAAAGCGTCTACCGAGAAAAGGAACACTGATCCCAGTCCTAAAAATGCTTTTACACGTAGCAAACAACCGCTTGTCTTTAACAGAAACACATGTGCGTTTCTTACTAAAGCTTTCGTGAAATTAGTAAACTTTGAAAGGAACGTGATTATCTTTCAAAGTAAAGCTTCTACTGAGAAAAGGAACACTGATCTCAGTTATAAAGTTGCTTTCACCCGTAGCAAACAACTGCTTGTCTTTACAAAGAAACACATGTGCGTTTCTTACTACAACTTTCGTGTAATTAATAAACTATCAAAAGAACATGATTATCTTTCAAAGTAAAGCTTGTACTGAGAAAAGGAACACTGATATCAGTTGTACCAATGCTTTCACACATAGCAAACAACTGCTTGTCTTTCCAAAGAAACACATGTGCGTTTCTTAATAAAGCTTTTGGGAAATTAATAAACTTTCTAAAGAACTTGATTATCTTACAAAGTAAAGGTTGCACTGATAATAGTTACACTTATCTCAGTCCTAAAAATGCTTTCACACGTAACAAACAACTGCTTGTCTTTACAAAGAAACACATATGCGTTTCTTACATAGGCTTTCATTAAACTAATAAACTTTCAAAAGAAGGTGATTATCTTTCAAAGAAAAGCTTGTAATGAGAAAAGGAACACTGATCTGAATTATAACGATGCTTTTATATGTAGGAAACACCTGCGTGTCTTTCCAAAGAAACACATGTGCGTTTCTTACTAAAGCTTTCGTGAAATTAATAAACTTTCAAATAACGTGATTATCTTTCAGGTAAAGCTTGTACTGAGAAAAGAAACACTGATCTCTGTTCTAACAATGCTTTCACACATAGCAAGCAACTGCTTGGCCTTCCAAAGAAACACTTGTGTGTTTCTTATTAAAGCTTTCTTGAAATTAATAAACTTTCAAAAGAACGTGATTATCTTTCAAATTAAGGCTTGTACTGAGAAAAGGAACACTGATCACAGTTGTAACAATGCTTTCACATGTAGCAAACAACTGCTTGTCTTTACAAAGAAACACATGTGTGTTTCTTACTAAAGCTTTCTTGAAATTAATAAACTTTCAAAAGAACTTGATTATCTTTCAAAGTAAACCTCGTTCTGAGAAAGGAACACTGATCTCAGTCCTAATAATGCTTTCACACGTAGCAAACATCTGCTTGTCTTTACAAAGAAACACATGTGCGTTTCTTACTAAAGATTTCCTGAAATTAATATACTTTCAAAAGGAGGTCATTTTCATTCAAAGAAAAGCTTGTACTGAGATAAGGAACACTGATCTCAGTTCTATCAATGCTTTCAAATGTAGCAAACCACTGCTTGTCTTTAAAACTAACACATGTGCGTTTCTTACTAAAGCTTTCGTGAAATTAATAAACTTTCAAAAGAACGTGTTTATCTTTCATAGTAAATCTTTTACTGAGAAAAGGAACACTGATCTCAGTTCTAACAATGCTTTCACACGTAGCAAACAACTGTTTGTCTTTCCAAAGAAACACATGTGCATTTCTTACTAAAGTTTTCGGGAAATTAATAAACTATCAAAACAAAATGATTATCTTTCAAAGTAAAGCTTGTACTGAGAAAAGTAACACTGATCTCAGTTCTAACAATGCTTTCACACGTAGCAAACAACTGCTTGTCTTTCAAAAGAAACACATGTGCGTTTCTTGCTAAAGCTTTCAGACAAATAAAAAACTTTCAAAAGAACTTGATTATCTTTCAAAGTAAAGCTTCTACTGAGAAACGGAACACTGATCTCAGTGCTAAAAATGCTTTCACACGTATCAAACAACTGCTTGTCTTTAACAAAAACAAATGTGCGTTTCTTACTAAAGCTTTCGTGAAATTAGTAAACTTTGAAAGGAACATGATTATCGTTCAAAGTTAAGCTTGTACTGAGAAAAGGAACACTGATCTCAGTTGTAACAGGGCTTTCACACGTAGCCAATAACTGCTTGTCTTTCCAAAGAAACATATGTGCGTGTCTTACTTAAGCTTTCGGGAAATTAATAAACTTTCAAAAGAACTTGATTATCTTTCTAAGTAAAGGTTGTACTGAGAATAGGAACACTGTTCTCTGTCCTAGAAATGCTTTCAGACATAGCAAACAACTGCTTGACTTAACAGAGAAACACATGTGCGTTTCTTACTAAAGATTTCTTGAAATTAATATACTTTCAAAGGAAGGTCATTTTCATTTAAAGAAAAGCTTGTACTGAGAAAAGGAACAGTGATCTCAGTTCTATCAATGCTTTCAAATGTAGCAAACAACTGCTTGTCTTTAAAAAGAAACACATTTGTGTTTCTTACTAAAGCTTTCGTGAAATTAATAAACTTTCAAAAGAACGTGATTATCTTTCATAGTAAATCTTTTACTGAGAAAAGGAACACTGATCTCAGTTCAAAAATTGCTTTCACACGTGGCAAACATCTGTTTGTCTTTACAAAGAAACACATATTCGTTTCTTCCTAAATCTTTCGTGAAATTAATAAAATTTCAAAGAACGTGATTTTCTTTCATCGTAAAGCTTGTACTGTGAAAAGGATCACTGATCTCAGTTCTAACGATACTTTCACACGTAGCAAACAACTGCTTGTCTTTACAAAGAAACACATGTGCGTTTCTTACTAAAGCTTTCATGAAATTAATAAACTATCAGAAGAACATGATTATCTTTCAAAGTAAATCTTGTACTGAGAAAAGGAACACTGATCTCAGTTCTAACATTGCTTTCACATGTAGCAAACAACAACTTGTCTTTACAAAGAAACACATGTCCATTTCTTACGAAAGCTTTCGTGAAATTAATAGACGTTCAAAAAAAGTGATTATCTTTCAAAGTAAAGCTTGTACATAGAAAAGGAACACTGATCTCAGTTCTAACAGTGCTTTCACATGTAGCAAACAATTGCTTGTCTTACAAAGAAACATATGTGCGTTTCATACTAAAGCTTTCGTGAAATTAATAAACTTTCAAAAGAACGTGATTATCTTGCAAAGTAAAGCTCGTACTGAGACAAGGAACACTGGTCTCAGTTCTAACAATGCTTTCACACCTAGCCAACAAGTGCTTGTCTTTCCAAGGAAACACCTGTGCGTTTCTTACTAAAACATTTGTGAAATTAATAAACTTTCAAAAGAACGTGATTATCTTTCTGAGTAAAGCTTGAACTGAGAAAAGGAACACTGATCTCAGTTATAACAATGCTTTAATATGTAGCAAACAACTGCTTGTTTTTACAATGAAACACTTGTGCGTTTCTTACTAAAGCTTTCGTGAAACTAGTAAACTTTCAAAATACGTGATTATCTTTCAAAGTAAAGCTTATAGTGAGGAAAGGAACACTGATCTCAGTTCTAAAAATGCTTTCACACGTACCAAACAACTGCTTGTCTTTCCAAAGAAACACATGTGCACTTCTTACTAAAGATTTCTTGAAATTAATAAACTTTCAGAAGAATGTGATTATCTTTCAAAGTAAATCTTGTACTGAGAAAAGGAACACTGATCTCAGTTACAACAATGCTTTCACACGAAGCAAACAACTGCTAGTCTTTACAAGAAACACATGTGCGTTTCTTATTAAAGCTTTCGTGAAATTAATAAACTTTCAGAAGAACGTGATTATCTTTCAAAATAAAGCTAGTAAAGAGAAAAGGAACACTGATCTCAGATCTAACAATGCTTTCACATTTACCACAGAATTTCATCTCTTCTTAAAGAAACCCATGTGCGTTTATTACTAAAGCTTTCATGAAATTAATAAACGTTCAAAAAAAAACTGATTATTTTTCAAAGTAAAGCTTGTACTGAGAAAAGGAACACAGAACTCAGTTCTACTAATGCTTTCACATATAGCAAACAACTGCTTGCTTTCACAAAGAAACACATGTGCTTTTCTTACTAAAGCTTTCTCGAAATTACAAAACTGTCAAAAGAAGGTGAATATCTTTCAAAGAAAAACTTGTACTGAGAAAAGGAACAGAGATCTCAGTTCTAACAATGCTTTCATTCGTAGCAATCAACTGCTTGTCTTTCCAAAGAAACACATGTGCGTATCATACTAAAGCTTTCGTGAAATTAATAAACTTTCAAAAGAACATGATTATCATTCAAAGTAAAGCTTGAACTGAGAAAATGAACACTGATATCAGTTCTAACAATGCTTTCACACGTAGCAAACAAATGCTTGTCTATACAAAGAAACACATGTGCGTTTCTTACTAAAGCTTTCTTGAAATAAATAACCTTTCTAAAAAAGGTGATTATATTTCAAAGTAAAGCTTGTACTGAGAAAAGGAACACTAATCTCAGTTCTAACAATGCTTTCACATGTAGCAAACAACAGCTTGTCTTTACAAAGAAACATATGTGCGTTTCTTACTAAAGATTTCTTGAAATTAATAAACTTTCAAGAGCGTGATTGTCTTTCTAAGTATAGCTTGTACTGAGAAAAGGAACACTGGTCTCAGTTCTAACAATGCTTTCACACCTAGCCAACAACTGCTTGTCTTTACAAAGAAACACCTGTGCGTTTCTTACTAAAGCATTCGTGAAATTAATAAACTTTCAAAAGAACATGATTATCTTTCCAAGTAGCTTGTACTGAGAAAATGAACACTGATCTCAGTTCTAACAATGCTTTCACATGTAGCAAAAAACTGCTTGTCTTTCAAAAGAAACACATGTGCGTTTCGTACAAAAGCTTTCGTAAAATTAATAAACTTTCAAAATAACGTGATTATCTTTCAAAGTAAAGCATGTACTGAGGAAAGTAACACTGATCTCAGTTCTAACAATGCTTTCACATGTAGCAAACAACTGCTTGTCTTTCCAAAGGAACACATGTGCATTTCTTACTAAATCTTTCTTGAAATTAAGAAACTTTCAAAAGAAGGTGATTATATTTCAAAGAAAAGCTTGTACTGAGAAAAGGAACACTGATCTCAGTTCTAATAGTGCTTTCACAAGTAGCAAACAACTGCTTGCTTTTACAAAGAAACACATGTGCGTTTTTTACTAAAGCTTTCTTGAAATAAATAAACTTTCGAAAGAAGGTGATTATATTTCAAAGAAAAGATTGCACTGAGAAAAGGAACACTGATCTCAGTTCTAACAGTGCTTTCACATGTAGCAAACAACTGCTTGTCTTACAAAGAAACATATGTGCGTTTCTTACTAAAGCTTTCGTGAAATTAATAAACTTTCAAAAGAACGTGATTATCTTTCAAAGTAAAGCTTGTACTGAGAAAAGGGACACTGGTCTCAGTTCTAACAATGCTTTCACACCTAGCCAACAACTGCTTGTCTTTCCAAAGAAACACCTGTGCGTTTCTTACTAAAACATTGGTGAAATTAATAAACTTTCAAAAGAACGTGATTATCTTTCTAAGTAAAGCTTGTACTGAGAAAAAGAACACTGATCTCAGTTCTAACAATGCTTTCACATGTAGCAAACCACTGCTTGTCTTTACGAAGAAACACATGTGCGTTTCTTACTAAAGCTTTCTTGAAATTAAAAAACTTTCGAAAGAAGGTGATTATCAGTCAAAGTAAAGCTTGTACTGAGAAAAGGAACACTGATCTAAGTTCTAACAATGCTTTCACACGGAGCAAACAACAGCGTGTCTTTACAAAGAAACATATGTGCATTTCTTACTAAAGTATTCGTGAAATTAATAAACTTTCAAAAGAATGTGATTATCTTGCAAAGTAAAGCTTGTACTGAGAAAAGGAACACTGATCTCAGTTCTAACAATGCTTTCACAGGTAGCAAGCAACTGCTTGTCTATACAAAGAATCACATGTGCGTTTCTTACTAAAGCTTTCTTGAAATAAATAAACTTTCGAAAGAAGGTGATTATATTTCAAAGAAAAGCTTGTACTGAGAAAAGGAACACTGATATCAGTTCTAACAATGCTTTCACATGTAGCAAACAATGGCTTGTCTTTACAAAGAAACATGTGTGCGTTTCTTACTAAAGCTTTCGTGAAATTAATAAACTTTCAAAAGAATGTGATTATCTTTCAAAGTAAAGCTTGTACTGAGAAAAGGAACACTGGTCTCAGTTCTAACAATGCTTTCACACCTAGCCAACAACTGCTTGTCTTTCCAAAGAAACACCTGTGTGTTTCTTACTAAAGTATTTGTGAAATAACTAAACTTTCAAAAGAACGTGATTATCTTTCAAAGTAAAGCTTGTACTGAGAAAAAGAACACTGATCTCAGTTCTAACAATACTTTCTCATGTAGCAATCAACTGCTTGTGTTTACAAAGAAACACATGTGCGTTTCTTACTAAAGCTTTCTTGAAATTAATGAACTTTCAAAAGAAGGTGTTTATCATTCACAGTAAAGCTGTACTGAGAAAAGGAACACTGAAATCAGTTCTAAGCATGCTTTCACACCTAGCCAACAACTGCTTGTGTTTACAACGAAATACATGTGCGTTTCTTACTAAAGCTTTTGTGAAATTAAAAAACTTTCCAAAGAACGTGATTATCTTTTAAAGTAAAGCTTGTACTGAGAAAAGGAACACTGAAATCAGTTCTAAGCATGCTTTCACACCTAGCCAACAACTGCTTGTCTTTCCAAAGAAACACCTGTGCGTTTCTTACTAAAGCATTCGTGAAATTAATAAACTTTCAAAGAAAGTGATTATCTTTCAAAGTAAACCTTGTACTGAGAAAAGGAACACTGATCTCAGTTCTAACAATTCTTTCACATGTAGCAAACAACTGCTTGTGTTTACAAAGAAACACATATGTGTTTCTTACTAAACCTTTCATGAAATTAATAAACTTTTAAAAGAACGTGATTATCTTTCAAAGTAAAGCTTGTACTGAGGAAAGAAACACTGATATCAGTTCTAACAATGCTTTCACACGTAGCAAACAACGGCTTGTCTTTCCAAAGAAACACATGTGCATTTCTCACTAAAGCTTTTTTGAAATTAATAAACTTTCAAAAGAAGGTGATTATCATTCAAAGTAAAGCTTGTACTGAGAAAAGGAACACTGTTGTAACAATGCTTTCACACGCAGCAAACAACAGCTTGTCTTTACAAAGAAACACATGTGCATTTCTTACGAAAGCTTTCCTGAAATTAATAAACGTTCAAAAAAAAGTGATTATCTTTCAAAGTAAAGCTTGTACTGAGAAAAGGAACACTGATCTCAGTTCTAACAATGTTTTCACACGTAGCAAACAACTGCTTGTCTTTACAAAGAAACACATGTGTGTTTATTACTAAACCTTTCGTGAAATTAATAAACTTTCCAAAGAAGGTGATTATCATTCAAAATAAAGCTTGTACTGAGAAAAGGAACACTGATCTCAGGTCTAACAATGCTTTCCCACGTAGCAAACAACTGCTTGTCTTTACAGAGAAACACATGTGCGTTTCTTACTAAAGCTTTCTTGAAATAAATAAACTTTCAAAGAACGTGATTATCATTCAAAGTAATGCTTGTAATGAGAAAAGGAACAGTGATCTCAGTTCTACAATACTTTGACATGTACCAAACTATTGTTTGTCTTAAATAAGGTACACATGTGCATATCTTACCAAGCTTTCCTTGAGAATCATAAAATTTCAAAAGAACCAGATTATCTTTCAATGTAAAGCTTTTACACAGAAATGGAACACTGATCTCAGTTGTAACAATGCTTTCAAATTTAACAGAGAATTTTGTCCCTTCTTAGTGAACCACATGTGCGTTTCTCACTAAAGCTTTTCATGAAATCAATATAGTTTCAAAATAACGTTATTATCTTTCAAAGTAAGCCTTGTACAGAGAAAAGAAACACTGATCTCAGTTCTAACATTACTTTGACACGTACCAAACTACTGCTTGTCTTTACTAAGAAACACATGTGCGTTTCTTACTAAAGCTTTCCTTGAAATTAATAAACTTTCAAATGATCATGATTATCTTTCAAAGTAAAGGATGTACAGAGAAAAGGAACACTTATTTCAGTTCTAACAATACATTGGCATGTACCAAACTACTGCTTGTGCTGACAAAGAAACACATGTGAGTTTCTTACTAAAGCTTTCTTGAAATAAATAACCTTTCTAAAAAAGGTGATTATATTTCAAAGAAAAGCTTGTACTGAGAAAAGGAACACTAATCTCAGTTCTAACAATGCTTTCACATGTAGCAAACAACAGCTTGTCTTTACAAAGAAACATATGTGCGTTTCTTACTAAAGATTTCTTGAAATTAATAAACTTTCAAGAGCGTGATTGTCTTTCTAAGTATAGCTTGTACTGAGAAAAGGAACACTGGTCTCAGTTCTAACAATGCTTTCACACCTAGCCAACAACTGCTTGTCTTTACAAAGAAACACCTGTGCGTTTCTTACTAAAGCATTCGTAAAATTAATAAACTTTCAAAAGAACATGATTATCTTTCCAAGTAAAGCTTGTACTGAGAAAATGAACACTGATCTCAGTTCTAACAATGCTTTCACATGTAGCAAAAAACTGCTTGTCTTTCCAAAGAAACACATGTGCGTTTCGTACAAAAGCTTTCGTAAAATTAATAAACTTTCAAAATAACGTCATTATCTTTCAAAGTAAAGCATGTACTGAGGAAAGTAACACTGATCTCAGTTCTAACAATGCTTTCACATGTAGCAAACAACTGCTTGTCTTTCCAAAGGAACACATGTGCATTTCTTACTAAATCTTTCTTGAAATTAAGAAACTTTCAAAAGAAGGTGATTATATTTCAAAGAAAAGCTTGTACTGAGAAAAGGAACACTGATCTCAGTTCTAATAGTGCTTTCACATGTAGCAAACAACTGCTTGCTTTTACAAAGAAACACATGTGCGTTTCCTACTAAAGCTTTCTCGAAATTAATAAACTTTCAAAAGAAGGTGTATATCTTTCAAAGAAAAGGTAGTACTGAGAAAAGGAACACTGATCACAGTTCTAAGAATGCTTTCATTCATAACAATCAACTGCTTGTCTTTCCAAAGAAACACATGTGCGTTTCTTACTAAAGATTTCGTGAAATTAATAAACTTTCAAAAGACCATGATTATCTTTCAAAGTAAAACTTGTAATGAGAAAAAGAACACTGATCTCAGTTCTAACAATGCTTTCACAAGTAGCAAACAACTGCTTGCTTTTACAAAGAAACACATGTGCGCTTTTTACTAAGGCTTTCTTGAAATAAATAAACTTTCGAAAAGAGGTGATTATATTTCAAAGAAAAGCTTGCACTGAGAAAAGGAACACTGATCTCAGTTTTAACAGTGCTTTCACATGTAGCAAACAACTGCTTTTCTTTCCAAAGAAACACCTGTGCATTTCTTCCGAAAGCTTGTACTGAGAAAAGAAACACTGACCTCAATTCTAACAATGCTTTCACATGTAGCAAACAACTGCTTGTTTTTACAAAGAAACTCATGTGCGTTTCTTACTAAAGCTTTCTCGAAATTAATAAACTTTCAAAAGAAGGTGTATATCTTTCAAAGAAAAGGTAGTACTGAGAAAAGGAACACTGATCACAGTTCTAAGAATGCTTTGATTCATAACAATCAACTGCTTGTCTTTCCAAAGAAACACATGTGCGTTTCTTACTAAAGATTTCGTGAAATTAATAAACTTTCAAAAGACCGTGATTATCTTTCAAAGTAAAACTTGTAATGAGAAAAAGAACACTGATCTCAGTTCTAACAATGCTTTCACAAGTAGCAAACAACTGCTTGCTTTTACAAAGAAACACATGTGCGCTTTTTACTAAGGCTTTCTTGAAATAAATAAACTTTCGAAAAAAGGTGATTATATTTCAAAGAAAAGCTTGCACTGAGAAAAGGAACACTGATCTTAGTTCTAACAGTGCTTTCACATGTAGCAAACAACTGCTTGTCTTTCCAAAGAAACACCTGTGCATTTCTTACGAAAGCTTGTACCGAGAAAAGAAACACTGACCTCAATTCTAACAATGCTCTCACATGTAGCAAACACCTGCTTGTTTTTACAAAGAAACACATGTGTGTTTCTACTAAAGCCTTTGTGAGATAAATAAACTTTCGAAAGAACATGAGTATCTTTCAAAGTAAAGCTTGTACTGAGAAAAGGATCACTGATCTCAGTTCTAACAATGCTTTCACATGTAGCAAAAAACTGCTTGACTTTACAAAGAAACACACGTGCATTTCATACTAAAGCTTTTTTGAAATTAATAATCTTTCGAAAGAAGGTGATTATCTTTCAATGAAAAGCTTGTACTGAGAAAAGGAACACTGATCTCAGTTCTAACAATGCTTTCACACGCAGCAAACAACAACTTGTCTTTACAAAGAAACACATGTGCATTTCTTACGAAAGCTTTCGTTAAATTTATAGACGTTCAAAAAAAAGTGATTATCTTTCAATGTAAAGCTTGTACAGAGAAGAGGAACACTGATCTCAGTTCTAACAATGCTTTCACATGTAGCAAACTATTCGTTGTTTTTACAAAGAAACACATGTGCGTTTCTTACTAAAGCTTTCTCGAAATTAATAAACTTTCAAAAGAAGGTGTATATCTTTCAAAGAAAAGGTTGTACTGAGAAAAGGAACACTGACCTCAGTTCTAAGAATGCTTTCATTCATAACAATCAACTGCTTGTCTTTCCAAAGAAACACATGTGCGTTTCTTACTAAAGATTTCGTGAAATTAATAAACTTTCAAAAGACCGTGATTATCTTTCAAAGTAAAACTTGTAATGAGAAAAAGAACACTGATCTCAGTTCTAACAATGCTTTCACAAGTAGCAAACAACTGCTTGCTTTTACAAAGAAACACATGTGCGCTTTTTACTAAGGCTTTCTTGAAATAAATAAACTTTCGAAAAAAGGTGATTATATTTCAAAGAAAAGCTTGCACTGAGAAAAGGAACACTGATCTCAGTTCTAACAGTGCTTTCACATGTAGCAAACAACTGCTTGTCTTTCCAAAGAAACACCTGTGCATTTCTTACGAAAGCTTGTACCGAGAAAAGAAACACTGACCTCAATTCTAACAATGCTTTCACATGTAGCAAACAACTGCTTGTTTTTACAAAGAAACACATGTGTGTTTCTACTAAAGCCTTTGTGAGATAAATAAACTTTCGAAAGAACGTGAGTATCTTTCAAAGTAAAGCTTGTACTGAGAAAAGGATCACTGATCTCAGTTCTAAGAATGCTTTCATTCATAACAATCAACTGCTTGTCTTTCCAAAGAAACACAGGTGCGTTTCTTACTAAAGATTTCGTGAAATTAATAAACTTTCAAAAGACCGTGATTATCTTTCAAAGTAAAACTTGTAATGAGAAAAAGAACACTGATCTCAGTTTTAACAATGCTTTCACAAGTAGCAAACAACTGCTTGCTTTTACAAAGAAACACATGTGCGTTTTTTACTAAAGCTTTCTTGAAATAAATAAACTTTCGAAAGAAGGTGATTATATTTCAAAGAAAAGATTGCACTGAGAAAAGGAACACTGATCTCAGTTCTAACAGTGCTTTCACATGTAGCAAACAACTGCTTGTCTTACAAAGAAACATATGTGCGTTTCTTACTAAAGCTTTCGTGAAATTAATAAACTTTCAAAAGAACGTGATTATCTTTCAAAGTAAAGCTTGTACTGAGAAAAGGGACACTGGTCTCAGTTCTAACAATGCTTTCACACCTAGCCAACAACTGCTTGTCTTTCCAAAGAAACACCTGTGCGTTTCTTACTAAAACATTGGTGAAATTAATAAACTTTCAAAAGAACGTGATTATCTTTCTAAGTAAAGCTTGTACTGAGAAAAAGAACACTGATCTCAGTTCTAATAATGCTTTCACATGTAGCAAAACACTGCTTGTCTTTACGAAGAAACACATGTGCGTTTCTTACTAAAGCTTTCTTGAAATTAAAAAACTTTCGAAAGAAGGTGATTATCAGTCAAAGTAAAGCTTGTACTGAGAAAAGGAACACTGATCTAAGTTCTAACAATGCTTTCACACGGAGCAAACAACAGCGTGTCTTTACAAAGAAACATATGTGCATTTCTTACTAAAGTATTCGTGAAATTAATAAACTTTCAAAAGAATGTGATTATCTTGCAAAGTAAAGCTTGTACTGAGAAAAGGAACACTGATCTCAGTTCTAACAATGCTTTCACAGGTAGCAAGCAACTACTTGTCTATACAAAGAATCACATGTGCGTTTCTTACTAAAGCTTTCTTGAAATAAATAAACTTTCGAAAGAAGGTGATTATATTTCAAAGAAAAGCTTGTACTGAGAAAAGGAACACTGATATCAGTTCTAACAGTGCTTTCACATGTAGCAAACAACTGCTTGTCTTTACAAAGAAACATGTGTGCGTTTCTTACTAAAGCTTTCGTGAAATTAATAAACTTTCAAAAGAACGTGATTATCTTTCAAAGTAATGCTTGTACTGAGAAAAGAACACTGGTCTCAGTTCTAACAATGCTTTCACACCTAGCCAACAACTGCTTGTCTTTCCAAAGAAACACCTGTGTGTTTCTTACTAAGGTATTTGTGAAATAACTAAACTTTCAAAAGAACGTGATTATCTTTCAAAGTAAAGCTTGTACTGAGAAAAAGAACACTGATCTCAGTTCTAACAATACTTTCTCATGTAGCAAACAACTGCTTGTGTTTACAAAGAAACACATGTGCGTTTCTTACTAAAGCTTTCTTGAAATTAATGAACCTTCAAAAGAAGGTGTTTATCATTCACAGTAAAGCTGTACTGAGAAAAGGAACACTGAAATCAGTTCTAAGCATGCTTTCACACCTAGCCAACAACTGCTTGTGTTTAAAACGAAATACATGTGCGTTTCTTACTAAAGCTTTTGTGAAATTAAAAAACTTTCCAAAGAAAGTGATTATCTTTCAAAGTAAAGCTTGTACTGAGAAAAGGAACACTGAAATCTGTTCTAAGCATGCTTTCACACCTAGCCAACAACTGCTTGTCTTTCCAAAGAAACACCTGTGCGTTTCTTACTAAAGCATTCGTAAAATTAATAAACTTTCAAAGAAAGTGATTATCTTTCAAAGTAAAGTTTGTACTGAGAAAAGGAACACTGATCTCAGTTCTAACAATTCTTTCACATGTAGCAAACAACGGCTTGTCTTTACAAAGACACATGTGTGCGTTTCTTACTAAAGATTTCGTGAAATTAATAAACTTTCAAAATAACGTGATTATCTTTCAAAGTAAAGCTTGTACTGAGAAAAGGAACACTGATCTCAGTTCTAACAATGCTTTCACATGTAGCAAACAACTGCTTCTGTTTACAAAGAAACACATGTGTGTTTCTTACTAAAGCTTTCATGAAATTAATAAACTTTTAAAAGAACGTTATTATCTTTCAAAGTAAAGCTTGTACTGAGGAAAGAAACACTGATATCAGTTCTAACAATGCTTTCACACGTAACAAACAACGGCTTGTCTTTCCAAAGAAACACATGTGCATTTCTTACTAAAGCTTTTTTGAAATTAATAAACTTTCAAAAGAAGGTGATTATCATTCAAAGTAAAGCTTGTACTGAGAAAAAGAACACTGATCTCAGTTCTAACAATACTTTCTCATGTAGCAAACAACAGCTTGTCTTTACAAAGAAACACATGTGCATTTCTTACGAAAGCTTTCCTGAAATTAATAAACGTTCAAATAAAGTGATTATCTTTCAAAGTAAAGCTTGTACTGAGAAAAGCAACACTGATCTCAGTTCTAACAATGTTTTCACACGTAGCAAACAACTGCTTGTCTTTACAAAGAAACACATGTGCGTTTATTACTAAACCTTTCGTGAAATTAATAAACTTTCCAAAGAAGGTGATTATCATTCAAAGTACAGCTTGTACTGAGAGAAGGAACACTGATCTCAGGTCTAACAATGCTTTCCCACGTAGCAAACAACTGCTTGTCTTTACAGAGAAACACATGTGCGTTTCTTACTAAAGCTTTCTTGAAATAAATAAACTTTCAAAGAACGTGATTATCATTCAAAGTAATGCTTGTAATGAGAAAAGGAACAGTGATCTCAGTTCTACAATACTTTGACATGTACCAAAATATTGTTTGTCTTAAATAAGGTACACATGTGCATATCTTACCAAGCTTTCCTTGAGAATAATAAAATTTCAAAAGAACCAGATTATCTTTCAATGTAAAGCTTTTACACAGAAATGGAACACTGATCTCAGTTGTAACAATGCTTTCAAATTTAACAGAGAATTTTGTCCCTTCTTAGTGAACCACATGTGCGTTTCTCACTAAAGCTTTTCATGAAATCAATATAGTTTCAAAATAACGTTATTATCTTTCAAAGTAAGCCTTGTACAGAGAAAAGAAACACTGATCTCAGTTCTAACATTACTTTGACACGTACCAAACTACTGCTTGTCTTTACTAAGAAACACATGTGCGTTTCTTACTAAAGCTTTCCTTGAAATTAATAAACTTTCAAATGATCATGATTATCTTTCAAAGTAAAGGATGTACAGAGAAAAGGAACACTTATTTCAGTTCTAACAATACATTGGCATGTACCAAACTACTGCTTGTGCTGACAAAGAAACACATGTGAGTTTCTTACTAAGGCTTTCTTGAAATAAATAAACTTTCGAAAAAAGGTGATTATATTTCAAAGAAAAGCTTGCACTGAGAAAAGGAACACTGATCTCAGTTTTAACAGTGCTTTCACATGTAGCAAACAACTGCTTTTCTTTCCAAAGAAACACCTGTGCATTTCTTACGAAAGCTTGTACCGAGAAAAGAAACACTGACCTCAATTCTAACAATGCTTTCACATGTAGCAAACAACTGCTTGTTTTTACAAAGAAACTCATGTGCGTTTCTTACTAAAGCTTTCTCGAAATTAATAAACTTTCAAAAGAAGGTGTATATCTTTCAAAGAAAAGGTAATACTGAGAAAAGGAACACTGATCACAGTTCTAAGACTGCTTTCAATCATAACAATCAACTGCTTGTCTTTCCAAAGAAACACATGTGCGTTTCTTACTAAAGATTTCGTGAAATTAATAAACTTTCAAAAGACCGTGATTATCTTTCAAAGTAAAACTTGTAATGAGAAAAAGAACACTGATCTCAGTTCTAACAATGCTTTCACAAGTAGCAAACAACTGCTTGCTTTAACAAAGAAACACATGTGCGCTTTTTACTAAGGCTTTCTTGAAATAAATAAACTTTCGAAAAAAGGTGATTATATTTCAAAGAAAAGCTTGCACTGAGAAAAGGAACACTGATCTCAGTTTTAACAGTGCTTTCACATGTAGCAAACAACTGCTTTTCTTTCCAAAGAAACACCTGTGCATTTCTTACGAAAGCGTGTACCGAGAAAAGAAACACTGACCTCAATTCTAACAATGCTTTCACATGTAGCAAACAACTGCTTGTTTTTACAAAGAAACTCATGTGCGTTTCTTACTAAAGCTTTCTCGAAATTAATAAACTTTCAAAAGAAGGTGTATATCTTTCAAAGAAAAGGTAATACTGAGAAAAGGAACACTGATCACAGTTCTAAGAATGCTTTCATTCATAACAATCAACTGCTTGTCTTTCCAAAGAAACACATGTGCGTTTCTTACTAAAGATTTCGTGAGATTAATAAACTTTCAAAAGACCGTGATTATCTTTCAAAGTAAAACTTGTAATGAGAAAAAGAACACTGATCTCTGTTCTAACAATGCTTTCACAAGTAGCAAACAACTGCTTGCTTTAACAAAGAAACACATGTGCGCTTTTTACTAAGGCTTTCTTGAAATAAATAAACTTTCGAAAAAAGGTGATTATATTTCAAAGAAAAGCTGGCACTGAAAAAAGGAACACTGATCTCAGTTCTAACAGTGCTTTCACATGTAGCAAACAACTGCTTGTCTTTCCAAAGAAACACCTGTGCATTTCTTACGAAAGCTTGTACCGAGAAAAGAAACACTGACCTCAATTCTAACAATGCTTTCACATGTAGCAAACACCTGCTTGTTTTTACACAGAAACACATGTGTGTTTCTACTAAAGCCTTTGTGAGATAAATAAACTTTCGAAAGAACATGAGTATCTTTCAAAGTAAAGCTTGTACTGAGAAAAGGATCACTGATCTCAGTTCTAACAATGCTTTCACATGTAGCAAAAAACTGCTTGACTTTACAAAGAAACACACGTGCATTTCATACTAAAGCTTTTTTGAAATTAATAATCTTTCGAAAGAAGGTGATTATCTTTCAATGAAAAGCTTGTACTGAGAAAAGGAACACTGATCTCAGTTCTAACAATGCTTTCACACGCAGCAAACAACAACTTGTCTTACAAAGAAACACATGTGCATTTCTTACGAAAGCTTTCGTTAAATTTATAGACGTTCAAAAAAAAGTGATTATCTTTCAATGTAAAGCTTGTACAGAGAAGAGGAACACTGATCTCAGTTCTAACAATGCTTTCACATGTAGCAAACTATTCGTTGTTTTTACAAAGAAACACATGTGCGTTTCTTACTAAAGCTTTCTCGAAATTAATAAACTTTCAAAAGAAGGTGTATATCTTTCAAAGAAAAGGTTGTACTGAGAAAAGGAACACTGACCTCAGTTCTAAGAATGCTTTCATTCATAACAATCAACTGCTTGCCTTTCCAAAGAAACACATGTGCGTTTCTTACTAAAGATTTCGTGAAATTAATAAACTTTCAAAAGAACGTGATTATCTTTCAAAGTAAAACTTGTAATGAGAAAAAGAACACTGATCTCAGTTTTAACAATGCTTTCACAAGTAGCAAACAACTGCTTGCTTTTACAAAGAAACACATGTGCGTTTTTTACTAAAGCTTTCTTGAAATAAATAAACTTTCGAAAGAAGGTGATTATATTTCAAAGAAAAGATTGCACTGAGAAAAGGAACACTGATCTCAGTTCTAACAGTGCTTTCACATGTAGCAAACAACTGCTTGTCTTACAAAGAAACATATGTGCGTTTCTTACTAAAGCTTTCGTGAAATTAATAAACTTTCAAAAGAACGTGATTATTTTTCAAAGTAAAGCTTGTACTGAGAAAAGGGACACTGGTCTCAGTTCTAACAATGCTTTCACACCTAGCCAACAACTGCTTGTCTTTCCAAAGAAACACCTGTGCGTTTCTTACTAAAACATTGGTGAAATTAATAAACTTTCAAAAGAACGTGATTATCTTTCTAAGTAAAGCTTGTACTGAGAAAAAGAACACTGATCTCAGTTCTAACAATGCTTTCACATGTAGCAAACCACTGCTTGTCTTTACGAAGAAACACATGTGCGTTTCTTACTAAAGCTTTCTTGAAATTAAAAAACTTTCGAAAGAAGGTGATTATCAGTCAAAGTAAAGCTTGTACTGAGAAAAGGAACACTGATCTAAGTTCTAACAATGCTTTCACACGGAGCAAACAACAGCGTGTCTTTACAAAGAAACATATGTGCATTTCTTACTAAAGTATTCGTGAAATTAATAAACTTTCAAAGAATGTGATTATCTTGCAAAGTAAAGCTTGTACTGAGAAAAGGAACACTGATCTCGGTTCTAACAATGCTTTCACAGGTAGCAAGCAACTGCTTGTCTATACAAAGAATCACATGTGCGTTTCTTACTAAAGCTTTCTTGAAATAAATAAACTTTCGAAAGAAGGTGATTATATTTCAAAGAAAAGCTTGTACTGAGAAAAGGAACACTGATATCAGTTCTAACAATGCTTTCACATGTAGCAAACAATGGCTTGTCTTTAAAAAGAAACATGTCTGTGTTTCTTACTAAAGCTTTCGTGAAATTAATAAACTTTCAAAAGAACGTGATTATCTTTCAAAGTAAAGCTTGTACTGAGAAAAGGAACACTGGTCTCAGTTCTAACAATGCTTTCACACCTAGCCAACAACTGCTTGTCTTTCCAAAGAAACACCTGTGTGTTTCTTACTAAAGTATTTGTGAAATAACTAAACTTTCAAAAGAACGTGATTATCTTTCAAAGTAAAGCTTGTACTGAGAAAAAGAACACTGATCTCAGTTCTAACAATACTTTCTCATGTAGCAAACAACTGCTTGTGTTTACAAAGAAACACATGTGCGTTTCTTACTAAAGCTTTCTTGAAATTAATGAACTTTCAAAAGAAGGTGTTTATCATTCACAGTAAAGCTGTACTGAGAAAAGGAACACTGAAATCAGTTCTAAGCATGCTTTCACACCTAGCCAACAACTGCTTGTGTTTACAACGAAATACATGTGCGTTTCTTACTAAAGCTTTTGTGAAATTAAAAAACTTTCCAAAGAACGTGATTATCTTTCAAAGTAAAGCTTGTACTGAGAAAAGGAACACTGAAATCAGTTCTAAGCATGCTTTCACACCTAGCCAACAACTGCTTGTCTTTCCAAAGAAACACCTGTGTGTTTCTTACTAAAGCATTCGTGAAATTAATAAACTTTCAAAGAAAGTGATTATCTTTCAAAGTAAAGTTTGTACTGAGAAAAGGAACACTGATCTCAGTTCTAACAATTCTTTCACATGTAGCAAACAACGGCTTGTCTTTACAAAGAAACATGTGTGCGTTTCTTACTAAAGCTTTCGTGAGATTAATAAACTTTCAAAAGAACATGATTATTTTCAAAGTAAAGCTTGTACTGAGAAAAGGGACACTGGTCTCAGTTCTAACAATGCTTTCACACCTAGCCAACAACTGCTTGTCTTTCCAAAGAAACACCTGTGCGTTTCTTACTAAAACATTGGTGAAATTAATGAACTTTCAAAAGAACGTGATTATCTTTCTAAGTAAAGCTTGTACTGAGAAAAAGAACACTGATCTCAGTTCTAACAATGCTTTCACATGTAGCAAACCACTGCTTGTCTTTACGAAGAAACACATGTGCGTTTCTTACTAAAGCTTTCTTGAAATTAAAAAACTTTCGAAAGAAGGTGATTATCAGTCAAAGTAAAGCTTGTACTGAGAAAAGGAACACTGATCTAAGTTCTAACAATGCTTTCACACGGAGCAAACAACAGCGTGTCTTTACAAAGAAACATATGTGCATTTCTTACTAAAGTATTCGTGAAATTAATAAACTTTCAAAGAATGTGATTATCTTGCAAAGTAAAGCTTGTACTGAGAAATGAACACTGATATCAGTTCTAACAATGCTTTCACAGGTAGCAAGCAACTGCTTGTCTATACAAAGAATCACATGTGCGTTTCTTACTAAAGCTTTCTTGAAATAAATAAACTTTCGAAAGAAGGTGATTATATTTCAAAGAAAAGCTTGTACTGAGAAAAGGAACACTGATATCAGTTCTAACAATGCTTTCACATGTAGCAAACAATGGCTTGTCTTTAAAAAGAAACATGTCTGTGTTTCTTACTAAAGCTTTCGTGAAATTAATAAACTTTCAAAAGAACGTGATTATCTTTCAAAGTAAAGCTTGTACTGAGAAAAGGAACACTGATCTCAGTTCTAACAATTCTTTCACATGTAGCAAACAACGGCTTGTCTTTACAAAGAAACATGTGTGCGTTTCTTACTAAAGCTTTCGTGAAATTAATAAACTTTCAAAAGAACGTGATTATCTTTCAGAGTAAAGCTTGTACTGAGAAAAGGAACACTGATCTCAGTTCTAACAATGCTTTCACATGTAGCAAACAACTGCTTGTGTTTACAAAGAAACACATGTGTGTTTCTTACTAAAGCTTTCATGAAATTAATAAACTTTTAAAAGAACGTGATTATCTTTCAAAGTAAAGCTTGTACTGAGGAAAGAAACACTGATATCAGTTCTAACAATGCTTTCACACGTAGCAAACAACGGGTTGTCTTTCCAAAGAAACACATGTGCATTTCTCACTAAAGCTTTTTTGAAATTAATAAACTTTCAAAAGAAGGTGATTATCATTCAAAGTAAAGCTTGTACTGAGAAAAGGAACACTGTTGTAACAATGCTTTCACACGCAGCAAACAACAGCTTGTCTTTACAAAGAAACACATGTGCATTTCTTACGAAAGCTTTCCTGAAATTAATAAACGTTCAAAAAAAAGTGATTATCTTTCAAAGTAAAGCTTGTACTGAGAAAAGGAACACTGATCTCAGTTCTAACAATGTTTTCACACGTAGCAAACAACTGCTTGTCTTTACAAAGAAACACATGTGTGTTTATTACTAAACCTTTCGTGAAATTAATAAACTTTCCAAAGAAGGTGATTATCATTCAAAATAAAGCTTGTACTGAGAAAAGGAACACTGATCTCAGGTCTAACAATGCTTTCCCACGTAGCAAACAACTGCTTGTCTTTACAGAGAAACACATGTGCGTTTCTTACTAAAGCTTTCTTGAAATAAATAAACTTTCAAAGAACGTGATTATCATTCAAAGTAATGCTTGTAATGAGAAAAGGAACAGTGATCTCAGTTCTACAATACTTTGACATGTACCAAACTATTGTTTGTCTTAAATAAGGTACACATGTGCATATCTTACCAAGCTTTCCTTGAGAATCATAAAATTTCAAAAGAACCAGATTATCTTTCAATGTAAAGCTTTTACACAGAAATGGAACACTGATCTCAGTTGTAACAATGCTTTCAAATTTAACAGAGAATTTTGTCCCTTCTTAGTGAACCACATGTGCGTTTCTCACTAAAGCTTTTCATGAAATCAATATAGTTTCAAAATAACGTTATTATCTTTCAAAGTAAGCCTTGTACAGAGAAAAGAAACACTGATCTCAGTTCTAACATTACTTTGACACGTACCAAACTACTGCTTGTCTTTACTAAGAAACACATGTGCGTTTCTTACTAAAGCTTTCCTTGAAATTAATAAACTTTCAAATGATCATGATTATCTTTCAAAGTAAAGGATGTACAGAGAAAAGGAACACTTATTTCAGTTCTAACAATACATTGGCATGTACCAAACTACTGCTTGTGCTGACAAAGAAACACATGTGAGTTTCTTACTAAAGCATTCCTTGAAATTAATACAGTTTCAAAAGAATATGATTATCTTTCATAGTAAAGGTTGTACAGAGAAATGAACACGGAACTCAGTTATAACAATACTTTGACACGTACCAATCTACTGCTTGTCTTTACAAATAAAACATGTGCGTTACTTACTAAAACATCATTGAAATTAATAAACTTTCAAAAGAACCTGATTATCTTTCAAATTAAAGCATGTACAAGGAAAGGAACACCTATTTCTGTTCTAACAATACTTTGACACGTACCAAACCACTGCTTGTCTTGACTAAGATATTCATGTGCACTTCTTACCAAAGCATTCTTTGAAAATAATAAACTTTCAAAAGAATCTGATTATCTTTCAATATAAAGCTTGTACAGAGAAAAGGAACACTGATCTCAGTTCTAAAAATGCTTTCACAATTACCACAGAACTGTGTCTCTTAAAAAACTAACTCATGTGCATCTATAACAAAAGCTTTACATGAAATTAGTACAATTTCAAAGGAACGTGATTATCTTTCAAAATAAAGCTTGTAAAGAGAAAAGGAACACTGATCTCAGATCTAACAATGCTTTCACATTTACCACAGAATTGCATCTCTTCTTAAAGAAACCCATGTGCGTTTATTACTAAAGCTTATCATGCAATTAATACAGTTTCCAAAGAACGTGATTATCTTTCAAAGTAAAGCTTGTACAGAGAAAAGGAACACTGATCGCGGTTCTAACATTACTTTGAAATGTACCAAACTACTGCTTGTCTTTACTAAGAAACACATGTGCATTTTTTACCAAATCTCTCCTTGAAATTAAGAAACTTTCCAAATATCATTATTATCTTCCAAGTAAAGCATGTACAGAGAAAACAAACACTTATTTCAGTTCTAACAATACATTGACACATACCAAACTACTGCTAGTCTTGACAAAGGAACATATGAGCATTTAATAAAACTTTCCTTGAAATTAATACAGTTTCAAAAGAACATGATTATCTTTCAAAGTAAAGCTCTTGGAGGGAAAAGGAACACTGATCTCAGTTCTAACAAGCATTAACATTTACCACAGAACTGCGTTCCATTTCAGAGAAACAAATGTGCGTTTCTCACTGAGCTTTTCATGATATTAATAAAGTTTCTGAAGAACATGATTATCTTTCAAAGTAAAGGTTTTACAGAGAAAAAGAACACTGCTCTCTGTTCTAACAATACTTTGACACGTACCAAACTACTGCTTGTTTTTACAAAGAAACACATGTGCCTTTCTTAATAAGCTTTCCTTTAAATTAATAAACTTTCAAAATAACGTAATTATCTTTCAAATAAAGCATGTACAGAGAAAAGGAACACTCATTTCAGTTCTACCAATGCTTTCACATTTACCACAACTGCGTCTCTTTACAAAGAAACACATGTGCGTTTCTCACAAAAGCTTTTCATGAAACTAATACAGTTTCAAGAGAACGTGATTAACTTTCAAAGTAAAGTTTGTACAGAGAAAAGGAACACTGATCTCAGATCTAACAATGCTTTAACATTTACCACAGAACTGCGTCTCTTCTGAGAGAAACAGATGTGCATTTCTCACTAAAGCTTTTAATGAAATATATAGAGTTTCAAAAGAATGTGATTATCTTTCAAAGAAAAGCTTGTACAGAGAAAAGGAACACAAATGTCAGTTCTAACAATACTTTGACACATAGCAAAACATTGCTTGCCTTTACAAAGAAACACATGTGCGTTTCTTACTAAAGCTTTCCTTGAAATTAAAGAACTTTCAAAAGAAACTTATTTTCTTTCAAATTAAAGCATGTAGAGAGAAAAGGAACACTTATTTCATTTCTAAAAATGCTTTCACATTTACTACAGAACTGCGTCGCTTTAAAAAGAAACACATGTGCGTTTCTCACAAAAGCTTTTCAGGAAATTCATACAGTTTCAAAAGAATGTGATTATCTTTCAAAGTGAAGCTTGTCCAGAAAAAGGAACATTCATCTAAATTCTGACAATACTTTGACACCTACCAAACTACTGCTTGTCTATACTAAGAAACACATGTGCATTTCTTACCAAAGCTTTCCTTTAAATGAATAAACTTTCAAAAGATCATGATCATCTTTCAAAGTAAAGCATGTACAGAGAAACGGAACACTTATTTCAGTTCTTACAATACTTTGACACTAACAAAACTACTGCTTGTCTTTACAAAGAAACACATGTGTGTCTCTTACAAAGCTTTCATTGAAATTAATAAACTTTCAAAAGAATCTGATTATCTTCCAAATTAAAGCACATACAGAGAAAAGGAACACTTATTTCAGTTCTTAAAATACTTTGACACTTACCAAACTACTGCTTGTCTTTACAAAGAAACGCATGAGCGTTTCTTATGAAAGCTCTCCTTGAAATTAATAAACTTTCCAAAGAAAGTGATTATCTTTCAAAGTAAAGCTTGTACAGAGAAAAGGAACACTGATCTCACTTCTAAAAATGCTTTTCCACGTACCACAGAACTGCGTCTCTTTACAAAGAAACACATGTGCATTTCTCACAAAAGATTTTCATGAAATTAATACAGTTTCAAAACAACGTGATTATCATTCAAATTAAAGTTTGTACAGGGAAAAGGAAAACTGATCTCAGTTCTAACAAGCTTTCACATTTACCACAGAACTGCGTCACTTTTCAGGTACACAAATGTGTGTTTCTCACTAGAACTTTTCATGATATTAATACAGTTTCTTAAGAAGGTGATTATCTTTCATAGTAAAGGAAGTACAGAGAAAAGGAACACTGATCTCTGTTCTAACAATACTTTGACACATACCAAGCTACTGCTTGTTTTTACAAAGTAACACATGTGCATTTCTTAGTAAAGCTTTCCTTGAAATTAATATACTTTCAAAAGAACTTCATTATCATTCATATAAAGCATGTACAGAGGAAAGGAACACTTATTTCATTTCTAACAATGCTTTCACATTTACCACAAGGGCGTCTCTTTACAAAGAAACACATGTGCGTTTCTCACAAAAGCTTTTCATGAAATTAATACAGTTTCAAAAGAACGTGATTATTTTTCAAAGTAAAGTTTGTACAGAGAAAAGGAACACTGATCTCAGTTCTACCAATATTTTGACATGTTACAAACTACTGTTCGTTGTAGAAAAAAACACATAGGCGTATTTTGCTAAAGCTTTCCTTGAAATTAATAAACTTTCAAAAGAAAATGATTGTCTCTCAAAGTAAAGTTTGTACATAGAAAAGGAACACTGATCTCACTTCTACAAATTCTTTCACACATACCATATAACTGTGTGTTTGTACAAAGAAACACATGTGCGTTTCTTGCAAAAGCTTCTCATGAAATTAAAACAGTTTCAAAAGAACGTGATTGTCTTTCAAAGTAAAGCTTGTACAGATAAAAGGAACACTGATCTCAGTTCTAAATGTGGTTTCACATGTACCACAGAACTGCGTGTCTTTATAAAGAAACACATGTGCGTTTCTCCCAAAAGATTTTCATGAAATTAATACAGTTTCAAATGAACGTGATTATTTTTTAAAGGGAAGCTTTTTCAGAGAAAAGGAACACTGATCTCAGTTCTAACGGAGCTTTCAAATACAAAACAAAACTGCGTCTCTTTTAAGAGAAACACAGGTGCGTTTCTCACTAAAGCTTTTAATGAAATTAATACAGTTTCAAAAGAACGTGATTATCTTTCAAAGTAAAGCTTGTACAGAGAAAAGGAACACTGATGACATTATTAACAATGCTTTCACATGTACCATAGAATTGCATCTCTTTATAAAAAAACACATGTGCGTTTCACACAAAAGCTTTTCATGAAATTAATACAGTTTCAAAAGAACATAATTATCTTTCAAAGGAAAGCTAGTATAGAGAAAAGGGACACTGATTTCAGTTCTAACAATACTTTGACATGTACCAAACTACTGCTTGTCTTTACAAAGAAACACATGTGCGTTTCTTACTAAAGCTTTCCTTGAAATTAATAAACTTTCAAAAGAACATGATTATCTTTCAAAATAAAGCTTGAATAGTGAAAGGGAACACTGATCTCACTTCTAACAATGCTTTCACACGTACCACAGAACTGCGTCTCTTTATAAAGAAACACATGTGCATTACGTACAAAAGCTTTTCATGAAATTAATACAGTTTCAAAAGAACGTGATTATCTTTCAAAGTAAAGCTTGTACAGAAAAAAGGAACACTGATCTCAGTTCTAACAATATTTTGACATGTCACAAACTACTGCTTGTTGTAGAAAGAAACACATACGTTTATTTTACTAAAGTTTTCCTTGAAATTAATAAACTTTCAAAGGAACATGATTGTCTTTCAAAGTAAAGCTTGTACATAGAAAAGGAACACTGATCTCACTTCTAACAATGAGTTCACACGTACCATATAACTGTGTGTCTTTACTAAGAAACACATGTGCGTTTCTTACAAAGGCTTTTCATGAAAATAATACAGTTTCAAAAGAACGTGATTATCTTTCAAAGTAAAGCTTGTACAGAGAAAAGGAACACTGATCTTAGTTCTAACAATATTTTGACACGTACCAAACTACTGCTTGTCTTTACAAAGAAACACATGTGCGTTTCTCACAAAAGATTTTCATGAAATTAATACAGTTTCAAAAGAACAAAATGATCTTTCAAAATAAAGCTTGTACCGAGAAAAGGAACCCTGATATCAGTTCTACCAATGCTTTCACATTTACCACAGAACTGCATCTCTATTCAGAGAAACACATGTGCATTCCTCAAAAAGCTTTTTATGAAATTAATACAGTTTCAAAAGAACGTGATTACTTTTTAAAGGATTGCTTTTACAGAGAAAAGAAACACTGATCTCAGTTCTAAGAATACTTTGACATGTACCAAACTACTGCTTGTTTTACATAGAAACTCATGTGCATTTCTTACTAAAGCTTTCCTTGTAATTAATAAAGTTTCAAAAGAACGTGATTATCTTTCAAAGTAAAGCTTGTACAGAGAAAAGAAACAGTGATATTAGTTCTAACAATGCTTTCACATATACTACAGAACTGTGTCTCCTTACAAAGAAACACATGTGCGTTTCTCCCAAAAGCTTTACATGAAATTAATATTGTTTTAAAGAACGTGATTGTCTTACAAAGTAAAGCTTGTACAGATAACAGGAACACTGATCTCAGTTCTAACAAAGCTTTCACATGTACCACAGAACTGTGTGTCTTTACAAAGAAACACACGTGCGTTTCTCCCAAAAGCTTTTCATGAAATTAATACAGTTTCAAATGAACGTGATTATCTTTTAAAGGGAAGCTTTTTGAGAGAAAAGGAACACTGATCTCAGTTCTAACAGTGCTTTCACATATACAACAGAACTGCGTCTCTTTTCAGAGAAACACATGTGCGTTTCTTACCAAAACTTTCCTTGAAATTAATAAACTTTGAAAAGAACCTGATTATCTATCAAAGTAAAGCATGTACAGAGAAATGGAACACTTATTTCAGTTCTAACAATACTTTGACATGTACCAAACTACTGCTTGTCTTTACTAAGAAACACATGTGCGTTTCTTTCCAAAACATTCCTTGATATTAATAAACTTTCAAAAGAATATGATTATCTTGCAAAGTAAAGCTTGAACTGAGAAAAAGGAACACCGATCTCAGTACTAACAATGCTTTGACAGGTAGCAAACAACTGCTTGTCTTTACAAAGAAACACATGTGCGTTTCTTACTAAAGCTTTCGTTAAATTAATAAACTTTCAAAAGAACGTGATTACCTTTCAAAGTAAAGCTTGTACCGAGATAAGGAACAGTGATCTCACTTCCTTTTCTTTAAATTATTTTTATTCTTCTTTAATTAAAATTTCCACCTGTCCCCGTTTCCCATTTCCCTCCCGCTCCTCCCAAATATTGACCCTCACCCCACTCCCCTTTCCCTATCCTCACTCCTCTTCTCCTCCCCCCACACCATTCACCCTCCCTCTCGATACTGAAAAGCAGTACAAACCCTGCGCTGCGGGAAGACCAATGTCCTCCCACTTCTATCTAGGTCCAGGAAGATGATCATCCAAACAGGCTAAGCTCCCACAAAGCCAGTTCATGTATTAGGATCGAAACCTAGTGCCATTGTCCTTGGCTTCTCATCAGCCTTCATTGTCTGCCATGTTCAGAGAGTCCAGTTTCAACCCATGCTTATTCAGTCCCAGTCCCGCTGGCCTTGGTTGGCTCCCAATAAATCAGTTCCAATGTCACAGTGGGTGGGTGCACCCCTCGTGGTCCTGACTTCCTTGCTCATGTTCTCCCTCCTTCTGCTCCTCATTTGGACCTTAAGAGCTCAGACCGTTGCTCCAAATTGAGTCTCTGTCTCTATCTCAAAAAATGGCAATTCTACCAAGGGCAATTTATAGATTCAATGCAATCCCCATTAAAATCCCATCAAAATTCTTCACAGATCTTGAGAGGACATTAATCAACTTTATATGGAAAAACAAAAAACCCAGGATAGCCAAAACAATCTTATGTAATAAAGGATCATCTGGAGGCATTACCATCCCTGACTTCAAACTCTATTACAGAGCTTCAGTATTGAAAACATCTTGGTATTGGCATAAAAACAGAGAAGTCGATCAATGGAACTGAGTAGAAGACCCTGATTTTAACCCACAAACATATGAACACCTGATTTTTGATAAAGGAGCTAAAAGTATTAAATGAAAAAAAGAGAGCATCTTCAATAAATGGTGCTGGCAGAACTGGTTGTCAACATGTAGAAGAATGAAAATAGATCCATAACTATCACCATGCACAAAACTCAAGTCCAAATGGATTAAAGACCTCTATATCAGTCTGAACACACTGAACCTGATAGAAAAAAAGTGGGAAGTACTCTACAACATATGGGTACAGGAGATCACTTCCTACGTTTATGCCCAGCAGCACAGACATTAAGGACAACACTGAATAAATGGGACCTCCTGAAAATGAGTAGCTTCTGTAAAGCAAAGGACACTGTCACTAAGACAAAAAGGCAACCCACTGACTGGGAGAAGATCTTCACCAACCCTGCAACAGACAAAGGTCTGATCTCCAAAATATATAAAGAACTCAAGAAACTAGACTTTAAAATGCTAATTAACCCAATTAAAAAATGGGGCACTGAACTGAACAGAGAATTCTCAACAAAAGAATTTCAAATGGCCAAAAGACACTTAAGGTCATGCTCAATTCTAACAATGCTTTCAAACGTACCACAGACCTGCGTCTCTTTACAAAGAAACACATGTGCATTTCCCACAAAAGCTTTTCATTAAATTAATACAGTTTCAAAAGAACGTGATTATCACTCAAAGTAAAGATTGTACAGGGAAAAGGAACAGTGATCTCAGTTCTAACAAGCTTCCACATTTACCAAAGAACTGTGTCACTTTTCAGGCAAACAAATGTGCCTTTCTCATTAGAGCTTTTCATGATATTAAAACAGTTTCTGAAGAACGTGATTATCTTTCAAAATAGAGGTAGTCCAGAGAAAAGAAACACTGATCTATCTCTGTTCTAACAATACTTTGACACGACCAAACAACTGCTTGTCTTTACAAAGAAACACATCTGCGTTTCTTACTAAGGCATTCTTTGAAATGAATAAACTTTCAAAAAATGTGATTATCATTCAAATTAAAGCATGTCCAGAGAAAATGAACATTTATTTCAGTTCTAACAATTCTTTCACATATACCACAATTGCGTCTATTTACAAAGAAACACATATTGGTTTCTCAGAAAAGCTTTTCATGAAATTAACGCAGTTCAAAGAACATGATTATCTTTCAAAATAAAGCTTCTACACAGAAATAGAACACTTATTTTAGTTCTAACAATACTTTGACACGTACCAAAATACTGCTTGTCTTTACAAAGAAACACATGCGCGTTTCTTACTAAAGCATTCCTTGAAATTAATAAACTTTCAAAAGAACATCTTTCAAAATAAAGCTTGAACAGAGAAAGGGAACACTGATCTCACTTCTAACAATGCTTTCACACACAAACCACAGAACTGCGTCTCCTTACAAAGAAACGCATGTGCGTTTCTCACAAAAGCTTTTCATAAATTTAATACAGTTCAAAAGAACGTGATTATCTTTCAAAGTAAAGCTTGTACAGAAAAGGGAACACTGATCTCAGTTTTAGCAATGCTTTCACATTTACCAGACAACTGTGTCTCTTCTTAGAGAAACACATGTGCGTTTCTCACTAAAGCTTTTCATGAAATTAATACAGTTTCAAAAGAACATGATTATCTTTCAAAGTAAAGCTTGTACAGAGAAAAGGAACACTGATCCCAGTTCTAACAATACTTTGATACGTATCAAACTACTGCTTGTCATGACAAAGAAACACATGAATGTTTCTCAGAAAAGCTTATCATTAAATTAATACAGTTTCAAAAGAATGTGATTATCTGTCAAAGTAAAGCTTGTACAGGGAAAAGGAACACTGATCTCAGTGCTAAAAATACATTGACACATACCAAACTACTGCTTGTCTTTAGAAAGAAACTGATGTTTCTTACTATACCTTCCCTTGAAATTAACAAACTTTCAAAAGAACCTGATTATCATTCAAAGTACAGCATGTACAGAGAAGAGGAACAATTATTTGCGTTCTTACAATACTTTGACACGACCCAATCTACTGCTTGGCTTTACAAATAACACATAGGTTTTCTTACTAAAGCTTTCCGTTAAATTAATAAACTTTCAAAAGAACGTGATTATCTTTCAAAGTAAAGCTTCCACTGAGAAAAGGAACACTGATCTCAGTACAAACAATGATCTGAAACGTAGCACACAACTGCTTGTCTTTAAAAAGAAACACATGTGCATTTCATACTAAAGCTTTCATTAAATTAATAAACTTTAAAAAGAACGTGATTATCTTTCAAATTAAAGCTTGTACAGAAAAAGGAACACTGATCTCAGTTCTAAAAATGCTTTCACATTTACCAGACAACTGTGTCTCTTCTTAGAGAAACGCATGTGTGTTTCTCACTAAAGCTTTTCATGAAATTAATACAATTTCAAAAGAACATGATTATCTTTCAAAGTAAAGCTTGTACAGAGAAAAGGAACACTGATCCCAGTTCTAACAATACTTTGACACGTACCAAACTACTGCTTGTCTTGACAAAGAAACACATGTGCGTTTCTTACTAAAGCTTTTCATGAAATTAATACAGTTTCAAAAGAACGTGATTATCTTTCAATGTAAAGCTCTAAGAGGGAAAAGGAACACTGATCTCAGTCCTAACAATGCTTTCACATAAAAAACAGTACTGTGTCACTTTTCAGAGAAAAACATGTGCGTTTCTGACTAAAGCTTTTCATGATATTAATACAGTTTCTGAAGAACGTGATTATCTTTCAAAGGAAAGATTGTACAGAGAAAAGGAACACTGATCTCAGTTATAACAATACTTTGAAATGTACCAATCTACTGCCTCTCTTTACAAAGAAATACATGTGTGTTACTTACTAAAGATTTCATTGAAATTAATAAACTTTCAAAAGAACCTGATTATCTTTCAAAGTAAAGCATGTACAGAGAAAAGGAACACCTATTTCTGTTCTAACAATACTTTGACACGTACCAAACTACGGATTGTCTTTACTAAGAAACACATGTGCGTTTCTTACCAAAGCTTTCCTTGATATTAATAAACATTCAAAAGAATGTGGTTATCTGTCAAAGTAAAGCTTGTACAGAGAAAAGGAACGCTGATCTCACTTATAACAATGCTTTCTCACGTACCACAGAACTGCATCTCTATTTAGAGAAACACATGTTCGTTTCTCACAAAAGCTTTTCATGAAATTAATACAGTTTTAAAAGAACATGATTATCTTTCAAAGTAAAGCTTGCAGAGAGAAAAGGAACACTTATTTCAGTTGTAACAATACTTTGACACGTACCAAACTACTGCTTGTCTTTACAAAGAAACACATGTAGGTTTCTCACAAAAGCTTATCATTAAATTAATACAGTTTCAAAAAAATGTAATTATCTTTCAAAGTAAAGCTTATACAGAGAAAAGGAACACTGATCTCAGTGCTAAAAATACATTGACACATACCAAACTACTGCTTGTATTTACAAAGAAACTGATGTGCGTTTCTTACTATACCTTCCCTTGAAATTAACAAACTTTCAAAAGAACCTGATTATCATTCAAAGTACAGCATGTACAGAGAAAAGGAACAATTATTTGAGTTCTTACAATATTTTCAAACGACCCAATCTACTGCTTGTCTTTACAAATAACACATATGTGTTTCTTACTAAAGCTTTCCTTTAAATTAATAAACTTTCAAAAGAACGTAATTATCTTTCAAAGTAAAGCTTGTACCGAGAAAAGGATCATGGATCTCAGTACAAACAATGCTCTTACACGTAGCACACAACTGCTTATCTTTACAAAGAAACACATGTGCATTTCATACTAAAGCCTTCATTAAATTAATAAACTTTCAAAAGAAGGTGATTATCTTTCAAAATAAAGCTTATACAGAGAAAAGGAACACTGATCTCACTTATAACAATGCTTTCACACATACCACAGAACTGCGTCTCTTTACAGAGAAACAGATGTGCATTTCTAACAAAAGCATTTCATGAAATTAATACAGTTTCTAAAGAACGTGATTATCTTTCAAAGTAAAGCTTGTACAGAAAAAGGAACACTGATCTCAGTTCTAAGAATGCTTTCACATTTACCACAGAACTGCTTCTCTTTTCAGAGAAACACTTGTGTGTTTCTCACTAAAACTTTTCATGAAATTAATAGAGTTTCAAGAGAATGTGATTATCTTTCAAAGTAAAGCTTGGACAGAGAAAAGGGTCACTCATCTCAGTTCTAATAATGCTTTCACATATACAACAAAACTGTGTCCCTTTGCAGAGAAACACATGTGCATTTCTCACTGAAGTTTTGATGAAATTAATACAGTTTCAAAAGAACATCATTATCTTTCAAAGGAAAGCTAGTAGAGCAAAGGAACACTGATTTCAATTCTAACACTACTTTGACACGTACCAAACTACTGCTTGTCTTTACAAAGAAACACATGTGCGTTTCTTACTAAAGCATTCCTTGAAATTAATAAACTTTCAAAAGAACATGATTATCTTTCAAAATAAAGCTTGTACAGAGAAAGGGAACACTGATCTCACTTCTAACAATGCTTTCACACCTACCACAGAACTGCGTCTCTTTATAAAGAAACACATGTGCATTACGTACAAAAGCTTTTCATGAAATTAATACAGTTTCAAAAGAAAGTGATTATCTTTCAAAGTAAAGCTTGTACAGAAAAAAGGAACACTGATCTCAGTTCTAACAATATTTTGATATGTCACAAACTACTGCTTGTGGTAGAAAGAAACACATACGCATATTTTACTAAAGCTTTCCTTGAAATTAATAAACTTTCAAAAGAACATGATTGTCTTTCAAAGTAAAGCTTGTACATAGAAAAGGAACACTGATCTCACTTCTAACAATGAGTTCACACGTACCATATAACTGTGTGTCTTTACAAAAAAACACATGTGCGTTTCTAAAAAAGCTTTTCATCAAATTGATACAGTTTCAAAAGAACATATTGATCTTTCAAAGTAAAGCTTGTACAGAGAAAATGAACACTGATCCCAGTTCTAACAATGCTTTCACATTTACCAGACAACTGTGTCTCTTCTTAGAGAAACGCATGTGCGTTTCTCACTAAAGCTTTTCATGAAATTAATACAGTTTCAAAAGAACATGATTATCTTTCAAAGTAAAGCTTGTACAGAGAAAAGGAACACTGATCCCAGTTCTAACAATACTTTGACACGTACCAAACAACTGCTTGTCTTGACAAAGAAACACATGTGTGTTTCTTACTAAAACTTTCCTTGAAATTAATACAGTTTCAAAAGAACGTGATTATCTTTCAATGTAAAGCTCTAAGAGGGAAAAGGAACACTGATCTCAGTTCTAACAATGCTTTCACATTTAAAACAGTACTGTGTCACTTTTCAGAGAAACACATGTGCGTTTCTCACTAAAGCTTTTCATGATATTAATACAGTTTCTGAAGAACGTGATTATCTTTCAAAGTAAAGGTTGTACAGAAAAAAGTAACACTGATGTCAGTTATAACAATACTTTGAAATGTACCAAATTACTGCACATGTTAGTAAGTAAACATGTGTGTTACTTACTTACTAATGTACTAACACATGTTAGTAAGTAAACATGTGTGTTACTTATTAAAGCTTTCATTGAAATTAATAAACTTTCAAAAGAACCTGATTATCTTTCAAATTAAAGCATGTACAGAGAAAAGGAACACCTATTTCTGTTCTAACAATACTTTGACACGTACCAAACTATGGCTTGTCTTTACTAAGAAACACATGTGCGTTTCTCACAAAAGCGTTTCATGAAATCAATACAGTTTCAAAAGAACGTAATTACTTTTCAAAATAAAGCATGTACAGAGAAAAGGAACACTGATCTCAGTTCTAAGAATACTTTGTATGTACCAAACTACTGCTTGTCTTCACAAAGAAGCACATGTGAGTTTCTTACTAAAGCTTAACTTGAAATTAATTAACTTTCAAAAGAACCTGATTATCTTTCAATTTAAAGCATGTACAGAGAAAAAAACACTTTTTTCAGTTCTAACAATACTTTGACAAGTACCAAACTACTACTTGTCTTTACAAAGAAACACAAGTGCATTTCTTACCAGAGCTTTCCTTGAAATTAATAAACTTCAAAAAGTACGGGATTATCCCTCAAAGTAAAGCTTGTACAGAGAAAAGGAACACTGATCTCAGTTCTAACAATGCTTTCAAATGTACCAAGAACTACATCTCTTTACAAAAACACATGTGCGTTTCTCACAAAAGCTTTTCACGAAATTAATAAACTTTCAAAAGAATGTGATTATCTTTCAAAGTAAAGCTTGTACAAGAAAAGGAACAATGACCTCAGTTCTAACAATGCTTTCTTTTTTTTTTTTTTTTTTTTTTTTGGTTTTTTCGAGACAGAGTTTCTCTGTGGCTTTGGAGCCTGTCCTGGAACTAGCTCTGCAGACCAGGCTGCGAACTCACAGAGATCCGCCTGCCTCTGCCTCCCGAGTGCTGGGATTAAAGGCTTGCGCCACCATTGCCCGGCCTAACAATGCTTTCACACGTACCACAGAACTGCATCTCTTTACAAAAACACATGTGAATTACCAACAAAAGATTTTCCTGAAATTTATACAGTTTCAAAAGAACATGATTATCTTTCAAAGGAAAGCTTGTACAGAGAAAAGGGACACTGATCTCAGTTCTAAAAATGCTTTGACACATAGCAAACAACTGCTCATCTTTACAAAAAAAAATGTGCGTTTCTTACGAAAGCTTTCCTTGAAATTAATAAACATTCAAAAAAAAGTGATTATCTTTCAAAGTTAACTTGTACAGAGAAAAGGAACAATGATCTCAGTTCTAAAAATGCTTTCACACCTACCACAGAACTGTATCTCTTTACAAAAACACAGGTGCGATACTCTGAAATGATTTTCATGAAATTAGTACAGTTTCAAAAGAACGTGATTATCTCCCAACGTAAACCCTGTACAGAGAAAAGGAACACTGATATCAGTTTTAACAATGCTTTCACCTTTACCACAGAACTGCGTGTCATTTCAGATAAAGGCATGTGCGTTTCGCACTAAAGATTTTCTTGAAATTAATACAGTTTCAAAAGAACGTGATTATCTCTCAAAGTAAAGATTGTACAGAGAAAAGGAACACTATTTCAGTTCTAACAATACTTTGACACGTATCAATCTGCAGCTTCTCTTTACTAAGAAACATGTGCATTTGTTACCAAAGCTTTCCTTGATTAATAAACTTTCAAAAGAACGTCATTATCTTTCAAAGTAAAGCTTGTACAGAGAAAAGGAACAATGAACTCAGTTCTAACAATGCTTTCACATGTACCACAGAACTGCATCTCTTTACACAAACACATGTGAATATCCAACCAAAGATTTTCAAGAAATTAATACAGTTTCAAAAGAACATGATTATCTTTCTTTTTTTATTAATTAATTTATTTAATTATTAAAGATTTCTGCCTCTTCCCCGCCACCACCTCCCATTCCCTCCCCCTCCCCCAATCAAGTCTTCCTTCCTCCTCAGACCAAAGAGCAAGCAGGTTTCTCTGTCCTGTGGGAGGTCCAAGGACCACCCACCTCCATCCAGGTCTATTAAGGTGAGCATCCAAACTACCTGGGCTCCCACAAAGCCATTATGTGCAAAAGGATCAAGAACCCATTGCCATTGTTCTTCAGTTCTCAGTAGTCCTCATTGTCCATTTTGTTCAGCGAGACCGGTTTTGTCCCATGCTTTTTCAGACCCCGGCCAGCTGGCCTTGGTGAGTTCCCGATAGAACATCCCCATTGCCTCATAGTAAAGCTTGTACAGAGAAAAGGAACACTGATCTCAGTTCTAACAATGCTTTCACATTTACCAGAGAACTGCGTCTCTTTACAAGGAAACACATGATCGTTTCTTACTAAAACTTTTCATGAAATTAATACAGTTTCAAAAGGTCCTGATTCTCTTTCAAAGTAAAGCATGTACAGAGAAAAGGAACACTTATTTCAGTTCTAACAATACTTTGACATGTACCAAACTACTGCTTGTCTTTACTAAGAAACGTGTGTTTCTTACCAAAGCTTTCCTTGAAATTAAAAGACTTTCAAAAGAACGTGATTATCTTTCAAAGTCTGTACAGATAAAAGGAACACTGATCTCAGTTCTAACAATGCTTTCACAGGTACCACAGAACTGTATCTCTTTACAAAAACACATGTGCGTTACTCAGAAAAGATTTTCATGAAATTAATACAGTTTCAAAAAATGTGATTATCTCCCAATGTAAACCCTATACAGAGAAAAGGAACACTGATATCAGTTTTAACAATGTTTTCACCTTTACCACAGAAATGCGTCTCTTTTCAGAGAAAGACATGTGCATTTCTCACTAAACATTTCTTGAAATTAATACAGTTTCAAAAGAACGTGATTATCTTTCAAAGTAAAGCTTGTACAGAGAAACAGAACACTGATTTCAGTTCTAACAATGCTTTCAAATGAACCACAGAACTGTGTCTCTTTAGAAAGAAACACATGTGCGTTTCTCACAAAAGCTTTTAATGAAATTAATACAGTTTCAAAAGAACATAATTATCTTTCAATATAAAGCTTGTACAGAGTAAAGGAAAACCGATATCAGTTCTAAAAATATTTTCACATTTACTACAGCACAGCGTCTCTTTTCAGAGAAACACATGTGCGTTTCTCATTAAAGCTTTTCATGAAATTAATATCTTTCAAAAGTACGTGATTATCTTTAAAAGTAAAGTTTGTACAGAAAAAAGGAACACTGATTTCTGTTCTAACAATACTTTGACACGTACCAAACAACTGCTTGTCTTTACAAAGAAACAGATGTACGTTTCTTATTAAAGCTTTCCTTGAAATTAATAAACTTTCAAAAGACCCTTATTATCTTTCAAATAAAGCTTCTACAGAGAAAAGGAACACAGATCTCATTTCTAACAATGCTTTCACATTTATCACAAACTGCATCTCTTTTTAGAGAAACACATGTGCGTTTCTCACTAAAGCTTTTCATGAAATTAATACAGTTTCAAAAGGACCTGATTATCTTTGAAAGTAAAGCTTGTACAGAGAAAAGGAACACTCATCTCAGTTCTCAGAATACTTTGACACGTACCAAACTACTGCTTGTCTTTATTAAGAAACACATGTGAGTTTCTTACCAAAGCTTTCCTTGAAATTAATAAACTTTCAAAAGATCAAGATTATCTTTCAAATACAGCATGTACAGAGAAAAGTAACACTTATTTCAGTTCTAACAATACTTTGACACGTACTAAACTACTGCTTTTCTTACTAAGAAACACGTGTGTTTCTTATCAAACCTTTCCTTGAAATTAATAAACTTTAAAAAGAACCTGATTATCTTTCAAAGTAAAGCTTCTACAAAGAAAAGGAACACTGTTCTCCCTTCTGAAAATACGTTGACAAGTCTCAAAAAACTGCTTCTCATGACAGAGAAACACATGTGCGTTTTTTACTAAAGCTTTTCATGAATGAATACACTTTCTAAAGACTGTGATTATCTTTCAAGAAAAGCTTGAACAAAGGAATACTGATCTCACTCCTAACAATAATTAGACATGTTTCAAATATCTGCTTCTCTTTACAGAGAAACACTTGTGTGTTTCTTACTAAAGCTTTTTATGAAATGAACACTCTTTCAAAGCAACATGATTATCTTTCAAAGTAAAGCTTGTACAGAGAAAAGGAACACTGATCTCTAATAACACTTTGATATATCGCAAATAACTGCTTCTCTTTACCAAGAAACACATGTGTGTTTCTAACTAAAACTTTTCAAGAAATGAAAACACTTTCAAAAGAACGTGATTATCTTTCAAAGTAAAGCTTATACAGATAGAAGGAACACTGTTCTCACTTATAACAATACTTTGACATTTCGCAAACAACTGCTTCTCTTTACCAAGAAACACATGTGCGTTTCTAACTAAAGCTTTTCAAGAAATGAATACACTTTCTAAACACCATGATTATCTTTCAAAATAAAGGTTGTACGGAGAAGAGGAATACTGATCTCACTTCTAACAATACTTTGACATGTCGTGAACAACTGCTTCTTTTTACCAAGAAACACATGTACGTTTCTAACTAAAGATTTTCAAGAAATGAATACAGTTTCAAAAGAACGTGATTATCATTCAAACTAAAGCTTGTACAGAGAAAAGGAATACTGATCTCACTTCAAACAGTACTTTGACAAGTCGCAAACAATGGCTTCTCTTTACCAGAAACACATGTGTGTTCTAACTAAAGCGTTTCAAGAAATGAATATATGTTCTAAACACCATGATTATTTTTCAAAATAAAGCTTGTGCAGAGAAAAGGAATACTGATCACACTTCTAACAATACTTTGTCATGTCGCGATCAAATGCTTCTCTTTACAAAGAAAACATCTGCATTTCTTACCAAAGCTTTTCATAAAATGAATACACTTTCAAAAGCACGTGGTTGTCTTTCAAATTAAAGCTTGTACAGAAAAAAGGAACACTGATCTCACTTCTAACAATGCTTTGACATGTCGCAAACAACTGCTACTCTTTACAGAGTAACATGTGTGTTTCTAACTAAAGCTTTTCTAGAAATGAGTACACTTTCAAAAGACTGTGATTATCTTTCAACGTAGCTTGTACAGGTAAAAGGAACACTGATCTCACTTCTAACAATACTTTGACATGTCACAAACAACTACTTTTCTTTACAAGAAAAACATGTTTGTTTCTAACTAAATCTTTTCTTGAAATGGATACACTTTCAAAAGAACATGATTATCTTTCAACTTAAGGTTTGTACAGAGAAAAGGAACACTGATCTCACTTCTAACAATGCTTTGACATGTTGCAAACAACTGCTTCTCTTTACAGAGAAACACATGTGTGTTTCTTACTAAAGATTTTCATCAAATGAAACGCTTTCAAAAGAACGTGATTATCTTTCAAAGTAAAGCTTCTACAGAGAAAAGGAACACTGATCTCACTTCTAACAATACTTTGACATGTCGTGAACAACTGTTTCTCTTTACCAAGAAACACATGTGCGTTTCTAAATAAAGGTTTCAAGAAATGAATACACTTTCAAAAGAACGTGATTATCTTTTAAAGTAAAACTTGTACAGAAAAAAAGGAACACTGATCTCACTTCTGAAAATACTTTGACATGTCTCAAAAAACTGCTTCTCTTTACAAAGAAACGCATGTGCATTTTTACTAAAGCTTTTCATGAATGAATACACTTTCTAAAGACCGTGATTATCTTTCAAGAAAAGCTTGTACAAAGGAACACTGATCTCACTTCTAATAACACTTTGACATATCGCAAATAACTGCTTCTCTTTACCAAGAAACACATGTGTGTTTCTAACTAAAACTTTTCAAGAAATGAATACACTTTCAAAAGAAAGTGATTATCTTTCAAAGTAAAGCTTTTACAGATAGAAGGAACACTGTTCTCACTTATAACAATACTTTGACATTTCGCAAACAACTGCTTCTCTTTACCAAGAAACACATGTGCGTTTCTAACTAAAGCTTTTCAAGAAATGAATACACTTTCTAAACACCATGATTATCTTTCAAAATAAAGGTTGTACGGAGAAGAGGAATACTGAACTCACTTCTAACAATACTTTGACATGTCGTGAACAACTGCTTCTTTTTACCAAGAAACACATGTACGTTTCTAACTAAAGATTTTCAAGAAATGAATACAGTTTCAAAAGAACGTGATTATCATTCAAACTAAAGCTTGTACAGAGAAAAGGAATACTGATCTCACTTCAAACAGTACTTTGACAAGTCGCAAACAATGGCTTCTCTTTACCAGAAACACATGTGTGTTCTAACTAAAGCGTTTCAAGAAATGAATATATGTTCTAAACACCATGATTATTTTTCAAAATAAAGCTTGTGCAGAGAAAAGGAATACTGATCACACTTCTAACAATACTTTGTCATGTCGCGATCAAATGCTTCTCTTTACAAAGAAAACATCTGCATTTCTTACCAAAGCTTTTCATAAAATGAATACACTTTCAAAAGCACGTGGTTGTCTTTCAAATTAAAGCTTGTACAGAAAAAAGGAACACTGATCTCACTTCTAACAATGCTTTGACATGTCGCAAACAACTGCTACTCTTTACAGAGTAACATGTGTGTTTCTAACTAAAGCTTTTCTAGAAATGAGTACACTTTCAAAAGACTGTGATTATCTTTCAACGTAGCTTGTACAGGTAAAAGGAACACTGATCTCACTTCTAACAATACTTTGACATGTCACAAACAACTACTTTTCTTTACAAGAAAAACATGTTTGTTTCTAACTAAATCTTTTCTTGAAATGGATACACTTTCAAAAGAACATGATTATCTTTCAACTTAAGGTTTGTACAGAGAAAAGGAACACTGATCTCACTTCTAACAATGCTTTGACATGTTGCAAACAACTGCTTCTCTTTACAGAGAAACACATGTGTGTTTCTTACTAAAGATTTTCATCAAATGAAACGCTTTCAAAAGAACGTGATTATCTTTCAAAGTAAAGCTTCTACAGAGAAAAGGAACACTGATCTCACTTCTAACAATACTTTGACATGTCGTGAACAACTGTTTCTCTTTACCAAGAAACACATGTGCGTTTCTAAATAAAGGTTTCAAGAAATGAATACACTTTCAAAAGAACGTGATTATCTTTTAAAGTAAAACTTGTACAGAAAAAAAGGAACACTGATCTCACTTCTGAAAATACTTTGACATGTCTCAAAAAACTGCTTCTCTTTACAAAGAAACGCATGTGCATTTTTACTAAAGCTTTTCATGAATGAATACACTTTCTAAAGACCGTGATTATCTTTCAAGAAAAGCTTGTACAAAGGAACACTGATCTCACTTCTAATAACACTTTGACATATCGCAAATAACTGCTTCTCTTTACCAAGAAACACATGTGTGTTTCTAACTAAAACTTTTCAAGAAATGAATACACTTTCAAAAGAAAGTGATTATCTTTCAAAGTAAAGCTTTTACAGATAGAAGGAACACTGTTCTCACTTATAACAATACTTTGACATTTCGCAAACAACTGCTTCTCTTTACCAAGAAACACATGTGCGTTTCTAACTAAAGCTTTTCAAGAAATGAATACACTTTCTAAACACCATGATTATCTTTCAAAATAAAGGTTGTACGGAGAAGAGGAATACTGAACTCACTTCTAACAATACTTTGACATGTCGTGAACAACTGCTTCTTTTTACCAAGAAACACATGTACGTTTCTAACTAAAGATTTTCAAGAAATGAATACAGTTTCAAAAGAACGTGATTATCATTCAAACTAAAGCTTGTACAGAGAAAAGGAATACTGATCTCACTTCAAACAGTACTTTGACAAGTCGCAAACAACGGCTTCTCTTTACCAGAAACACATGTGTGTTCTAACTAAAGCTTTTCAAGAAATGAATACATGTTCTAAACACCATGATTATCTTTCAAAATAAAGCTTGTACAAAGAAAAGGAATACTGATATCACTTCTAACAATACTTTGACAGGTCACGAACAAATGCTTCTTTTTACAAAGAAAACATCTTCGTTTCTTACCAAAGCTTTTCATAAAATGAATACACTTTCAAAAGCACGTGGTTGTCTTTCAAATTGAAGCTTGTACAGAAAAAAGGAACACTGATCTCACTTCTAACAATGCTTTGACATGTCGCAAACAACTGCTACTCTTTACAGAGAAACACATGTGTGTTTCTAACTAAAGCTTTTCAAGAAATGAATACACTTTCTAAACACCATGATTATCTTTCAAAATAAAGCTTGTACGGAGAAGAGGAATACTGAACTCACTTCTAACAATACTTTGACATGTCGTGAACAACTGCTTCTTTTTACCAAGAAACACATGTATGTTTCTAACTAAAGATTTTCAAGAAATGAATACAGTTTCAAAAGAACGTGATTATCATTCAAAATAAAGCTTGTACAGAGAAAAGGAATACTGATCTCACTTCAAACAGTACTTTGACAAGTCGCAAACAATGGCTTCTCTTTACCAGAAACACATGAATGTTCTAACTAAAGCTTTTCAAGAAATGAATACATCAAGTCCTGGCGGCAGAGGCACCGGCGTGCAGGCAGGCCCGGGTGGCGGAGGCATTGGCAGTCAGGCCCGGCAGGCAGGCCTAGGCAGCGGAAGCACCGGCGCACAGACAGGCCCGGGCGGCGGAGGCACCAGCACGCAGGCAAGTCCGGGAGGCAGAGGCACCGGCGTGCAGGCAGGCCCGGGTGGCAGAGGCACCGACAGTCAGGCCCGGCAGGCAGGCCTAGGCAGCGGAAGCACCGGCGCGCAGGCAGGCCCAGGTGGCGGAGGCACCGGCAGGCAGGCCTAGGCGGCAGAAGCAACGGCGCGCAGGCAGGCCCGGGTGGCGGAGGCACCGGCAGGCAGGCCTAGGCGGCGGAAGCAACGGCGCGCAGGCAGGCCCGGGCAGCGGAGGCACCAGCACGCAGGCAAGTCCGGGTGGCAGAGGCACCGGTGTGCAGGAAGGCCCGGGTGGCGGAGGCACTGGCAGTCAGGCCCGGCAGGCAGGCCTAGGTGGCGGAAGCACCGGCGCGCAGGCAGGCCCAGGTGGCGGAGGCACCGGCAGGCAGGCCTAGGCAGCGGAAACACCGGCGCACAGACAATTCTGGGTGGCAGAGGCACCGGCAGGCAGGCCCGGGCGGCGGAGGCACTGGATACAGGATAGTGCGGGCAAGAAACAGTGAAGCCTGCACTGAGAACAGATTGCCCCGCTACAATTAAATCAAACCCAATAGATAGCATCGGTAAGAGGAGATGGGCAGACGCCAAGGCAAGAATTCACCCAACAATCTGAAAAACAACATGAAAACACCAGAACCCAATGATCTTACAACACAAGGACTTGAACACCCTATCACAGGAGAAGAGGAAAAAACTGACTTTTTGAAAGCAATAGAGTCCCTTAAACAACATGTAAAAAACGCCCTCATAGAAATGGATGAGAAGTATAACAAAAAGTTTGAAGAAATGAGTAAATACGTAAATGATACCCTGGGAAGCCAAGAAAAAACGATCAAACAGGTAATGGAAACAGTCCAAGAATTGAAAACTGAAATGGAAGCAAGGAAGAAAACACAAACTGAGGACCAGCTGGATATGGCAAATATAGGTCAACGAGCAGAGACTACAGAAACAAGCATAATCAATAGAATACAAGAGATAGAAGAAAGAATCTCAGATTCTGAAGACAACATAGAGAAAATAAACGGACTGATCAAAGAAAACACCAAAACCAACAAATTCTCATCACAAAACATTCAGGAAATATGGGACACAATAAAAAGACCAAACCTAAGAATAATAGGGATAGAAGAAGGAGAAGAGGCACAGCTCAAAGGTCCAGAAAACATTTTTAACAAAATTATGGAAGAAAACTTCCCCAACATAAAGAAAGATATTCCTTTGAATATTCAAGAAGCATACAGAACACCAAACAGACTGGATCAAAACAAAACGTCCCCTCGCCATATAATAATCAAAACACAAAATATACAGATTAAAGAAAGAATATTAAGAGCTGCAAAGGAAAAAGGCCAAGTAACTTATAAAGGTAAACCGATCAGACTTACACCTGACTTCTCTATGGAAACCATGAAAGCCAGAAGGTCCTGGATAGAGGTACTACAGAAACTAAGAGACCATGGATGCAAACCCAAACTACTATACCCAGCCAAGCTATCGTTCACTATCAATGGAGAAAACAAGACATTCCAGGATAAGAACAAATTTAAACAATACGTTGCCACAAATCCAGTCCTACAGAAAGTAATAGAAGGAAAATCACAACCCAAGGAATCCAACATTGCCAACACTGCCTACAATAACCCAGGCATCTAGCGACCCTTCAACAGCACAACTCAAAGAAGGGAGACACACAAACTCTTCTACCAAAAGCAGTAAGAATAACCGGAGTTAACAACCACTGGTCATTAATATCACTTAATATTAATGGTCTCAATTCACCAATAAAAAGGCACAGGCTAAGAGATTGGATACGAAAACAGGATCCAACAGTCTGCTGTTTGCAAGAAACTCATCTCAACCACAAAGACAGGCATCTACTCAGAGTAAAGGGTTGGGAAAAGGTTTTTCAAGCAAATGGTCCTAAGAAAAAAGCAGGTGTGGCCATACTAATTTCTAACAAAACTGACTTCAAACTAAAATCAATCAGAAGAGATCGAGAGGGACACTTTATACTCATAACAGGAACGATTCAGCAGGATGAAGTCTCAATCCTGAATATCTATGCCCCTAATATAAAAGCACCCACTTATGTAAAAGAAATATTGCTAAAACTCAAGGCAGACATCAAATCACACACACTAGTAGTAGGAGACTTCAACACACCTCTCTCACCAATGGACAGGTCAATCAGACAGAAAACTAATAGAGAATTAAGAGAATTGTTGGAGGTAATGAATCAAATGGACTTAACAGACATCTATAGAACACTCCACCCAAATAGGAAAGAATACACCTTCTTCTCTGCAGCTCATGGAACCTTCTCGAAAATTGACCACATACTTGGAAACAAAGGAAACCTCCACAGATACAAAAAAATATCAGTGTCCACCTGTGTCTTATCAGATCACCACGGATTAAAGTTAGAAGCCACCAACAAAGCTACCCCCAGAAAGCTGGCAAACTCATGGAAACTGAACAGTCAACTACTGAACCACACCTGGGTCAAGGAAGAAATTAAGAAAGAAATTAAAGTCTTCCTTGAATTTAATGAAAACAAAGAGACAGCATACTCAAACCTATGGGACACGATGAAAGCAGTGCTAAGAGGAAAGTTCATAGCACTAAGTGCCCACTTAAAGAAAACGGAGAAAGCATACATTGGGGACTTAACAGCACACCTGAAAGCTCTAGAAAAAAAAAGAAGCAGACGCACCCAGGAGGAGTAGAAGACTGGAAATAATCAAACTGAGGGCAGAAATCAACAAAATAGAAACACAGAAAACAGTCCAAAGAATCAATGAAACAAAAAGTTGGTTCTTGGAGAAAATCAACAAGATTGACAAACCCCTATCCAAACTAATTAAACGACAGAGAGAGAACACGCAAATAAATCAGATCAGAAATGAAAAGGGGGACATAACCACAGACACAGAGGAAATTCAGAGAATCATTAGATCTTACTACAAAAGCCTGTATGCCACAAAACTGGAAAATGCAAAAGAAATGGACACTTTTATAGATAAGTACCATATACCAAACCTAAACCAAGACCAGGTGAACGATCTAAATAGACCTGTTAGTCGCGAAGAATTAGAAACAGTTATCAAAAATCTCCCTTCCAAAAAAAGCCCAGGGCCAGATGGTTTCAATGCAGAATTCTACCAGAACTTCCAAGAAGAGCTAATACCTATACTTCTTAATGTATTTCACAATATAGAAACAGAAGAGTCATTGCCAAATTCCTTTTATGAAGCTACAGTTACCCTGATACCAAAACCACACAAAGACCCAACCAAGAAAGAGAATTACAGGCCTATCTCACTCATGAACATCGACGCAAAAATTCTCAATAAAATACTGGCAAACCGAATCCAAGAACACATTAGAAAAGTTATCCACTATGATCAAGTAGGCTTCATTCCAGAGATGCAGGGCTGGTTCAACATACGCAAATCTATCAATGTAATCAACCATATAAATAAACTGAAAGAAAAAAACCATATGATCATTTCATTAGATGCTGAAAAAGCATTCGACAAAATTCAACACTCCTTTATGATAAAGGTCTTGGAGAGATTAGGGATACAAGGGGCATACCTAAATATAATAAAAGCTATTTACAGCAAGCCGACAGCTAACATTAAATTAAATGGAGACAAACTCAAAGCCATCCCACTAAAATCAGGAACACGACAAGGATGTCCACTCTCTCCATACCTCTTCAATATAGTGCTTGAAGTTCTAGCAATAGCAATAAGACAACATAAGGGGATCAAGGGGATCCGTATTGGAAAGGAAGAAGTTAAGCTTTCATTATTTGCAGATGATATGATAGTATACATAACCGACCCCAAAAACTCTACCAAAGAACTCCTACAGCTGATAAACACCTTTGGTAATGTGGCAGGATACAAAATCAACTCCAAAAAATCAGTTGCTTTCCTATACACTAAGGATAAGGAAGCAGAGAGGGAAATCAGAGAAGCATCACCTTTCACGATAGCCACAAATAGCATAAAATACCTTGGGGTAACTCTGACCAAGGAAGTGAAAGATCTATTTGGCAAGAACTTTAAGTCTTTGAAGAAAGAAATTGAAGAGGACACCAGAAAATGGAAGGACCTCCCTTGCTCTTGGATTGGGAGGATCAACATAGTAAAAATGGCAATTCTACCAAAAGCAATCTATAGATTCAACGCAATCCCCATTAAAATCCCATCAAAATTCTTCACAGATCTGGAGAAGACAATAATCAACTTTATATGGAAAAACAAAAAACCCAAGATAGCCAAAACAATCTTATACAATAAAGGATTGTCTGGAGGCATTACCATCCCTGACTTCAAACTCTATTACAGAGCTACAGTACTGAAAACGGCTTGGTACTGGCATAAAAACAGAGAAGTCGACGAATGGAATAGAATAGAAGACCCTGACTTTAGCCCACAAACCTATGAACACCTGATTTTCGATAAAGGAGCTAAAAGTATACAATGGAAAAAAGAGAGCATCTTCAACAAATTGTGCTGGCAAAACTGGAAGTCAATCTGTAGAAGATTGAAAATAGATCCATATATATATCACCATGCACAAAACTCAAGTCCAAATGGATTAAAGACCTCAATATCAGTCCAAACACACTGAATCTGATAGAAGAGAAAGTGGGAAGTACTCTACAACACATGGGCACAGGAGAACACTTCCTATGTACAACCCCAGCAGCACAAACACTAAGGACATCATTGAATAAATGGGACCTCCTGAGACTGAGAAGCTTCTGTAAAGCAAAGGACACTGTCACTAAGACAGAAAGGCAACCCACTGACTGGGAGAAGATCTTCACCAACCCCGCAACTGACAAAGGTCTGATATCCAAAATATACAAAGAACTCAAGAAATTAGACCGTAAAAGGTTAATCAATCCAATTATAAAATGGGGCACTGAGCTGAACAGAGACTTTTCAACAGAAGAAGTTCAAATGGCCAAAAGTCACTTAAGATCATGCTCAACTTCCTTAGCAATCAGGGAAATGCAAATCAAGACAACATTAAGATACCATCTTACACCGGTCAGAATGGCTAAAATCAAAAACACCAATGATAGCCTCTGCTGGAGAGGTTGTGGAGAAAGGGGCACTCTCATCCATTGCTGGTGGGAATGCAAACTTGTGCAACCACTTTGGAAAGCAGTGTGGCGGTTTCTCAGGAAAGTCGGGTTCAACCTACCTCTTGACCCAGCAATACCACTATTGGGAATATACCCAAGAGATGCCCAAACAAACAACAAAAGTATATGCTCAACTATGTTCACAGCAGCATTGTTTGTAATTGCCAGAACCTGGAAACAACCTAGATGTCCTTCAGTGGAAGAATGGATGAAGAAAGTATGGAATATATACATATTAGAGTACTACTCAGCAGTAAAAAACAATGACTTCTTGAATTTTGCATACAAATGGATGGAAATTGAAAACACTATCCTGAGTGAGGTAAGCCACACCCAAAAAGAGGAACATGGGATGTACTCACTCATATTTGGTTTCTAGCCATAAATAAAGGACATTGAGACTATAATTCGTGACTCTAGAGAAGCTAAATAAGAAGGTGAACCCAAAGAAAAACATATAAGCATCCCCCTGAATATTAACCTTCATCAGGCGATGAAAGAAGACAGAGACAGAGACCAACATTGGAGCACTGGACTGAAGTCTCACGATCCAAAGGAGGAGCAGAAGGAGAGTGAGCACGAGCAAGGAACTCAGGACGGCGAGGGGTGCACCCACACACTGAGGCAATGGGGATGATCTATCGGGAACTCACCAAGGCCAGCTGGCCGGGGACTGAAAAAGCATGGGACAAAACCGGTCTCGCTGAACATAATGGACAATGAGGACTACTGAGAACTCAAGAACAATGGTAATGGGTTCTTGATCCTATTGCATGTAATGGCCTTGTGGGAGCCCAAGTAGTTTGGATGCTCACCTTAATAGACCTGGATGGAGGTGGGTGGTCCTTGGACCTCCCACAGGGCAGAGAAACCTGCTTGCTCTTTGGGCTGAGGAGGAAGGAAGACTTGATTGGGGGAGGGGGAGGGAATGGGAGGTGGTGGCGGGGAAGAGGCAGAAATCTTTAATAATTAAATTAATTAATTAATAAAAAAAATCAGCAAGAAAAAAAATAAAAACCAAAAAAAAAAAAAAAAGAAATGAATACATGTTCTAAACACCATGATTATCTTTCAAAATAAAGCTTGTACAGAGAAAAGGAATACTGATCTCACTTCTAACAATACTTTGACATGTCGCGAAAAATGCTTCTTTTTACAAAGAAAACATCTGCGTTTCTTACCAAAGCTTTTCATAAAATGAATACACTTTCAAAAGCACGTGGTTGTCTTTCAAATTAAAGCTTGTACAGAAAAAAGGAACACTGATCTCACTTATAACAATGCTTTGACTTGTCACAAACAACTGCTACTCTTTACAGAGAAACACATGTGTGTTTCTAACTAAATCTTTTCAAGATATGAGTACACTTTCAAAAGACCATGATTACCTTTCAACGTAAAGCTTGTACAGATAAAAGGAACACTGATCTCACTTCTAACAATACTTTGCTTGTCGCAAACAACTGTTTCTCTTTACCAAGAAACACATGTGCTTTTCTAAAGAAAGGTTTCAAGAAATGAATACACTTTCAAAAGAACGTGATTATCTTTCAAAGTAAAACTTGTACAGTAAAAAGGAACGCTGATCTCACTTCTGAAAATACTTTAAAATGTCTCAAACAACTGCTTCTCTTTACAAAGAAAGACATGTGCGTTTCTTACTAAAGCTTTTCAAGAAATGAATACACTTTCTAAACACCATGATTATCTTTCATAATAAAGCTTCTACATAAAAAAGTAATACTGATATCACTTCTAACAATACTTTGACATGAGGCGAAAAATGCTTCTTTTTACAAAGAAAACATCTGCGTTTCTTACCAAAGCTATTCATAAAATGACTACACTTTCAAAAGCACGTGATTGTCTTTAAATTAAAGCTTGTACAGAAAAAAGGAACACTGATCTCACTTCTAACAATGCTTTGACATGTCGCAAACAACTGCTACTCTTTACAGAGAAACACATGTGTGTTTCTAACTAAAGCTTTTCAAGAAATGAGTACGCTTTCAAAAGACCGTGATTATCTTTCAACGTAAAGCTTGTACAGATAAAAGGAACACTGATCTTACTTCTAACAATACTTTGCTTGTCACAAACAACTGTTTCTCTTTACCAAGAAACACATGTGCTTTTCTAAAGAAAGGTTTCAAGAAATGAATACACTTTCAAAAGAACGTGATTATCTTTCAAAGTAAAACTTGTACAGTAAAAAGGAACGCTGTTCTCACTTCTGAAAGTACTTTAAAATGTCTCAAACAACTGCTTCTCTTTACAAAGAAAGACAAGTGCGTTTCTTAATAAAGCTTTTCAAGAAATGGATACACTTTCTAAACACCATGATTATCTTTCAAAATAAAGCTTGTACATAGAAAAGGAATACTGATGTCACTACTAACAATACTTTGACATGTCGCGAACAAATGCTTCTTTTTACAAAGAAAACAGCTGCGTTTCTTACCAAAGCTATTCATAAAATGACTATACTTTCAAAGCTCCTGATTGTCTTAAAATTAAAGCTTGTACAGAAAAAAGGAACACTGATCTCACTTCTAACAATACTTTGACATGTTGCAAACAACTTCTTCTCTTTACCAAGAAACACATGTGCATATCTAACTAAAGCTTTTCAAGAAATGAATACATTTTCTAAACACCATGATTATCTTTCAAAGTAAAGCTTGTACAGAGAAGAAGAATAATGATCTCACTTCTAACAATACTTTGACATATCATGAACAACTGATTCTCTTTACCAAGAAACACATGTGCGTTTCTAAATAAAGGTTTCAAGAAATGAATACACTTTCAAAAGAACGTGATTATCTTTTAAAGTAAAACTTGTACAGAAAAAAGGAACACTGATCTCACTTCTGAAAATACTTTGACATGTCTCAAAAAAGGGCTTCTCTTTACAAAGAAACACATGTGCATTTTTACTAAAGCTTTTCATGAATGAATACACTTTCTAAAGACCGTGATTATCTTTCAAGAAAAGCTTGTACAGAGGAATACTGATCTCACTTCTAACAATACTTAGACATGTTGCAAACATCTGCTTCTCTTTACAGAGAAACACTTGTCTGTTTCTTACTAAAGCTTTTTATGAAATGAACACTCTTTCAAATCAACATGATTATCTTTGAAAGTAAAGCTTGTACAGAGAAAAGGAACACTGTTCTCACTTATAACAATACTTTGACATTTCGCAAACAACTGCTTCTCTTTACCAAGAAACACATGTGTGTTTCTAACTAAAGCTTTTTAAGAAATGAATACACTTTCTAAACACCATGATTATCTTTCAAAATAAAGCTTGTACGGAGAAGAGGAATACTGAACTCACTTCTAACAATACTTTGACATGTCGTGAACAACTGCTTCTTTTTACCAAGAAACACATGTATGTTTCTAACTAAAGATTTCAAGAAATGAATACAGTTTCAAAAGAACGTGATTATCATTCAAACTAAAGCTTGTACAGAGAAAAGGAATACTGATCTCACTTCAAACAGTACTTTGACAAGTCGCAAACAATGGCTTCTCTTTACCAGAAACACATGAATGTTCTAACTAAAGCTTTTCAAGAAATGAATACATGTTCTAAACACCATGATTATCTTTCAAAATAAAGCTTGTACAAAGAAAAGGAATACTGATCTCACTTCTATCAATACTTTAACATGTCGCGAACAAATGCTTCTTTTTACAAAGAAAACATCTTCGTTTCTTACCAAAGCTTTTCATAAAATGAATACACTTTCAAAAGCACATGGTTGTCTTTCAAAATAAAGCTTGTACAGAAAAAAGGAACACTGATCTCACTTATAACAATGCTTTGACTTGTCACAAACAACTGCTACTCTTTACAGAGAAACACATGTGTGTTTCTAACTAAAGCTTTTCAAGATATGAGTACACTTTCAAAAGACCGTGATTATCTTTCAACGTAAAGCTTGTACAGATAAAAGGAACACTGATCTCATTTCTAACAATACTTTGCTTGTCGCAAACAACTGTTTCTCTTTACCAAGAAACACATGTGCTTTTCTAAAGAAAGGTTTCAAGAAATGAATACACTTTCAAAAGAACGTGATTATCGTTCAAAGTAAAACTTGTACAGTAAAAAGGAACGCTGATCTCACTTCTGAAAATACTTTAAAATGTCTCAAACAACTGCATCTCTTTACAAAGAAAGACATGTGCGTTTCTTACTAAAGCTTTTCAAGAAATGAATACACTTTCTAAACACCATGATTATCTTTCATAATAAAGCTTGTACATAGAAAAGTAATACTGATATCACTTCTAACAACACTTTGACATGTCGCGAACAAATGCTTCTTTTTACATAGAAAACATCTGCGTTTCTTACCAAAGCTATTCATAAAATGACTACACTTTCAAAAGCACGTGATTGTCTTTAAATTAAAGCTTGTACAGAAAAAAGGAACACTGATCTCACTTCTAACAATGCTTTGACATGTCACAAACAACTGCTGATCATTACAGAGAAACACATGTGTGTTTCTAACTAAAGCTTTTCTAGAAATGAATACACTTTAAAAAGACCATGATTATCATTCAAAGTAAAGCTTGTACAGATAAAAGGAACACTGATCTCACTTCTAACAATACTTTGACATGTCACAAACAACTACTTTTCTTTACAAGAAAAACATGTTTGTTTCTAACTAAGTCTTTTCATGAAATGAATACACTTTCAAAATAACATGATTATCTTTCAACTTAAGGTTTGTACAGAGAAAAGGAACACTGATCTCACTTCTAACAATACTTTGACATGTTGCAAACAACTGCTTCTCTTTACAGAGAAACACATGTGTGTTTCTTACTAAAGATTTTCATGAAATGAAATGCTTTCAAAAGAACGTGATTATCTTTCAAATTAAAGGTTCTACAGAGAAAAGAAACACTGATCTCACTTCTAACAATACTTTGACATGTTGCAAACAACTGCTTCTCTTTACAGAGAAACACGTGTGTGTTTCTTACTAAAGATTTTCATGAAATGAAACGCTTTCAAAAGAACGTGATTATCTTTCAAACTAAAGGTTCTACAGAGAAAAGGAGCACTGATCTCACTTCTAACAATACTTTGACATGTTGCAAACAACTTCTTCTCTTTACCAAGAAACACATGTGCATTTCTAACTAAAGCTTTTCAAGAAATGAATACACTTTCTAAACACCGTGATTATCTTTCAAAATAAAGCTTGTACAGAGAAGAGGAATGATGATCTCATTTCTAACAATACTTTGACATGTCGTGAACAACTGTTTCTCTTTACCAAGAAACACATGTGCGTTTCTAAATAAAGGTTTCAATAAATGAATACACTTTCAAAAAAACGTGATTATCTTTTAAAGTAAAACTTGTACAGAAAAAAGGAACACTGATCTCACTTCTGAAAAAACTTTGACATTTCTCAAAAAACTGCTTCTCTTTATAGAGAAACACATGTGTGTTTTTTACTAAAGCTTTTCATGAATGAATACACTTTCTAAAGACCGTGATTATCTTTCAAGGAAAGCTTGTACGAAGGAATACTGATCTCACTTCTAACAATACTTAGACATGTTGCAAACATCTGCTTCTCTTTACAGAGAAATACTTTTGTGTTTCTTACTATAGCTTTTTATGTAATGAACACTCTTTCAAATCAACATGATTATCTTTCAAAGTAAAGCCTGTACAGAGAAAAGCAACACTGATCTCACTTCTAATAACACTTTGACATATCGCAAATAACTGCTTCTCTTTACCAAGAAACACATGTGTGTTTCTAACTAAAACTTTTCAAGAAATGAATACACTTTCAAAAGAACATGATTATCTTTCAAAGTAAAGCTTGTACAGATAGAAGGAACACTGTTCTCACTTATAACAATACTTTGACATTTCCCAAAAAACTGCTTCTCTTTACAGAGAAACACATGTGAGTTTCTGACTACAGCATTACATGAAATGAATACGTTTTCAAAGGACCATGATTATCTTTCAAATAAAGCTTCTACAGAAAAATGGAACATGGATCTCTCTTCTCACAAGACTTTGACATGTTGCAAACAGCTGCTTCTCTTTACAGAGAAACACATGTGTGTTTCTTACTAAAGCATTTCAGGAAATAAGTACACTTTCAAAAGATTGTGATTATCTTTCAATGTAAAGCTTGTACAGAGAAAAGGAACACTGATCTCACTTCTAACAAGACTTTGACATATAGCAAACAACTGCTTTTCTTTTCAGAGAAACACATGTGCATTTCTTACTAAACCTTTATAAGAAATGAATACATTTTCAAAAGAATGTGAATATCTCTCAAAGTAAACCCTCTACAGAGAAAAGGTACACTTATCTCACTTCTAACAAGACTTTGACATGTCGCAAACAACTGCGCCTTTTTACAGAGAAACACAAGTGCGTTTCTTACTAAAGCTTTTTATGAAATGAATACACTTTCAAAAGAACGTGATTATCTTTCAAAATAAAGCTTGGACAGAGAAAAGAGGCACTGATGTCACTTCTAACAAGATTTTGACATGTCGCAAACAACTGCTTCTCCCTACAAAGAAACACATGTGTCTGTCTTACTAAAGCATTTTAAGAAATAAATACACTTTCAAAAGAATGTGATTATCTTTCAAATAAAGCTTTTACAGGGAAAAGGAACACTGATCCCACTTCTAACAATATTTTGACATGACGCAAACAACTGCCTCTCTTTACCAAGAAACACATGTGCATTTCTAACGAAAGCTTTTCAAGAAAAGAATACACTTTCATAGGAAAGTGATTACCGTTCAAAGTAAAGCTTATACAAAGGTACACTGATCTCACTTCTCAAAATACTTAGACATGTGGCAAACAACTGCTTCTCTTTACAGGGAAACACTTATGTGTTTCTTACTAAAGTTTTATGAAAGGAATACTCTTTCAAAACAATGTGATTATCTTTCAAAGTAAAGCTTGTACAGTCAACAGGAACACTGATCTCATTTCTAACAAGACTTTGACATTTCGCAAAAAACTGTTTGTATTTACGAAGGAACACATGTGTGTTTCTTTCTAAATCTATTCAAGAATAAATAAAGTTCCAAAACAATATGATTATCTTTCAAAGTAATACTTATACAGAGAAAAGGAACACTGTTCTCACTTAAACAATACTTTGACATGTCGCAAACAACTGCTTCTCTTTACAGAGAAACACTTGGGAGTTTCCTACTAAAGCATTTATTGAAATGAATACAGTTTCTAAAGACCGTGATTATCTTTCAAAATAAAGCTTATACAGAGAAAAGGAGTACTGATCTCACTTCTAACGATACTTTGACATGTCGCAAACAACTGTTTCTCTTTACCAAGAAACACATGTGCGTTTCTAACTAAAGCTTTTCAAGAAATGAATACACGACTCCCTGGGCTCCCTGCAGGGGCTCTACACCCTGCATACTGCCTCTCTCTTCTTGTCCCACCCAGCTTGCATCCAGAACCCTTCTTCCTTCTGCCCCCTTTCCTCTTTGGGCACATAACACCATCCAGCTCAGTCTGTCTGGCGCTGGGGGCAAATCCTCAGGGCAAGTAGGCAGGCGAGACTTCCTTTGTTTCTCCAGCCTGCCCACACTAAGCAAGGTAAGGCCTTTGTTTACAAACTACCCAACCTGCACGGAGATCTGATCTAGGCACCAGGAGAGACAGCAGCGGGGTGAGTTTGTGACCTGACCGGCGGCGGCGGAAGCAGCCCTGGACAGGGAACTCTGAAGTTCCTCATCCCCCACCCTATACTCCCTGGGCTCCCTGCAGGGGCTCTACACCCTACATACTGCCTCTCTCTTCTTGTCCCACCCAGCTTGCATCCTGAACCCTTCTTCCTTCTGCCCCCTTTCCTCTTTGGGCACATAACACCATCCAGCTCAGTCTGTCTGGCGCTGGGGGCAAATCCTCAGGGCAAGTAGGCAGGCGAGACTTCCTTTGGTTCACTGGCCTGCCTGCACCAAGCAAGGTAGGAGCTATGTTTATGAACTACCCAACCTGCACCGAGATCTGATCTTGGCACCAGGAAAGCCATCAGTGGGAGAGCTAATCTGGGTACCAGGAGAGCCATCTTTGGGCACGGAGATCTGATATTGGTACCAGGAGAGACATCACTGGAGCACCAGGAGAGCTATCACTGCAGGGTGCCATCACTGGGAAAGTACATCAGTAGGCAAGGAGACCTGATCCGTTAAAAGAAGATCCATAGGGGAGCATTCGGAGAAAGAGATGGGCAGGCGCCAATGCAAGAATTCACCCAACAATCTGAAAAACTATATGAAACCACCAGAACCCAGCGACCTCACAACAGGAGGACATGAACACCTTAATCATGAAGAAGTAGATAAAATTGACTTTATGAAAGTGATTGACACCCTTAAACAGCATGTAAAAAATGCCCTTATAGAAATGGATGAGAAGTATAACAGAAAGTTTAAAGAATTGAGTAAATCAGTGAATGATACCCTAGGAAACCAAGGAAAAACAATCAAACAAATAATGGAAACAGTTCAAGACTTAAAATCTGAAATGGAGGCAAAGAAGAAAACACAAACAGAAGGCCAGCTGGACAGGGAAAATCTAGGTAAACGAATAGAGACTACAGAAGCTAGCATAACCAACAGAATACAAGAGATAGAAGAAAGAATCTCAGATTCTGAAGATACCATAGAGAAAATAAACATGCTGATCAAAGAAAACAGCAAGGCCAACAAATTCTCATCACAAAACATTCAGGAAATATGGGACACAATAAAAAGAACAAACCTAAGAATAATAGGAATAGAAGAAGGGGAAGAAGCGCGGCTCAACGGTCCAGAAAATATATTTAATAAAATTATAGAAGAAAACTTTCCCAACCTAAAGAAAGATATACCTATGAAGGTTCAAGAAGCATACAGAACACCGAATAAGCTGGATCAAAAAAAAAATCCTCTCGCCATATAATAATCAAAACACAAAGCATACAGAATAAAGAAAGAATACTAAGAGCAGCAAAGGAAAAAGGCCAAGTTACTTATAAAGGTAAACCTATCAGACTTACACCTGACTTCTCTATGGAAACCATGAAAGCCAGAAGGTCCTGGATAGATGTACTGCAGAAACTAAGAGACCATGGATGCAAGCCCAGACTACTATACCCAGCCAAGCTTTCGTTCACTATAAATGGAGAAAACAAAATTTTCCAGGATAAAAACAAATTTAAACAATACGTACCCAAAAATCCAGCCTTACAGAAAGTAATAGAAGGAAAATCACTAATCAAGGAGTCCAACAATTACCACAGTAACTCAGACATCTAGAGACCCTTTACCAGCACATCTCAAAGAAGGGAAACACACAAAATCTACTACTAAAAAAAATGACCGGAGTTAACAACCACTGGTCATTAATATCACTTAATGTCAATGGACTCAACTCACCTATAAAAAGGCACAGACTAAGAGATTGGATACGAAAACAGGATCCAACATTCTGCTGTTTACAAGAAACATACTTCAACCACAAAGACAGGCACCTACTCAGAGTAAAGGGCTGGGATAAGGCTTATCAAGTAAATGGACCTAGGAAACAAGCAGGTGTGGCCATACTAATTTCTAACAAAGTTGACTTCAAACTTAAATCAATCAGAAGAGATGGAGAGGGATATTTTCTACTCATAACAGGAACAATTCATCAGGATGAAATCTCAATCCTGAATATCTATGCCCCTAATATAAAAGCACCCACGTACGTAAAAGAAACATTGTTAAAACTCAAGGCAGCCATCAAACCGCACACATTAATAGTAGGAGACTTTAATACTCCTCTCTCACCAATGGACAGGTCAATTAGACAGAAACCTAACAGAGAAATAAGAGAATTAATGGAGGTAATGAATCAAATGGACTTAACAGACATCTATAGAATATTCCACCCAAAGAGGAAAGAATATACCTTCTTCTCTGCAGCTCATGGAACCTTCTCAAAAATCGACCACATACTCGGTAACAAAGCAAACATTCACAGTTACAAAAAAATATTAATAACCACCTGTATCTTATCAGATCACCATGGATTAAAGCTAGAATTCAGCAACAATGCTACCCCCAGAAAGCCTACAAACTCATGGAAAATGAATAGTCAACTACTGAACCATACCTGGATTAAGGAAGAAATAAAGAAAGAAATTAAAGTCTTCCTTGAAGACAATGAAAATAAAGAAACAACATACTCAAACCTATGGGACACTATGAAAGCAGTCCTGAGAGGAAAGTTCATAGCACTAACTGCCCACTTAAAGAAAACAGAGAAGGCACACATTGGAGACTTAACAGCCCACCTGAAAGCTCTAGAAAAAAAAGAAGCAGACTCACCTAGAAGGGGTAGAAGACTGGAAATAATCAAACTGAGGGCTGAAATCAACAAAATAGAGACACAGAAAACAATTGAAAGAATCAATAAATCAAAAAGCTGGTTCCTGGAGAAAATCAACAAGATTGATAAACCCCTATCCAAACTAATCAAAGGGCAGAGAGAGAATTTGCAAATTAATAAGATCAGAAATGAAAAGGGAGAGATAACCACAGACACAGAGGAAATTCAGAGAACCATTAGATCTTACTACAAAAGCCTGTATGCCACAAAACTGGAAAATGTAAAAGAAATGGAGACTTTTTTAGATAAGTACCATATACCAAAGTTAAACCAGGACCAGGTGAACAACCTAAATAGACCTGTTAGTCGTGAAGAATTAGAAGCGGTTATCAAAAACCTCCCTTCCAAAAAAAGTCCAGGACCAGATGGTTTCAATGCGGAATTCTACCAGAACTTCCAAGAAGACCTAATACCTATACTCCTTAAGGTATTTCACAATATAGAAACAGAAGAGTCATTGCCAAATTCCTTTTATGAAGCTACAGTAACTCTGATACCAAAACCACACAAAGACCCAACCAAGAAAGAAAATTACAGGCCAATCTCACTCATGAACATCGACGCAAAAATCCTCAACAAAATTCTGGCAAACCGAATCCAAGAACACATTAGAAAAATTATCCATTATGATCAAGTAGGCTTCATACCAGAGATGCAGGGCTGGTTTAACATACGCAAATCTATCAATGTAATCCATCATATAAATAAACTGAAAGAAAAAAACCATATGATCGTTTCATTAGACGCTGAAAAAGCATTTGACAAAATTCAACATCCCTTTATGATAAAAGTCTTGGAGAGATTAGGGATACAAGGGTCATACCTAAATTTAATTAAAGCTATATACAGCAAGCCGACAGCTAATATCAAATTAAATGGAGAGAAACTTAAAGCCATCCCACTAAAATCAGGAACACGCCAAGGCTGTCCACTCTCTCCATACCTCTTCAATATAGTTCTCGAAGTTTTAGCAATAGCAATAAGACAACATAAGGGGATAAAGGGGATTCAAATTGGAAAGGAAGAAGTTAAACTTGCATTATTTGCAGATGATATGATAGTGTACATGAGCGACCCCAAAAACTCCACCAAAGAACTCCTACAGCTGATAAACGCCTTTAGTAATGTGGCAGGATACAAGATCAACTCCAAAAAATCAGTCGCCCTCTTATACACAAAGGATAGGGAAGCAGAGAGAGAAATAAGAGAATCATCACCTTTCACGATAGCCACAAACAGCATAAAATATCTTGGGGTAACTCTAACCAAGGAAGTGAAAGATCTATTTGACAAAAACTTTAAGGCATTGAAGAAAGAAATTGAAGAGGATACCAGAAAATGGAAGGATCTCCCTTGTTCCTGGATTGGGAGGATCAACATAGTAAAAATGGCAATTCTACCAAGGGCAATTTATAGATTCAATGCAATCCCCATTAAAATCCCATCAAAATTCTTCACAGATCTTGAAAGGACAATAATCAACTTTATATGGAGAAACAAAAAACCCAGGATAGCCAAAACAATCTTATACAATAAAGGAACTTCTGGAGGCATTACCATCCCTGACTTCAAACTCTATTACAGAGCTACAGTAATGAAAACAGCGTGGTACTGGCATAAAAACAGAGAAGTCGACCAATGGAATCGTATAGAAGACCCGGATTTTAACCCACAAACCTATGAACAACTGATTTTCGATAAAGGAGCTAAAAGTATACAATGGAAGAAAGAAAGCGTCTTCAACAAATGGTGCTGGCACAATTGGATGTCAACCTGTAGAAGAATGAAAATAGACCCATATCTATCACCATGCAGAAAACTCAAGTCCAAATGGATCAAAGACCTCAATATCAATCTGAACACACTGAACCTGATAGAAGAGAAAATGGGAAGTACCCTACAACATATGGGCACAGGAGATCGCTTCCTATGTATAACCCCAGCAGCACAGACATTAAGGGCAACATTGAATAAATGGGACCTCCTGAAACTGAGAAGCTTCTGTAAAGCAAAGGACACTGTCATTAAGACAAAAAGGCAGCCTACTGACTGGGAGAAGATCTTCACCAACCCCGCAACAGACAAAGGTCTGATCTCCAAAATATATAAAGAACTCAAGAAACTAGACTTTAAAAGGATAATTAACCCAATTAAAAAATGGGGCACTGAACTGAACAGAGAATTCTCAACAGAAGAAGTTAAAATGGCCAAAAGATACTTAAAGTCATGCTCAACCTCCTTAGCGATCAGAGAAATGCAAATCAAAACAACTTTGAGATATCATCTTACACCTGTCAGAATGGCTAAAATCAAAAACACCAAGGATAGCCTTTGCTGGAGAGGTTGTGGAGAAAGGGGTACCCTCATCCATTGCTGGTGGGACTGCAAACTTGTGCAACCACTTTGGAAATCAGTGTGGCAGTTTCTCAGAAAAATTGGGATCAACCTACCCCTGGACCCAGCAATAGCACTCTTGGGAATATACCCAAGAGATGCCCTAGCATATGACAAAAGCATTTGTCCAACTATGTTCATAGCAGCATTATTTGTAATAGCCAGAACCTGGAAGCAACCTAGATTCCCTTCAATGGAAGAATGGATGAAGAAAGTGTGGAATATATACACATTAGAGTACTACTCTGCGGTAAAAAACAATGACTTCTCGAATTTTGCATGCAAATGGATGGAAATAGAAAATACGATCCTGAGTGAGGTAACCCAGACCCAAAAAGAAGATCATGGGATGTACTCACTCATAATTGGTTTCTAGCCATGGATAGGGGCCACTGAGTCTATAATGTGTGATCCTAAAGAAGCTAAACAAGAGGGTAAACCCAAGGAAAAACATATAGATATCCTCCCAGCTATGGGAAATAGACAAGATTGATGGGCAAAAAATTGGAATCTTGGGGGGTGGGGTGGGATGGGGATGAGGGGAGATGGGGAGAAAAAAGTGTGAAGGAGAGGATGAGGGGAACTGGGGGAATCGGGGTGATTGGGGGTAAAGGAAAGTTGGATGGGGGAGCAGGGAAACTCATACCTTAGTTAAGGGAGCCACCTAAGGGTTGGCAAGAGACTTGAACCTGGAATGGGTACCAGAAGCCCAGGGCAATGTCCCCAGTTAGTTCATTGGGGCACCCGAGGATAGGGAACCTGAAATGAACCTATCCTATTATCATACTGATGAATATCTTGCATATCGCCATAGAACCTTCATCTAGCGATGGATGGAGATAGAGACAGAGACCCACACTGGAGCACCGGACTGAGCTCCCAAGGTTATAATGAGGAGCAGAAGGAGAGAGAACATGAGCAAGGAAGTCAGGACCATGAGGGGTGCACCCAACCACTGAGACAGGGGGGCCGATCTATTGGGAGCTCACCAAGGCCAGCTGGACTGCTACTGAAAAAGCATGGGATAAAACCGGACTCTCTGAATGTGGTGGACAATGAGAGCTGATGAGAGGCCAAGGAGAATGGCACAGGAACTTTCATCTGGCGATGGATCGAGAGAGAGACAGAGACCCAATTTGGATCAACCGTCTGAGCTCTTAAGGTCCAAATGAGGAGCAGAAGGAGGGAAAACATGAGCAAGGAAATCAGGACCACGAGGCGTGCACCCACCCACTGTGACAGTGGAACTGATCTATTGGGAGCTCTCCAAGGCCAGCTGGACTGGGACTGAATAAGCATGGGTTGAAACTGGACTCTCTGAACAAGGCAGACAGTGAAGGCTGATGAGAAGCCAAGGACAATGGCACTAGGTTTCGATCCTAATACATGAACTGGCTTTGTGTGGGAGCGTAGCCTGTTTGGATGCTCACCTTCCTGGGCCTAGATAGAAGTGGGAGGACCTTGGTCTTCCTGTAGAGCAGGGAATTTGGACTGCTCTTCAGTATCGAGAGGGAGGGGGAGTGGACTAGGGGGAGGAGAAGTGGAGTGGGGATAGGGGGAGGGGAACAGGGGGAGGGGGCAATATGTGGGAGGAGGGGGAGGGAAATAGGAAACGGGGAGCAGTTGGAAATTTTAAGTAAAAAAGAATAAAAAAAAATAAAAAAAAAGAAATGAATACACCTCTAAAAGATTGTGATTATCTTTCAAATAAAGCTTTTACAGAGAAAAAGAACACTGATCTCACTTCTAACAAGACTTTGACATGTTGCAAACAACTGCTTTTCTTTACTAAGAAACACATGTGCATTTCTAACTAAAGCATTTCAAGAAATGAATACACTTTCAAATGAACGTGATTATCTTTAAATTAAACCTTCTACAGAGAAAAGAAACACTGATCTTTTTTTTAATTGAAAAAAAAATTTTCTGCCTCCTCCCCGCCTCCCATTTCCCTCCCCTTCCTCCGACCCCTCTCCCCCTCCCTCCATTCCTCTTCTCCTCCCTCTCCAGTCCCAGGAGCAGTCAGGGTTCCCTGCCCTGTGGAAAGTCCAAGGTCCTCCCCCCTCCATCCAGATCTAGGAAGTTGAACATCCAAACTGTCTAGGCTCCCACAAAGCCAGAACCTGAAGTAGGATCAACACCCCGTGCCATTGTCCTTGGCCTCTTGTCAGCTCTCATTGTCCACCATGTTCAGAGAGTCTGGTTTTATCCCATGCTTTTTCAGTCACAGTCCAGCTGGCCTTGGTGAGCTCCCAATAGATCGGCCCCACTGTCTCAGTGGGTGGGTGCACCCCTCGTGGTCCTGACTTCCTTGCTCATGTTCTCCCTCCTTCTGCTCCTCATTAGGACCTTGGGAGCTCAGTCCGGTGCTCCAGTGTGGGTCTCTGTCTCTATCTCAATCCATCGCTAGATGAAGGTTCTATGGTGATATGCAAGATATTCATTAGTATGGCTATAGGATAGGTTCGTTTCAGGTTCCCTATCCTCAGGTGCCCAAGGAACTAACTGGGGACATTGCCCTGGGCATCTGGTAGTCACCCCAAGTTCAAGTCTCTTGCCAACCCTTAGGTGGTTCCCGTTACTAAGATATGAGTTTCCCTGCTCTCCTATCCAACCTTCCTATATCCCCAATCATCCCGTTTCCCCAAGTTCCTCTCATCCTCTCCTTCACACTTTTCTTTCTCCATCTCCCCTTACTCCCATCCCACCCTACCCCCAAGATTCCAATTTTTTGCCCGGCACTCTTGTCTACTTCCCATAGCCAGGAGGATAACTATATGTTTTTCCTTGGGTTTGCCCTCTTGTTTAGCTTCTTTAGGACCACATATTATAGACTCAGAGGCCCCCTATCCATAGCTAGAAACCAATTATGAGTGAGTACATACCATGATCTTCTTTTTGGGTCTGGGTTACCTCACTCAGGATAGTATTTTCTATTTCCATTAACTTGCATGCAAAATTCGAGAAGTCATTGTTTTTTACTGCAGAGTAGTACTCTAATGTGTATATATTCCACACTTTCTTCATCCATTCTTCCGTTGAAGAACACCTAGGATGCTTCCAGGTTCTGGCTATTACAAATAATGCTGCTATGAACATAGTTGAACAAATGCTTTTGTCATATGATAAGGAATCTCTTGGGTATATTCCCAGGAGTGGTATTGCTGGGTCCAGGGGTAGGTTGATCTCAATTTTTCTGAGAAACCACCACACTGATTTCCAAAGTGGTTGCACAAGTTTGCAGTCCCACCAGCAATGGATGAGGGTACCCCTTTTTCCACAACCTCTCCAGCAAAGGCTATCTTTGGTGTTTTTTATTTTAGCCATTCTGACAGGTGTAAGATGGTATCTCAAAGTTGTAGTCATGCTCAACCTCCTTAGCGATCAGAGAAATGCAAATCAAGAAACACTGATCTTACTTCTAACAATACATTGACATTTCACAAACAACTGCTTCTCTTTACCAAGAAACACATGTTCGTTTCTTACTAAAGCTTTTCCAGAAATGAATACACTTTCAAATGACCATGATTATCTTTCAAAGTAAAGCTTGTACAGAGAAAAGGAACACTAATCTCACTTCTAACAGTAATTTGACATGTTGCAATCAACTGATTCCTTTTAAGGAGAAACACATGTGCGTATCTCACTAAAGCATTTCATGAAATTATACACTTTCAAAAGAACATGATTTTCTTTCAAAGTAAAGTTTGTACAGAGAAAAGGAACTCTGTTCTCACTTCTAATAATAATTTGTAATGTCGCAAACCACTGATTGCTTTTACAGAGGAAAACATGTACGTTTCTCAAAACAGCATATCATGAAGTTTTACACTTTCAATAGAATGTGATTTTCCTTCAAACTAAAGATTGTACAGAGAAATGGAACACTTCATACTTCTAAAAATACTTTGTCATGTCACAAACAATTGCCCCTATTTTCAGAGAAACACATGTGATTTTCTCACTAAAGGATTTCATGCAATTATACACTTTCAAAAGAACGTGATTATCTTTCAAAATAAAATTTGTACAGAGAAAACGATCACTGTTCTCACATGTAACATTACGTTTAAGTGTCACAAACAACTGCTCCTCTTTTCAGAGAAACTCAAGGGTTTTTCTCACTAAAGCATTACATGAAATTATACACTTTCAAAAGGACGTGATTTTCTTTCAAACTAAAGCTTGCACAAGGAAAAGCAAAACAGAACTCACTTCTAATTCTTCTTTGACATGTCCCATAGTTGACATGTTCCAAACACTTGCTTCTCTTTTCAGAGAAACACATGTTTGTTTCTCAGTAAAGCATTTCATGAAATTATACACTTTCAAAAGATTGTGACTATCTTTCAAATAAAGATTGTACAGAGAAATGGGACACAGTTCATACTTCTAACAATACATTGTATGTCATAAACAGGTGCCCCTCTTTCCAGAGAAAAACATGTGTTTCTAATTAAGCATTTCATGAAATTTTACACTTTCAAAAGAACATGGTTATCTTTCAAAGTGAAGTTTGTACAGAGAAAAGTAACCCTGTTCTAACTACTAACATTACTTTTACATGTCCCAAACAACTGCTCCTCTTTTCAGAAAAACACATGTGCATTTCTCACTAAAGCATTTTATGAATTTATTACACTTTCCAAAGAATGTGATTATCTTTCAGAGTAAAGTTGAAAAAAAAAGGAACACTGTTCTCACTTCTTAACAATACTTTGACATGTTCCAAACAACTGCTTCTCTTTTCTTAGAAACACATGTGCGTTTCTCACTAAAGCATTTCATGAAATTATACAGTTTCAAAAAACGTGATTTTCTTTCAAAGTAATGCTTCCACAAAGAAAAACAAAAGAGAATTCACTTCTAACTCTTCTTTGAAATGTTCCAAACTTGACTTGTTCCAAACAACTGCTTTTCTTTTCAGAGAAACACATGTGCGTTTCTCACTAAAGCATTTCATTAAATTATACACTTTCAAAAGAACATGATTATCTTTCAAAGTAAAGTTCGTACAGGAAAGGTACAGTTTCACTTCTAAAAATACTTTGCCATATCACAAAAATGCTTCTCTTCTCAAGGATACACATTTGCATTTCTCACTAAAGCATTTCATGAAATTATAGACATTCAAAAGTGATTATCTTTCAAATTAAAGTTTGTACAGAGATTAGGAATATTGTTCTCACTTCTAACAATACTTTGTCATGTCAAAACCACTGTTCTATTTTCAGAGAAATACATGCATGTTTTTCACTAAAGTATTTCATGAAATTATACACTTTCAATTGAACGTGATTATCTTTCCATGTAAAGTTTTTTTTTTTTTTTTAGGTTTTTAGGTTTTTAGGTTTTTCAAGACAGGGTTTCTCTGTGGTTTTGGAGCCTGTCCTGGAACTAGCTCTTTTAGACCAGGCTGGTCTCGAACTCACAGAGATCCGCCTGCCTCTGCCTCCCAAGAGCTGGGATTAAAGGCATGTGCGACGAATGCCTGGCCACTGTAAAGTTCGTACAGAGAAAAGGAACACTGTTCTCACGTCTAACAATATTTTATATGTCCCAAACAACTGCTCCCCTTTTCAGAGAAACACGTGTGCATTTCTCACTAAAGCATTTCATGAAATTATACACTTTCAAAAGAATGTAATTTTCTTTCAAAGTAAAGATAGTACAGAGAAATGGCACACTGTTCATACTTCTAAAAATACTTTGTCATGTCACACACAACTGCCCCTCTTTTCAGAGAAACACAGGGAGTTTCTCACTAAAGCATTTCATGAAATTATACACTTTCAGAAGAACGTGATTATCTTTCAAAGTAAAGTTGTACAGAGAAAAAGAACACTGTTCTCACTTCTTAACAATACTTTGACATGTTCCAAACAACTGCTTCTCTTTTCAGAGATACACATATGCGTTTCTTACTAATCCTATTCATGAAATTGTACACTTTCAAAACACAATGATTTTCTCTCAAATAAAGTTTGTACAGAGAAATGGAACACCGGTTTCACTTCTGACAATACTTTGTTATGTCAAAAACAACTGCTTCTCTTTTCAGAGAAATACATGTGTGTTTCTCACTTAAAGATTTCATGAAATTATACACTTTCAAAAGAACGTGATTTTCTTTCAAAGTAAAGTTTGAACACAGAAAAGAAACACTGTTCTCGCTTCTAAAAATACTTTTAAATGTCGTAAATATCTACTCCATTTTCAGAGAAACACATGTTAGTTTCTCACTACAGCATTTCATGAAATTATGAACTTTCAAAAGAACTTGATTTTCTTTCAAAGTAAAGCTTGCACAAAAAAAGCAAAACAGAACTCACTTCTAACTGTCTTTTGAGATGCTCGAAATTTGACATCTTCCAAACAACTGCTTCACTTTTCAGAAAAACACATATGTGTTTCTCAGTAGCATTTCATGAAATTATACACTTTAAAGAGAACGGGATTATCTTTCAAAGTTTGAAAAGAATGAAGAAACAATGTTCTTACTTCTAACAACACTTTGTCATGTCGAAAACTACTTCTTCTCTTTTCAAAGAACAACATTTGCATTTCTGACTAAAGCATTTTGTGAGATTATACAATTTCAAAAGAACATGATTATCTTTCAGAGCAAAGTTTTACAGAGAAAAGGTACAGTGTTCTCACTTCTAACTATACTTTTACATGTCCCAAACATCTGCTCCTCTTTTCAGAGAAACACATGTGCGTTTCTCACTAAAGCATTTCATGAAATTATACACTTTAAAGAGAACGGGATTATCTTTCAAAGTAAAGTTTGTACAGAATTAAGGAACACTTTTCTTACTTCTAACAATACTTTGTCATGTTGAAAACTACTTCTTCTCTTTTCAAAGAACAACATGTGCATTTCTGACTAAAGCATTTAATGAGATTATACACTTTCAAAAGAACATGATTATCTTTCAAAGCAAAGTTTTACAGAGAAAAGGAACACTGTTCTCACTTCTAACTATAGTTTTACATGTCCCAGGCATCTGCTCCTCTTTTCAGAGAAACACATGTGCGTTTTACACTAAAACATTTTATGGATTTATTACACTTTCCAAAGAATGTGATTATCTATCAGAGTAAAGTTTGTACAGAGAAAAGGGACACTGTTCTCACTTCTTAACAATACTTTGACGTTTTCCAAACGACTGCTTCTCTTTTCATAGATACAAATGTGCGTTTCTCACTAAAACATTTCATGAAATTATACAGTTTCAAAAGAACGTGATTTGCTTTCAAAGTAAAGATTGTACAGAGAAAAGGAACACTGTTCTCATTTCTAACAATACTTTTTCCGGTCGCAAAGAATGGCACCTCTTTTCAGAGAAACACATGTCTGTTTCTCAATAAGGCATTTTAAGATATTATAGTCTTTCAAAAGAATGTGATTATCTTTCAAAGTAAAGTTTGTTCAGAGAAAAGAAACATTGTTGTCACTTCAAGCAATACTTATACATGTCCCAAAAAACTCCTACTCTTTTCAGAGAAACACATGTGGATTTCTCAATAAAGCATTTAATGAAATTATACACTTTAAAAAGAACGTGATTTTCTTTCAAAGTAAAGCTTGTACAGAGAAAAGGAACATTGTTCTCACTTCTAACAATACTTTTATATGTTCCAAACAATTGCTCCTCTTTTAAAAGAAACACATGTGCATTTCTCACTAAAGCATTTCATGAAATTATATACTTTCAATGAACGTGATTTTCTTTCAAAGTAAAGCTTGTACAAACAAAAGCAAAACAGAACTCACTTCTAACTCTTCTTTGCCATGTTCCAAACTTGATATCTTCCAAACAACTGCTCCTCTTTTCAGACAAACACATGTCCGTTTCTCAATAAAGCATTTCATAAAATTATACACTTTCAAAAGAACGTGATTATCGTTCAATGTAAAGTTTTTACAGAGAAAAGAAACAGTCTTCTCACTTCTAACAATACATTTACATGTCCCACACAAATGCTCCTCTTTTCAGAGAAACACATGTGCGTTTCTCACTAAAGCATTTCATGAAATTTTACATATTTAAAATAATGTGATTTTCTTTCAAAGTAAACCTTGCACAAAGAAAAGCAAAACAGAACTCACTTCTAACTCTTCTTTGACATGTTCCAAACTTGATATCTTCCAAACAACTGCTTCTCTTTTCAGAGAAACACATGTCCATTTCTCAATAATGTATTTCATAAAATTATACACTTTCAAAAGAATGTGATTATCTTTCAATGCAAAGTTTGTACAGAGAAAAGAAAGAGTCTTCTCACTTCTAACAATACTTTTACATGTCCCACACAAATGCTCCTCTTTTCAGAGAAACACATGTGTGTTTCTCACTAAACCATTTTATGAAATTATACACTTTCAAAAGAAGGTGATTTTCTTTTAAAGTAAAGATTGCACAGAGAAATTGAACACTGTTAATACTTGTAAAAATACTTTGTCATGTCACAAACAACTGTCCCTCTTTTCAGAAAAACACATGTGCATTTCTCACTAAAGCATTTCACGAAAGTGTACACTTTCAAAACAATGTGATTTTTCTTCAAATAAAGTTTGTACAAGAAATGGAACACTGTTCTCACTTCTAACAATACTTTTTCATGTTGCAAAACACTTCTTCTCTTTACAATAAATCACATGTGCGTTTCTCACTAAAGCATTTCAAGAAATTATACATTTTCAAAAGAACGTGATTATCTTTCAAAGTAAAGTTTGTACAGAGAAAAGGAACACTGTTCTCACTTCTAACAATACTATTATATGTTCCAAACAACTGCTCCTCTTTTAAGAGAAACACATGTGTGTTTCTCACTAAAGCATTTCATGAAATTATACATTTATAAAATAATGTGATTTCCTTTCAAATTAAAGCTTGCACAAAGAAAAGCAAAACAGAACTTACTTCTAACTCTTCTTTGACATGTTCCAAACTTGATATCTTCCAAACAACTGCTTCTCTTTTCAGAGAAACACATGTCCATTTCACAATAAAGCATTTCATAAAATTATACACTTTCAAAAGAATGTGATTATCTTTCAATGTAAAGTTTGTACAGAGAAAAGAAACAGTCTTCTCACTTCTGACAATACTTTTACCTGTCCCACACAAGTGCTCCTCTTTTCAGAGAAACACATGTGCGTTTTTCACTAAAAAATTTTATGAAATTATACACTTTCAAAAGAAGGTGATTTTCTTTTAAAGTAAAGATTGCACAGAGAAATTGAACACTGTTAATACTTGTAAAAATACTTTGTCATGTTGCAAACAACTGCCCATCTTTTCAGAGAAACACATGTGCGTTTCTCACTAAAACATTTCATGAAATTATACACTTTCAAAAGAACGTCATTAGCTTTCAAAGTAATGTTTGTACAGAGAAAAGGAACACTGTTCTCACTTCTAACAATACTTTGACATGTTCCAAACAACTGCTTCTCTTTTCAGAGATACACATGTGCGTTTCTCACTAAACCACTTCATGAATTTATTCACTTTCAAAAGAATGTGATTTTTATTCAAAGTAAAGATTGTACAGAGAAAAGGAACACTGTACTCACTTCTAACAATACTTTGTCATGTTTCAAACAACTGCCCTTCTTTTCAGAGGAAAACATTTACTTTTCTCACCAAAGCATTTCATGAAATTAGACACTTTCAAAAGAATGTGATTATCTTTCAAAGTAAAGTTTGAACAAAAAAAAAACTTCTAGAAATTTTGTTCTGACTTCTAGAAATACTGTTAAATGTCCTAAAAAACTGCTCCCCTTTTCAGAGAAACACATGTGCGTTTCTCACTAAAGCATTTCATGAAAATATACACTTTCAATGAACGTGATTTTCTTTCAAAGTAAAGCTTGCACAAAGCAAGGCAAAACAGAACTGTCTTCTAACTCTCCTTTGACATGTTCCAAACAACTGATTCTGTTTTCAGAGAGGCACATGTGTATTGTGCATTTCTCACTAAACCACTTCGTGAAATTATTCACTTTCAAAGAATGTGATTTTCTTTCAAAGTAAAGATTGTACAGAGAAAAGGAACACTGTTCTCACTTCTAACAATACTTTGTCATGTTGCAAACAACTACCCCTCTTTTCAGAGAAAAACATTTACTTTCCCCACCAAAGTATTTCATAAAATTATACACTTTCAAAAGAATGTGATTTTCTTTAAAAGAAGCTTGCAGAAAGAACAGAAAAACAGAACTCACTTATTACTCTTCTTTGAAATGTTCTAAACTAGACATGTTCCAAATATTTTCTTCTGTTTGAAAAAAAAACACATGTGCATTTCTCACTAAAGCATTTCATGAAATTATACACTTTCTAAAGATAAAGATAGTACAGAGAAATGAAACACTGTTCATACTTCAAAAAATACTTTGTCATGTCACACACAAGTGCCCCTCTTTTCAGAGAAACACAGGGAGTTTGTCACTAAAGCATTTCATGAAATTATACACTTTCAAAAGAATGTGAATATCTTTCAAAGTAAAGTTGTACAGAGAAAAAGAACACTGTTCTCACTTCTTAACAATACTTTGACATGTTCCAAACAACTGCTCCTCTTTTCAGAGATACACATGTGCGTTTCTCAATTAAGCATTTCATGAAATTATACACTTTCAAAGAACATGAATGTCTTTCAAAATAAAGTTTGTACAGAAAAAAGTAACACTGCTGTCACTTTAAACGATACTTTTACATGTCCCAAAAACTGCTACTCTTTTCAGAAAAACACATGTGCATTTCTTACTAAAGCATTTCATGAAATGAATACACTTTCAAAATAGGGTTATTTTCTTTCAAAGTAAAGATTGTACAGAGAAATGGAACACTGATCGTACTTCTCATTATACTTTGTCATGTTGCAATCAACTGCCCCACTTTTCAGAGAAACACATGTGCATTTCTCAATTAAGCATTTCATGAAATTATATACTTTAAAGAGAACGGGATTATCTTTCAAAGTAAAGTTTGTACAGAATAAAGGAACACTGTTCTCACATTTAACAATCCTTTGTCATGTCGAAAACTACTTCTTCTCTTTTCGAAGAACAACATGTGCATTTCTGACTTAAAGCATTTCATGAGATTATACACTTTCAAAAGAACGTGATTATCTTTCAAATAAAATTTGTACAGAGATATGGAACACAGTTCTCACTTCTAAAAATATTATTTCATGTCCAAAACTATTTCTGCTCTTTTCAGAGAAACACATGTGTGTCTAGCTAAAGCATTTGATGAAATTATACACTTTTCAAAGAACGTGATTATCTTTCAAAGTAAAGTTTTACAGAGAAAAGGAACACTGTTCTCACTTCTAACAATACTTTTACATGTCCCAAACATCTGTTCCTTTTTTCAGAAAAATACATGTGCTTTTCTGGCTAAAGCATTTCATGAAATTATACACTGTCAAAAGAATGTGATTTTCTTTCAAAGTAAAGATTGTACAGACAAATGGTACACTGTTCATACTTCTAAGAATAGAGTGTCATGTCCCAAACAACTGCCCCTCTTTTCAGAGAAACACATGTGCGTTTTACACTAAATCATTTCATGAATTTATTACACTTTCCAAAGAATGTGATTATCTTTCAGAGTAAAGGTTGTACAGAGAAAAGGAGCACTGTTCTCACTTCTTAACAATACTTTGACATTTTCCAAACAACTGCCCCTCTTTTCAGAGAAAAACATGTGTGTTTCTCACTAAAGCATTTCATGAATTTTTACACTTTCAAGAAAACGTGATTATCTCTCTAAGTAAGGTTTGTACAGAGAAGAGTAACACTCTTCTCACTTCTTGAAAATACTTTGACATGTTCCGAAAAACTGCTTCTCTTTTCAGAGATACACATGTGTGTTTCTCACTAAAATATTTCATGAAATTATACACATTCAAAAGAACGTGATTTGCTTTCAAAGTAAAGATTGTACAGAGAAAAGGAACACTGTTCTCACTTCTAACAATACTTTTTCCTGTCACAAAGAACTGCACCTCTTTTCAGAGAAACACATGTGTGTTTCTCACTAAAGCATTTTATGAAATTATACATTTTTAAAATAATGTGATTTTCTTTCAAAGTAAAGCTTGCACAAAGAAAAGCAAAACAGAACTCACTTCTAACTCTTCTTTGACATGTTCCAAACTTGAATCTTCCAAACCACTGCTTCTATTTTCAGAGAAGCACATGTCCATTTCTCAATAAAGCATTTCATAAAATTATACACTTTCAAAAGAACGTGATTATCTTTCAATGTAAAAATTGTACAGAGAAAAGAAACAGTCTTCTCACTTCTAACAATACTTTTACATGTCCCACACAAATGCTCCTCTTTTCAGAGAAACACATGTGCATTTCTCACTAAACCATTTCATGAAATTATACACTTTCAAAAGAATGTGATTTTCTTTTAAAGTAAAGATTGTACAGAGAAATTGAACACTGTTAATACTTGTAACAATACTTTGTCATGTTGCAAACAACTGCCCATCTTTTCAGAGAAACACATGTGCGTTTCTCACTAAAACATTTCATGAAATTATACACTTTCAAAAGAATGTCATTATCTTTCAAAGTAATGTTTGTACAGAGAAAAGGAACACTGTTCTCACTTCTAACAATACTTTGACATGTTCCCAAAAACTGCTTCTCTTTTCAGAGAAAAACATTTACTTTTCCCACCAAAGTATTTTATAAAATATACACTTTAAAAAGAATGTGATTTTCTTTAAAATAAGCTTGCAGAAAGAACAGAAAAACAGAACTCACTTATTACTCTTCTTTGAAATGTTCTAAACTAGACATGTTCCAAACATTTTCTTCTGTTTGAAAAGAAACACATGTGCATTTCTCACTAAAGCATTTCATGAAATTATACACTTTCTAAAGATAAAGATAGTACAGAGAAATGAAACACTGTTCATACTTCAAAAAATACTTTGTCATGTCACACACAACTGCCCCTCTTTTCAGAGAAACAGAGGGAGTTTGTCTAAAGCATTTCATGAAATTATACACTTTCACAAGAATGTGAATATCTTTCAAAGTAAAGTTGTACAGAGAAAAAGAACACTGTTCTCACTTCTTAACAATACTTTGACATGTTCCAAACAAATGCTTCTCTTTTCAGAGATTCACATGTGCATTTCTCACTAAACTTTTTCATGAAATTGTACACTTTCAAAACAACGTTATTTTCTTTCAAATAAAGTTTGTACAGAGAAAAGGAACACTGTTCTCACTTCTAACAATTCTTTGTCCGATTGCAAAGAACTGCACCTATTTTCAGAGAAACACATGTGCATTTCTCACTAAAGCATTTCATGAAATTATACACTTTCAAAGAACATGAATATCTTTCAAAATATAGTTTGTACAGAGAAAAGTAACACTGCTGTCACTTTAAACAATACTTTTACATATCCCAAAAACTGCTACTCTTTTCAGAAAAACACATGTGCATTTCTCACTAAACCATTTTATGAAATGAATACACTTTCAAAATAAGGTGATTTTCTTTCAAAGTAAAGATTGTACAGAGAAATGGAACACTGTTCATACTTTTTATTATACTTTGTCATGTTGCAATCAACTGCCCCACTTTTCAGAGAAACACATGTGCGTTTCTCACTAAAGCATTCCATGAAATTGTACACTTCAAAAACAACGTGATTTTTTTTAACAAAGTTTTTACAGAGAAATGGAACACTGTTCTCACTTCTAACAATGCTTTGTTATGTCAAAAACACCTGCTTCTCTTTTCGCAGAAACACATGTGCGTTTCTCACTTAAGCATTTCATGAAATTATACACTTTCAAAATAATGTGATTATCTTTCAAAGTAAAGTTTGAACAGAGAAAAGGAACACTGTTCTCAATTCTAAAAATACTTTTAAATGTCCTAAACAACTGCTCCTCTTTTCAGAAAAACACATGTCAATTTCTCACTAAAGCATTTCATGAAATTATACACTTTCCAAAAACATGATTTTCTTTCAAAGTAAAGCTTGCACAAAGAAAAGCAAAACAGAACTCACTTCTAACTCTTTTTTGAGATGTTCCAGACTTGTCATCTTCCAAACAACTGCTTCTCTTTTCAGAGAAACACATGTGTGTTTCTCAATTAAGCATTTCATGAAATTATATACTTTAAAGTGAACGTGATTATCTTTCAAAGTAAAGTTTGTACAGAGAAAAGTAACACTGTTGTCACTTCAAGCAATACTTTTACATGTCCCAAAAAACTGCTACTCTTTTCAGAGAAACAGATGTGTGAGTCTCATGAAAGCTTTCCATGAAATTAATACAATTTCAAAACAACATGATTATCTTTCAAAGTAAAACTTGTACAAAGAAAAGCTAATGGCTCTCACTTCTCACAATGCTTTTACATGGCAAAAACAACTGCTTATCTTTTCAGAATAACACATGTGTTTTTTTCACTAAAGCTTCTTATGAAATTCACAGACTTTCATAGCAACTGATTATTTTTCTTGTAAAGCTTGTACAGAGAAGAGAATACTTTCTCACTTCTAACAATCCTTTGACATGTACCAAACAACTGCTTCTTTTATCAGAGAAAGACATGTGTGTTTCTCACAAAAACTTCTCATGAAACTAGAATAATTGCTAAAGAATGTGATTATCTTTCAAATTAATGCTTCTATAAAGAAAAGTAACAACGCACTCACTTCTATCAACCCTTTGACATGTCACAAACAACTGCTTCTCTTTTCAGAGTAACACATGTGTGTTACTCACTATAGCATCTCATGAAATTAGTACACTTTCAAAGAATGTGATTATCTTTCGAAGGAAACCTCCTACAGAGAAAAGTAACAATGCTCTCTCTTATATCAATCCTTTGTCATGTCCCAAACAACTGCTTCCCTTTTCAGAGAAACACATGTTCATTTCTCAATAAAGAATTTCATCAAATTAATACACTTTAAAAAGAATGTGATTATACTTCAAATTTAAGCTTGTAAAGAGAAAAGGAACAGTGCTCTCACTTCTAACAATCCTTTGACATATCCCAAATGATTGCTTCTCTTTTCTGAGAAACGCATGTGAGTTTCTCACTAAAGATTCTCATGAAATTAGTACACTTTCAAAAGAATGTGATTATATTTCAAAGGAAAGCTTCTACAGAAAAAAGTAACAATGCTCTCACCTCTAACAATGCTTTCCCTTTGCCCAAACAACTGCTTTTCTTTTGAGAGAAACACATGAGCGTTTCTCACTAAAGCATTTCATGAAATTAAAACACTTTAAAAAGAACGTCATTATCTTTCAAAGGAAAGCTTTTACAGAGAAAAGTAACAATGCTCTCACTTTTATCAATCCTTTGACATGTCCCAAACAACTGCTTCTCTTTTCAGAGATAGACATGTACGTTTCTCACTAAAACTTCTCATGAAACTAGTATACTTCCTAAAGAACGTGATTATCTTTCAAAATAATGCTTCTACAGAGAAAAGTAACAACACACTCTATTCTATCAATCCTTTGACCTGTCCCAAACAACTGCTTCTCTTTTCAGAGAAACACGTGTGTTACTCACTATAGCTTCTCATGAAATTAGTTCACTCTCAAAAGAACGTGATTATCTTTTGAAGGAAAGTTTCTACAGAGACAAGTAACAATGCTCTCTCTTATAACAATCCTTTGTCATGTCCCAAACAACTGCTTCTCTTTTCAGAGAAACACATGTGCGTTTCTCACTAAAGCTTCTCATGAAATTAGTACACTTTCAAATAAATGTGATCGTCTTTCAAAGAAAAGCTTCTACAGAGAAAAGTAACAATGCTCTCACCTGTAACAATGGTTTCCCAATGCCCAAAGTACTGTTTATCTTTTCAGAGAAACACAAGTGCGTTTCTCACTAAAGCATTTCGTGAAATTAATGCACTTTAAAAAGAAGGTCATTATCTTTCAAAGTAAAGCTTATACAGAGAAAAGGATCTTGACTCTCACTTTGAACTATCCTTTGACATGTCCCAAACAACTGCTTCTCTTCTCAGAAAAACACTTGTGTGTTTCTCACTAAAGCTTTTCATGAAATTAATACACTTTCAAAAGAATGTGATTATCTTTCAATGTAAAGCTTGTACAGAGAAAAGCCCACTGCTCTCACTTCTAACAATGCTTTGCCATGTCCCAAACAACTGCTTCGTTTTTCCGAGAAATACATGTGCGTTCCTCACTAACGGTTTTCATGAAATATATACAATGTCAAGAGAATGTGATTATGTTTCAAAGGATAGCTTGTACAGAGACAAGCCCAATGCTGTCATTTCTAACAATGCTTTCACATGGCCGTAACACCTGCTTTTTTTTGTCAGAGAAACACATGTGCCTTTCTCACTAGAGCTTTTTATGAAATTAATACACTTTCAAAAGAACGTGATTATCTTTCAAAGTAAAGCTTGTACAGAGAAAAGCAATTCTACACTCACTTATAACTATACTTTTACATGTCCCAAACAATTGGTTCTCATTTCAGAGAAACACGTGTGCGTTTCTCACTAGAGATGTTCATGAAATTAATAAACTTTCAAAAGAACATGATTATCCTTCAAATTCAAGCTTGTATAGAGAAAAGGAACACTGCTCTCACTTCTAAAAATCCTTTGACATGGCACAAACAACTGCTTCTCTTTTAAGAAAAACACATGTGCATTTCTCATTAAAGCTTCTCATGAAATTAGTGCACTTTCAAAAGAATGTAATTATCTTTCAAAATACAGCTTGCACAAAGAAAAGGAAAACAGCTCTCACATCTAATAATCCTTTGACATGTCCCAAACAACTGCCTCTCTTTTCAGAGAAACATATGAGCATTTCTCAGTAAAGCATTTCATGAAATTAATGTACTTTCAAAAGAACGAGATTAATTTTCAAAGTAAAGCTTGTACAGAGAAAAGGATCTCGGCTCTCACTTCTAACAATACTTTAACATGTCCCAAACAAATGCTTCCCTTTTCAGGGTAACACATGTCCATTTCACATGAGAGCATTTCATGAAATTAATACACTTTCAAATGAGCGTGATTGTCTTTCAAAGTAAAGCTTCTAGAGAAAAGCAACTCTACACTCAATTCTATCAATACTTTTGGATGCCCCAAACAACCGCTTCCATTTTCAAGAAACACGTGTGCGTTTCTCACTAGAAATTTTCATGAAATTAATTCACTTTCAAATAACATGATTATCCTTTAAATTCAAGCTTGTACACAAAAATCTAACGGCTCTCACTTCTAACAATCCTGTGACATGTTTCAAACAACTGCTTCTCTTTTCAGAGAAACAGTTGTGCGTTTCTCAATAAAGCTTCTCATAGAATTCGTATACTCTCAAAAGAACGTGATTATCTTTCGAAGTAAAGGTTCTACAGAAAAAATAACAATGCTCTCCTTTCTAACAAACCTTTGACATGACCCAAACAACTACTTCTCTTTTCAGAGAAACACATGTGCATTTCTCACTAAAGCATCTTATAAAATTAGTACACTTTCAAAAGAATGAGATTATCTTTCAAATTAAAGCTTCTACAGACAAAACTAACAATGTTCTCGCATCTAACAATGTTTTGACATATCACAAACTACTGCTTCTATTTCAGAGAAACACATGTACATTTCTCACTAAAGCATTTCGTGAAATTAATACACTTTAAAACGAAAGTCATTATCTTTCCAAGTAAAGTTTGAACTGAGAAAAGGAACTCTACACTCAATTGTAACAATCCTTTGACATGTCCCACACAACTGCTTCACTTTTCAGAAAAACACATGTGGGTTTCTGACTAGAGCGTCTCATTAAATTAAAACACTTTCAAAGAACGTGATTATCTTTCAAAGTAAATCTTGCACAGAGGAAAAGAATAAGGCTCTCGCTTCTAACAACCCTTTGACATGTCCCAAAAATTGATTCTCCTTTCAGAGAACCACATGCACGTTTCTCACTAAAGCTACTCATGGAATTAGTACACTTTTTAAAAGAACAAGATTATCTTTCAACCTAAAGCTTGTTCAGAGAAAATGATCTCTACTTTTACTTCTAACTATCTTTTGAAATGTCCCAAAAAACTGCTGTTCTTTTCAGAAAAACACTTGTGATTCTCAATAAAGCATTTCATGAAATTTATACACTTTCAAAAGAACATGATATCTTCCAAAGTAAAGCTTGTACAGAGAAAAGCCCACTGTTCTCACTTTTAACAATGCTTTGCCATTTCTCAAACAATTGCTTCTCTTTTCAGAGAAACACATGTGCGTTTCTAACTTAAGCTGTTCATGAAATTCATGCACTAAGAAACTGATTATCTTTCAAAGTTAAACTTGTACAGAGAAAAAGAACATTGATCTCACATCTAACAATCCTTTGACATAACCTAAACAACTGCTTCTTTTTTCAGAGAAACACATGTGCGTTTCTCAGAAGAGATTTTCAGGAAATTAATGCATATCCAAAGAACATGATTATCCTTAAATTCAAGCTTGTACACAGAAAAGGTACTGGCTCTCACTTCTCACAATGATTTGAAATTTCCCAAAACAACTACTTCTCTTTACAGGGACAAACATGTGCGTTTCTCATTAAAACTTCTCTTGAAATTCATACACTTTCAAAGAAAGTGATTATCCTTCAAATTCAAGCTGGACCATAAAAAAACTAATGGCTCTTACTTCTAACAATCCTTTGACATTTCCCAAACAAGTGCTTCTCTTTCAGAGAAATACATGTGTGTTTCTTACTAGAGCTTTTCATGAAATTAATACACTTTCAAAAGAGCGTGTTTATCTTTCAAAGCATAGCTTATACAGAGAAAAGCAACTCTACACTCAATTCTATCAATATTTTAAATGTCTCAAATAACTGATTTTCTTTTCAGAGAAACACTTGTGCGTTTCTCACTAGAGATTTTCATGAAATTAATACACTTTCAAAAGTACCTGATTATCCTTCAAATTCAAGCTTGTACACAGAAAAGGTAAAACTCTCACTTCTCCCAATGCTTTGACATTTCACAATACAACTGCTGCCCTTTTCAGAGAAACACATGTGCGTTTCTCACTAAAGCTTCTCATGAAATTCATACAATTTCCAAGAAACTGATTATGCTTCAAATTCAAGCTTGTACAAAGAAATGCTAATGGCTCTCACTTCTAACAATCCTTTGACGTGACGCAAAGAAATGCTTCTCTTTTCTGAAAAACACATGTGCATTTCTCACTAAAGATTTTCATGAAATTAATACACTTTCAAAAGAATGTATTATCTTTCAAAGTAAAGCTTGTACAGAAAAAAGCACACTGCTCTCACATCAAACAATGTTTTGACATTTCCCAAACAACTGCTTCTCTTTTCAGAGAAACACATGTGCGTTTCTCATTAAAGCTTCTCATGAAATTAGTACACTTTCAAAGAACATGATTATCTTTCAAAGTAAAGCTTCTACATAGAAAAGAAACAACACTCTCAATTCTAACAGTCCTTTGACATGTCCCAAACAATTGCTTCTCTTTTCAAAGAAACACATGTGCATTTCTCAGAAGAGATTTTCAGGAAATTAATGCATATCCAAAGAACATGATTATCCTTAAATTCAAGCTTGTACACAGAAAAGGTACTGGCTCTCACTTCTCACAATGATTTGAAATTTCCCAAAACAACTACTTCTCTTTACAGGGACAAACATGTGCGTTTCTCATTAAAACTTCTCTTGAAATTCATACACTTTCAAAGAAAGTGATTATCCTTCAAATTCAAGCTGGACCATAAAAAAACTAATGGCTCTTACTTCTAACAATCCTTTGACATTTCCCAAACAAGTGCTTCTCTTTCAGAGAAATACATGTGTGTTTCTTACTAGAGCTTTTCATGAAATTAATACACTTTCAAAAGAGCGTGTTTATCTTTCAAAGCATAGCTTATACAGAGAAAAGCAACTCTACACTCAATTCTATCAATATTTTAAATGTCTCAAATAACTGATTTTCTTTTCAGAGAAACACTTGTGCGTTTCTCACTAGAGATTTTCATGAAATTAATACACTTTCAAAAGTACCTGATTATCCTTCAAATTCAAGCTTGTACACAGAAAAGGTAAAACTCTCACTTCTCCCAATGCTTTGACATTTCACAATACAACTGCTGCCCTTTTCAGAGAAACACATGTGCGTTTCTCACTAAAGCTTCTCATGAAATTCATACAATTTCCAAGAAACTGATTATGCTTCAAATTCAAGCTTGTACAAAGAAATGCTAATGGCTCTCACTTCTAACAATCCTTTGACGTGACGCAAAGAAATGCTTCTCTTTTCTGAAAAACACATGTGCATTTCTCACTAAAGATTTTCATGAAATTAATACACTTTCAAAAGAATGTATTATCTTTCAAAGTAAAGCTTGTACAGAAAAAAGCACACTGCTCTCACATCAAACAATGTTTTGACATTTCCCAAACAACTGCTTCTCTTTTCAGAGAAACACATGTGCGTTTCTCATTAAAGCTTCTCATGAAATTAGTACACTTTCAAAGAACATGATTATCTTTCAAAGTAAAGCTTCTACATAGAAAAGAAACAACGCTCTCAATTCTAACAGTCCTTTGACATGTCCCAAACAATTGCTTCTCTTTTCAAAGAAACACATGTGCATTTCTCACTAAAGCTTCTCATGAAATTAATACACTTTCAAAAGAATGAGATTATCTTTCAAAGTAAAGCTGTATAGAGAATAGCCCACTGTTCTCACTTTTAACAATGCTTTGACATGACTCAAACAACTGCTTCTCTTTCCAGAGAAACACATGTGCGTTTCTCACTAAAGCATTTCATTAAATTAACACACTTTAAACAGATCATCATTATCTTTCAAAGTAGAGCTTGTATAGAGAAAAGGATCTCGGCTCTCACTTTGAACTCTCCTTAGACATGTCCCAAACAACTGCTTCTCTTCTCAGAAAAACTCTTGTGTTTTTCTCACTAAAGCTTTTCATGAAATTAATACACTTTCAAATGAACGTGATTATCTTTCAAAGTAAAGCTTGTACAGAGAAAAGCCCACTGCTCTCACCTCTAACAATGCTTTGCCATGTCGCAAACAATGGCTTCTCTTTTCAGAGAAATACATGTGCGTTCCTCACTAAAGCTTTTCATGAAATATATGTAATTTCAAAACAATGTGATTATGTTTCAAAGGAAAGCTTATACAGAGTAAAGCCCACTGCTCTCATTTCTAACAATGCTTTCACATGGCCGAAACAACTGCTTTTCTTGTCAGAAAAACACATGTGCATTATTCACTAGAGCTTTTCATGAAATTAATACACTTTGAAAAGAACATGGTTATCTTTCAAAGTAAAGCTTGTACAGAGAAAAGAAACTCTAGACTCGATTCTAACAATACTTTTACATGTCCCAAACAACTGATTCTATTTTCAGAGAAACGCGTGTGCGTTCCTCACTAGAGATTTTCATGAAATTAATACACTTTCAAAAGTACCTGATTATCCATCAAATTCAAGCTTGTAAAGAGAAAAGGAACACTGCTCACGCTTCTAACAATCCTTTGACATGTCCCAAACAACAGCTTCTCTTTTCAGAGAAACACATGTGCATTTCTCAGTAAAGCTTCTCATGAAATTAGTATACTTTCAAAAGAATGTGATTATCTATCAAAATAAAGCTTTTAAATAGAAAACCAAAACTTCTCTCACTTCTAACAATCCTTTGACATGTCCCAAACAAATCCTTCTCTTTTCAGAGAAACACATGTGCGTTTCTCACTAAATCATTTCGTGTAATTAATATACTTTCAAAAGAATGTGATTATCTTTCAAAGTAAAGCTTCTACAGAAAAAAAGTAACAATGCTCTCACTGCTAACAATCCTTTGACATGTCCCCGAAAACTGCTTCTTTTCAGAGATACACATGTGTGTTTCTCACTAAAATATTTTATGAAAGTAATACACTTTCAAAAGAACGCACTATATTTGAAATTAAAGCATGTACAATGAAAAACAAATCTCTCTCTTTTAAAATCCCTTGTAATGCCCAAAACAACTGAGTCTCTATTCAGAGAAACACATTTGTGTTTCTCACTAAAGCTTCTCGTGAAATTAATACACTTTCAAAAGAACATGATTATCTTTCAAAGTAAATCTTTTACAGAGAAAAGGAACATGGCTCTCACTTCTAACAATTCTTTGACATGTCCCAAACAACTCCTTCTCTTTTCAGAGTAACACATGTGCGTTTCTCACTAAAGTTTCTCTGAAATTCATACACTTTCAAAGAAACTAATTATCTTTCAAAGTAAAGCTTGTACAGAGAAAAAAGAAGACTTCTCTCATTTCTAACAATCCTTTGACAGGTTCCGAACAACTGCTTCTCTTTTCAGAGAAACACATGTGCGTTTTTTACTAAAGCTTCTCATGAAATTAAAACTCTTTCAAATGAACGTGATTATCTTTGAAAGTAATGCTTGTGCAGACTAAAAGTACACTGCTATCATTTCTATCGATGATTTTGACATGTCCGCAACAACTGCTTCTCTTTTCAGAGAAACATGTGTATGTTTTTTCAGTAAAGCTTTTCATGATATTAATACAATTTCCAAACAACGTGATTATCTTTCAAAGCTTGTACAGAGAAAAGCCCACTGCTCTCACATCTAACAATCTTTTGACATGTCCCAAACAGCTGCTTCTCTTTTCAGAGAAACACATGTGCCTTTCTCAATAAAGTTTCTCATAAAGTTAATATGCTTTCAAAAGAACGTGATTATCTTTCAAAGTAAAGCTTGTAGAGAGAAAAGGAACACCACTCTCAATTCTAATGATCCTTTAACATGTCCCAAACAACTGCTTTTCTTTTCAGAGAAATACATTTATGTTTCTCACAAAAGCATTTCATGAAAATAATACACTTTCAAAGACCGTTATTATGTTTCAAAGTAAAGCTCATACAGAGAAAAGGAACACTGCTCTAACTTCAGCGTGATTATGTTTCAAAGAAAAGCTTTTACAGAGAAAAAGAACAAAGCTCTCACTTATAATCCTAGTACTTGAGACGCTGAGATGAGTGTACCGTCAAATGGGTTTGCTCAGTTAGACTGTTCAAAACTAAAAATGTCATGTACTGAGAATGCTGGAAGTACAGTGGGCTGGGAAGGTCTCCACATCTCTTGAATTTGTAAAAATTGCCTAATCTGGAAAATGGTCCTCACGCAAGTGATTGGGAATGCTGACATGAGAGAACCCTCGATTATGCAGGTGTGCCTTAAACATCACCATAGGTACCACTGTAAGATAGAGGTAAATGGAGAATTCATGCAGATAGGAAGATGATGACTTAGGCACCAGAGAGATGCACAACATTTGAAGAACATAGTACTCTTCCATAGGGCTCAGGTTTAGTTCCCAGAGCCTACATGGGTAGCTTACAACCATCTCTAACTCCAGTTCCAGCAGATCTGACACCCTCTTCTGACCTGAGGGTATCAGGTACACATGTGGTACACATAAACTTAACATACACATAAAACTTAAAAAAAAAAGCTGGGCAGTGATGGCACACACCTTTAATCCCAGCACTCGGGAGGCAGATCTCTGTGAGTTCAAGGCCAGCCTAGTCTACAAAGAGAGTTCCAGGGTAGCCAACACTACAAAGGGAAACTCTATCTTGGAAGAAAAAACACAAACCAACAAACCAAAAGGAAAAAAAGAAAAAAGAAAAGACAGAGAGAGGAGAGAAAAGAGAAGGGTGTGGTGGCAATTTATAATTCTAATTTTTGGAGGCAATATTTTGACTTTGAGGTGAGCTTAGGTTATGTATTATTATGGGCCCTGGATGCTGGGGCCAGAGGATCTTCAATTCAAAACCAGCATGGGATACAAATATAGCCTTAAAAAGGAAGAAAAAAAGAGGATGCAGAGAAAAGACAGTAAGAAGATGGAGGTAGAGATTAGAGTGATGTGGACATAAACCCACATATGCTATCAGCCATAAAAGCTGGAAAAAAAACAGATTCTTCCTGAGTCCTTTGGCAAGCACATGTTTATTGACTCTTAGATTACATTTGGAGGTATGAGAGAAAAAAATAATTATTATTTGTTGTTGGACAATTGTATATATTCGGTCAATCATGTTTTTTTTTCTCATGTTGTCATTTGTTTATTATATTCATAATCATCTCTGGATACACAAAACAGGTAAGGGGTTAGAGGTGGGAAGATTCATGGTCTTTGGGGGGAGGTTTTGTAGGAGTGTTCAAACACGAATAGGACTCCATTGCATCTGCCTGCAGAAGCAAGCTACGGAATTTCATCATCCCACAAGGCCATCTTCCCTTTTCATCCTAACAATTTAGTACTTGTTTTTATGGAAGCATTGACTATGTCTTCCTCTAACTATAAGAGACTATTGAATCACAGATAATTTAAAATTAGCACATAAAGAGAGGCTACCTGCCCCCTATGTGCTTAAATCAAGGTATATATTTACAAAGACAAGCATAACCTCTGCAGACAACTCTTGCACGGGGTTTTGATCCTACTTCATGTTCTGGCTTTGTGGGAGCATAGACAGTTTGGATGTTCACCTTCTTAGACCTGGATGGAGGGGGGAGGACCTTGGACTTTCCACAGGGCAGGGAACCCTGACTGTTCTTGGGACTGGAGAGGGAGGAGAAGAGGAGTGGGGGGAGGGGGAGGGCTGGGAGGAGGGGGAGGGAAATGGGAGGCGGGGAGGAGGCAGAAAATTTTTTTCAATTAAAAAAAAGAAATGACAAGTAGATACAAATATATGAACACACACACATTTGCACACACGCACATGCACACGCACATGCACACATACACACACACGGCAGGGGGCACACTGGAGCAACTTAGAAGATAAAGAATTCTCAGAGGGTTGCTTAGAATTTCAACTGATACAACATCTTCAGCAAATAACGTAAGTGTCTTAGGGAAATGGCAAGACAAAAGAAAATGTATGTGAATGGATGGAAAATAGTCTGTGGGAAGGCAGATGAAGATTCTTAGTAAGGCTGTAGAGTTCTTCAATCATGTTTTAAATAAACGTTGATTGGTCAGTATCCAGTCAGGAAGTAGAGGTGGGTAAAGCAGAAAAGAAGAATTCATTCCTCCCCAGTCCTGTCCCAACCACAGAAGAAGGAAGATGTGATTGCTCAGCTGAACTGAGCCATGTGGCCAACATAGATAAAAATAATGTGTTAATATAAGTTATAAGAGTTAATAAGAAGCCTGAGCTGATGGGCCAATCAGTTTGTCATTACTATAGACCTCTGTGTGATTTCTTTGGGGATAAATGACTGTGGGACCTGGTGGGAGGACAGAAACCAGGCAGGACGAAAATGCAGACAATTATTAGTTTTTTTTTTTTTTTTGATTTTGCATTCTTTTTTTTTCTATTGAAAAAAAATTTTTCTGCCTTCTCCCTGCCTCCCATTTCCCTCCCCTTCCTCCCGCCCCTCTCCCCCTCCCCCCACTCCTCTTCTCCTCCCTCTCCAGTCCCAGGAGCAGTCAGGGTTCCCTGCCCTGTGTAAAGTCCAAGGTCCTCCTCCCTCCATCCAGGTCTAGGAAGTTGAACATCCAAACTGTCTAGGCTCCCACAAAGCCAGAACATGAAGTAGGATCAAAACCCCTTGCCATTGTCCTTGGCTTCTCGTCAGTTCTCATTGTCCGCCATGTTCAGAGAGTCCGGTTTTATCCCATGCTTTTTCAGTCACAGTCCAGCTGGCCTTGGTGAGCTCCCAATAGATCGGCCCCACTGTCTCAGTGGGTGGGTGCACCCCTTGTGGTCCTGACTTCCTTTTTCATGTTCTCCCTCCTTCTGCTCCTCATTAAGACCTTGGGAGCTCAGTCCGGTGCTCCAGTGTGGGTCTCTGTCTCTATCTCCATCCATAGCTAGATGAAGGTTCAGCTTTTGTTGAGATGAACAAACTGATTCTGTCATTCGTGTATAAATGTCAGATCAGAGTGATGCTTGACAGGGTTTACACAGCAGTGCCATGTAGAATCAACAGGTCCTTTACCTAGAGACATTGAGGTATCTGTGACATCTAGAGATAGGAATTGGTTTTCTCCCTCTACTATGTGGGACCTGGGATTGAACTTAGGTCATCAGATTTGATGGTAAGCATTTTACCTATGGAGCCATTTCTGGCCTAGTGCCATTGTCCTTGGCTTCTCATCAGCCTTCATTGTCCGCCATGCTCAGAGAGTCCAGTTTCAACCCATGCTTATTCAGTCCCAGACCAGCTGGCCTTGGTGGGCTCCCAATAAATCAGTTCCACTATCACAGTGGGTGGGTGCATCCCTCGTGGTCCTGATTTCCTTGCTCATGTTCTCCCTCCTTCTGCTCCCCATTTGGACCTTAAGAGCTCAGACAGTTCCTCCAAATTGAGTCTCTGTCTCTACCTCGATCCATCGCCAGATGAAGGTTCTAAGGTGGTATGTAAGACATTCATCAGTATAGCATAGGGTCATTTCAGGTTCCCTCTCCTCAGTTGCCCAAGGTACCAGCTGGGGACATCTCCCTGGACACCTGCGAACCCCTCTAGAGTCAAGTCTCTTGCCAACCCTAAGATGGCTCCCTTAGTTAGGATATATACTTCGTTGCTCCCGTATCCACCCTTCCTATATCCCAACCATCCCAATACCCCGAGCTCCTCCCATCCTCCCCTTCTCATGTTTCTCATCCCATTTCCCCCGCAAGTTCCCAGTTTTTGCCCTGCAATATTGTCTACTTCCCCTATCCAGGCGGCTGACTATACGATTTTCTTTGGGTTCACTTTCTTATTTAGCTTCTCCAGGATCACAAATTATATGCTCAATGTCCTTTATTTATGGCTAGAAACCGATTATGAGTGAGTACATCCCATGTTCCTCTTTTTGGGTCTGGGATACCTCACTCAGGATAGTGTTTTCTATTTCCATCCATTTGCACACAAAATTCGAGAAGTCATTGTTTTTGACCGCTGAGTAGTACTCTAATATGTATATATTCCACACTTTCTTCATCCATTCCTCCACTGAAGGGCATCTAGGTTGTTTCCAGGTTTTGGCTATTACAAACAATGCTGCTATGAACATAGTTGAACAGATACTTTTGTCATTTGATGGGGCATCTCTTGGGTATATTCCCAATAGTGGTATTACTGGATCTTGGGGTAGGTTGATCCCAAATTTCCTGAGAAATCGCCACACTGATTTCCAAAGTGGTGGCACAAGTTTGCATTCCCACCAGCAATGAATGAGTGTGCCCTTTTCTCCACAACCTCTCCAGCAAAGGCTATCATTGGTGTTTTTGATTTTAGCCATTCTGACAGGTGTAAGATGGGATCTCAAAGTTGTTTTAATTTGCATTTCCCTTATCGCTAAGGAGGTCGAGCATGACCTTAGGTGTCTTTTGGCCATTTGAATTTCTTCTGTTGAGAATTCTCTGTTCAGTTCAGTGGCCCATTTTTTATTGGGTTAATTAGCATTTTAAAGTCTAGTTTCATGAGTTCTTTATATATTTTGGAGATCAGACCTTTGTCTGTTGCGGGGTTGGTGAAGATCTTCTCCCAGTCAGTGGGTTGCCTTTTTGTCTTAGTGACAGTGTCCTTTGCTTTACAGAAGCTACTCAGTTTCAGGAGGTCCCATTTATTCAATGTTGTCCTTAATGTCTGTGCTGCTGGGGATAAACGTAGGAAGTGATCTCCTGTACCCATATGTTGTAGAGTACTTCCCACTTTTTCTTCTATCAGGTTCAGTGTGTTCAGACTAATATTGAGGTCTTTAATCCATTTGGACTTGAGTTTTGTGCATGGTGATAGATATGGATCTATTTTCATTCTTCTACACGTTGACAACCAGTTCTGCCACCACCATTTTTTGAAGATGCTCTCTTTTTTCCATTGAATACTTTTAGCTCCTTTATCAAAAATCAGGTGTTCATATGTTTGTGGGTTAAAATCAGGGTCTTCTACTTGGTTCCATTGATCGACTTCTCTGTTTTTATGCCAATACCAAGCTGTTTTCAATACTGAGGCTCTGTAATAGAGTTTGAGGTCAGGGGTGGTAATGACTCCAGACGATCCTTTATTATATAAGAATGTTTTGGTTATCCTGGGTTTTTTGTTTCTCCATATAAAGTTGATTATTGTCCTCTCAAGATCTGTGAAAAATTTTGATGGGATTTTAATGGGGATTGCATTGAATCTATAAATTGCCCTTGGTAGAATTACCATTTTTACTATGTTGATCCTCCCAATCCAAGAGCAAGGGACATCCTTCCATTTCCTTGTATCCTCCTCAATTTCTTTCTTCATAGACTTAAAGTTCTTGTCAAATAGATCCTTCACTTCCTTGGTTAGAGTTACTTCAAGATATTTTATGCTATTTGTAGCTATCGTGAAGGGTGATGGTTCTCTGATTTCCATCTCTGCTTCCTTATCCTTTGTGTATAGGCGGGCAACTGATTTTTTGGAATTGATCTTGTATCCTGCAACGCTACTAAAGGTGTTTATCAGCTGAAGGAGTTCTTTGCTGGAGTTTTTGGGGTCGCTCATGTACACTATCATATCATCTGCAAATAATGAAAGTTTAACTTCTTCCTTTCCAATTTGAATCCCTTTGATCTCTTTATGTTGTCTTATTGCTATTGCTAGAATTTCAAGCACTATATTAAAGAGGTATGGAGAGAGTGGACAACCTTGTCGTGTTCCTGATTTTAGTGGAATAGATTTGAGTTTCTCTCCATTTAATTTGATGTTAGCTGACGGCTTGCTATAAATAGCTTTTATTATACTTAGGTACGACCCTTGTATTCCTAATCTCTCTAAGACCTTTATCATAAAGGGATGTTGAATTTTGTCAAATGCTTTTTCAGCATCTAATGAAATGATCATATGGTTTTTTTCTTTCAGTTTATTTATATGATGGATTACATTGATAGATTTTCGTATGTTGAACCAGCCCTGCATCTCTGGGATGAAGCCTACTTGATCATAATGGATAAATTTTCTAATGTGTTCTTGGATACGGTTTGCCAGTATTTTATTGAGTATTTTTGTGTCAATGTTCATGAGTGAGATTGGCCTGTAGTTCTCTTTCTTGGTTGTGTCTTTGTGTGGTTTTGGTATCATAGTAACTGCAGCTTCATAAAAGGAATTTGGCAATGACTTCTCTGTTTCTAAATTGTGAAATACATTAAGGAGTATAGGTATTAGGTCTTCTTGGAAGTTCTGGTAGAATTCTGCATTGAAGCCGTCTGGACCTGGGCTTTTTTTTTTGGTGGGGAGGCTTTTTTTAACAACTTCTAATTCTTCGCGACTAACAGGTCTATTTAGATTGTTCACTTGGTCCTGGTTTAACTTTGGTATATGGTACTTATCTAAAAAAAGTGTCCATTTCTTTTACATTTTCCAATTTTGTGGCACACAGGTTTTTGTAGTAAGATCTAATGATTCTTTGAATTTCCTCTGTGTCTGTGGTTATGTCTCCCTTTTCGTTTCAGATTTTGTTAATTTGCGTATTCTCTCTCCGCCGTTTGATTAGATTGGATAGGGGTTTATCAATCTTATTGATTTTCTCCAAGAACCAGCTTTTTGTTTCATTGATTCTTTGGATTGTTTTCTGTGTTTCTATTTTGTTGATTTCAGCCCTCAATTTGATTATTTCCAGTCTTCTACTTCTCCTAGGTGAGTCTGCTTCTTTTTTTTTCTAAAGCTTTCAGGTGTGCTATTAAGTCTCCAATGTGTGCTTTCTCCATTTTCTTTAAGTGGGCACTTAATGCTATGAACTTTCCTCTTAGCACTGCTTTCATAGTGTCCCATAGGTTTGAGTATGTTGAGTCTTCGTTTTCATTGAATTCAAGAAAGACTTTAATTTCTTTCTTTATTTCTTCCTTGATCCAGGTGTGGCTCAGTAGTTGACTGTCCAGTTTCCATGAGTTCATAGGCTTTCTGGGGATAGCATTGTTGTTGAATTCTAACTTTAATCCATGGTGATCTGATAAGACACAGGTGGTTACCGATATTTTTTTGTAACTGTGTAAGTTTGCTTTGTTACCGAGTATGTGGTCTATTTTCGAGAAGGTTCCATGAGCTGCAGAGAAGAAGGTATATTCTTTCTTATTTGAATGGAATGTTCTATAGATGTCTGTTAAGTCCATTTGATCCATTACCTCCCTTAATCCTCTTATTTCTCTGTTAGGTTTCTGTCTGATTGACCTGTCCATTGGTGAGAGAGGAGTGTTGAAATCTCCTACTATTAGTGTATGTGGTTTGATGACTGCCTTGAGTTTTAGTAACGTTTCTTTTACATAAGTGGGTGCTTTTATATTAGGGGCATATATATTCAGGATTGAGACTTCATCCTAGTGAATTGTTCCTGTTATGAGTAAAAAATGTCCCTCTCCATCTCTTTTGATTGATTTTAGTTTGAAGTCAACTTTCTTAGAAATTAGTATGGCCACATCTGCTTGTTTCTTAGGTCCATTTGCTTGATAAACCTTTTCCCAGCCCTTTACTCTGAGTAGATGTCTGTCTTTGTGGTTGAGGTGTGTTTCTTGTAAGCAGAAGAATGTTGGATCCTGTTTTCGTATCCAATCTCTTAGCCTGTGCCTCTTTATAGGTGAGTTGAGTCCATTGATATTAAGTGATATTAATGACCAGTGGTTGTTAACTCTGGTCATTTTTACTTTCTTTCTTTCTTTCTTTCTTTCTTTCTTTTGGTAGTAGAGTTTGTGTGTTTCCCTTCTTCAAGTTGTGCTGGTGAAGGGTCATTAGATGTCTGAGTTATTGTGGGCATTGTTGGACTCCTTGGTTTGTGATTTTCCTTCTATTACTTTCTGTAAGGCTGGATTTGTGGCTATGTATTGTTTAAATTTGTTTTTATCCTGGAAAATTTTGTTTTCTCCATTTATAGTGAACAAAAGCTTGGCTGGGTATAGTAGTCTGGGCTTGCATCCATGGTCTCTTAGTTTCTGCAGTACATCTATCCAGGACCTTCTGGCTTTCATGGTTTCCATAGAGAAATCAGGTGTAAGTCTGATAGGTTTACCTTTATAGGTAACTTGACCTTTTTCCTTTGCAGCTCTTAATATTCTTTCTTTATTCTGTATGTTTTGTGTTTTGATTATTACATGACGAGGAGATGGTTTTTTTTGATCCAGTCGATTCGGTGTTCTGTATGCTTCTTGGTCCTTCAAAGGAATATCTTTCTTAAGGTTGGGAAAGTTTTCTTCTATAATTTTATTAAATATATTTTCTGGACCATTGAGCTGTAATTCTTCTTCTTCTTCTTCTTCTTCTTCTATCCCTATTATTCTTAGGTTTGGTCTTTTTATTGTGTCCCAGATTTCCTGAATATTTTGTGTTGAGAATTTGTTGGTTATGCTGTTTTCTTTGATCAGAGTGCTTATTTTCTCTATGGTATCTTCAGTGTCTGAGATTCTTTCTTCTATCTCTTGTAATCTGTTGGTGGTACTTGTCTCTGTAGTTCCTGTTCGTTTATCCAAATTTTCCATCTCCATCCTTCCCTCGGTTTGTGTTTTCTTTATTACTTCCACTTCATTCTTCAAGTCTTGAACCGTTTCCCTTACCTGTTTGACAACAAAACCAAACCAAACCCAACAATATGCCTTCCCAAATCATTGGCTCAGTTTGAGACAGAAAGAATTTCATACAAAAAGGTTCAAATAAAATGCTGGATTAAAAGCTGGATGCAGTGGCACATACCTGTAGTTACAGCTATTTACCAGATTGCAGTGGGAAGATTATTTGACCTTTGACCCCAGAGTACAGACTAGGCAACTTGGTGAGATTCACTCACAGAAAAAACCAACCAACCAATCAAAAAAGAAAAGTTTCAAATTAATAGCAAAATCACGTAGCGGAATATAAAACTGAGAAAACAAACAGCTTTAAAATTTCCACATAGGTAGAGTTTGAAACAGTAATGCCTCTCCATAGGCACACAATGCTCACCCATGGCTGTGTAGAGAAGGGCTGTCTCTGCATAGACCAGGCGGTCCCTGTACTCAGAGATCTGCCTACCTCTGCCCCAAGTACTAGGACTCAAAAAAGTATGCTATCACATCTGGAGGCTGAGTATTTTTAATTGCTATAAGTTTCCTTGGAGGAAAACTTGTTAAAATGTAGAAAAAAGAGGCTGCTACAGATTTACATGGCACAGTTTTACAATAAAAAAAAACTATTTGTTTAAAAAAATGTCATACACTCTAAAATAAGTAGGGTAAACATGTCAGGCAACATTAACTTATGTGTTATACTCTTATATGGCTGCAGCACAGGTTTATATCAGCATCACCAGAGATGAGCAATTTTGCAATGGCTCCATCACTAAGTGACAGAAATTAGTTCATATCTGTAATAATCTTATGGGACCACCATGCCATCCATCAGTGACAGAACATCTGCAAGCAAAACATGACTGTACACAGTTTTAGAGTAAACAGGACTTTGAAACCAATATCCAAGCCTGAAGTGCACCTCAATGGTAGGGCAACCCATGGTTCAACACCTAATACCAAAGAAAGAAAGAAAGAAAGAAAGAAAGAAAGAAAGAAAGAAAGAAAGAAAGAAAGAAAGCTATATCCAAAGAAAATGACTTAAAAGTTATCTGTAAGTTGTGAAAATATTCTTTCTATATTTCCCTATTTTTTTGTGATTAACACTGATTCTATTTTTAAAAAATGACAAAATGAATTTTTCGAAGAAAAACGATGGGTTCATTTTTGTCTAAACTCTAACACCCCAGGAAAACAATTTGTCAAGCAGAGCTTCTCCCTGCTCACCGTTCTTAACACTAACAGTTTGAAGAACTTCAAATCAGATGTGCTTTGAAAGCAGAAGCAGGTTTGGAGACAAGTTGCAAAAGTCAGATAGGGAGAGAATAGAAATTCATTGTGAGGAAAAACAAAACAAAACAAAAACTAAACGTTTAAAGGTAAGATTTAAACTATCAATCAAATACCTTGATGCAGTCTATCAACCATACCAAGGCTGTCAGGATGTTAGGCCAGGTATGAGGGGCTCCCACTGCATAGAGGGAGCTCTTGGACAGTGCAAAGAGATACCTATGAGAAACAGGAAGATAAGGAGCAACCACGTTAGCAAGCATAAAGGCTACAGTAAAAGTGTATTTTAAAGCTACACTGCATGCATACCTGTTTGAAAATATTTGAGTCTACTCTGAAGATCTTATTCATCAATGATTTTTGAGTATTTATTCACATTACACAGATTACTTTGCATAGTGTTTAACAGCTGAGTATAGGATTCTCCTCAAAAACCTTTTCATTTTCCTACATTCAATGTACTTCTATTCGTACATTAGTGATTATCTGTCACTAAATCTCCTTCCGTCCCTGTGTCTCCAAACAGTTTTCCTTCTTCAGTTTCCTGAAGTGTTGGGATCACACATGTGCAGCACCACATCTGATCTGTGCTTGTCTTTCTTTATAATACTTTTAAACTTCATCTCTCTGCTGGTTAGCTTTGTCAACAAGACACAAACTAGAGTCATCTGGAAAGATGGAACCTCAATAAAGGAAATGTCTCCATTAGGCTGGCCCATGGGCATATCTATGAAGCACTCCCTTAACTCATGACTGATGGGAGAGGGCTAGTCCTCTGTGGGCAGTGCCACCCAAGTAGGTAATACTCGACTATAGTAGAAAGCAAGCTGAGCAAGCTATGGAGAACGAGTCAGTAAACAGCTTGGCTTCATAGTTCCCACCTCTGCTCCTACTTGAGTTTCTGCCCTTAATTCCCTTGATGATTAATGTAATAAACTCTTCCCTCTGTTAGTGTTTTTTTTTTTGAAAGATTTATTTATCTCCTATGCCTACAATGTGCTGCTGGCATCTATGCCAACACACCAGAAGAGGGCACCAGATCTCAATACAGATGGTTGTGAGCCACCATGTAGTTGCTGGTAGTTGAACTGGGGTCCTCTGGAAGAGCAGACAGTGCTCTTAGCCATCTCTCCAGCCCCCTTCATTAGTTTTATTCTGTGTTTTATTCAAGTATCAGGAAATCAAAATAAGACAATCTCATCGTTTTCATCAGACCTTACTGCTATGGTTTTGCCACTATAAACAATGGTACCCAGGCTGCACTTTATGTTTTCTTGAGACCAGGACTGAGTAGCTTTGACTAGCTTGGTATTCATCATGTAGATCAGAGTAGCCTTGAATTCAGAGGATCTATTTGCCTTGGCCTTTGGAATTCTGGGATTAAAGGCCATACCAGGCTGTACATTATGTTCCTCATGGTTTGTGCTTTACGTTCTATCACCTAAACTTCTGTTATAATGGACTACTACAGTTTGAATGTTTATTCTGCAGAATTCATGTTGGTAACTTAGTCCCCAGAGTCAGATACTTCAGATACTAATGATACAAAGACATGAGACTTCAGGCAGGTGAGAGCCCGATGAATGAATCTATTCCAAAAAAATGGGAGTTTGAAGGCATGGCCTTGTTATAAAAGTAATCCTTTTCTGACACACATGTTCCTGCTTGCCATATGGTATTTTCCGTTATGACCCACAAAGAAGGCCCTTCCTTATTAGAGGCTGAGTACATGCTGATGCCATCTTTTCGGCTTTCCATCCTTTATAACCATGATATAGTCAGTCACACGTGTGTGTGTATGCATGCAGGAGTGTATGTCTGTGTGAGAGTGTGTATAAATTAGTGTGTGAAGCCCATAGATCCTCTGTACCAAGTAGTCTACAATAAATATATATATATACATATATCATAAATATAAATGTATTGTATATTTAAAATTTATGTATATGGATATTTTGCCTACATATATGCATAACATGTGTATGCCTGGTTGCTGTGGAGGTCAAAAGAGGAATCATTGTATATGACTGTGAAGCACCATATGGGTGCTGAGAGCCTAACCTGAGTCCTCTGGAAGAGCAGACAGTACTCTTAACCACCGAGCCATCTCTTTAACTCAATAACTCCTATATTTACCAATTACCAAGCATTGGTGTTTGTTACAGGAACCAAAATGTTAAATATGCTACAATCTATCAATTTTCCTTCTTTTTCAGTACATCGTACACATGCTGTTAACAGTGATCATCCTAAAACTGAACCTACAAATTCAGAGGATTCACAAATTTATAATATGTGTTTCTTCTGTGTTCTGATAAGATCTTAGACTAATAAAAATATTACATACCCAAGGTCTTTAAAATCTTGGAATCTCTTCAAATTTCCTGACAGGAAATTTATACAATGGACATAAGAAACTGTAAAGAAATGCAAAAATCTTAAGAAAATCTTTTGTTGATGGGGCTTGAAGAGACATTCTGGATAAACAATATGAATAACCATTTTCTGTAAGAAACTACAATCATTTTTATTAGGCATTGAAAGTTTGGATTAGAAAAAGTATTGGGAGCAAAATCCCTCAAATTAGACAATTTAATACCTTATATAAATGTTGGATATTTTTCTGAATGCTTTACCATGGATAGGTCTTGTAACATTTATTGTTTTAGAGTTGGAAAACATAACAAGTTGCATATTAAGAATATTTTAAGAAGCCAATCAAAAACATTTCCTCTGTATTCAAGTCCTGCCTGTACCTCTTCCTTGCTATTGGCCATTTAGCTTTTTGTTAGACTAATCAGGTGCCTTAGGCAGACAAGGTAAAACAGCAACACATTTTTACATATAATTCAACAAATGCAACACATCTCTACATAGTTATACAAATATTTTGTAACAATGAAACATCATTTCTCCTTTTACTTTTTTTCTTCAAACCCTCTCATATATGCTTCCTTGTTCCCTTTCAAATTCATGGATTTTCATTAATTTTGTTACATGCATATGTGTATGTAACCTGCCCAATCTGTGTGTTACTTGTCTGTATGCTGTCAGGGTTATAATTAGGTTGAAGGGAGATAAATACACAGGGAGAAAGGAGAGCAAAATAATAGTATGGATATGTGAAAAAAATCACAAGGATTCATACTGTTAAGTACCTAAGAAACAATAACACACACATAATTTAATTTAGTATAATGTTATTTGTATGTATAATTCAGGGCTCACCATTTGGTATTGGATAAGCAATTCGTGTACTCTTCCAGCAGTAGGACTAAAACTGTTTCTCCACTCCTGGCATTAGTGAGTTCCCTATAGTTCTTTGTGTAGGGCTGGTTGGCCCCTTGTCCCCTATACCATGCCTCTTGTCCTTATTCAGCTCATATTTAAGCAGCCATGTTAATGAGATTTAATTGGTGTAGATTCTGACATTCCTAGGAGATACAATGTAACAGCAAACTCCATGATGCTCTGGCTCTTATAATCAATGTGTCTCCTCCTTTACAATGTTTCATGAGCCTTACGTGTAGTGATATTTCATTTGTATTTTAATAAAGAAAGTTTAGCTGAAGATCAGAGAGTAAGTGGTAGCACACACCTTTAATCTCAGTAGCCACACTAGTTTGCCATAGAAACCTGGCAGTGCACGCCTTTAATCCCAGTGGTGCACATCTTTAATCCCAACCTAAAGAGTGGAATGCAAGACAGAAGGAGAAAGCTCTCAGACACAGTCTCATCACCCTGTTATTTGATTTCTCTGTTAGATTGCCTTCACATATGCATTTATTTCAGGAAGCATCTACTGTATCAATACCCATGCCACTGCACACTACTTCAGTGGCCTCAGTTTTAGCTGTTTCTCCCTATATACACTCCCTCGTCCCTCTATTTCTCTCCTTGAACCTACCTTCACCAGCCTGTACCTTTCTATTCTATTTCTTCTTTCCTGATGAGATGCTTCTCTCCTCCTTAGTTTGTTACTCTATGCTTAATCTCTGTGATTCTGTATATCCACATGTAAGCTAATACATGCCATATTTGGCTTTCTGTGTCTGGGTACCTTAGTCAGGGTGATTCCCCGCCTAGTTCTACCCATTTACTGTGAATTTAATTCGTTTTAATGGCTGAGTAATATTCATTTGTGTAAAGGTTCCAATTTTTATTATCCATTCATATTCATGTCTTGAATATGTTATCCAATTTCTGGGCATTATTAATAGAACAGCAATGGACATGGTTGAGTAAGCGTCTCTGTGGTAGGATGAAGTTTCCTTTGGGTAAATGCCCAAGAGTGATAGAGCTGGATCACGAGGTAGATCAGTTCCCATCTGTCTAAGGTAAATCCACACTCATTTCCATAGTGACTGTATGAGTCTGCACTCCTACCAGCAGTGGATGAGTGTACTCCTTATTCTACATCCTTGCCAGCAGGAACTGTCACTCATATTATTGATCCTAGGGATTCTGACAGGTGTAAAATGGACTCTCAAAGCAGACTTGGTTTGCATTTCACTAATGACTGAGAATGTTGAACATTTAAGTCTTTCTCAGCCACTTAAGATTCCCTATTGAGAATTCTCTGTTTAAAAATTCCTAGTTTTAATTGAGTCATTTGTTTTCTTGATATCTAGCCTTTTGAGTTCTTTATATATTTTGCTTGAGTTTTTTTGTATAATTTTGGATATTAGCCCTCTATTGGGTGTGTACTTGATAAAAAATATTTTACCATTCTGTAAGCTGCCACTTGTCTGAATGATGGGATCTTTTGTCATGCAGAAGCTTTTCAGTATCATGAGATCCCATTTATTAAATTGTTGAAATTAGTGTCTGTGTTAATAGTGTTCTGCTCAGAAAGTCTTTTCCTATGTCATTGATTTCAGCGATCTTCCCTTCTTTTTCTTCTGTTAGGTTCAAGATATCTGGTTTTAGGTTGAGGACTGTGTGGGAATTCCTTTCCATTATTTTTTTGGGGGGGGGATGTGGGGGTGTGTCAACAATAGGGTGGCTTCTGTGTGCTGACATGATCTCTTATAAGGGAGAGAATGGTCTCCCATGTATTTCTGGTTTCTTCATCAAAGATTAGTTGTCCGTTGGCACTTGAATTACACCTGAGTTCTCAGTGGAAACCATGAAAGCCAGAAGGTCTTGGATAGATGTGCTGCCAGACACTAAGAGACCATGAAGGCAAGCCCAGAGTACTATTCACAGCAAAGCTTGCATTCACCGTCAATGGAGAAAAAAGATATTCCAGGACAAAAACAGATTTAAATAATAGGTAGCCACAAACCCAGCCTTACAGAAACTACTAGAAGGCAAAGAACAAATCAAGGAATCTAAGAACACCCATAATAACACAGACATCTGACAACTCTCCACCACCACATCTCAAAGAAGGGAAACACACAAACCTGAACTCAAAGCATACATCAAACCCCACACTCTAATAGTAGGTTTCAACACTCCTCTCTCACCAATGGACAGGCTAAACAGACAGAAACTTAATGGAGCAATAAGAGATATCACAGATGTAGTGAAACAAATGAAATTGATAGACATCTTTAGAACATTCCACCCAACAGAAAAGAAAATACCTTCTTCTCAGCATCTCATGGAACCTTCTCAAAAATTGATCACATAATCAGTAACAAAGCAAACATTCACAGATACAAAAGAAAATGTCGTAACCACCTGTGTACTATTAGATTACTGTGGAATAATGCTAGAATTCAACAAAAATTCTACGCCCAGGAGCCTACAAACTCATGAAAACTGAACAGTCAACTACTCTCCAGAAGATGACATCAGATACCTTAGAATTAGAGATATAAGGGATTGTAAGCTGCCATATGGGTGCTGTTAACTGAACCTTTGTCCTCTGCAAGAGCGGCAAGTGATCTTAATCATGGATTCATCATCCCAGCCCTAGCAGGTACTTCATTTTTTCCCTTAAACCCAGATGTCATTAGGAAAGATCCTTTTACAGATGGTGCTGAGAAAACTGGGTATGTACCTGTAGAAGAATGAAATCAGGTCGAGTCTCAAACTACATGAAACATTGAAAATAGATCACAGACTTCATGTGAAGACAGGACATGCTGAAACTGCAGGGAAGACACATCAACTATGTCCCGTGTCAACAATCATCCTATGCAGAGGTAGGAACTTCTGAATGGACTGTGACAGCAGAGAACACAACCCAAAAACTGACACATGGATTATAGCAAACTAAAAACCTGCCTAACAATGGAAGGAACCTCACAACCGAAGAGATAGCTTACAGATTTGAAAAATCATTGCCAACTCTGTATCGCATAGGGTTCTATTATGTAAAAACAGCCAAGATTAAACCAAATCCAATCCATACATGAGGTAATGAGGTGAGCAGACAGTCCTCAAAGGAAGAAATAGAAATGGCAAATAATATTTGATGATGGGTTCAACATCCTAAGCCATCAGGGAAAGGTGAAATTAAAATGATTTATACTGTCACCTTACTAGCTCAGAATGACTTTCATCAAGAAAACAGAACAACAGATGCTGGCAGGAATTTGAGGAAAGAGGAAACTTTACTCACTGCTAGTGAGAATAAATTGCAGCTACTGAGGAAATCAGTAAGTAGGTTTGTCAAAAATGAGAAAGTGGTGGGACAGATGTCTCAGGGAAAGCACTGGCTGCTCTTACAGAGGAACTGGGTTTGGTTCCCAGCACCCACTTGGTGGCTCAGAACCATCTATAACTCCAGTTCCAGGGAATCCCTTTCTGGCCTCAACAGTCACCACGGATGTACACATATATTGCAGGAAAAATATTCACACACATAAAAATAAAAGATAAACAAATCTTTGAGAATGACAACCAAAACTATCACATGATCTGCCTATATGCCTCAGTGATAAAGAGCACTTCTTGTTCTTCCAGAGGACCAGCATTTGATTCCCAACCCTCAAACCAGGCAGTTCACAACCACCCGTAACACAAGACCCAGGAGGGTCTGACATCTCTCATCTCTGTGGTCACACACACACACACACACACACACACATATACACAGATGCTCCCTTTTCTCTTCCAAATCTCCCTCAGGTAGAAAAGCAGCTAGGTTTCTTTTCTACTAATCATTCTGTTTCCTCAGTCGGTACCAGATATGGAAAGAGTTAAAAAAAGTTGAGGATGGTCCCCAAACTCCTATATGGGAATTGGAGAATATGGCCTTTAAAGTTTTTAATGCCTGAGAGGAATCTGCTGCGTCTTCCCGACAGACAAAGCTACAACAATCTACAGGCCCAGGTCTTAGGAGCTGCCCTAAGGTCACAGGAAGGGGGACAAGGGAAGCCAACAACGGGGCTCTATCAAAGGTGGTCTAAATGGTCAAATGGCACGATATTGCCCTACAGTTGCTCCGAGGTTGTGCCCTATCTGCCAGCAACCCAGACACTGGAAATCACAATGCCCCTGTGTGGGCTTGTCCTCTAGGCCATGCCATGGAGGTCTGGCCTCATCACCATTGGCAAGTGAAACTCTGCCAGCCTTCAAATGTCTCAGCCTTGCAGAGGACTGACGCTGCCCAGACTTGGTATATCCCGTAACCCTCTCCTAGCCTAGGGTCATGCTACAAGTGGTGGGTAAATCCATTATTTTTATTTTCACTTGGGCCTTTAGTTTCCCTCACCAATTTCAGCTATGGGGGTAGACAGGACCTGTTCCTCCCCACTTAAAACTCTGCCACTGCCCTACATTCTTGTAGGACAATTATATCCTTAGCCACTTCCCCAAAGCTTTGTTCCACTTCTTGGAGTCCCTTTTAACCTCGCCCATCTCCAAGATTCTATTTTACAGCTTCATTCCTCCTGCCAGACGTGTGCCCAGGCCAACCCACAAGGAGTTCTCCACATACACCAGCTGCGTGGACACCAACCGGGCAAAGATTGGCAGGTTAATTTCACTTAAATGCCTACTCATGAAAAAACTTCGTTATCTCTTAATACTTGTGGACACTTTTACAAGGTGGATAAAAGCATTTCCAGTCTCCAGGGAAACAGCAGATGTGGTGGAGCTCAACATCTCCTGGACAATGGGACTCATCAAACAACAACTGAGCAAGCTTTCCATTGAACTCAGGTTATCTTGGCCCTCGCCTCAGGGCCAACCGGCATTCCCCTATGGGCCTTAGCCCCTTTGGGCTGCTTTATGGCAGGCCCTTTCTCCTTAACCATCACCTTCCAGTTCAAGCTCCTCCACTGGTAGGGCTCCCTTTTAAGGTCCCTTCTCCATTCACACGCTGACAGTTGTCTTCCTGCCACCACACCAGTGGACCTTAATGCCCCTAAACCTGCCCTGCTCTCCCCAGGGCACAGAGTACCCCTCAAACAGTTAACTCCTAGGTCTCTTGAACCTCGATGGACAGGACCTCACATGGTAATCCTCACCACACCCTCAGCTGCCAAGCTCTTGGGACACCCATGCTGGTACCATCTCTCCAGGCTCAAGCGGGCACCTACTCAAGACACTTGGTCTGTCCAGCAGACAAGACCCTCCACCCTCCATTTTTCCAGGATGCCACAATGAAGGGCCTACCTGTTCCTCATCCTGGCACACTCATATTTAGCAATAACAAGTTTTTTTTTCCCTAGACACCTGCCTTCTCCTCTCCCCCAAGGAACAGATGCCTGCCTTCTCCGGGATGACACTTCATGGGATGCCTTTCCAGCCACACCTCTTGCTAAACATGGACACCTGGCTCTCCCCTTCCCCACACTGCCCCAGGCCTGCAGGAAGTAGCCAGATTTGAGTCTATGCCCTTTTTTCCCCAAAGAGCCCTATGGAAGGTAAGTGCCACTTGGCCACAGACCTGGAGTCCTGCCCAGGGGACTTACAGCCTACCTGGATTGTACTCTGCCTCATTATTTTCTTTTTTTAGGATCCTAGACAGCCTTGTAGGAGCCAGAAAAGACTTTTAAAGGCCTGTAAGAGAACCAAGCTCATGGATATCATGGCACAAGTGAGAAATGAGAGGTGGAGGGAACTCTGGCAGTTGACAGTCTTTCCTTCTGGGTGTCACTGATGTAAAATGTTGGGTTTTGACAATTTGGCAAGAGATGTTCTTATGAGCAGTATTCTTTCCCATATGTCAATTATGTGTCCACAGTTTAGAGAGAAAGGAACTTGCCCACACTGAGATTTGGGCTTTGGAAAGATAATCTGACAGTGTGTTTTGTTTTGTCTTGACTCACTTTCTTCCTTACTCCCTTTCTCTGTCCTTAACAAACCTTCATTGGTTGTGTGTGTGTGTGTATGTGTGTGTGTGTGTCTGAGAGAGAGAGAGAGAGAGAGAGAGAGAGAGAGAGAGAGAGAGATGGGGGAATATTTCTGGGGATGGATCCCAATGCCTGTGTTTGCTCTCTAACAGATACACACCATTTAGCTTCACTTCCAAACTCTCACACACAGGAATCATGTATTTTTTTCCAACCAGCAAGGATTTCAGACTGGCCAACCATGGTATGCACAAATGGAGACTGGTGACGGTTCTTGTGGGAGTGATGACCCATCTCAGGGGGCTTGGAAAATGCACTTGTTGTCTGGTCAGAGACACCATTGCGCTACCACATACCACTGACAGGCCAAGCCACTAAGGATACCTTCCTGGAACTCATGAGTGCACGTTGTGGAAGCTACCCTGGCACTAAGCCTCTCCACATGCTGCAATGGAGATGGCTTGGAAGGAAACTAAGGCCATGCTCCTATTCCTACATCAGATGTCTCTGAGGTGAAAAATAGGGACCTGGAAGGGCTTTTCAAACAGCAGAGCTCAGAGCCTGCTGACTTTTCACAGGCATCGGCCTGAAGAAGGAAAGCAAGCCACAGCCAGGTCCTCTCTCCTGATCTCTCCAGCCTTGGAGTGTGTGAGCTCTTTGAATCTCCCTCATGATGCCCCTTTCCTTGCTGGTACACATGTCTTAGACAGTGCCTACCTTGCCTAGTCTGATTCCTTCCCACATGTTTCATCCACACTTCCCTAGACTCCCATCGGGTTACACACCACAGATGTTTTGGCCTAGCTATTCATGGAGGCTTGCTGACATCATGGCATGACTGATGGCTGACTATGAATACCTGCCTATGGCTTCTGGCACATTCAGCGGGTAGACACATTACAAGTGTTACAGCTCCAGAGGAATCTTATAAGATTATACTTGTATACTGAGGGAGTATACATGAAATACATGAAGACAAGAAGTGGGGATTGGATTCTTCAGGTGTCCTGATTAAGACAAGCAGTGATGTAAAAAACAGAGATGGACTACACCAAGAAGGAGCAGACCCAAGATGCTGTGGCCTGATGGAGGAAGGTCATTGGCTAATAAAGAAACTGCCTTGGCCCATCTGATAGGGCAGAATTTAGATAGGTGGAGTAAACAGAATAGAATGCTGGGAGGAAGAGGAAGTGAGCTCAGACTCGACAGCTCTGCTCTCTGGAGCAGACGCCATGCTCCCCTCTCCCCGGCAGACGCGATAAAGCTCCGACCCAGGATGGACGTAGGCTAGAATCTTCCCGGTAAGCGCTCCTTGGGGTGTTACACACATGAATAGAAATGGGCCAAGCAGTGTTTAAAAGAATACAGTTTGTGTGTCATTATTTTGGGGCATAAGCTAGCCAGGCAGCCATGAGCTGGGCTGTGGGAAGAGGCCCACAGCTCCCTACTACAGATGGCGCCCAGACATGGGGCACTGAATCTACAGAAAGCCTGAGAAAGCTTGGGAAAGAATAGAGTAAAGCATGTTTTCTTGGTAGCAGCAATTTCTCGGGTCTGCTCTGCTTGCTAGAGGCAAGCAAGCGCTCTTATCTAAGAGAGGCTTCCTGACTCAGCTTCAGCTGCAAAACCCTGCAGCTCATTAAGAGGTCCTGCCACGAAACACTTAAATGGTATTGATAAAAGCTGACTGAATGCTTGTTTGTTTTCGGCCGTAGCAAAAAAAAAAAAAAAAAAAAGTTGTGCTGTTTTAAAATGCTGGCGTTCTGGTCCATCCTGCCAGGGCAAACTCTGACTGTTTGAGGCAGGAGGGCCGACTACAGAGAGAGGACTTGATTGTTGTCTGTGGACGTAATGCTGCAGTTTGCTTGTTGGCAAAGACCTTGAAATGCCACAGAGTTCTGGTGATAAACATGGCTACAGCTGGTATCTCCGCCATGAGGCTGGAAAGCTAAGGAATGTGCTGGATCCAGCCATCAAAGCCACGGCTTTCGTCCTACTGATATTGCTCAGTAATTTAAAGGCTCGTGTGGTCAGAAAAAGAGAGAGATACAGTAAAGAGAGATTCAAAGACAAAGAAAACTTTAAATGATTTACAGTGTGTTTAAAAATATATACAGGCTGAAAATTAAAGTTCTTAAAAGTAAAATAAGGAAGAAAGAGAGTAGTTGGGTGTGGTAGTGCACACCTTTAATCCCAACACTTGGGAGGCAGAGGGAGACTGACCTCTGAGACTTCAAGGTGTGGTAGCACACGCCTTTAATCCCACTGCCTGGAAGGCAGAGACAGATCTCTGTGAGTTCAAGGACAGCCTTGTCTAAAGAGTTATTCCAGGACGAAGATATACAGAAAATATAAAGTAAAAGTAAAAGTAAACAAAATAGAGTTAAAATAAAGCTGCACAAAGATGGAAATTACACAGAGAATCTTGATACTGTATGCTATTATGCTCTCTTTGAATTGTTTGAATGCTGAGGAAGGAGCAACAGATGCTAAAAGATATTTGTTTATAAATGCTGCTGAACTAATCCAAGATAGATATTTACAAAATACCTTGACTTCAGAATTTGGATCTAAGGATATGATACTTTGGAAAAGAGTTTCTTCTTTTGTTTTCACAGAGGATGAGACTCTTTGGATTGCTTCTTCGATCCCAACATGGTATGATAGACCACGTCCTCCTGAAGGGTTGCTGTGAACACCTTCAAAAAATTACTTTGCTCAACTGCCGACTGAGAGGAACCTAGCACACAGGTTATACCATGAAAGACCTGATTAACAGCGCCCCCATTCAGCAGGAAGCAGTTTGGAGAGAAAAAACTGCGCCCATGTTCCCATATATTGTTTATAAATGTTCTTTTACATTTAAAGGGGGAGATAATATAGATGTGAATAATTTGCATTGATATGAATCTTGGTTTACTGATATTAATTTAAGGTCAATTTTATTATATGTATATGTATTTCTGATATTGATTAAGGTATTGTGATTGTGTAGTTCACTTAAAAATATAATGTATATAGGTTGTTAATGGATAATTATCAATAATAGTCAAGTTTGTAGTCATGTTAGATTTTCTAGATGTGCATGCTTATATTTTAGATAGACATTCTTCATATCTTTCAAAGATTATAAAATATGGCATTTTAAGTGCTTTAATAACTTAGGGTTTTTCATGACAATGAGACACTCTGCTCCTGGCAGCACCAATCTACTTCAAGAAGAAAGAAGACGGGCATCGAAGAGGCACCTTATGGAGTTTGATAGCTATTTGGGCAAGAAACTGCTCTTGCCTGGACTATTGTATAAACTGGACACAAAGAACCCGCAGAGAGAGGACTGCTGAACTTGCCTAAAGGTGAGATGATCTTTTGGGGTTCCTGATTCATGAAAGAGACATGAATTCATGTGAGACATTCTGCAGGACACAGCAGATAGTGACTGAACTGCCTTTGAAATTTCCTGCTTCATGGAAATGTCTGCTGGAAACTATGGGCCTGTAGGCCGAAGATGGATGCCCCAACGGTACAGAGAAACTTTGGGTGACTGTCAAGGCAGCGAGATGTCTCTGTCATTTCTAGAGTTTGAAAGTTGCTTATTTTTTGTTTGCTTGGGTAATATTATATCCTTCTGGAGTCTTTGATAGAGTTGAAGAATAGATAGATAGTTATAGTTTTCTTTAGTTATGATAAAGATAAAATAGATGTAAATATTGTAACTGTAATTCTTACTTGATAACTGTTTTGCTATATGTAATTTTGCTATGTTAGAGCCTTTCCTTTTTGTTTAAACAGAAAAAGGGGAAATGATGGAGGAAGGTCATTGGCTAATAAAGAAACTGCCTTGGCCCATCTGATAGGGCAGAATTTAGATAGGTGGAGTAAACAGAATAGAATGCTGGGAGGAAGAGGAAGTGAGCTCAGACTCGACAGCTCTGCTCTCTGGAGCAGACGCCATGCTCCCCTCTCCCCGGCAGACGCGATAAAGCTCCGACCCAGGATGGACGTAGGCTAGAATCTTCCCGGTAAGCGCTCCTTGGGGTGTTACACACATGAATAGAAATGGGCCAAGCAGTGTTTAAAAGAATACAGTTTGTGTGTCATTATTTTGGGGCATAAGCTAGCCAGGCAGCCATGAGCTGGGCTGTGGGAAGAGGCCCACAGCTCCCTACTACAGTGGCCTTTTGTTTTGTTTTTGGTGGGTGCAAGGGCTGTGTGTTCACATGAATATAGGTACTCTTGGAGGCCAGAGAGAGCATTGAATCCCACAGAACTGAAGTTACAAATTATTGTGTTCTGCCATATAGATGCTGGGAACTGAAATTCAGCCCTCTGCAAGAGAAGCAGGAGCTCAAACTCTTTTTAGAACTACACTTATTTATTTCAGGTGGGTGAATACCAGGTCATAATAATCCCTAAATATAACTATTCCAAGAAGAAGGGAAACACATTATGTATTAGATCTGATCAAAATTATGACTAATTTTATTTAACTATTTCTATACAACTCCAAACACATTTTAAAATTACATTAAGTGCCAATGTCCCTAGAGGGCCATTCTTTTAATACCTCAAGTTTAAGTATGATAACCATTGATATTCTCCTTTTTGGGCATGAGTTTATTTTTATTATTTTTTATTTTTACATCCCAATCAAAATTTCCCCTCCCTCCTCTCTTCTCAGTAACTCCCTCCTACCTCCACTGCTCCCACTCCCCATCCATTCCTCCTCCTCCTTTTACTCTTCAGAAAAAGGTGGACTTCATATGGATACCTGCCAGACATATTCTACCAAGTAGTGGCGATATTAGGCATGTCCTCTTCTATTAAGAATGGATTTAGCAATCCTGTAGGAAGAATGGGTCCCTAAAGCAAGCAACAGAGACAGGCCCTGCACCCACTGTTAGGAGTCCCACAAGAACACCAAGTTACACAACTGTAACATGTATACAGGGGGCCTAGGTCAGTCCCATGCATGCTCTCTTGATGGTGGTTCATTCTCTGTGAGTCACTATCATCCCAGGTTAGTTAGTTCTGTGGGATTTCTTGTGGTGCTCCTGTCCCCACTGGCTCCTACAAAAATTTAATTTTATTTTTTATTATTTTATATGTATTGGTGTTTTGCCTTCATGTATGCCTCTGTGAGAGTGTCAGATCCTCTGGAATTGGAGTTACAGACAGTTTTGAGCTGTCTATAATTTTTTTCATTATTATAAATATTTATTTCTCTATTTTGACATCTTAAAAAATATTTATTTATTTATTTATTTATTATGTATACAATATTCTGTTTGTGTGTCTGTCTGCTGGCCAGAAGAAAACACCAAACCCCATTACCGATGGTTGTGAGCCACCATGTGGTTGCTAGGAATTGAACTCAGGACCTTTGGAAGAGCAGGGAATGCTCTTAACCTCTGAGCCATCTCTCCAGCCCTCTATTCTGCCATTTTAAAATAAATTTTCATATAATGAATGTGTGAAAATCTACTCTACTGATAGGCATTTGAAATAATATTATTTGCTTAATTATTTAGGGAGAGTAGGAATATATATAATACATATTCACTAATATATTGATATTATATAATATCTATTCATAAATATAAGGGTGTGTTTGTATATACTTCAAATGGGGAGCAACATCGATCAGTTAAATAAACAACCCACTAGACTGAGACTAGATGTGCCAACACATGACTAATTCACTAATAGGGAGAAGTCATAGAACAGTGAGGAACAAGGCAGTAAAGCATGCTGGAGGCTGTAGAGTGGGCAGTCCAAACACTTAGCATGTGTGGCTTAGAGTCAAGAACCTGAATTTGAATCCTTCCCTCCTACATTTCATAGCACTGTTGTCTATGAGTTACTTAATTTCCCCTGAGCCTCTGTTTCCCATTCTGTACAATGGGCATAATAATGGTAACCATATTACAGGACTGTTAGAGGTTGAACTGAGATGACACCAGTAAGTCTGTTGATACAGGGCCTGCCATATCACCAGCATTCCATGCCTTGTTGGAATATCCACCTGATAACATGAGGTAACTTGGAAACTGTGATCACTTTGTAAAAATGAAAAAGAATTGACTTTCTGTCTGTAGGTATGCGTGTCTCTTGTCTGTAGGTCTCCATTCCTAGAGCACAAGGAGATGCTTTTGGTTTGTATTGTTTGATTGAGAGTTTTGCTTTTATTTTTGAGTTAGTATCTTATATAATCATAGTGTCCTCAAATTCACTATATAGCTGAGCATGGTCTTGATCTTGATATTTCTGCCATCACCTACCAAATGCTGAGTTTTAGGTCTGTATCATAAAGTCCATCTGGTTCTAACTTCCTTTCTTTGTTTCAGAGTCTTATTATGTAGCCCTAGTGGGCCTTGGACTTGCTATGTAGAGCAGGCTGGCCTCAAGCTCAAAGAGATGCACCTGCATCTGCCTCCCAATTACTGCAATTCAGACGTGTTCACCATCACACCCTGGTTGTAACTTCTAGGAATACCATTCCTTTAGCCTGGAATTCATTGTACTCTTGAGGAACCATAGTCCTGTCACAAGGTTGGTGAATTCTGGGATCTTCTCTCCTGCCAAAGATACTTGGGCTAAGCTGACCACCCAGATGAAGACCATCTAAGAGGCATCCTTGGCCTCCTTCACTAGTCAGGCAGGTTCATCCTTGTAGTGTTGTGGACTATTCTAGGTCACATTTTTCTTTTTTCTTTTTCTTTTGCCTTTCTGAAATGGAGTTTCTCAATGGAGCCCTGGCTTTCCTCGAACTCACCCTGTAGATCAGGCTGGCCTTAACCTTACAGAGTATCACCTGCCTTTGCCTCCTGTGAACTGGGATTAAATTCATGGGCCACTTCCCACTATGGCATGTATGTGTGTGAGTGCATGTGTGTGGAGGTCAGAAGAAAACTTGAGTCAATTTTTCCTTCTGCCTTGGGGGTTCTGAGGACTGAACTCAGGTCATCAGACTTAGTGGCAAGCACCTTTATTTACTGACCCATCTATCTGCTCAATCTCGTGTTCTGTACAGGCATTCACATTGATTTTTCTCTTCTTTGTCTATTTTAGAAGATTTGGGTATCCCTTCTGTGTGACTAAGAAGTTAAGTTGGTTGTGCCTTACCCTGCCTTCTCCTTCCTGGGTCTTGAACTTGTATGCTAGCAACTTATTTTTACTTAAAAAAATTCTTTATATTGGGTCAAGCCTAGAATCCCAGCATTTCGCAGGCTGAGAGAGGAGGATTCTGGAGCCAGCCTGGGCCAGAGTGAGATCCTGTCTCAAACAATAACAAAAGGCTGGAAACTTAGCTCAGCAGATAAGAACACTGGCTCCTCTTCCAAGGACCCAGGTTCAATTCCCAGCACACACATGGCTGCTCAAAACTGCCTGTAATTCCAGTTTCAGGGAATCCAACACCTTCACCCAAACATTTCTGCAGGCAAAGCACAAATGCCCATTAAATATAAGTAAATAAATCATTAAAAAAAATGATAACAACAAAAATCACTGGAAGTATCCAGAAAGAAATGACAATAGATTTGCGGGGATTTCTGGTCTACTAACAGTTTAAGGTGGTATGGGAGAGAAATTTGACCATCTGATCCACATTTTTCAATGGTTTATGTATTTGTTTTTGTCATTGTTAGAATTTTATTGATTTATGCAGTTTGGTACTTTTTATTTATTTATTGGAGGGGTGTGTCCTGGAGGTCAAAGAACAACTTGCTGGAGTTTGTTCTTTCCTTTCATCATGAATATTCTGAGGACCAAACTCAGGTTGTCAGGCCTGGCAACAAGCGCCTTTACTTGCAGAGCCTTATTGTCAGCCCAGTCCCGTTTTTTTTGTTTGTTTGTTTCAACTTTTTTTGTAAAGATTTGTTGTTTTATTTCACATGTATGAGTGTGTCACTGTATGTAATATGTCCACTGCATGTGAATAGAGCAGATGGTTTGACATCCTTAACCACCATGGAAACAAAAACTGTAACTACCTGGAGGTTCCATCTTATTCCATCCATAATGGCCCAGATGAAAGAATGAAATGATAGTGCATGCTTCTGAGGATGTGGGGAAAGAGGAACACTTATCATTGCTGGTGGGAGTGTAAACTGGTACAGCCACTACTGAATCAGTGAGGAGGCTTCTCGGGGTTGAAAATAGATATACCTCTGAATCCAGCTCTACAACTCTTGGACATACACACAAAGGGCCTCACCTGCATCAGCACACCAATGTTCACTGCTTTTCTCTCCAGAAAGTGGAAACAGTTTAGATGTCTATCAAGAGAGGAAGGGATAATGGAAATATAATCCATTTATACAATGGGATATTATTCAGCCATGAAAACAAAATGTAATTATAAAATTTGCAGGTAAACAATGGAATTGAAAAAAATCCTACTAAGTGAGGTAACCAAGACCAAAACAGACAAATAATGTGTTTTTTCCCACTTTATACATGGATGCTATCTTTAAATGTGTGTTTCATTTAGGATATAAACAGAGGCCAGGTTCTACAAAGGGGTTGGTAGGGTAGGGGCTCTTCAAAAAAGAGAAAATTGAATAAAGTGTTACAACAGGATAAGGGAAGATTCAATGGAGGAGGTAGGTGGGTGGGCAAAGTAAAGGAAGGTATATGGGAAGTGTGGTCGTTTGAATAAGAATGGCTCCCATAGGCTAATATATTTTTATATTTGACATCAGGAAGTGGCATTTTTGAAAGGATTAGGAGGTATAGTCTTATTGGAGTAGGTACAGCTTTGTTAGAGGAAGCGTGTCACTGGGGGTCCAGACCTGCTCCCTGCTGATCTAGATGTAGAACTTTCAGCTCCTCCAGCACCATGTCTGCCTGCATGCCACCATGCTTCCCACCATACTGATATTGGACTAAGCCTCTGAAAGTGTAAGCAAGCCCCAATTAAATGCTTTCTTTTATAAGAGTTGTTATGGTTATGGTGTCTTTATACAGCAATAGAATATTGGCTAAAACAGGGAGGTTGAAAAGCTCTATTGATACCTGGAACTCTGGAAGTTTCCTGAAATATGCGCATATATAAAATATTTAAAGATGGTTACTATGTGATGGGGAAGACAGGACTCCAGTTAGATATCATATGCTATAAAATCAAATTTCCAGGACTAGGAATATGCTACATCTTATTGAGTTGTTCCTAAAGGACTCACATAGTACACCACCCAAATATCGTATGTTATTACTTATGCTGTTGTTAAACCTTTACAACCTGACAGTAAGGCCCAATTTCTAAAGATACTGTTCACTTAAGTCTGCATTTCCCTATGTCATCAAACATGAATAAATTGAGAATTTGAACTAGAGACATCAGTACTACTGACTAGTGAGGGTTCTGTTAGGAGCTATCACAACTGCCGACTTCATATTCTCCTGGCCACACAGGACCTAGTTTTAACAGCCCTTTGTGTGAGGGGTAAGAAATCAGCAGCCTGTGTTGAAGGCTGTCTACAGCCTTCTGTGTGCAAATGCTGAGCCCACCTGCCTGACTCCCAAGCTGGCTACTCTAAAATCAGAAACTGGGTCTGTTTACTTATGTAGTGGTTAAAAACTAGCTCCATTTCGAACTGAGTGTCAAACTAAGTTATGTGAAAAAAGAAAAACATTGGAGTCAGCAAGACTTTATTCTCAGCCTAAGGATTATTAACCACAGGATGTCTGGACTACAACCCTAAGTCATGGCCCCCAGCATTTGAGTCTCGATAGCAATCTAAAGGGAAGACTGATCCCAGAGCCACCTGGATCGTTTCTCACAATTGTTCCATACTGTATAATTGTTATTTTAAAATATTAATCGGATGTTCATTCTGCTTCTGTAATCTCACTTATCCTTGCGTGCTCTAAAAAACAAGAACAGGATAATTTCTCACATAGCAAAAACACCCCAGGAGTTGAGAAAATTGAGGTTTGTGCCTTTAAAAACTCCATCAAGCCTTCCCCTTTTGTAGTAGCTCTCAGATAGTCAAAGAAGGTTCTTGTGGCAATGTTACTATAAATAAACTTGTATTGTTTTTCAATCTTTTAACTTAAAGGAAGTTTTGTCTGCTGGTCTCACTGAGGGTCACACATGGATGATGGGTGCAAGGGCCAACTGTCGGAGAGTGACAGAGCAAGACTGCCATAGGTGATACCTGGAGAACCAGTGGACTGCAGAGAGACCCTAGAGGGCATGATTCTGCTGTGGCAAGGGATGATGGCCCTGGGGCCTTGATTGCTTGTTCTGCAGGAGTCTGAAGAGTAACAACCTGTTTACTTCTCAGGAAGGCCAGTCCCTGTGGGTCGGGAGGGGGAAAACCTTTTCAAAAAGAATACAATGAAACATTTAGTTAGAAGTCTCCCAAAGCCTGCTTAACAAACATCCTAGAAAACTGCTGAGAGGGTTTAAGAGTAAATGGATCCAGAACATCATAATTAAATTTACCTTAATTTTACCAGTTGTAGTCAAAAGAAAAAATAAAACTTAGAGAAAATATATTGGAGAGCTCTGTCTCAGTGGAGGGAAAGAAAAGAGAGGGACCACAGAAGGTAGAATGGTCTGGTTTGCTTTTTCAGGTACTTGAGGCCCTCCTGTCTTCCCCATCCCCTGCCCCCACCCCCTAGACCTCTCCCACCACACCTGCTCAGAAAAACTTGCTGGTCTCCTCCCACAGATTCTCCAGAGTGAATCTACCCACACTGGACCAGAAGTTAAGCGTTGGGGATGTAACACCCTCATGCCTTGTGCATGAGGATGCCACTGCCATCTCCAGCCATGTCCTGGCTTGCTTGCTAGTGCTATGCATAGTGGTTGGGACCAGAGCTGCCTCCCAACCTCCTAGCACAGAGCAGAGACTTGTGAGGAAACTGCCAGGTATGGACTGACTCGGTGTGCCTGGCTACAGGGTAGGATACATGTGCGGTGATGATGTGGCCATCAGAAGCTTTGGGAATGGCAGATAGCCCCTGAGTGAGTAGGGGATGTCAGGTTGAGTAGCACCATGGGGAGCAGTGAGTTCGGTTCTTCTCCCAAATCTACAGATTGCTGTGTGTCAGTGTATAAGGCATCTGGAGTCTCATGATCACTACCAAGTGTAAGGCACCCCATAGGATGGATCACTGTGACAGGGAGCCTCAGGCTCCTCAGCCTAAGCAGTCAGAGTGCCACTTGCTGGGTTTCCATGATTCCCATTGTTGACAAAAACTGCCTGTTGTTGGTTTCCAAGGTCACCAGGACAGCTCTTGCTCATCTTAAGCCAAAACGAAGGCTGGAGTTTGGGGGTAGGCAGAGGACTCCAGCCAAAGCTCAGCTTCTGTCACCCAGTGTCTCACATGATATGGTGAGAGCTTCAGGTCTTCCCCTCCTCTCTTTGCCTGTAGGTGTCTTGAGGGTGGTCTTTCAGAGGCATACCTCTGTAGACCACACTCTGGGAGGTGAGGGGCACTTGTCCTAGGATGGCAGCTCAGCTGCACAGACTGGCTGGCCAGCAAAGTCTGATGGGACACTGCATTCCATCAAACAAAGCCAGAGTCTGAGGCTTTACCTCCCCGAGGGAAATATGTGTACGGGCTCTTCCTAACCTCTGCCCCTGCCCACTGTGCCTGGGCATGGTGTGGCAATGCAGGCCACTGGCCTGATGGTGCCACACAGTACGTGGTGAGCTGTTTCCCCACTGGAGCAGATGTCCCAACAGTCGCTCCTTTGAACCTTGACTTTTGTACCCTGGTGGCACAGCTCGGCCTCTTTCTCCTCTACCCAGTTGATGGCAGCTCAGCTCAGGCTCCCAGGAAGGGGCAAGTGGGGGCGAGTAACTCAAGTACCTTTCTAACTCAGCAGCTGGGGGCTCCTGGAACTTTTTCTTTTTCCTTTTTTTTTCCAAGACAGGGTTTTTCTCTAGCTATGGAGCCTATCTTGAAGCTAGCTCTTTTAGATCAAGTTTGGCTTGAACTCACAAAAATTTACCTGCCTCTGCCTCCCAAGTTCTGGGATTAAAGGCATGAGCCACCACTGCCTGGCCTGGAACTTTTTTTGGTGAATGGAAGTGGACTGGAAGGTTGAGTGTGCGTGCCATTCAGCTGCTATGACAGCATTTGTCAGGAAATCTTTGAGCCTCGGCTTGCATATTAGTGCTTCCCCAGCAGCCAAATGGCCAGTGACAGGGGACCATATCAATTTTAGAAGATATTGTTCCCTGTGTCTGGTGTCAGTGATCTCAGGTCCAGAGGAAAGCACAGACCCTCTCTGTGCTCCAGACAATGAAGGTGGATTGGTGGAAATGCACCAGCCCTGCCCCACCCAGGGAGTTTACAGGCCAATAAACTGCATCCTATTCCTTAACTAGATGGGCCTGTCAATGAAAATACAAAGACATGGCTGACTCTCTCTGGGAACATAAATCACCAAGAAGGATCTGGCTGGACCTAAGGGTTCTGGAGCAGGGCTAGGCCCCAACCACACTGGCCACTCCTGGTAGGCAGGGCAATCTGGGTTCTGGGTTCTCAATAGGAGTAGAGAGTAGCCTCCAGTGGTTTTCAAGTTCCCTAATTAATTTTCCATTAACACAGTTCCTCATGTTATGGTAACCTCTAACCATTAAATTATTTTTATTGCTACTTCTTAACTGTTATTTTGCTAGTGTTATGAATTGTAATCTAAAATATCTGTGTTTTTGAAGGTCTCAAGGCTGATGGGGGTGTGAGGGCTCCATTAGACCATGATCTGATACTACCTCCTCAGCATATACCATATACTGTGTTGTCTCAAACCACATCCCACACTGTGTTTCCCTTATTACCTGCGTAACTCACAACACAGGCTCCTATAGGCCCTGTGACACTGGAATGGGATCACAGGGTTGGATTTGCTGTTGCCTGAGGCCCCCAAAGTCCCGGTATCTGGGTTGTGCTGGCTCCTAGTGGACAGTATGGGTGGATAGATCAAATGTCAGCTCAGCTGATTCAGGGCCATTTCCCTTCCCCACCTCATACAACCAGGCATTTGCCTCTCCATCCTGTGGAATGTTGTGTCTTTCCCCAGTCACTCTCCTGATGAGAGGACTTGTGTGAATAGCTTGACCTTTTATCTTGCTCAGACTAAATTACAACTGTTGCTTTTGGGTCATGGTTGCCCTGAGGCCACTGACTAGACAGTTCTTGGTCTTCTTTGGTGCCTCAGGAAGCTTCCAGCATTGTATTGCCTCCATAGAACATGGCAGCAGGAGAACTGTAGGTCAGGATAGAAGATCCCTTACTGTGAGGCCCACTAAGGGACAAACAAAATCTTCCTGGCTCCATGGGACACAAGCTTCATGGATACTTTTGAGGACAGTCTCTCGGGCTGTTGGAATCTTGGTGGGATGACTCTGGAATGGGCAGCACTGGTATTGGTTTAGGTTGAATGGACATTTGGGCATTGAATGAAGGCTATGCATCTGCAGAATGGCAAGTGACATGTTAACCAGTCCATCTGAAACTAAGGAAGGAGGTCTAACCAGCAGGACTACCTGCTCCTGTCCTGGACCCCGAGCCCATCTGTGCCTCTGATGGTCATTGTTAGGTCCTAGCAGGGAAATCTGGGTGGTGTGTCCCTAGGTGTGAGGCCTTTGGGTCTCCTCATGAGCTGGGCACCATCTGGGTAGGGGAGAGATATATGGCTACCTGTGTCTAACCTCCCTAGAACTCCAGTTTCTTACCTCTCAGGATGGGTGACTATCTCCACTTGACTGTGATTCTAGCTCTGGTTGGCTCACATGGCCCCTCTGACATCCCCTAGCCAAAGCATGGTCCTCGTTTGTGAAATGGGGACCCAGGTATAGGAGTTTAAAGCTTCAGACATTCCAGGCAGGTGCTGTACCATAGAGCTGCCCCCACCCTTCTTGACATTTTCAGCCCTTTCAGCTACTAGGAGTGCTGCTGTGTGTCAGGGCACACAGATGTGAGTCCATTCCACCTTGATTAGAGGTCAGAGAGTTTGAGCTTGTTTTGCTTTTTCAAAGTTGTTGACAACAAGTGACTACAAAACAAGAGGTCCTGACCTAGAGTGACTAATTGGTATTTTAACTACAGAGGTGTATCAGCTTCATCTTGAACAAAGATCAGAGATGCTCTGTTTATTTGTTTCATCATGTTGATGAAGTCTGTTGCCTCCCCTTTCCCTCTGTGGAGTGGGTGTGAGAAGATATGTGGAAAATAAAGGAGTGCTTCAGTAGTCACGAAATTTCCCTCCTGATGCTCTTCTGTGTTTATCTTTTATTTCTCTCTCATCTCTGTTTCTCTTTGCTTAATAATTCTAATCATCACGCTCCTACCCTGGAATGTGTGAATCCAATCTAGGCTTCTCCTAAGCAGCTGTGTCTCTTCCATATCATCCTTGGAAGACAGCTTCCTCCTCCAGGACAGAGACAGAAACCTTAACACACACCACTGACAGAGTTGAGGTACTCACACCCCTGGGCTCTTACTGAAATAGTCTGCCCACTCCTGGTTTGAACATTGTCTGGCAGAACCCCAAGCCCCAGGAGCATGGCCCTCACTTGCCTGCCACAGCTTTGCTAGTTTGCAAAGCAAAGTATGGGCCTTCAGCATGCTACTTTGAAGAATCTGTTTCACAACTTTCCATTTCATCCACAGAGGCCCCAGGCCCTGAGCCTAGCCAGCAAGAGCAAGTGGTCTTTGGCTGCGGGGACACCATGGAGCTGTTCTGCTCTGTGCCTGGAGGTGCCAGCACAGGCTGCACTGTCTGGTCTAAGGATGACACAGAGCTGATAGCTTCCCACCACATCCTGGTGGGGCCTCAGAGGTTACAAGTGCTGAACATCTCCCATGACGATGCCGGGTTCTACATGTGCCAGCAGCAGCTCACTCAGGATGTCCTGTGCTGCTTCACTGTGCATGTGACAGGTAAGTTCTTGGTGGCTGGGGCTGACAACTGTGTTGAGCAGCTGCATTGCTAGGGAGGTCAGGGCAGTCCTAGGCAGCATGGCTCCAGTATCCCTGGCTCAAGAGTGTTGCTGGCTTAATTCCCCACATCAGAGGGGATACCTCCAATTCTGTGCTATTTGAATGAATGGCCTTGCAAAGGCAGGGAGCAGTGGTCCCTAAAGATGGAGAGCAGTGTATTCTGAAAATAGGGAGCTGCAGGTCTGCGGATGTAGGAGCGTCACAGGACCACTGCTTGCTTATAACTATTATGGATGCTCCATCCTCAGGAGATGAAGAAGATGGAGAGAATGTGGTTGAAGACACAGGTAAGATCAGAGCCTAGGCATACTGAGCTGGTCAGGATCAGGCTGCTTCCTTCCTGTAGTCCTGTTGTTAAGGGGCACTTCTACAGGTAGACAGTGCTCCAGGGGCAGTGAGGAGGCAGGGCTGCTTGGCAGGGATTTTGATAAGTTCTGGTGGGAAGGAACGTGAGTAAACCAAGCAAGGTGCTCAGGTTGTCACTGACGAGTACATAGATCCAGGGATTCATGCTGTCTGGGTTTCTTTCCTGCCTGGTTCCCATAATCATTAAGTCCCAAAGAAATCAAACAGAGGTCTACATTAGTTATAAACTGATTGGCCCATTAGCTCAGGCTTCTTATTAACTCATAACTTATATTAGCCCATTATTCTTATCTGCATTAGTCACATTGCTCAGTACCTTTTACAGAGAGGCATTCACATCTTGCTTCTTCTGTGTCGGGGCCAGGATGGCAGAAAGAGCTTTCCTCTTCCCAGAATTCTGTTCTCATTGACCCACCTCTACTTCTGTCCAGTTGTACTGCCTATACTTTCCTGCCTGGCTACTCGCCAACCAGCATTTTATTAAAATACAAGTGACAGGGTAGAAACCATTGTCCCACAGCAGATTCACAGAACTAGTGGCTGTTGCTGCAGACCAGCAGGAGGGGAGCAGTGCCATGCTGAGTCATACATTGTAAAGGGGGCACCACAGATTTGGTGTGAGTATATAAGTGCACATGGCAGTGCCCATGGTATGGGCTAGAACCACGGAGAGAGAGAGAGAGACAGAGAGAGAGAGAGACAGAGAGAGAGACAGAGAGACAGAGAGAGAGAGAGACCATCCATAGTACTACGTGTACTATTACACTGCACCTGTATTGTGGAGCCTGCACTAAAGGACCATCCACGAGCCAGGCAAGGGCCTGGAGGTTGAAATACACAAAGACACACAGATAAAGACATGGGTCATCCTTGAAACAAGAATTCCCCTTTACTGTGTACCAGAGCCACTTATATATGGATCATTAACTGGTAGCCATGCCCCAGGCAAACCCACCAAAAACTACTCTCCTGCCATCAGGAACTCCTGAAGGTCTCATTCTCAGAGCAGCTACAAACACAGGAAAAACAAGTTGTTTTGCTCAGACAGAGCAGCTGCAAGCATAACAAGTTGTTTACAGGAAATTCAGGGTCTGGGCAGAGAGAGAGAGAGAGAGAGAGAGAGAGAGAGAGAGAGAGAGAGACAACATCATGGGTCCAGACATTGTATGTGGAGTGGTTATGACTCTGAGACTAGGCTGGTGTTAACTGAGTCCTCAGACCACCTAGAACCTTCTGGGGTAGAGTGGACAAGGGACTGAGAGGAATCAGAGTGACAAACTTAATGGGAAAACAGGGTAATGTGTCTTATGAGTGTGCGGGAGAAGAGAGAAGGTATAGGGACTTGTTTGAGGTTTCACAACCCTCATAGAAATGGACTTAGATTCTAGGACTGAAGCCAAAAAAAGGTAGTAGTCCTGAGAAGTGGGTCAGTTTCTTATTTTCCCTTTCAACTTTGGCTATCAGGATGTTCAGAGCAGAATTTCTAACCCAGTTGGTCTCTAGCTTCTGCCCCAACAATTACCAATGTGTTTGTAATTTCCTGTTTTCTTCTGTCATCCTGGCCTTCTCAGGTTGTATTTAGTGTTTTTGCACCATAAACACTTAGGTAAGGTGCCTGAAGGGTCATCTTCTTGACCTTACCTGGCATTAGGCACCATTAAGTCGCTGTAGTCTCCCATTGTGGCACTCTTCTCTCAAGCCTACTGGCCAAATTTGGAGCCTGGAGGGACACCTCACCAGTGTCTACACACTTTTCTCCTACTTCATATGGCAGTTCCTCCTCCCAGAGTTACATAGGGTTCTCTGATTGAGTCACTGTGGAAGACCCTGCCCCTGTCTTTGTTCTCTGTTTTGGAAATTTGTTGCCTCCCTCAGCTTCCTCATGAGTCCAAACAATATGACATCCTGTTGCTGGTTGTTTTTGCTCTACTCTTTGAGAGCCCACCGCCCAGCTCCAAATAAACACATGGACACTTATTAGTTATGATTGTATGACCTTGACTTGGATTATTTCTAGCCAACTTTTCTTAAATTATCCCATCTACACTTTGCTTCTGGGGTTTTATCTTTCTCTATTCTATATACCTTTCTTTACTTCTTACTCTGTGGCTGTGTAGCTGGGTGACTGGACCTTTGCATCCTCCTCTTTCTTTTCTTGTTCCTTCTTAAACTTTCTCCTTCTCTTTATCCTCTCTGCCTGCGAGCCCTGCCTGTTTCCTTCTCTTGCCCTACTATTGGTCATTTAGCTCTTTATTAGACCAGACAGAGTAACACAGCTTCACCAAGTTAAGCAAATACAACATAAAAGAGTGAAACACATCTTTGCATCATGAAACAATTGTTCCACAACATATAAAAATGTAACTCATCTTCAATTGATATTCCACAACAGCATCCTCCACCCAGCCAAGAGGAAGGAGGGAACTCAGTGGAGGGGAAGCATGACCTGAAGGGTACCTGCCTTCACTGGGCACTATACAGGCTGACTCAGGTTTGGTGTACTGGTGGAATGATCTGGCCTAGTTGCCTCCCAGGATCTACATCCTACTGGGTTCTACTTCCTGGGTCCCTACACCTGTGAGTCTGACTCAGATGGAGAGAAGAGAATAGCCCAAGACTGAGAGTGGGGTAGCTGTGGATGCAGTGTTCAGACAAAGCAAAGGAGTCTCAATACAGATGAGGGATGAGGCTTGAGGGGGTGCTGGTAGGGTAGCTTCGCAAGGGTGTACTGATCATGCTGTTATGAGCACTTCTGCCATCAGGGGCCCCTTACTGGACTCGGCCAGACCGTATGGATATGAAACTGCTGGCTGTGCCAGCCACCAGCACTGTACGCTTCCACTGTGCAGCTGCTGGCAACCCCACCCCCTCCATCTCCTGGCTGAAGAATGGCAAGGAATTCCGAGGGGGACATCACATGGGGGGCATCAAGGTAAGTCTGCGAAAGGGGCACAGATAGGTCGAGCCTGAATACAGAGGGTATAGCCCATATCATTTGTCATTGATCAGCCTTGACAAAAATACCTCTTGCCTGGGTAGGGGCATGAGATTTTAGAAATAGAAGTAAAGTAAAAAGTAATAAAACTGAAACCATAGAAAAGTACCAGGAGGGCATTCCAGTGAATACTGAAATTTTCCCTGTTTAGTTTTCCTTTTATGTTTATATTCAAATACAAAAGGAGAAGGCGGCAGCAAAAGACTTTTTTAACTTGATACAAACTACATGTAAAACAGCTAATTACTTTAACACTTTGAGGTGTCAAGTCATTAGCATTTTGTTGTTTAAGTAGCGAAGCCACTCTAGACCAAGTATCCTGAAAGCAGTCACTTCCTAAGTAACCTTATATTACAAAAGAAAGAGCAGAAGTATGTTTTCATAGCCTAACTATCTGTCAGGATGAAAACAGGCTCACATTTTTGGGCATCCACAGTCACTCACCTACTAAGTTTACCTGCAGCTTAGGCACCAGCACTGGAGCCTGGTCATGGAGAGTGTGGTGCCTTCTGATAGTGGCTACTATACCTGCATGGTTCAGAACAAGTTTGGGAGCATCCAGCAGACTTACACACTGGATGTACTGGGTAAGAGCCAGGCTGGGTGACTACAGCAGGTCAGCCTCGGGCCATTGGACCCACTGCACCTGACCTCTCTGTGTCTTACAGAGCACTTCCCACATCGGCCCATTTTGCAGGCTGAGCTGCCAGAAAACCAGACAGCCACCCTAGGAAGTGATGTAGAGTTCCACTGCAAGGTGTACAGTGATGCCCAACCACACATCCAGTGGCTGAAGCATGTTGAGGTGAATGGCAGTAAGACAGGCCCGGATGGCAAGCCCTATGTCACTGTACTCAAGGTGGGCTCTGTTGTTGGCAGCTGGTTGGGTGGATGGGTTAGCTGGAAGTGCCTTGCCCTGGTCCTTAAGTCCCTCTTTGGCTGAGGAATACCTTGGGACTGGGACCCATGTGTTGGAGTTTCTGTGAAGGGGCACCTGAGTCTCAGAACTTATCACCTGTTCTGAGCTGCAGGCAGGCTCTGTGTTACTTGTGCCCTCCCGTAGGACTTGTTTCCCTGTTTGCTCTGAGGCTTGGGTCTACAGAAGGCTTCTCTTGGGTGATAGTTTTGGTGCTCAGGACAGGAGGATGTCTGCTGTACTAGTACCCTCTGATGTCAGAGGACTGGCTGTCCACTCTCCCGCTGCCTGCACTGTAGCACTAGCTCCACCCTGCCTTGACGAACTCTTCCTGCCTCCCTCTGCCTGGAGCTTTGCTTCATAGCCTCAGGTGGGGGCCACGTGAGAGAGAGAGAGAGAGTTTGGGCTTTGCAGCACAGGAAAGAGAGACTTGGAGGTCTGATGGGAGAGAGGAACAGGTGTTGGCAGGAGTTGGTATCCTGGCTGTTGAGAGAGACCACTAGGGCCATGTCCAGTGTACCTCCCACTGTGGGTGTGTGGTTTCGTGAGCACAGGCTGATGTGATATGACCCTTGGGATGAAGATTTGAAGAGTATGGGTTCCCTTTCTCTCTCTCTCTCTCTCTCTCTCTCTCTCTCTCTCTCTCTCTCTCTCTCTCTGTGTGTGTGTGTGTGTTTCTCTCCCTCTCCATGTGTATATGTGTGTGTGTGTGTGTATGTGTGTGTGTGTGTGTGTAGGGAGAGTGGACATGAAGGAGGCCAGTCTTTGAAACCACACCAACCACTGCCTTTATGTGCCTCACTTCAGGCAGCTTTCCAGTGCTTCCTTCCCCAACCCATTCTTTGGCATCTCCCTTGCCCTGTCTTGTCCTCATTTTCTTCTAGAGATGTCCTGGATCAGTGACAATCTGAAGGCAGATGCACACCTTTATCTTTCAGTGTGTCAGAATGGGATGGGGCAAGAACATTTGTTGAACCATCAATTTCATAAGCATGGCTGAGAAGGCATTTTGGTGGTATGTTTACAGTCCTCAAGTAGGTGATAACTGACCCACCTCTGACTCATCTTCTGCTTCTGATGCCTTGATAATACTGGTAGCTCCCAGCCAGCACTGACTTCCTACCTCCTTCAAAGCCCCTCAGGTCTGTGCTGTTCTCTTCCTTAGAAGTTTTCAGAACCTTCCAGGGGCTGAGCCCTGTGCTGCTTCAGAACATCAACTTCCCACCATTCTCTGGCTGACACCAATTTCCTCTGGTTTTCTCTCCATACATCTGTCTGCCCATCTTTTTTTCTGTACTAACTCTGCATGTTGCTTCTTTGTGGCACCATGCTGCCCAAGTGCCCAATGCTTACCTTGGGACAGGGAACTATCCACCAATAGAGGGACTGGTTTTATGCTCTGTGCCTTGGTTCAGGATGCAGAGGGCATCCATTGCAGTGGTAGAGCTGTAGGTGTCAAGGTGGTAGCAGAGGTGGCATTTTCCTTGAAGCCTGTCTGATCATCTCTGTGTGGATGGTGCTGTGGTACCCAAAGGGATGTGCTGGTGCTTGCCTATTGATTTCTGTTCTCTCTTTGTAGACATCAGGCGTTAACACAAGCAACAAGGAGCTAGAAGTTCTGTCTTTGCGCAATATCACCTTTGAGGACTCAGGGGAGTACACCTGTCTGGCAGGCAATTATTTCAGATTTTCCCATCACTCTGCATGGCTGAAGGTACTGCCAGGTATTTTTTGTTGCTGCTGCTGCTCCATTTGTCCTCTTATGGTGCTGGCTCAGAACATAACAAAGCTGCCAGGGACAGGGACAGCAGGGGTGCACTTATGACTTACTGCAATCCATCCTGTGGTAATCACCCTGGCCTTGTGCTTGGTATGGGAGTGTCACCCTTCCTCATCTTGATCTTGCAAAGGCCTCCCCCATAGTCCTCTAGTTGGATTTCTACAGTCTAGCCTTGAGGCTCTGGCATCTCCTGGGAGCCTTGGTGGTGGTGTGGATGCTTCTGGCTCTGCCAGGCTTCTCTCCTGAGTCTGGTCCCTGCTGACTCATAGATATTTTGGGCTACCAATGTGAGTTGGGGACATAGGTAACCAAACTCTGAGTATCCCAGTAGCTTTGCTCCCCAACAGGTACCTAGAGCTCAGGGCAATGGGAGGTCCCACAAGGCTGGATGAGGCCCCAACTTTTATGTCTTTGCAGCTGAGAGAGAGCTGGCAGAGAGCAGTGCAGCTGGCAGGTTATCTGCAGGCACCATCAGCTTCTGGGTGGGCTTCTCCATCTTAGTCTTGACTGCAGCTGTGACACTCCGCTACCTGCGTAGAGTCTCAAGAAAGAACCGGGGGCTCCCAGTTTTGACAATAGCTTCTGCTTCACACCTGAGCAACAGGTAACTGAAAGTAGATACCAAGTTTTGATCTCTCTGTTGTACCTTGAACGTCCTAAATTCCCAGCAGTACCTGTGGCCTGCTTAGTACTCATTTCTCTGCAGTCAGATGAGCTGACCCTTCCATATTCCTATCCTCCACATGGATCCCAAGTTACTCAAAACAACTTTGAGTCTTCAGTAACCACTGTTTTAGCATCCCTCTTCTTGGCTCTACATACTGCCTCACATGGACTTGACCTTGCTACTCCTGGGAGTTACACCACTTCAATCCTTTCCCAAATACCAGCATCCATTGTCTGGCACCAACCTGTCCTCAATGATTCAAGCAGGTGACCTCCATGAACTCTGACATACCCTTGGTCCACATCATCCACCCAGTTTCAAGAGAACATACTGTAATGGCCAGTATTTCTGAGCTTGAGCTGCCAGCCAACCCAAAGTGGGAAATATCTAGAACTCAGTCAGTGCTGGTGGGGTTTTATGTATACTTGGAGGAGGTTCTGTGGCTGGGGGCTAGATGGCTACCAGGCAGAGGCCTGTTGGAGGTGGGGTCCAGGGTGAAATTCAGGTTACTCTGTCTTCATGAGCAAGAGCCCATTGCCAGCTATGAATGCAGTGGCACAGGGCCATGAGGGCTGGCGGTCCTGGGCACATACTCACTGCCTCTGCTTCTTCAGACAGGCTGACACTTGATAATTCTCTAGGAGAAGGCTGCTTTGGCCAGGTTTTTATGGCAGAGGCTGTTGGCTTTAACATGGACAACACTGTCAAGCCTGTCACTGTGGCTGTGAAAATGCTGAAAGGTGAGGAGGGAGAGAAGTAGCGCAGGGCAGTGGGGGCTGCAGGGCCACCACCTGACATTCCCGCTTTCAACACAGATGGTGCCAATGACCAGGACTTGTTGGACATGGTGTCTGAGATGGAGATGATGAAAGTTATTGGCAAGCACAAGAACATTATCAACCTGCTGGGGGCCTGCACACAGGGTGGTAAGTACAGCAGGTGGGTGGACAGTTAGATCGGGACCCCTGAGTCACACAACATCTCCGAGGTATCTGTGCTTCCAGGACCATTGTATGTGCAGATGGAGTATGCTGCCAGGGGCAACCTCCGGGAGTTCCTGCAGGCACAAAGGGCCCTAAGCATGGAATATGATGGTGACTCCAGGCTGCCAGAAAAACAGCTTACCTGCAAAGATCTAGTGTCCTGTGCCTATCAGGTGGCCCGAGGTACCTGGCTTCTCAGAAGGTGAGCAGAGCTAGGGCACAGGCGAGGTAGGGTCTTTCTGAATGGAAGAGTGGATGTCAAGCTTGCTTAGGCTAGGGAGCTGTCAGTTTAGCACAGGTTCCTTTCATGCCTCCTCGGTGTATTCACAGAGACTTGGCTGCCAGAAACGTGTTGGTGACTGAGGACAATATGATGAAGATTGCAGATTTTGGCCTGGCCCGTGATGTGCACAATCTGGAATACTACAGGAAGACCACAGATGTGAGCCCCATTCCAGGGTGGTTTGGGTGCGGTGCTCCACCAGGGGACACCTGACAGCCAACAACTCTCCCTCTGCCTAGGGCCGGCTACCTGTGAAGTGGATGGTACCAGCTTCCCTGTTTGATGGAGTCTACACCCACCAGAGTGATGTGTATGTGTCCCAACATAGGATGGGGATAGCAAGACTCAAGTCACACCTATCACAGCCTTTAGGGTTCTTGCCCACTCAGGCTGTATTCTGTCTTCTCATTTGAGACAACAGCATAGCCCTGCCATGCCTCTCATCCACATACCCTTCCTTGCCCATTGGTAACCTGTCCTGTTGTAAAACTGCTACAGTTATTGACCAGGAGTAACGGGCCTCTGCCCTCACTCCCATACAGATGGTCCTTTGGAGTCCTGCTCTGGGAGATCTTTACACTGGGGGGCTCACCATATCCTGGCATCCCAGTGGAAGAGCTTTTCAAGCTATTGAAAGATGGCTACCACATGCACAAGCCTGCCAACTGCACACATGACCTGTGAGCAAAGCATTCCTTATTTACTCCTCTAACTAATCCCTGGGAGTGGCTGGTTTCCTACCAGGGCTCCTGGTAGCCTTGGGTGAGGTAGGGATGGACAACAGGCCAAGAAACCACAGGCTGTGCTGGCTGCAGCAGGTGGAGGTTCCACTGAGATCTAGAAAGTGGGGATTTGTGAACAGGGTCCTTCAGTCCAAGGAGCATATTGGGGAAGGTAAAGTATTTTTATTTTTCATCCCCAGAGATAACTCTGAGGGACTTCCTCCAAGAGATAAGCAAGTATAAAGAGGTAGGAGAGTGAATTGAAAGGCCTCAAAAAGTAACTGAAACTCTTAAAGCAACAAGGCATGGAAGTAACAAGGAAGACAGCCAAAGATTTTGTGCAGGAGGGGGTTTAAATGTTCCAGACTGGGAACAAACCAAGTCTGATTAAAAGGAGTATGTGTGTCTTCATCCCCAGAGATGCTCTGAGGGATGCCCTCTGGAAGATTGGCCAGTAGGGAAGAAATAAAGAGGAGGCAGGAACGTGAATTGAGGGCCTCAAAAGATAGAATGTGTAGAGATATATGTTATTGTGTTGATTGTGTTGTTTTTTGTGTTCTGGACTGGAGAAAGACATTTGATTCTGGGAACTGCTACAAAAGGTATTTTGACTTTAAAATACAGGCCTAAGGATTTGATACTTTGGAAAAGAGGTTCAGCTTTTGTCTCCACAGAGGATGAGAATCTGTGGATTCATTGCACATTTATGTGGTGTAAATCACTGAGAACTCCTGAAATGTTGATGTAAAATACTACCATGAATGCAGCGCTCCTGCTCAGCAGGAAGTAGCCAGACAGGTTGATGATGCCCAAATTCCCTAAAAAATTGATAAAGTGGGGCCCCTTCAATGGTTCCGGCACAGGAGCAGTGAGCCTGCTTCCCCGAGTTCTGCTCCACTCCATGCAGCAGTTTGGATCCAGAGTGAGTACGCCTGGGGCCAGAAGGCAGCTGGAGCAGAGCTTTGCCACCACAGCTACTGCTGCCAGACTTGCTCTCTCACAGACTGTGCAGACGGCTGAGACTGTCAACCAGCTTGCTGAAAGAGTCAGCAATGCTTTGGACATTCAAAATGATCTTATTGGACATATTCAATTGGGCATATTGACCTTGAACCAAGAAGTAGCTCTGGTTCAGGAGCAAGTGGATTATCTTTGGACTTTTCAACAGTTGTGAGTTACTCATGCACTGTATTGTGTGCTTCTGCTACTGTTATGGAATTCAACCATCATATGAGAGGGTTTGGAATACTGCTTTTGTTAATTTTACCATCCAGTTAGTGCATGCTAGATGGTTACAGTGCTGGTCTGGCTCCTTGGCACTGTCAGTCCTGGGGATACTTGGTTTAGGGCTATGTGTCTGGGTAGCCACAGATGGGCAATACTTTGGCAGCAGGATGCTACTTAATACAGGGAATATTAGATGGCTATTCCCCATGACAGGCAAGGTATTATAAAATAAAATGGGGGGAGTTGTTGTGATCCAGCTGCCCTCACTCCCCCTGACCCACAGGGGAACTTCCTTGTGGTCTGTTATTGACAAGGATGTTTGTGTTCTTTCTGGCCAGTGGGTCTCCACAGAAGGAGAAGAGGTATAAAAGGTTGCTGGGCAAAATAAAGGTTGCTGTGCTTCCACCTGAAAAGAAGCCTCTGTGTCTCAATCCCGGCACCCCCCACCAGTCTCAGCTATCCAGGCTGCGCTGGCTGCAGCACCAGTGACTGGGGTTCTGAGCATTTGGTCTATCACCACTGTCATCGAAACCTCGCTCGAGCCTGGGGAGAGAGTACATTGGGGCAAGGCATTGTCAGCATGGTGTGTGGAGTGGGGTTCATAATGGGAGAAGGACTATGCACACAACCATGTGCATCAACTGTCAGGGTCACAGGTATAATTTATGTCATCTCTTTTTATTAATTGTTACATGCATGTGTGTGGGAACTGCAGCCCCGAGTTGATATCCCTGCTCCCATTTGAGGTGCTTATCTGCAAAGAAACATAATAAATTCCCTCTGCTCCTGGAGCGGGGGAAGGAAGGAATTTTGAGTGCATGGTGACCATTCCTTGATCCCTGCCAGGGTCAGGTTACAGTCCCTTCGCAGCCCCCTCCTCATTTGGTGCCATGGTATAAAACCAGCCCAGCAGACTATTAAGGAAGCTGTTCCACCTCAACCTCATGCTCTGTGTATTCATTCAACCTGGACACCCTCCACTGAGACTCTTGGTTCCAGCCCACGCTGGTGTGGCATCTGGAGGTCCCAACTGAGATCAGAAAGTGAGGTACAGTGGACTGGGTCATCCTGTACACCAGTGGGGACAGATTGGGGAAATATATATTAAAAAAATTAATTAAGAAATGGAAAATATCCCAGGTAAATGGGAGTTAAAGTTTCAGTTAAAGAGATTATTGAAAGAGCAGGGGACAGCTGTAAAAACTAAGACTTTAGAAGATTTTTTTAAAACTACAGAGACGTGGAGTCCCTGGTTCGTCACCAGTGGAGCCCTCAATATTTCCGAATGGGAACAGGTCCACGGGGATCTTCAGAAAACGTTGAGAAAGGAGGGGCCTGAGGTCCTGCCAATGGCCACATTCTCCCTTTGAAGACCGATCAGGGATACTTTGCTTACAGAGGAAAGTCTGGGTTAAGCAGGCTTTGGAAGCAACAAAAGAGGTATTATCTGAAATTCCCTTTGTTCTGATAATGCCTCTGATGCAGAGGCCAAACTGCTCTCTCGGCCTGCTGAGGGGAGGCCCAGTAAGGTAGAAGAGAGAAAGATTCAAAGAAAGCAAAAACCTCCAGACAGGGGGAAAGGGAAGTGAATCCTTGGACAGAGTTCCCAAGCAAAATTCTTCTGCGCAAACACGCCTCTACCCTTCTTTGTCTGATTTTGAAGAGAGCTTGGGGGAATCAACAGGTTCAGAAGAAGAAGTTTCGGAGGGAGAAATCGCAGTGCTACAGCAGGAATTATGCAGGGCCCGTTTAAAAGAAAAGACAAAGGAGACCTCTGGGGAGCAGGACAAGCCCCCTCCCTATCCTCTTTCTGAGCAATTCAGGACCTCTCCAGTCCCTCCCATTTGGTTGGGCTAGGAGGAGGCTCCACTAGGAGGAGGCTCCCCATGGAGGCGTTAAGTGCTGCCCAGTGATTGCCCCTGTGATAAAAAATCCTGACCCTAACAATCCAGGGCAGGGCTGCCAGTCTTCCAATTTGTCAAATGTATGTTGCAGCTTGTTTGGATCCACTTAGGCATAAGTTTTCCTCCTTCCATGTTGTCCTTTATTTGGATGATATATTTCTGGCAGCACCAATAAAAGAGGAAAGTTTATTAATGTTTGCAGAGTCACAGACCTTTCTGGAGGGACATGGGTTCATTTTGGCCCCAGAGAAGGTGCAGATGCAGGCACCCCCATTCCTATCTGGGCTTTCAAATCCAATTCAATGGGCTTCAGCCTCAGAGACTGCAGCTGGATTGCTCCCATTTACAGACCCTCCATGACTGGCAGAGATTATTGGGAGATGTTCAGTGGATCCGTTCCTCCTTTTCCATTCCTACAGGAGCTCTTAAGCCCCTTTATGACATGCTGCCTGGGGACCCTTCCCCTGCCTCCCCCAGGATCATGACTCCAGCGGCAAAAGAAGTCCTATATGCCTTGCTTAATGCTCTTGAGCGAGCATATCTCCGTGGCCTTTTTATTTCATGGTCTTTTCTTCACAATTTTCACCTACTGGAGTTTTTTTTGCAAGGGGGACACATTTATTGGCTGCATTTATCCGTTTCCCCTAAGAAGGTGGAGACTCCTTATTATGAAATGGTGCTACAGCTCCTATGGAAGGCATATGATTTTAGTTTACAAGTTTTTGGCAGGATCCCAAATAAATTTCTAACCCCTTATCAAAAAGAGGAAATAACAAGGCTACAGAGGGTTCAAGATGGATGGACCACCACTTGTTCATCACCACCACTGGAGCCATTTTTGATAACCATTATCCTAATTCCCATTTAATTTCATTTTTTAAGAATCATCCTGTTATTTTTCCAAAAATTATTAAAACCTCCCCCCTTAAAGGAGTGTGGTCGGTGTTCACTGATGGTTCTTCCAAGGGCTATGTAGTGGTAGTCTCTGATTCAATTAAAGAAAAGCAGCCCCTAGGTCCAATTTCTGCCCAAACTGCAGAACTCATGTCCTGCCTTATGGCCTTTTCTCTTTTCAAGGATCAACCCTTCAACTTGTATACTGATAGTATATATGTGGCAAGGATCGTCGGGCCATTGGAAACCTCACCATACATATTATCTACCTCTCAGGTTTTCCACCTTTTGGTTCAGCTACAAAGTCTTATATGCCAAAGAGTGTTTCCTGCCTTTGTTGGCCACATTCGGGCCCATACTGATCTGCCAGGGCCCTTGGCAGAGGGAAATAAGCTTGCTGATTCCCTCACCTGCCCAATGGCACTGTTCCTTTCTGAGGAACAACGAGCCTGTCATCTTCATGAAAAGTATCATTTAAATGCCTCTTCTCTAAAGTTTCACTCTGGCTGTTCTCTAGCCATGGCTATTCAAATCACGTCCCAATGTCCAGCTTGTGCTCCATTTCATAATGCCCACAACGAAGGTGTTAATCCTCGAGGCCTCCTTCCTAACCACCTTTGGCAGACGGATGTTACCCATTTGTCCCAAGCTGGCAGACTTAAATTTGTACATGTCTCTGTAGATACTTATTCCAAGGTAATTTATGCCTCCCTACATTCAGGGAAAAAGATTAAGGACATTATTGCCCATTGCCTACAGGCTTTTGCCTATATGGGCATCCCAGACTTTCTCAAAACAGACAACGGACCAGCTTATACCAGCCAACAGTTTGCAAAATTTTGCCAAGAACAACAAATTATACATACCTTTGGAATTCCACATAATCCCACTGAACAGGCTATAACGGAGCGCACACATGCTACCCTTAAACAGCTTTTTTTGTAAAATAAAGAAGGGGGAGTATATCACCTCCCCAAATACCCAATTATCTACAATTTTATACATTTTAAATTTTCTAACAGTAGATAAACAAGGTCTAACAGCAATGGAAAGACATTGACAGAACCCTCCCAATCTCTGGGCTGGGTTATATGGAAAGATAGTATCATGGGACAATGGCAATCACCTACACCTATGTTGGCTAGGGTGAGGGGAGCCATTTGTGTCTTCCCTCCAGGAACCAAAAAAACCCATCTGAGTGCTGGAGTGAAATGTTTGGCCAGTGGAGTCGGGCCCTACTGGCCCTGATAATATGGGTTCAAGTGAAGAGCATCGAGGGAGGCCTGAGCTGGGCACTGGTGAGGAATCCACCCATACTGATGCCGGTAAGTAAAATAAGCTGTTTTTCCATCCTTTTACTCCACCAATTATACCTTGGGAGTTCCTGCAGCAAATACAGCATTAGAAAGATCCTCACTGGGTAATTTAACATTTGATATATCCTATGCCCTCTGCTTCCGGAGGATTAACAATATTTCAGTGATGCCTAGTGTCTCTCTTTCTGGGCCATGTGTGGTCCTTAGTAATTATTCTCTGGGAGACTTTTCTTCTAAATCTTCTGGGCATCCCTGTTTTGGATTGAGAGATATCTTTTACCCAATAAATTTTAAAAGAAATGTTTCTGGACTCCCTACCCCTCCAAGACCAGCTCCCTTATGTTGGAAGACACCACAATCCTTCAAATTATACTTACCATTGCCTTGGGGAAATTGTGCTCCTAAGGAACCATGGAAATTGGAGGGAGATAAATATTTATGGTGGTTTGGTCACCGACCTATTTTTAAAAACTCCTTGGGAGGGGCCTTTGATTTTTCCCATAGAAATCCAAATATGGCAGGAGTTTCACCTATGTTCACAGGCATGTTTCTCTGCGGCCCTTGTGCATGTACAAATATTAGACCTTTAGCCCTTCAAAGGGGCTTGGCCTTCAGTGCTGCAGCCTGATGGAACACAAATTGGACATCTTTGAAACCTCCCTCCAGATTAATTATGCAGTGGGAATGAATTTCTCTATTGTCAGCCTAGCTTGTGTTCTACTTCCCTTTATGTTTGTCTCCTTTAATGGGTCGGTTGGGGAGGATGGTGTCCTTAATTGTTCTTCCAGCTCCTGCTTTTTGAGCAACTGCTGGTCCCCGACAGATGAGTCCATGCTGATGGTGAGAATTCCTGCCCTGGTTCCCCTGGTGGTAGAAGACCCACAAGATGGACGAGAGCTTATCTTGTAAAGAGAAAGGAGAGACTTTGGGATCACCACTACAGTCATCACAGCTATCGCCATATCAGCCACAGCCACCACCATTGCAAGAATCACCGTGTCCCAGAGTGCAGCTACTGCAGAGACTGTTAACACTCTTGCTGCCTATGTTACCCAGGCCTTAGAAACCCAAAATACCATTAACTCACATATTCAATTGGGCATGTTAAATTTATATCAGCAAATGGCCTTATTACAAGAACAGATTCATGTGTTGTGGATGGTACAACAAGCCTCTTGTTCTCATTTTTATCATTCTGCCTGTGTGACCCTTATGGAAGTAAAAAATATGTCCTTTGAGGTGCAATGCCTTAATGCTTACCTTAGGGGACCTTGGAATGATTCCTTTGTAAACTTTACCCACTCTTTGGTACATCAAATTATTGCAATTAATGAAACTCGTGTTAAACCTGTATCTGCTGAGGGATGGTGGAATATCATGGCCCAGATTGGGGGTTGGGTACAGCGATGGGGAGGTGCCTTATCCCTGGGGATCTTGGAACTAGTAGGGGTGGCAGTAGGCCTGCTCCTCTTAAAATGAGTCTTAAACATCTTCACCCTGACTGAGCTTGTCCCGGAAGTCATGAGGTGTGGCTACAGATGCTGAAAAAATGAGGGTCTCCAAGGACGGGCAACCTGTGGGGAGACTCCCCACCTAAGACAGGGCATGGGGGCCCTATGACTGGTAAGGGAAGGTACTTCTCCCACAGGACCTAAGACAGGATCCCTCATTATAAAATAAAGTAGGGGGAATTGTGGGAACTGCAGCCCCGAGTTGATATCCCTGCCCCCATTGAGGTGCTGATCTGCAAGGAAAACATAATAAATTCCCTCTGCTCCTGGGGTGGGGAAGGAAGGAATTTTGAGTGCATGGTGACCATTCCTTGATCTCTGTCAGGGTCAGGTTACAGTCCCTTCGCAGCCCCCTCCTCATTTGGTGCCATGGTATAAAACAAGTCCAGCAGACAATGAAGGAAGCTGTTCCACCTCAACCTCATGCTCTGTGTATTCATTCAACCTGGACACCCTCCACTGAGACTCTTGGTTCCAGCCCACGCTGGCATGGCACATTTGTATATGCATGCAGTTATGTATTGCTAACTGTAAACCAGTCATTCTGTATAGCTAGCAAGTATGTTTTCAGGACTGGCTATTTGATAATGGATATCCAACTTGTATGCTCTTCCTTGGGCTCAGAAAGTTCTATAAAAAAAGAAGGAGGTTCCTAAGTCTCAGGCATTAAACCATGGCTGGGAAAACTGAAACTGATAAGATTAATAAGGCCCTTCCCCTTCCAAGGTTATATAGGTGCTGAGCAGGACAGCTGAAGCAGTGAGTCATGCAGAGATACTCAGGCTTCTGATTTTCATGAATCACCCATTTTAATATGAGCCTTGGTGATGCTGTTGCATTTGAGTCATTCATATTACTGTAAGTAATTGCTTACCTGTACTCCTGTTATTAACTTCAATAAACTCATTAATTTGAGGGACTAGGTTTTGCACTGTCTTCCCTGGGAGGCAGTCAGGTAATGAAAGGGAGAACTGGTAAATAATACCAATGGTCAATTTCTAGATTCCTTTTGATTTTCTATCCAAATACATTGCAGAAGGGTCGTGTTACCATCAACACAGATACAAAAGCATAGTGGGCTTTTTCCTCCACCTGCAGACTTCTTCTCCTAGTTGTTTGGTTCAGTACAGATAGATATGCTCAAGGTTAGTCCTGAAGATGTTTACCTGAAGCTGCAGGTGGTCATGACTCTTGTGAGTTAACTATGGCTGTGTCATGTCCAAAAGACAACATTTCACAGCAAGTCCCCCATCCTCAGTCACAATATTCAGGACCTATTTCTATGTAATACTCTCTAAGTCTTGTGAGTCAACTATGGCTGTGTCATGTCCAAAAGATAACATTTCACAGCAAGTCCCCCATCCTCAGTCACAATATTCAGGACCTATTTCTATAATACTCTCTAAATCTATGGTGAGTGGCTTTTCTTCATGCCCCATACAGAACTTAGTGTTCATGGTCACTTCAGCATTTTGAAGTTTCGAGGCTATGTATTTATGGCTACCTACTACAGAAAGAAGAACCTCTGACCAAGATTGAGAGCTGAAGAGATCTATTTTGTTCCACAAAGCAGAACTAGTAGCGTAATCTTAAAGGGCTATGACCCTTCCAGCCGTGGTCTTCTGATCAGGTACTGTGTACTGCACTAATGTTTGTAGTGCAGATCGGAAGTAAACTAATTATACACTAACTCTCATGTCACTGTTGCACCAGTGATTTTTTCATATTTTTTTGCCTTTTAATGAAAAGTTTTAATTTCATGAGATCTTATTTGTTAATTTTTTGTCACATTTCCTATTAGATGAGGATCCTATTCAGAAAACCCTTACCTGTGCTTAGAAGTGGGAATATTTTCTCTACCATGTTATCCTGACCTGCGGGATATGAACGGGGGTCCTTGATAAACCTAGTGGAGAGGAATGAAAGGAGACACGAGAAATGATGGCAAGACAGGATTTCTGAAGCCGTTCCCTTTATTTCCTCTCAGAGGCTGTTATATAGCAAATGGGCAAAACTGGGGGAGAGGTGTCAGGAAACTCTGCTCTGCTGAAATTCCGGTCTGGAGACATACATTCCTAGCTGATAAGTAAATACTGAGGGTCTGGGATTGTTGACTAACAAAGGAAAATGCTAACTGATTCCAGAGCCTGGTGCCTGCAGGTCTCTGCTAGGAGATAAGAGGCCAGGTTGATTTCCCAGACCCTGCAGAGAGGATAGAAGTAAATTTTTTTCTTAACTTGTGAGCTCAAGTTGGCTGTAAACAAAATGCAGATTTTGAAATACAGGTCTCTCCCCCAACACCATGTCCTTTGGCATTTTCAGGGTGTCAGGTCTCATTCTGACATCCATGACCCATTTGTTGCAGAGCCTGTGTGGTAGAAGATAAGGGACAGAGTTTCATTTTCTGTATACTGAAAAGAGGTTTCCACAACCATCATATCTGAGACAGTATCTTCAAATGCAAACATTTATATAATGAAACACAAATATGTATGCAACATTACACTAGGTACTCATGAGAGCATTCTGCTTATCAAATGTAATAAGTGGTCAAGCTCTGACCACTCAGAGGAATGCATGGCAACCACTTGCATTAGAATAAATTTACTTCCTAATGTGAACAAAGTATCCCACTTATAAACCACATTTCATGAGAAACAGCAGCACCACAACCACATGAAGATTCTTTGGGAAGCTGGGTGGAGCTGGTGACAAATGCTTGTAATCCTTGCAAGGAGGAGGCAGAGGGGAGGCCTACCAGGTGTTCAAGGGCAACTTCTGTTATAGAGCAAAGCAGAGAGCAACTTGTGCTATGAGAGATTCTTAAAACACCAATGGGCTCAGTAACTTTCACTTTCTTATGCTGAGCAGTAGGCTAGGAAGCTTGGTAGCTTGTAGAAACTGCTGGAACCAACACCATTGCTTGTTCTCTTGGTCAAGTGCATTGACAAAAACAAAAACAAAGCTCTCTCTGCAATCCTCATCTGTCACTCCATTTAGCTGTATTCTTTTGAGACTGGAGCCCTAGATGGGGCTGGCCTCAAATTCTTGCATCTGTTTTGTCAGCCTCTGCAGGGCTGGGATTCAAGGCAGGAATTGCATTCAGTCACCTCTGAATCTTCACAGAGGACATCTCACCCTCATGAGAACATGGGCTGTGAAGAGTCACCAGACTCTGAGGAGATGGTGGTCTACCAGCTGTGAGACCCACCAGTCAGAGGCCCTGAGTCAGGTCTCCATGGCCTGGGGGCTGCTCTCACCACGCTGAATTTCACAGACCTCCTTCTCCACTGCCTCAGCAGTTCCTTGGCAGCTCTTTTAACAGTCTCTAGTGTGCACATGCTCAGTGTTCCAGACCGAATGCACATGTTGAGGGGCAGGGGGTAGAACACTCCCTCCCTAGTTTCTCATTGGGCCAGAGTACCTCTGGGGTGGGCTTAAACCTCATGTTATTTATAGTGGATGTGTTTTGTGTGGCTCTATTTGGAGGCTGGCACTTTCTGGTGGGATGTAGTGTTGGTGGGAAGGATCTGGTGCATCTCAAGGGGGACAAACATTAAGGAGTATCTGAACACTGGGGGTCTGCACATTTGCAGGCCTCTGGCTCCACACAGGAAAAGTGAGACACTCTGGCCTTCCTGGCCTACTCATGAGTGACAAGCGAGGGCCTTGCGGTCAGCACTGCACACCTACCATCCCAAAGTTCTTGCTCTGCTTCTCTTTACCTCCTCTCACCTCATCTCATTTCTCCCAGCCTCACAACACCTAGACCACAAAACCCCTTTGGCCATGTCTGGGAGGCTACCCTATAGCTCTGCTTTCTTGCAAAGAGGAGAAAATTAAAAGTAGCTAGTCACTTTCTCAACATCTTACTGCTTCTTGTATATGACAGGGACCCTAAGCAAGTCAAGTCCACACATAGGTAGAATAGACTTTGCTACTACTCTGCAGAACTGGCCAAACCTATTGTGTCAGGTTCCAGTGAGGATCCAGTACCTGATGTTGATTGTCATCAACTTGGTGTTCCTGTGACTCAGCATGGACCAGAAGCTTGCATGACTCAGCCTGCACCCATATCATTCCCCAGGCCCAGTAATTTGATAAACATTAGGAATGTAGAATGACATTGTCTTTCTTGCCTGAGAAATAACAAAAGCATAAGTTCGAGTGATTTTATGATAATTAAAATAGAAACTGTCATTCCGAAGGAAAAAAGGAGAAAAAGGTTGTATCCTAATAAACTGATTTTTTAAAATTTACTGTGAGGTTGCTAAATTCTACCTTGTCTCTTCCATCTGGATCACTTTTAGGACTGAAGTCATTGTTAAACTGGTTGCCAAGATAGGGAAATGATTTGGGACTAGGGATAATGTTTAAAGGAGGAGACATGTGCCACGTTCATCAAAGTGGCTTATTCAGAACTTAGTCCTTGCAAACTTTCACTCTATATCAGCATGACACCATGAAAGGCACAAATACAAAGTTTTGAGAGAGAGGAAACTGGAAGATGCTGTTAGGTCGATTTAAGCTCTGTAGTTGCTTCTAGAGAGGGCAACCTAGTAGTAGTTATATAAGCTCACATTACATGTCCATTATAAATGCAAATTATATAGATCTGACAATCCACTTTGAGAAATACATTTTTTGGGTATGATGGTACATGCTTCTAAACCCAGAAATTCTAAAGTTGAGGCAGAATGATTATAAATTTGAGACAAATTGAGAGTAAGATCCTACCTCAGATAACAGAAAACATGATATGATGAGGCGTAATAACCAGGCTAACTTACTAATGAAATATGAAACTTTAATGAAGGAAATAGCTTACAACACCAGTGATCCAGCGATGAAACCAGAAGTACAAAAGGGCCAGCAGGGTTCACGCTGCCAGATTTATACATAAACATTAGCCCAAGGCAAACATGCCCCCTTGGGCTGGGCTTCCCCTACAATGATAGGGTGTCACATAAATGCTGTCACAACAACAGAGTAGCATTCAGTCTAATTTTAAAATATAAATCACAAACACCATGAAGCCTCTCAAGTTGTCTACTCCATCTTCCACCAAGGCCTCTTTTATGACAGAAGGTGTTGTTGAACCAGGTGACATTTATGAATGGGATATTGTAGGGGCCGGATTATACAAGCCTATATTCCTACGCTGTATGACAGTCAGAATGCTGAGCAACCTGGCAGGGCACAATTTGCACCTGCCACACAGACGGTGGTGGCTTAGACTTTTGATTGTGAGACAACCTGATGCTTTCCTAAGCAGGTGGTCAGGATATGCTAATATGTTTATCTGCTCCTTCTATTGTAATTTAGCTCTCAAGCATGGTTTTTCAGTCTATGTGAAAGAACAGGCATAGATGTGGATGTGACCTAAGTCATTCTCCCTGCTACCTTGGAAACAGAATGCTAAACTTCTCCCTCAGTTTGCATTTTGATATAAAAGCTATTTGAATAATAAACGAGGATGAATTTTAGGATGTGAGTTTAGGATTTCATGAAGGATCCCTGAAACTCCCTCCCAGTATAGTTGTGTGAGTTGTGTTTTCATTCCACACCTCCACTCTGGAATGAGAAAGAGTTTATGTCTGGGCTGATCCCTGAATATTGGCACCCCACAATGTGAGGCTGATAGATGAACCTCCAAACACATGGAAGAATCACCAGAAATATGGAGGAGAACGTGAGGAACCCATGAGAAAATTGCACCACAGATGGAAAGGTAAGGAATGAGTGCTCAGAAATAAGGGGTAGAATTTAAAAAAGCATGTAAGTGGGAGAATAAATCAGGAATAAAAATCATAAACTATAAGGTATATATATGTGACAAGGAGACAGTATTCAGTTATGTATGTTGGCAGCTAAAGGAAGTTAAAGTGGAGCAGAAACAAAGGCAGAGATATTCAGAGTGTGTAGGCATTATGATCACAAAGATGCAGCTTTTAATGCTGCTGAATGGGTAGAAAGAATGAAGGGAATATGGCATTTGGCCCAAAAATGACCTAGGTTACCACTGAAATTGTCCTCGCACATGCACTGTAGCTAACTGAGTTTGACCCACACGAAGTAGTGAGCTGAGTCTAACCTGCCTGTATGTAAGGCAAGCAGGAGACAAAGTTCAGAGAGCTAATATTACCTCCCATAGTCAGCACCCAGAGTCGGCCAATAGGACAGAGGAGAAGATTCAGGAATTCTCCTAATTTTATGATTACAAGTTAACATAAATAAGAAAAGATAGCAAGAATCAGCACAGCTACACCCACTGGAGCTTGAATGAGGAATGGGCACCACCTGCTCCCTAGAAAGACAAAGACCCAGAAAGACAAAGCCAAGTGGCAGATGGAGGGAGCATGTCCTGCCAATATCAAGCTGTTTTCAGTACTGTGGCTCTGTAGTGAAGTTTAAAGTCAAGAGATTGTGATGCTTCAGAAGTTCCATTATTGTACAGGATTGTTTAGGCTATCCTGAGGTTTTGTTTTCATTATGAAGTTGAGGATTATTCTTTTGCGGTCTGTGAAGAATTCTGCTATATTTTTAATGGGTGTTTGCATTGAATCTGCAGATTGCTTTTGATAAAATTGTCATTTGTTGCTATGTTGGTTCTACCATCCCAAGAGCATGGGAAATCTTTCCATTTTCTGATGTCTTAACTTTGTTTTTTCAAAGATTTAAAAGTTCTTGTCATACAGATTTTTTTCACTTGTTTAGAGTTACTCAAAGATATTTTATGCTATTTGTAGTTATTAGTAAAGGATGATGTTTCTCTGATTTCTATCTCAACTCATTTATCATCTGTGTAGAAGAGGTGAGTTTATGTTATTTTCAGGTTCTGGTTATGACAAAATAATTCTGTTAACATAGTTGAGCACATGTCCTTATGGTAAGGTGGAGAATCTTTTGTGTATAGGCCCAAAAGTTGTATTCCTGAGTTTTAAGGTAGTTTATTGTCTAATGTTCTGAGAAATTGCTATACTAGGGGCTGAAAAGATGGCTCAGTGGTTAAGAGCATTGCCTGCTCTTCCATAGGTCCTGAGTTCAATTCCTGGCAACAACATGGTGGCTCACAACCATTTGTAATGAGGTCTGGTGCCTTCTTCTGGCCTGCAGACATACATGCAGACAGATTGTTGTATATATAATATATATAATGTATATGTATATATATATACATAATATATATATAAATTGTTATACTAGAATCCAAAGTGGCTGTGCCAATTTGCATTCCCACCAGCAGCACAGGAGTTTTTGCTTTACCCCGCATTCTCTTTAGCATAAGTTGACATCAGTGTTTTAAAACTTGGCCATTCTTATAGGTATAATATGGACTCTCAGAGTTGTTTGATTTGCATTCTTTAAAGGCTAAGGATGTTGAACACCTTTTAAATGTCTTTCAGTCATTTTAGATTCATCTGCTGAGAGTCTTCTGTTTAGGTCTGTACCCTGTACTTTTGTTGGATTATTTTTTCTTTTGATGACCAATTTCTTGAGATCTTTGTATGCTTTGGAGTTGATTAGTAAAGATCTTTTCCCATTCTATAAGCTGTCATTTTATCTTGTTGAATGTATACTTTGCTTTACAGAAGCTTCTCAGTTTTAAGAGATATCGTTTATTAGTTGTTTCAATGTCTGTGCCACTGGGGCTATATTTGAGATACATCAATCAATGCATTTTAGTGTACTTGTAACCTATTCTTCTGTGAGGTTCAGTGTGTTTGGTTTTATGTTGAGGACTTTGATTGATTTAGACCTGAGTGTCACGCACAAAGATAAATATGGATCTATTTTCATTCTTCTACATGTTGATGCCCAGTTATGCCAGCACCATATTTTGAATGTGCTTTCTTATTTCTACTTTCCTGTAAGCTAGGCAGACTTACAACTTATAAGGAGCATAGTTTAAAAACTTTTAAATAGATACAATGGCTAAAGTCTTCATAATATTCTTATTCCTATAGCCACTAAGTAAAATTCTTAGAGGAAGCATTGAGCCAATTTCCAATAGACAGCTTATAGAAGCTGCCAAACAGGTACTCAAGCAGATAGAATATACTATACAATAATCAAAGAGTACATTATATTAATTTTGATTCAGCCTTTGCAAGCATGTATATTGAATACAAAACTTACTTATATAGCAGTTTTATGAAAAAAATGGTTTGCTTTTTATGACTGCACCTTCCCATTCTGCCAGTTAGACATTAAACTCTTAATTTAAAGCAGAGAATTGAACAGAACAAAAGAGCATATGGAATCTAGGGGATGTTTTAGCAGAGTACTGACTATGATTGATGTTTCTTATAATAAGCACGAAATTAATTGATAATTTTAAAGTAAAGATTCTTGGACAATTGTGTTTGTTCAATTAAAAGCCAGATTAATAACCTTTTCCCAGCTGATTTTTGCTGTTATTTGCACAGCTATATTTTGGTAAAGATTCTTTAAAGGATATTCTGCTAAATCTTACAGATGGTTCATCCAATGGAAGAACTGCATATATGGTTAATAATAAAAAGGAATTGGGAGTGTGCCTGTAACTTCTTGAAAACAGCTTAAATGGATAAACGTTGCAAACAGATTCTGACATGGTGGCACCAAAGTGACCTTTGTTAAGGCAAGGTGAAAAAAATGCTTGCAATGAATTACAAAAAGACCCAGCCCTATATTAATTTGGGGTCCAGAAAGTGTTTGTGCCTTTTTTCACAGAAAGAAAATAAAGCTGGATGAGATGACTGCATGTACAGGAAAGGAGTGGCAGTCCCGATGACGTCATAGCTGATGACACCCCCATAGGGGAATCGGAGTGAAAGGAGTTGGATAAAAAGCCCACAGTCTTCTCCACCCCCATAGAGAAGAGTGCCTGATTCACAGGACCTGATGCATCACTCTGCATTGCTGGATGCCATTCTGAGCTGCTTCCAGATACTTGGGACACACACACAGTCACAGAGGTCCTGCTGTATGTTGACTACAACTTGTTTGCAGTCTGAATCCTGTTTACTTTGGAGCTCAAATGTAGACTGAACATTTGACTGTTTTAATCTTTGCAACACAGAACTCATTTTGATTAAAATATTGGACCTGCAAACTAAGACCTAAGCTTTCTCCTCATGGAAGAAAAGACACAAAATAAGAAATGATTGAAGCCCTTCTTCACTCAAGAGGGGGGCAGGCCTGAGGGTTTAACTGCGGCTCAGAGACTGGAACTGGTATTTGATAGCAGCAATGTCATTGGACCTATCGAAAAATCTTTTATTGTCTTTTGATTACTATGGATTTAAAAAAAGTGTGATATGTTAAATTGTGGGTTTATTGTTAATTCCCATTCTAGAATTATAGTATTGACCTGATAATGTTTGTAACTGTTTATAAGATGTTGAGAAAAGTTTTGACATGTCCTGTAAATGTTTGGACTTAATGCATGTGTTAAGAAGTCTAGATTTTGATAAAATTATCAAGAGGTCCTCTAGACCAGCAGAAGAAACATTTTCAACTCAGGCAATCTTCCTCTCCTTTAAATAGGAGACTATAGCCTTTAGGAGCATGATTATTCATAAACATTATGATCTCTCCTGACAAAAAAAGTATGGCTCCGAGACACAGAGCCCAAAGGTATTCTCTCCCTTAATCTATTTTATTCACAAAGGTCAGAGATGGGTTTGAAGCTTCTCCCCAGATGCCTAAGACAGGAACTCGCATGATTAGAATGCTAGTTTCTGATGGTAAGCGTCAGTAGATCTTTGCCTAAGGCAAACACAGTCATCTACCCTGTTGCAGAAGCACAGGCTTTATTAAAGTTAATATAAGGGAATGGATTGTAGAGGGTGGATTATACAGGCCCATTTTCTTACATTGTATGGCATTCAGAATTCTGAGTGACCTGGCAAGGCACAATTTGCATCTACTACACAGAAAGGAGTCTCCTAGCCTTTTGAGAGTGAGACAACTTGACACCATCCTAAGTAAGTGGTCAGGCTATGCTGATACCATTCTGTTCCTTCTATTGTGATTTAAGAGATCCCCTGGGGAAGAGGTGTTTTTCAGTCTATGTGACAGAGCAGGCATAGGTGTGGATGTGACCTAAGTCATTCTCCCTGCTACCTAGGAAATGGAATGTTAATAAACATTACTCTCAGTTTACATTTTGATATAAAAATGATTTAAATAGGAAATGCAGGTGAATTTCAGAATGTGAATTTAGGATTTCATGAAGGATCTCTGAAACTTCCTCCCTATAAAGTCATGTGAGTTGTATTTTTAATTCTACACCGAATAGTTTCAAGAATTGAATAGTTTGGGAAGATTATGAGACATACATGTCTTTATGGAAGTGTAGGGCTCACTTCTCTAGTTTCATTAGGAGCAGGATTATGAAGTTTCGAGGTTAATTTACGTGTAACTTCAGGCTAACCTGCCCTTAGCTCTCCATATCTTCTTCAGTGCTTGTTGTTTGCAGCATAGTCTCGTTATAGTTTTCAGTGGTATTTCCCAAATGGGTAAAAATGTTGAATTATCTGCAGATATGCATATTTGTCACCTGTCAATCTTTTGTAACGAAGTATCTGTTCAGAATGTATGTCTACTTTTATTGGCCGGTATGCACATTTTTGTAGTAAATTTGTAGGCATAGGTTTAAAGTTTTCAAAGACCTCGTAGACATCTCATTCCTAAAAATTTCCTTTATGCTTTTGTTCAGCCTCTTGGCAACTCAAATGGCTTCATTTTTCTCATCCAGTGGCTCTCCAAAAAATAATCATCCTGCATACAGCTTAGTCCCTGAATGAGCTCAGAATGAGGTCACATAAAGTAAATCCCACTAAACAAGGGTTAGTGAGATAGCTTATTGTGCAAAGGTGCATGCTGCCAAGCCTGACAAGCTGAATTCAAGTTCTAGGACCCAGATAGTGGTACAAAAGACCTGACACTAAATGTGCGATTTAGGAAATGTATATGTGTGTGCACACCCCCATGAGCACACACACACTTAGACACAAAATTAATAAGCTAATTAAGTAATAAATTAATATGAAAAAGAGAATCTCTGTAAATAAATCTTTTCCATGTAGCTACTGGACTGATCAAGTGGTATAACTATCTGGAGAGGGTGTGGGCAAGAATCCCAAACCTCTTCCACCCCCTGATTTCTTGTTTTCAATGCCAGAGTATAGTCTGTGCTATTAAAGCAAACTGGCAGCATGACCTAGAGTTTAAAGCAAACTAAAATGACATGATGATTACAAGAATGAGGAACCCTTGTTTTCTGTAAATGATGTGTATATAATATATGCATTGTGAATGATTTAATAAATTGATAACAGTCCATTACTTCATATAGTCAACAATCATGAGAACATTTGAGATGCCCAATCTAACCCTTAGAATCTATAAGTGTGTTAATAGCACATGAAAAGTCAGAATTAAAGTTGTGTAAGGTTTCATTAGATGGCCCTTGGAATAGATTATCTGTGTGGGTTAAGTATAATCTCTAGGTTGCTTTTAAATGCAAGAGGGAAACATGAAGGGAGTGCCAATGTTATACCATATGAGAGATTCAACCAGACTTAACACTCTTGCCCTTTAAGGGGAAAGGGGCTGTTAACCAAAGAAGGCAGAAAGTTTCTAGAGATAGGAACATAGATTTTCTGCTAGAGTTTCAGAAAGTTCAGCCAACACCTTGACTTTAGTGATGAGAAATGAAGACTGATAGGCTTCATCTTACTTTCATACACAGTTATATGCAGAGTTCAGTATCTCAGTCTATTGGGCTGAGGACCTAGTTTCTTGCTGGCTCTTGACCAAACACTTCTCCCCATTCCCTGTCACATGTTCCAAGACATTTCACAGCATTGTAACTGACTTTAATCAGAGGAAAGGGAGAAAAAAACCAGTTTGTTTATAGCCTAATCTTATGAATTCTTTTTCTCACCCAGACTTTGAAGGGAATAATTGACAATTAAATGTTGCATTTTATAAGTATAGCATATTTGATAGGCATGTGCATTGTTCTGAAGATGAAGGTTAGAAGCCTCTGAAAGCTACTGCTGTAGGGCTGTGCTGAGGGACTGGAGAATGACATGACATCCAAGGGCAACAGCAACATGTTGATGTGCTCTCTGCAGAACAGTGGAGTTAGCATGTGATGGCTGTTTCTCCTCTTTCACACTTATGCTGTTGCATGGCACTGTTCCCATTCATCCTGGGTCCTCCCCTGTCCATTTACTGTCTTACATGTCAATCAACTCTAGAAATGCCTTCAAAGACACAGAGAGATGCTTTATTAATCTCACAGATCACTATCTAATCACATTGACGTTCAAGATGAGTCATTACACAGCCCAGGCATGGAGGTTGGAGATAATATTTGTCTTGAATGAAAGAGTTTCAAATTCACCTTGAGCCTGAGGATAAAGTTCAGGAATGTTTGTAAAACAGAGTGAGTGTGGCCTGTGCATGTGTACCCAAACCTCACAGCTCTCATGGGTCACAGATTCAGAAAATGTTGGTGTTAATGTGAGGTGAGGTCCCCAGGGGACACTTTGCACAGACCATGTGAAGGGTTGATGATTTTAACAGAGACATCCTTCACTCAATTCCTTCAACATTAACCATCACAGATGCCCTAGAAATGGATAAAGCATGACCATTCTGGGGTGGCTAGGTTTCCAACTAAAACTTTATTTCAAAAACTGGGAGAATAGTCCTTACTAAAGAGAAGAATAAGCTCTTTTAATTGGTACAATGACCATCTAAGATGGGTGTTCTTATTCCCATTTTACAGATGAGTACACTGTAGCTCAGACTGGCTGAAGCAACCTGTTGCTAGCTGAAGGACAACCCTGCAGTCCTAAGAGGATTTGGCTCAGGCTCAGCTACTGCTTCCTACAATGTCCTGAACAATGTCTTTACTCTGTGCACACAAGAAGTCTGAGGTAGCACAGCTTCAGAGATCCAGAACCTACTCTTTCCCAGACAAGGATTACTCTAGGGCTTGTAGGAGTCTAAGCCCATGTTAGTAGATGCCTGGTCTCCATCACTCCCACAGAGGACCCTGACCTCAATTATTCCTGGGAGAACTTTATCCCCACTTCCATATGAGTCTTCATAGGCTTCATCCGCCACTCTGCAGCATCCTATGGCCCCTGACCAGACTCCTAGAGGGGAAAGTGGACACTGTCCTGCTGAGTGTGGATCAAGAGTGGAGCAGGGGGAAGCAGATGCTGCCAGGTTGTGCATGGATCAAGAGGCTAAAAGGTGATGAGGATGTTCAATGGTTTTTGCATGTCTGAACCTGCGTGTCTAGTCCCCCCCCCCAGACCATCTGTGTTCTGCCTGCCTCTGACCTGAGCTGCAGACTGAGACAAAATACCTCCTTCACCTACCCACTAACACCCCCTTATGCCTTTGCATAATCCCCAGGGACTCTGCCTGGCTAGCTCCCTAAAGCATCTATGAGGTCCATCCACCCAGCCCAGAATTTCCCTATTGTCACCATCACATCTAGGACACAGATGAGGAGTCAGAAATCTCAGGCCACATTTGGGGAGGAGACTCCATAGAAGAAACCACACACTCAAGGGTCAGCATGATCAGAAAGAGCAGCTAACTCATGCAAAGTAATTTGGACTGTAGCCTAAGTAAGTGGGGAGCCAGTGAAAGTCATTGTATAAAAGAGGGTTATGGCTCATTGGAAACCTCTTTGACTGTGGTGTGGAGCCGGATGGGGGAAGGGTGGGCAACAAGGGCCACAAGAACAAGTCCATTCTCCATTTTTCTCTCATCCCCAAAGTAGCTGAACAGTTTAAAGCAAGATTGCTTGAGGCATAGTAGGTGCTGAATAAACATCTCTTAGCTGATTCTATTTGCTTAAGTCAATATGATGTCACAAATATCCCAGAGGAAAAGCAGGAAGGACACTTGGCCTGAGGATACCTTATTCAAATGCTTAGCACCAGAAATGCTTCAAGTTTTATATGTGGGGTATTCTGCAAATAAATGATGAGGGATCTTCAGGGAAGGTTCAGGTGTAAGCGAGGAATGAACGTTTTTCATGCACACTGAAATACATAACCTGAGGTTGCTCTTATATAATGTGTTTAATAACTCCATGAAGCAAAGTGCTATTTAATCATCCACTTGTGTCTTGTGATGGTCCCAGAGCATTTGGATTACCTGTGCTAGAGAAGGTGGGGTTGAGACGCCTGATCCTTCACTGGTCAGCATTACCAGGCATTGCTGGAACCCCTGCTGCTTCTGGGACACCCTTTAGGCAACATGAGAGGAAAGTCTAATAAGCCAGCACTAAGATAGGAGGGTCATGGGAGCTAGCCTGTGTTTCTGGAAGTCAACGCATCTCCCACCTGGCCAGTTGAGATGGAAGAAGCAGTTTTCTGGGGTCCTGAGGGGTGGGAGGCCTAACTGGAGAGGGTCCTGATCTTCACTTACAGAAGGAAATAGGAATGGAATACTGGTGTTTCTGTCCCTGAATGGAATAAGAAATCAGGTGGGGTGATTTTCGTTACCTGTCCTGTGGAGCTGGGGACAGTGCAGTGTTCAGAGAGTGAGACAGTGGGAAATTCACCTGGAAAACCCCAGACCCAGTGTCTGGGAGATGTCTGGCCAAAAAAGACATCATTCTTCTGAGAGAACAACCCTGACCCATGGGGTGCTGCTTTCTCCAAAGGAGCCACCTAGCCACCAATGTCTTCCTGGTCCTGCAGGATAGGGGGTGAGTCAGGTGTGGTTTGTTGGGAGGAGGGAGGTGTTGTGCTGGTTAATTTGTCAACTTGATACAAAATGGTCTCACTTGGGAAGAGAGAATCTCAAGTGAGGTGTGGCCTCCACCAGATATACCTGTGGACATGTCTGTTGGCTATAGTCATCATGAATGATTGATGTGGGAGGGCCCAGCCCACTGTGGGCTAGTAAGGAAAGATGTGTGTTGTACAGAAGGTATATGGGACAGGTCTGAACTGAACTGGGTGTTCTCCTTTTTTTTTAAAGTTTTCTATGGGTGTTTGGTTTGCATGGATGCCTGTGTACCTGTCGTGAGCTGGTGAGTTTAGCCACTTCAATCACTATGACTTCCTCAGCTCATTGTTCTCTTGTGCCCTTCTCCCCAGAGATCAGTGAGTAATCACGCCAAGTGAAAGAATTGTCTTTACCAGAAATTTCAATATCCAATGCATCAATGGGGTTTACAATCTTAATAGGCACGGGGGACTGATGAAGGGAAAACACAGGCAATTCAATATCACAATTATTAACCCTACTAATCCTAATACTTAAAACCAATTCATAACCTCAATTCAGCTCATCAATTATTCATGAAGCACTTCTTTAAGCTTAATGTAACTTATAAATTAACATTTCCTAATACTAATACCAAACATTAAACATATGTATTAAAATATTGATTTCCCTTAACATTTCATGCTCTAATATTAATACCATTGTTTCAATAACTTTTAACAACTCACACTCTAAACACATGTTACAAAGTGCCCTACTTAAATAATCCTGCTAACACACACACACACACACACTATATGACCTGATCTGTTCTGTAAAGGGATGAAAGGGACTGTTAGGTTTCTTCCATCTGGAAGTCCAACTGCACTGTGTGCTTGATCATGAAGCTTGCTTGACAGCGTAGTCTGTGTGGTCTGGTGATAGTATCTTATCTTGGGATGCAGGACGTTTGGAGGATTCTGCTCTTGGGAGGCAGGCATTCGATGTTCTGCTCTCTGGCTGGTACTGGGTGCTGGATCATGAAGTTAGTCTGTATTCTGGTACCAGTCTTATCTCGGGATGCAGGGCCTTTGGAAGATTCTGCTCTTGGGTGGCAGAGTCCTGGAAGACAAGGCTTTTGGAGGATCCCTATGAGGCTCAGCAATTTGCCAGAGCCATCATGATGGTGAGATGACTGTCTTACTTTTGCTTCTCTTTTATATACATTAGCAACTGCTTGTTTACTTGCCTTCCAATAGCCAGATATTCTAGGCTATTGATATCGACTGGGCACTGAGGGGAGAGGTCCCTCTCATGTCCATGTTTCTGGTAAACATGTTTCCTCCAAGTCTGTATCAACTGGGCACAGAAGGGTGAGGCCCATCTTGTGTCTTACTGGAAAATACATTTACCTCAGAATGGCAAGGGTGTTTTTCATACATGTTTTACTTAACATTGCCTCTTAGTAATTTTTCACACCACACACAAGAAGAAATATTTTTATACTACACCAAGTTGCACTCATTCTTATTCTATAAATTTCCTGCTCTATCTACACTACAGATTTCTCTGTATTTATTCATTCAGAGGGATCTGTTTCTATGCTCATTACTGTACCACAGGTGTTCCTGGTACCCACGGTGGCCCAAAATGTCAGAGTTCTGAGACAGGAGCTATAGAAGGTTTTGAACTGTCATGTGGGTGCTGGAAATCAAACCTGGATCCTGTGAAAGAGCTGCCAATGAATGCCCTTAACTGTGGAAATATCCACCCCTAACACACACCGGGTGAGTTCTTTACAACTCTTTTACATCCCCTGAGCCTGCCTTACTCTCCTGGTGAGATGAGGATTCAGTAAGGCAAACAGGGCTATCCCTCGCTCCTCAGCAGCTGCCTTCATTTTCCATTGGTTGTTGATTAAACATCATGACAAAAAGAAGCTCAAGGAAAAGCCTTAGTTTACAGCTTATAGCAAGCAGTCCATCATCCCGGCAAGGCAGGAATCTGGAGGCAGGAACTGAGGCAGACATGATGAAGGAACTCTGCTCACTGGCTTGATCCTCATAGCTTGCTCAGGTTGCTTTCTTCCGCACCCCAACACTACCTGCCCAGGAGTGTCACCACTCACTATGGGCTGGACCCTCCTGCATCAATCATCTGTCAAGAAGATGCTGTGATGGAGAAGTTTTCTCAGCTGAGACACCTCTTCCAAGATGGCACCAGCTTGTGTCAAATTAACAAAAAGCTAAACAGCATTACAGATATCTGAGAGACTGTGACCTCTCATGTCATGGGAAGCCCTTTATTTCTGTCCCAGCCTCTTTTTATTTTGAGACAGGTTGTCATTAAATTACTCATGTGGCCTTGGAACTTGTGAGCTTCCTCCCTTAGTCTCCCAAGTAGGTGGGGTTATAGGAATATGCCTCTAGGGCCAGCTCACCCCTTTCTTGCACCAGGACTACTCTGAGCTCCCTGCCCTCCAGTGAGTCCCAGTACCTCAGGCAGGTGTGTGAAAAGCCAGACATATTGCGGTCCTCCTCTGGCCACAGCGACCCGGACAGGAATGAGCACCTGCCTCAGGCCAGTCTTCTACTGTAAGACTGAACTGTAGAAAAGGGAAACTGCTTTTGGCAGATGCTAGAGAAGGAACAGATGAGCCTGCTGACTGGCAGCTGCCCACAGAGACTTGTTTCTTGGTGCCTCATTTTGCAGGTCAGTGTGAAAAGTAAGACTGAAAGCCCTATGCATCTCAGCCATGGCAGTGATGCTGAGAGTCTGTGCCTTCCAGATGGCAAGCCTGATGTGTTGCATGAGCTCACCAGGGGATCCCTTTGAGTCCTGGAGCAGGAAGCAGAGACAAGGTCCCAGGGAGGAAGGACCCAGAGGGCATGAGACAGCACCCAAGTCCTGCTGCCGATCTGCTGGAGGCAATTCCTTAGTGGAGGTCCCCTCTTCTGGTGTATGCCTGGGTTTGTTTCAGGCTGCTAACTCTAACTGGCCCAGGATAAAGTGCCTGTTTTAGCTTCCTCTTTTCTTTTTTCTTTTATTGAAAAAAAAATTTTCTGCCTCCTCCCCGCCTCACAATTCCCTCCCCCTCCTCCAGCCCCTCTCCTCCTCCCCGCACTCCTCTTCTCCTCCCTCTCCAGTCTGAAGAGCAGTCAGGGTTCCCTGCCCTGTGGAAAGTCCAAGGTCCTCCCCCCTCCATCCAGGACTAGGAAGGTGAACATCCAAACTGTCTAGGCTCCCACAAAGCCAGAACATGAAGTAGGATCAAAACTCCATGCCATTGTCCTTGGCCTCTCCTCAGCTCTCATTGTCTGCCATGGTCAGAGAGTCCGGTTTTATCCCATGTTTTTCAGTCACAGTCCAGCTGGCCTTGGTGAGCTCCCAATAGATCAGACCCACTGTCTCAATGGGTGGGTGCACCCCTCATGGTCCTGACTTCCTTGCTCATGTTCTCCCTCCTTCTGCTCCTCGTTAGGACCGTGGGAGCTCAGTCTGGTGCTCCAGTGTGGGTCTCTGTCTCTATCTCCATCCATCGCTAGATGAAGGTTCTATGGTGATATGTAAGATATTCATCAGTATGGCTATAGGATAGGGTCATTTCAGGTTCCCTATGCTCAGGTGCCCAAGGAACTAACTGGGGACATTGCCCTGGGCACCTGGTAGCCACTCCAGGTTCAAGTCTCTTGCCAACCCTTAGGTGGCTCCCTTAACTAAGGTATGAGTTTCCCTGCTCCCCTATCCAACCTTCCTTTATCCCCAATCATCCCATTTCCCCAAGTTCCCCCCATACTCTCCTTCACACTTTTCTCTCCCAATCTCCCCTTACCCCCATCCCACCCCACCCCCAAGATTCCAATTTTTTGCCCGGCAATCTTGTCTACTTCCCATAGCCAGGTGGATAACTATATGTTTTTCCTTGGGTTCACCCTCTTATTTAGCTTCTTTAGGATCACAAATTATAGGCTCAGTGGCCGCTATCCATGGCTAGAAACCAATTATGAGTGAATACATCCCATGATCTTCTTTTTGGGTCTGGGTTACCTCACTCAGGATAGTATTTTCTATTTCCATCCATTTTTAGCTTCCTCTTTTCATTATGCTTGTAACTACAGTAGTTGTGATCGTTTTGCTCTCAAATTACAGAAATCTGATCACAGGGTTTACACAGGATCTATTTATGTTACTTAATAAGTCCTTTTATTGTTAGTTCAGCTGTCAGAACCCTCCGAGATGCACCTTACTTTCTGTTTCCTCTCTGCTGTTCTTAGTGCATTAGCTTTTATGTGCACAGGTATCTTCTCTCCATTACAGAAAAGCTGCTGCTGCTGCTCCAGATATCACTCAAACACACTAGAGAGAAAGAAGGAAATGTAAGCTGTGTGCTGGAGAGACGGCTCCATGGTTAAGAGCACTGGCTGCTCTTGGAGAGGACCTGGGTTCAATTCCTAGCACCCACATGGTAGGTGGACTCTCCAGATCCATGGGATCTGATTCCCTCTTCTGACCTCCAAGGACACCAGGAACATGCTGTGCACAGACACATGGACAGAACACTCATACACACAAAATAAAACAAATCCTTTTTCTTTCTTTCTTTCTTTCTTTCTTTTTTCTTTCTTTTGATTTTTTATTTTTTTTGGCCTTCAAGACAGGATTTCTCTGTGTAGCTTTGGAACCTGGCCTGGAACTCACTTTGTAAACTAGACTGGCCTCGAACTCACAGAAATTCACTTGCTTCTGCCTCCCAAGTGCTGGAATTAAAGGTGTTCACCCAGCAATAAAATAAATCTTCAAAACTTTTTCTTTAAAAGTGTAAGCTTTTCAGACTTCCTCCTGTCAACCCCACTTCAATCTTGTTTAAGTTGAATGGTCTCACATAGCTACATGGGAATCATGTATGAAATAGGGAATGGACACCATTGACTCAGGCCACAGGCCCTCACCCCTGACTGTGTCTTCTAGAAATACTTTTAGTGTACTGACTGTACATGGTATTAACTGAGTCTGGCAGTTCTTAGTCAAGGGTGATTTGGAAAATTGGATTGGTTTTCAAAATCTGTGTGATCGTGTGTATGTATGTATATGTGTATGTGTATGTATATGTATATGTGTTTGTGTCTGTACATGTGTACATTTGAGTATATGTATACATGTGTTTGTGTGTGTTTAGGGGGAGGAGGAAAAGAGGAGGAACATGTTTTCCAGAGAACATGTGTGACAGTCAGAAGGCTACCTTGATGGTTGACTCTTATCTTCCAGTGGCTGGAGACTAGGCCTCTCTCTTACTTTTCCCCTGAGTGAGCCAGGTTAGCTGACCAATGAGTGAGCTTTATGGTTTCTATATCTTCACCTCCCATTATTTCCTGTAGGAGTGATTGGGTTACACATGTGTGCTGCCATGCTTGGATTCCAAACTCAGCTCTTCATGCTTGTGTGCTAAATTTGATTTACCCAATGAACCATCTCCTCAACCCCTGGGCACATTAAAATTTAAAAATAAAAAAAAATTTTTAATAAAATGTACTTGCTTAGTGTGGAGGGGAAAAAGTTTGATTATTTCTTTCTCTCCCCTCCCCCCTTTTTTGAAGCAAGGTTATGTGAATCCAAAACTAGCCTCAAGTTCACTTGTAGCTGAGGACAGCCTTGAAATTCTGGTCCTTCTGCCTCTACTCCTACTAGGATTATAAACACAAACCACCATGCCCTGTTTAATGTGAGTTCTAGACCTAATTATAGATTCTAAAGGTTGAAACGTAACCAATATTCACTGTAGGGTTTAGAATATTTTTAAATTACCTTTTTATTTACATTTTTTCCCTGGAGTTTCAAATCACACCCCCACTTCACCACTTGCCTTGGACCATTTTATTCATACAGCCCCTTTGCTATACGGTATGAAACGCTCAGAAAAGAAGTCAGAGGAACTAAACTAGACAAAGGTCCTGGGGAACTGGGAGGCTGTTCCTTTCAATTAGATGGGGGGGGGTACTGAAGGAATCTAGCTGATTCAGATTAGGAATATAAAGTAAATTTCTAAGACTACCTGTCAATCTATACTCTTGCTAAATCAACTAGTCAATCAGTATAGTCAAGGTTGTTCAATGTTTGTGTCAGTTTGTGAATAGTCTTAATGGAAGCTTCTATTCCTGCCCCTGACTTCCATATTCCTGGAGCAACCAACTTCTAATTTAAAAAGAAGCAAAGGCCTTCTTTTCACTTGCCAAACACATGGTGATTCAAACACTTTGCATTGACGGTGGTAGCCTGGACGTGATGTCACATGTCCAGTCAGTGATCCTCTTCCTATCTCTTCCAGTCTGTGCTTTTAAACATGTTTAATGACCATGGGTATTTGTCATTATTGGCTGCCCAACAGCAGATCATGAAGGGCTTGGGTGGAAAGAAGGCGTAGAATGGTGTCTCATTTCAGAGCCCAGGTTGACCTCAAACTGCCAATCCTCCTGCCTCTGTCACTCCACCCATCTTAAAAACTGTTACGTTGCCGGGCGGTGGTGGCACACGCCTTTAATCCCAGCACTCAGAGAGGCAGAGGCAGGCGGATCTCTGTGAGTTCGAAACCAGTCTGGGCTACAAGAGCTAGTTCCAGGACAGGCTCCAAAGCCACAGAGAAACCCTGTCTCGAAAAACCAAAAAAATAAAAAATAAAAAAAATAAACAAAACTGTTAGGTGGATTATACTCAAGCTTCCTGGGTCTGGAAAGGAAACCCTTGACAACATGGACACGTGGATACAGCATGGTGGGAACACATGATGACCTCTGACACAGAACATCTGTCCCCATTCTAACTCCACACCTGAATCCCTCTGAACTCTGTGGAGGTGTAAGGGACTGTGGTGTGCTTCTCAGAGCTGACAGAGCACAGCAGACAGAGGACCTGGCCCACCAATCAGCCCTGCTGGAAAAAAGATCACATTCCCACAGATTCAGAGATTTCCCTTTCAGAATGTGGAACTTCTCCTGTCACCTCTGCCCAGGGCCATGCTGATTGCACTGCTCAGGCTTTAGGGTCTGTGATGCCAGCTCAAGCACTGATTGGTGAACTTTTAACTGAGGCAGAGTTTAGTGAAAGAGTTCTGACAAATGTATGCACTTGGACAGTTACCATTTTAGTTGGTTAATTTTCTCTTTGGGAAGGAGGAGTAAATTTTGATTTGGGATAATGCCCACATATTCCTGAATTTTCCCCCTTTTGATTTTTATGAAAACTTTTTGTGGTAAAATGTGTATTACAGAAAATATGCCATTGCTGACATCTAGCACTTTCTCAAGCAACCGCTGTCTAGCTCAGCATTCTCATCAGCCCAAAAGCAAGCCACACACTTAAGTAGCCAGTTCCCAATCCCTTGACTTTTTGTCTATTTAGCTTTTCCTATTGACAGCATTTTGCATCAATAGAGGATACAATACTGTCCCTTTGTGCATAGCCTTCATTTTCCACCCAGCACAATGATTTCAAGGTGGCATGTACCAGAAATTCACTTCTTTATATGGCTAGGTAACATTCTAGTAGATGAATGGATATGCCTCAATTTATTTATCCATATTCATTCATTGATAGGCATTTGAGTTGTTTCTACCTCTTAGTTTTGGGAAAGTTCACATATGAATTTCATGTGGCCATTTATTTTCAATTCTGAAAAGGATATTATTTCATTTAAGCAACTCCAGTGCAGTGGGTTATTGAGGTAACTGGCACTTAGGCCTTCTGGTCCATTCCCGTCACTGGTGAAACTGTCAAGGAAAAACTGTCAGCAGTGCTGATGTCATGCTGGGCAAGAACTCTGCCACCGAGTTGACAACTTTGATGGTGCTTGGAAAGAGGACATACATACAAATGGAAAGCAGGAAGGAGGGGCCACTGCCTTTCCAGTTGATAGAATCACACACTTTGCTAACATTGCATTTAAAAGGCTTTAATTCTGTGTAGATGTCCGGAGCCCTGGCCACTTGAAGCAAAGCAGCTTTTAGTGCCTGGTTACCTTCCAGACTGGAATGTACGACAGTTATAAAGTGACAGCTGTCCACTGAGCAGTCTGGTGACAGCTGATCCCACACTGACTGCAGTGGGCAGACTGTAGAGGGACAGAAGGAGCTAGAGGGGAAGTCTGGCCTCACCAGTGGAAGTGCTGCCTACGGGATATGTGTCTGGTAGTTAGGAGTCCCACTACCTCTCTGTCCTCAGACCTTGCAAAACAATCCCTTCCCCAAGCTTCAGGAGACAAAGAATTCAAGAGCTCCAAGAAGGAGCAATACTGGCTCTCCATTCACTCTGAGAATTCCATTTGCTCAGAACACAGCTACAGACAGATAAGATTTGGGATATGCACATGGGGGCTAGCAGCATCCTAGCTCAGCAGGTGTGTGTTGTGAGTCTTACTCTATGCAACTACCCAGCTCCCAGATCATGATACAGGGCCTTATTAATTATGAAAGTTTTGCTGATAGCTTAGGTTTGTTTCTAACTAGCCCTTATAACTTAAATAACCCATTTCTTTTAATCTACTTCTTTTATGTGACTTGGTTACCTTTACTTTGTAATGCCTATACTACTTTGTAATACGGCCCTGGCATTGGCTCCTCGCTACTCTATCCTTCTTCTTCCCAGCATCCTCTGTGCCTGGAAATCCTACCTAGATATTGGCCATTCAGCTTTTTATTAAACCAATCTGAGTGACACATCTTCACAGTGTACAAAATGATTATTCCACAGCAGGTGTGTTGGCCAGCTGGGTCTGTACAAGTGACCCCCTCCATTCCTATGGCTTTGGGTCTCCACAAACAGTTTCTTTTCCTATTGCTCAATTCAGGAGAGAGTCAATCCCATACAATAGGCCACTGGAAAGTTTCCTCAACTATAAGACATCATTACTGAAAGGCTCTACTGTTTAGGGTAAAGAGACAATTGATTAGCCTGTCTCCAGTACTCAGGAAGAGATGACATACCATCAGTATGTCTGCTGACAAAGTGGGCCAGGCACAGCCCTACTACAGATTTAGTAACCTCCTGGGCAGGGCTTGATGGAGCTCAGTGGTAAAGCCATTGCCTGGCATGTCCAAGACCCTGGATTTTATCTCAGCACAGCAAATACACAATAATAACAATTAACTTCCTGGGCACCCTGAGGTTTTTCTAGATAACCATAAATGGGAAAGATATGAGAAGGAACAATGTCCCCAAATGCTCATGTGTCTTGGACCAACTTGAATGGAAGCTTGCCTCTGTATCCCAGCTACTTTGAGTACACATGGCCGTAGCTCAATTGGGGGACATCCCAACTATGGAATCCCTAGGTTGTAATCATTACATAAGTGAGATCACACAGTCATTCATTCATGCACTGATGAGGAATAATTTATGGGCCATTCACTATGTTTTTTCACCTCTTTATACCTCAGCTTGCTAGTCCATGAAATGATAATGTGACAGTGAGAGAGTCGTCATGAATTTTAATGAATTGCTGTTGTCAAGTATTTACAAAAGTACAAAGTCAGCCTGAGGAGATAGTTCAGAGGGCGAAGGTGCTTGTTTTCCAAGCCTGGAAACCTGAGTTTGAGCCCTGGGACCCAAATATAGGTGGAAGGAGTGAGAAAGTTGTCCCTTTGACTTTCATATGCACATGTTGGTACGTGGGCACACCACACACACACACACATACACAAAGAATAAATGAGTATTTGGGGTGTTGGTTCCTTTTTTAAAGTGAGGAGAGGAGGGAAAGAAGGAGGAGGCACAGGGCTGCATCAGCACTGACTCATGGTTTGGAAAAGGTTAAATGAGAAAAGAAACTGCCGAGGATGAGATCCAGAGCTTCCCTCTGGAGTGGAAGGCTTACATTCTGAAGTGTCTATTAAACATCAAAGTCGAGGCTGTAGATCAGGAACTCTCATACACATGCCTGGAAGTTGAGGGTTGGTCTCTATTGGATATAGAATCTATGGACGAGTAGCATTTAAGGCCAGTTGCTTTTTAAAGTCATAAGATTGTGATTTCCAGTGGAGAGGGCATACAGAGAAGATCTATTCAAAGAGCAAGCCCTGGATGGCCTGAGGCTTAGGTGTTACAGATCTCAAAGACAGAAGAGCAAAGGAGTCTGAACAGGGACAATAGAAAGGGATAAACCCTGTAGAGCCAATGTCCTGGAAGTTCAGGACAGAAGAACTTTGCAAAAGTCAAGGAATGGAGTCAGTCACAGGATGTGGAGACTGGAGACTTAGGAGTTCAAGATCAGTTTCCATGTTATAATAAACTCAAGGTCAGCCTGGATTATATGCAATGATGTTTGAAAAAAAATGAAAGAAATAGGAAAAGGAGAGAGAGGGAGTGTGGGTTATGATGTTTGGTCCTATCCTAGGTGTCTGTGAAATACTGAGTAGTAATAATAGTGATCTTAGTAAGACCACTGGTTCTGTGGGGATGGTGGAAACCAGTGATATACTGCAGTGTGCTTAATAGAGAAAGGGAAACTGGTCAGGGTAGCACATGCCTTTAATCTCAGCACTCCTGAGGCAGAGGCAGGTGTGTCTCTATTGGTTCGAGGCCAGCCAGTCTATGAAGTGAGTTTCAGGACAGCCAGGTCTACACAGAGAAACCCTGTCTTGAAAAACAAAACAGAAAGCAGGGAGAAAGAGAGGGAGGGAAGGAGTCCTGAATTGGAGGCTGCAGTTCTGAGAACTTTTTTGAAGATATGAATGTAAAGGAGCTCAAAGAACTCGAGATTCTCCTGCTCCTGTGTCCCAAGTGCTGGGATCACAGGTGTGCATCTCTTCCTCTGAAAAGTATTTTCACCTAGTGAGTAAAGTGGGGAAGCTAATTCAAGTGGGTGAGCATACAAGCCACTAGTGTTCATTGCTGATGTTACAGAATCACTGATGAGTTCTGCCCATGATACATATCCATGTAATTGCTATGGCATACATTGTTCTATACCATACTTGGAAAAAGCAATATATGTGTTGGACAGATCTCTCAGCAGCTAAATGCACTGGCTGCTCTTCCAGAGAACCTGGGTTAAACTCTAGAGCCCACATAGTGGCTCACAACTCTTAGAAATTCTACTTCCTGAGGACCTGATACCCTCTTCTGACTTCCTTAGGCATCAAGCACACACATGGTGCACAGGCAAATACACAGGCAAAACATCCACACATAAAAATTCACTTAAAAAATAACTAAAAAGCACTGACAGTGTCATCATTATTGTCTAAGCAGGTGGTGCATGGTTGTATATATGCAGATAGCACACACATACCAGCTGCTCACTCAGTTCAAAACTCTTACGTAAAGAATGGAGACAGTGTGCTTTACTGGAGCCCATGACTATCACCAAAGTGAAATGGAACAGTGTTCTGGGGTCACTCTATGAAATAAATAAACACATCATTATCAAAGTTGTGACCTGTTATGGTATGGATGTAGAGTAGCCTCCTAAGGGCTCCTGTGCTTACTTTCTGTCTGGTGGCACCACTGAGAGGTGATTGAAGTGTGTTTGTGCTGACCTTCTCCATGGATGACCCATTGGTGACATCACAGCAACTGGGCTGTTAGGACATGGGTCCTAGTCAGAGGAAGTGGGTCTTAGGCTGTTCCTGTAAGGGAATTATCTTCCGCATCACTCCTCCATTTTCCTAGCAGTGAAGGGGCCTGGTGGTCAGCACTGTGCCTTTCTGTGCTGTATGTAGACTGCTTCAGACACTTTCATGGGGGACATGTTTATGGTTCCTGATGATCTGGGAAGAAACAAACAGACCTCGCCAAGAAGAATTTCTTCTAAAGGAGGGCTTTTTTTTTTTTTTTTGGTTTTCTGCTGGGCTATTTTATTTCTTTTTTTTTATTTTTTAACAGTTTTATTTTTTTAATTTATTTATTTACTTATTTATTATTGGTTTTTCGAGACACAGTTTCTCTGTATAACAGCTCTAGATGACCTTGAACTCACTTTGTAGACCAGACTAGACTTGAACTCCCAGAGATCCACTTATCTCTGAGTACTGGTTTTCAGGCATGCTCCAACATCCCTGACCTTGGGGTTCTTTAAAGTGACTAAGAATGCAACATTTTCACCTTCCCTGGAGGCATATACAAGTAGTTGCTAGACACAGTGGCAAAGTACTTACAGGTTCTTATCCTAATTTTTTTTTTTGGATCAAAATTTTATTTATTTTTTTTATTCTTTTTTACTTAAAATTTCCAACTGCTCCCCGTTTCCCATTTCCCTCCCCCTCCTCCCACATATTGCCCCCTCCCCCCCTCCCCTCCCCCTATCCCCACTCCACTTCTCCTCCCCCTAGTCCACTCCCCCTCCCTCTCGATACTGAAGAGCAGTCCAAATTCCCTGCTCTACAGGAAGACCAAGGTCCTCCCACTTCTATCTAGGTCCAGGAAGGTGAGCATCCAAACAGGCTACGCTCCCACAAAGCCAGTTCATGTATTAGGATCGAAACCTAGTGCCATTGTCCTTGGCTTCTCATCAGCCTTCATTGTCAGCCTTGTTCAGAGAGTCCAGTTTCAACCCATGCTTATTCAGTCCCAGTCCAGCTGGCCTTGGAGAGCTCCCAATAGATCAGTTCCACTGTCACAGTGGGTGGGTGCACGCCTCGTGGTCCTGATTTCCTTGCTCATGTTCTCCTAAAGGAGGGCTTTTTAAAGGTATTTCCATGTATTCCCTTGTATGTGAAAGGTTTTTTTTTTAATTTTAACCAATTGTTGTGCTTTGCAACAAATGCTGTCCTTGAAAACTAGAAATGGCACTTGAAATTTTTCTAAGCCTTAATTAGACTTTGCGATATGTGACTGATGTAGAAGCCAGTCAAGCAAGCACCACAGGGCTACTCTTTAGTGTGATGTTTTTCAGTGTTTTTTTTTGCCTGCCTGCCTGCCTGCCTTAGACTGTTTCCTCTGAGTCAGCAGGCTAAGCTCAAACTCTGACCCTCTGCCTCTGCATCATGTGCCAGGGTCTAGGCCTGCCCTGTGCGGGGATCCTTTTCATTTTACTCTAAGAGCACGCAGACATTCATGAGGATCTCAGAAGAAGCAGGTTTTCAAGCTGGTGATAACAGTCACTACTAGTTCTTTGTGGGGGATGGGATTTTTTCCCATGCACTTTCTGCAGCCATTTGTTCTGAGTGTCCAATGCTGATGTGAACTTGTGTCCTGCTCAGAAACCACTGTGGGGGTGGGGGTGAGGGCTGACAGCTACTGTTTACCATCACTGCATGGGAAAGCCTGCTTGCTTTTCTGTTTGACATTGATAAGTAGAAGTTATTTCTACATTAAGAATTCTCAGGTGACTTTGTTAACCACAGACTCCTTCATGCTAACCTAGAGGCAGACCTTTTTTGTTTTAAAACCAAAATGTGCTATATTTCTGTGGATCTCCAGGCAGGTTTGCATGGGGTTGGTCTAAGTACCAAAAGGAGAAGACACTTTCTGTCCCATCTTTCAAGGCTGCAAGCTGGTCATTTGTAGCCTGAGCCTTTGGGATCATCAGTTTGAACTTGATGGAGCACTGTGGTGGGTTGATTTTCACCCAGGCATCTCCTTCAGTGGAGACCAACACACTTGGAGTGTCCTGGCCTTGTTGTCATTTCTCTGGGAGCCTTTGGGTTTTTTGAATTTTTATTGAACTCTACATTTTTCTATGCTACCCTCCCTGCCTCTTCCCTCCTGTTCAGCCCTTCCCCATTGTTCCCATGCTCCCAGTTTCCTCAGGAGATCTTGTCTTATTCTACTTTCCATATACATTAGACTATGTATGTCTCTCTTAGTGCCCTCATTGTCTAAGTTCTCTGGGATTGTGATTTGTAGACTGGTTTTCTCTGCTTTATTTTTAAAATCAACTTATGGGTGTGTACCTGCGATAATTGTCTTTCTGTATCTGGGTTACCTATTCAAAATGATGTTTTCTAGCTCCACCCATTTGCCTGCAAAATTCAAGATGTCATTTTTTTTTCTGTCGTGTAGTACTCCAACGTGTAAATGTACCACATTTTCATTATCCACTCTTTGGTCGAGGGGCATTTAGGTTGTTTCCAAGTTCTGGCTATGAAAAACAAAGCTGCTATGAACATAGTTGAGCACATGTCCTTGTTGCATGATTGAGCATCCTTTGGATATAGGATATATACCCCAAAGTGGTATTACTGGGACTTGAGGAAGGTTGTTTCCTAGTTTTCTGAGAAATTACCACATTGACATCCAAAGGGACTGTACCAGCTTGCATTCCCACCAGCAACGCAGGAGTGTTCCCTTTTCCTCCGCAACCTCTCCAGCATAAGTTGTCATCAGTTTTTTTGATCTTGGCCATTCTTACAGGTGTTAGATAGATTCTCAGAGTTGTTTTGATTTGCATTTCTCTGATGACTAAGGATGTTGAGCATTTCCTTAAGTATCTTTCAGCCAATTTAGATTCCTCTGTTGAGAGTTCTCTGTTTATGTCTGTACTCCATTTTTTATTGAATTATGTTTTCTTTTGGTGACCAATTTCTTTAGTTCTTTGTATATTTTGGAGATCAAATCTCTGTCTGATGTGGGGTTAGTGAAGATCTTTTCCCATTCTGTGGGCTGTCGTTTTTTCTTGTTGACCGTGTCATTTGCTTTACAGAAGCTTTTCAGTTTCAGGAGGTCCCATTTATTAATTGTTTCTCTCAGTGTCAGTGCTGCTTAAGTTATATTTAGGAAGTGATTCCCTGTGCCAATGCATTCAAGTGTACTTCCCACTTTCTATTCTATAAGGTTCAGTGTGTCTGGCTTTATGTTGAGGTCTTTGATCCATTTAACTTGAGTTTTGTGCATGGTGATAGATATGGGCCTATTTGCATTCTACATGTTGATATCCATTATGTCAGCACCATTTGTTAAATATATTTTCTTTTTCCATTTTATATTTTTTGCTTTTTCATCAAAAATCAGGTGCTTGAAGGTGGGTGTATTAATATCCATGTCTTCAATTCAGTTCCATTGGCCCTCCTGTCTGTTCTTAGGCTAACACCAGGCTGTTTTCTGTACTGTAGCTCTGTAGTAGAGTTTGAAGTCAGGGATTGTGATGCTTCCAAAAGTTCTTTTATTGTACAGGATTGTTTTGGCTATCCTTGGTTTTTTGCTTTTCCATATGAAGTTGATTATCATTATTTTGAGGTTTGTAAAGAATTTTTCTGGGATTTTGATGGGCACTGCATTAAATTTGTAGATTGCTTTTGGTAAGATTGCGATTTTAGTATGTTAATTCTGCCTACCAATGAGCATGGGAGATCTTTCAACTTTCTGGTGTCTTCTTAAAATTCTTTCTTTTTTTCTTTATTTTTTATTTCTTTATAAATAATACCATTCAAAATTTCCACTTCCTCCCCTCCTCCCATTTCCCTCCTGCTCCACCAGTCATTCCTTCCCCCTCCAGTCCTAAGAGAGGGCAGGGTACCCTGCCTATAGGAAGTCCAAGGCCCTCTGTTTTCCCTCCAGGCTTAGGAAGGTATGCATCCAAATAGACTAAGATCTCAAAAAGCCAGTACATTCAGTAGAGACAAATCCCAGTGCCATTATCATTGGCTTCTCAATCTGCCCCAATTGTCATCCACATTCAGAGCATCCAGTTTGATCCCATGCTTGTTCAGTCCCAGTCCAGCTGGCTTTGGTGAGCTCCCATTAGATCAGGAACACTGTCTTAGTGAGTGGACCAACACCTCGCAGTCCTGATTTCCTTGTTTATATTTTCCCTCTTTCTGCTCTTCAACTGGACCTTGGGAGCTCAGTCTAGTGCTCCGATGTGGGTCTCTGTCTCCATCTCCATCTGTCTCTGGATGAAGGTTCTATGGTGATATTCAAGATAATCATCAGTCTGACTACAAGACAAGGCCATTTCAGGCATCCTCTCATCCACTGCAGGGTCCTAGCTGGGGACATCCCCATGGACACCTGGGAACCCCTCTAGAGCTAAGCCTCTTGCCAACTCCAAAATGGCTCCCTTAATTAAGATATATTTTCCCCTGCTCCCATATCAGTCCGTACTCCATCTCAGCCATCCCATTCCTCCAAGCTCTCCCCAACCCTCCCCTTCTCCCTTCTCTCTCCCCATCTCCCCTTCCCCCCACCCCACTCCCACCCCCATGCTCCCAACCTGGAGATCTTGTCTGCTTCCAATTTCTAGGAGGATGTATTTATGTTTTTCTTTGGGTTAACCTCATTACTTAGCTTCTCTAGGATCACGAACTATAGGCTCAGTGTCCTTTGTTTATGGCTAGAATTCACTAATGAGTGAGTACATACCATATTCATATTTTTGGGTTTGAGTTATCTCACTCATGATAGTATTTTTTATTTCCATCCATTTGCATGCAAAATTCAAGATGTTATTGTTTTTTACTGCTGAGTAGTAATCTAATGTGTAGATATGTCAAACTTTCTTTATCCATTCTTCCATTGAGGGGCATCTAAGTTGTTTCCAGGTTCTGGCTATTACAAATAATGCTGCTATGAACATGTTTTAACAAATGCTTTTGTAGTATGATAGGGCATTTCTTGGATATGTTCCCAAGAGTGGTATTGCTGGATCCTGAGGTAGGTTGACTCCCAATTTTCTGAGAAACTGCCACACTGATTTCCAAAGTGGTTGCACAAGTTTGCATTCCCACCAGAAATGGATGAGTGTTCACCTTGTTGCTCTACATCCTTTCCAGCATAAGCTACCATTAGTGTTTTTTATCTTAGCCATTCTGGCAGGAGATGGTATATCAAAGTTGTTTTGATTTGCATTTCCCTGATAGCTAAGGACGTTGAACATGTCCTTAAGTATCTTTTGGCCATTTGAAATTCTTTTGTTGAGAATTTTCTGTTTACTTCAGTACATCACTATTTAATTGGGTTATTTAGAATTTTAATGTCTACTTTCTTGAGTTCTTTATATATTTTGGAGATCAGAACATTGTCTGATGTGGGGTTGGTGAAGATCTCCCATTCAGATGCCTTTTTGTCTTAATGACTGTGTCTTTTGCTTTATGGAATTTTCTCAGTTTCAGGAGGTCCCATTATTCATTGTTACCCATATTGTCTGTGCTACTGGGTTTATATTTAGGAAGTGGTCTCCTGTGCCCATGTATTTTAGGCTACATCTCACTTTCTCTTCTATCATGTTCAGTGTGGTCAGAGTTATATTGAGGTCTTTAATCCATTTGGACTTGAGTCTTGTGCATGGTGATATATATGGATCTATCTTCATTCTTCTATAAGGTGACATCCAGTTATGCAGCACCATTTATTAAAGATGCTTACTTTCTTCCACTGTATAATTTTAGCTCCTTCATCAAAAATCTGGTGTTCATAGGTTTGTGGATTAATATCCAGGTCTTCAATTCGATTCCATTGGTCAACATCTCTGATTTTATGCCAATACCAAGCTGTTTTCATTACTGTAGTTCTGTAATAGAGTTTGATGTCATTGACGGTAATGCCTCTCGCAGTTCCTCAATTGTATAGGATTGTTTTGGCTATCCTGGGTGTTTTGTTTTTCCAAATAAAGTTGATTATTATTCTTTCAAGATCTGTGAAGAATTTTGTTGGGATTTTGATGGGGATTTCATTGAATCTATAGATTGCCTCTGGTAGAATTGCCATTCTTACTATGTTGATCCTTCCTATCCAAGAGCATGGGAGATCCTTCTATTTTTATGGTACCCTCTTCAATTTCTTTCTTCAAAGCCTTAAAGTTATTGTCAAATATATCTTTCACTTCCTTGGTTACTGTTACCCCAAGATACTTTATGCTATTTGTGGCTATCGTGAAAGGTGATGTTTCTCTGATTCCCTCTCTGCTTCTTTATCTCTTGTGTATAGGAGGGCTACTGATTTTTTTGACTTGATCTTGTATCCTGCCACATCACTGAACATATTTATCAGCTGTAGGAGTTCTTTGGTAGAGTTTTGGGGGTTACTTATGTACACTATCATATCTTCTGCAAATAACAAAAGTTTGGCTTCTTCCTTTCCAATTTGAATCCCCTTGATCTCCTTATGTTGCCTTATTGCTATTGCTAGAACTTCAAGCACTATATTGAAGAGATATGGAGAGAATAGACAGCCTTGTCTTGTTCCTGATTTTAGTGGAATCGTTTGAGTTTCTCTCCATTTAGTTTGATGTTAGCTATTGGCTTGCTGTATATTGCTTTTATTATATTTATGTATGATCCTTGTATCCCTAATCTCTCCAAGACCTTTATCATAAAGGGGGTGTTAAATATTGTCAAATGTTTTTCCAGCACCTAATGAAATGATCATGTGGTTTTTTTCTTTCAGTTTATTTATATAATGTATTACATTGATAAATTTTCATTATGTTGAACCTGGGATGAAGTCTACTTGATCATAATGGACAATTTTATTGATGTGTTCTTGGATTCAGTTTGCCAGTATTTTATTGAGAATTTTTGCATAGATGTTCATGAGTGAGATTGTTCTGTAATTCTCTTTCTTGGTTGAGTCTTTGTGTGGTTTTGGTATCAGGGTAACTGTAACTTCATAAAAAGAGTTTGGCAGTGACTCTTCTGTTTCTATTATGTGAAACACATTAAGGAGTATAAGTATTATCATCTGGTCCTGGGCTTTTTTTTTTGTTGGGAGGTTTTTGATGACAGCTTCCATTTCCTTGCGACTTATAGGTCTATTTAAATTGTTCACCTGGTCTTGATTTAATTTTGGTGTGTGGTATTTATCTAAAAATTGTCCATTTCTTTTAACGACGGCAGAAGTCGTGTTATAGGTCCAGGCCCCACCAGCCACTGTTTTCATGCAGGAACCACAGTGCCAGATGCCGATGGCTCTTCTCTTAATCTTGTTCTTGCCACAGAAGGAGCACGTGTACTTGGTGTGCTGGCTGATTTCAATTTTCTTTGCCATTTTCCGGAGGGAGGCACCATAGCGGGTCCCACATTTCCTGACAATCCGGACCTCTTGGTGCATTTTGCCATGTCGCCTGTACCTAAGCCAAGCACGGAGAGCTGTTTTTAATTTTTGAGAAGGTTCCATGAGATGCTGAGAAGAAAATATATTCTTTTCTGTTTGGATGGAATATTTCAAATATGTCTGTTAAGTCATTTGAGTCATAACATGCTAGTTTTCTTATTTCTCTGTTCATTTTTTGTCTAACTGACCCGTCCAGTTGTGAGAAGGGAGTGTTGAAGTCTCCCACTATTAGTGTGTGGGGTTTAATGTCTGATTTAACCTTTAGAAGTGTTTCTTTTACATATAAGGGTGCCCTTGTATTTGAGGCATAGAGGTTCAGTATTGAGATTTCCTCTTGATGAATCTTTCCTGTGACTAATATGGAATGTCCTTCTTTGTTTCTTTTGATTGATTTTAGCTTGAAGTCTATTTTGTTAGCTATTAGGATAGCTATACCAGCTTGTTTCTTAGGTCCATTTGATTGGAATATTTTTCTCAGCCCTTTACTCTGTGATAATGTCTGTTTTTGAAGTTGAGATGTGTCTTGTATGCAGAAGAAGGAAGGATTCTGTTTTCATACCCAATCTGTTAGCCTGAGCCTTTTAATAGGTGAGTTGAGTCCATTTATATTTAGGGATATTAATGAGCAGTAATGGCTATCTCCTGTTAATTTAGTATTCATTTTTGGCAATATTAATTTGTGCATTTTTCCCTTCTTTGGGGTTTGCTGCTATGAGACCATCAATTGTCTGTTTTTATAAATTGATGTAGCCCACTTCCTTGGGTTGGAGTTTCCCTTCTAGTATTTTGTGTAGGGCTGGGTTTGTGGCTATTATTGGTTAAATCTGGTTTTGTCATGAAATATCTTGTGTTGTTCTTCTATGGTGATTGAAAGTTTTGCTGGGTATATTAGTCTGTGCTGGCATCCATGGTCTCTTAATGCTTGACCAAGCCCTTCTGTCTTGCATTGTCTTCAATGAGAAAGCAGGTGTAATTCTGATAAGTCTACCTTTATATGTTACTTGGCCTTTCTTCTTTGCAGCTCTTAATATTCTTTCTTTACTCTGAATGTTTAGTGTTTTGATTATTATGTGGCGAGGGAATGTTTTTTTGGATCCAGTCTATTTGGTGTTCTGTAAACTTCTTGTATCTTCATAGGCATATCTTTCTTTAGGTTGGGAAAGTCTTCTTCTATGATTTTGTTAAATATATTTTCTGTGCCTCTTAGTTGAACTTCTTCACCTTCTTCTATACCTACTATTCTTAGATTTGGCCTTTTCATGGTGTCCCATATTTCCTGGATATTTTGGGTTAAGCTTTTGTTAGATTTAATATTTTCTTTAAATGATGAGTCTATTTTCTCCATTGTATCTTTAGCGCTTGAGAGTCTGTCTTCAATCTTTTGTATTCTGCTGTTCATGCTTGCATTTGTGGTTCCTGCTCATTTTCTCATGATTTCTGTTTCTATAATTCCCTTGGCTTGTGTTTTCCTTATTTTCTCTATTTCAGTTTTCATGTCTTGAGTGGTTTCTTTCATATGTTTGATTGCTTTTTCTTTGTTTTCTTTAAGGGATTTGCTGATTTTTTTGTTTGTCTTTTCCTCCATTTCTTTGAGGGAATTTCTCATTTCTTTAAGAGTTTCAAACATTCTTTTGAAGTTACTTTTAGATCATTTTCTTCTGCTTTATCTATATTTGGTTGTTCAAGTCTTGGTGTTGTAAGGTCTTTAGGTTTTACTGGTGTTGTGTTGTTCTTTGTGATGTTGCGTGAGTTCTTGCCTTTTCTACTCATCTTTTCCTCTAATATGTGCTTGGGTCTGTGTGAGATTCTGTTGATTAATCTTCTATGTGTCAGTGCATCTAAATCTCAGATGGTTGTTCTTCATAGTACAGTCAGTGTCACAGTTCTAGTTACCCCATTGGTTACTTCATGTTCCTGGAGATAGTTCAGCACTCATGGGCTTTGCTCTGCTCCTTTGGAGTTTGCTTTCTCAAGCCTACTATGTCTTAAATTACCATCTTTGACCTGTTTCTGTAAATCCTGTTCTGGATGCACTCCTGCAGAGGTCTCTGGCTTGGAGTTGGTCCTGCAAAGGTCTCTGGCTCCAGTCTACTGCCTCAGAGTTCCCAGACTCAGGTGCACTCAGAACTTCAGAGGATCTGGCTCAGGCTGACTCCCTTAGAGGTCCCAGACTCAAGCTCGGATCTGCAGAGATCTCTGATTTCTGCCTATTCCCTTTGATGTCCAGGCCAATGCTGGGACCCACAGAGGTCCTGGCTCAGGCTTACTCCCTCTGAGGTCCCAGACTCATGCCTGGCCCTGCAGAGATCTCTGATTCCTGTCTATTGCCTCAGAGATTCCAGATTTCTTCCCAGACTGGCAGAGGTCCTGGCTCAGGCCTAGTTCCTCAGAAGTTCTAGATTCACACCCAGACTCACAGGGGTCCTGACTTAGGTCTACTTCCTTGAAGGTCCCAGATTCATGTGTGGATCCTCAGCAGTTACTCCCGGTACCTGTTCTGGTAGGGTTCACTGTTTCTAGGCTGCTCAGGATCAGGTCGCTGGCTCAATCCTGCTCTGCCAGTGTCCTGGGACTAGATTAGCTCCCAGCTCGCACTCCTATGGCACTTGCTTCCTCAGGCCCACTCAGACCTAGGTATAAGCCTTTGGGTTTTATCACACTGGTGAGGCATTGACTCGAGCCAAGGAAATGGCAGCTTGCTATAAACTAGTCCATTTCACCTCCTCAATCCCACATCTTATGTTAGAAATCCTCGTAGCATTTTAGGCCTCAAGGCCTGTGTTTGAGGCTGTGTGTGTGTCCTATGATGAGCCAAGGCCCAGGTCATACTAGAGGTGAATTCTTTGCTACCTGTTCCATTCCTTCAGTAGCCTGGTGGCAGGATCAGGCCTGCTGGTCATTTTTCCTCTCACCTAATGTCATCTTCAAATGCTTGGTGACCACTAGTCATCACTCTTTCTTGAGTGGATGCCGCTAATGTTAATGTAGCATTTGCAGGTTGTCAAGCTTCTGATGTTGATGTCACTATTAGCTCCAGTTCTTAGCTGCAGCTAAAATCGGCAAAAGTTTCTAAGCAGGACAGGTGTCCCCTGGATGCATATGCATTGAGAGTACACACGCCCCATCCAGACCTCACTGGAGATAGGGATTCCAGGAGCCTCTTGGAGTTGCCTTCTTGCCCAGAGGCAACTTTTCCCAGTCAGCTGATACTGCCTAGAACACCCCCCCCAGAAGAGCAGGAGCATTGCAGAACCAACCACCATGGCCCACCCTCAGACAGTAGGCTTGGGAGGGACTGTCCATCCCAGGAGCTCTTGTTCCCTCATTGGTCTGGAAATGGACCAGGTGCCCTATTGGCCACTCTATGGGGGCCGATTTTACATCCCCTTGGCTCTCTGGCCTTCAGAAAACATGGAACTACCTAGCATCCAGACCCTCAGTGTCAGCCATATGTGCTTTACAGGGTTTCTCCCTGCCGTTCTCACCATGGTCACTTCATCTATAGACACATGCACTGCTACTCAATGCCCTGCCAAATGTGGGCTCATTCTTGAGCCCCACAACCCAAGTAACCAACACCAGCCACTGGCCTCCATCCCGGAGCCAGGGAGCCTCTTCAGGCTCTTGGCTTCCTCAGCAGCCACACTTTACACCCCTGGCTACTGTTCCCAGAATACAGCAGAACTCTCTCATGTCAGCACAGAGATCTTCCACAGATACCAGTGACCCGAGGGAAGCACTGCTGAAGATCTTCCCTGACTCTGAGCAAAAGCTGAAGATCAACCAGACCCTGGTAGCTCATCCATACATGAAAGACCTGAATGCCCTTTCTGCCCTGGTACTGGACTGAAGGCTGAACTGCTGATGGGGACCAGAGAGAGCTGCCTACTGTGGAGCACCATAGTGGAAAGAAACCTTCCAGAGTGCACAGTGCTGCTCTGTGTATGTCTTGGCATTCCTCCCTATGTGGACTGCCTCTGCCTCCTGTGTATCCTGACATTTGGGTGAGGTGGTCAGTGTGGCTGAGGCTGGTCATTTTGGTCATTGGTCAAGGTGTCTGATGCTTACAGAGGTTGAAATTATAGTGTAGCTGATGGAATTCCAGCCACTGTGTGTTTGTGTGCATGTGTGCATAGTGCATGTGTCGCTGTAGCTGTCCTGGTCCAGTGTGGTGGCACCATGGTTGGAAGACTCAACTGTGTTCCTGGGGCTTGCTGTGAGACAGGATGGAGATGTGTTTAAACAGATTTGTGAATGTGTAAAGCAAGAAAGAGGACTCCACCCCTTCTTGCCACTGCCAAGTACCTAGTCCCTCCCCCTGGTAGGGGCAACTGCTGCAGACCCTGTGCCCTCTGCACCATGTTCACCCAGGTCCTAACCTGCCTCTTATATCTCTTTCAATATTGCCCATCCTCAACATTCTGAGCCATCTCAGCTGGGTCCATTAGTGGCACTGTTTGCTGGCATTACTACCTTCCTGTTACCTTTGATCCTTGAGGTTAAAACACCCTGCATTTTGTTGCTAATGCTTTACTCTACCTTCCCACATTTTCACTCCCCAGTTTGCAAACTTGGCTTCTGTCCACCACATGGGAGTTGCCTGGGAAATCCCTGGTTACTGTTTTATTGGGAGTGTAATAGCTGTTACAGGGAGGGTTAGCTTACCTGCTTTGCTCTGTCCCACTTTCCTAGAGGATTCAGCAATGCTATCCTGGTCAAGTTTCCCGGACCTGGAATCCTGACCAGATGGAACCGTCCAAAGCAGACAGTTGACTTAGACTACACCCGCCAGTCTTTCTCAGAGATTTTCCCCATTGTGGCGGGAACCATGTGGTGACCTACCCATAGCCATTAGCACCATTTTTGGCCATGGGGAAAAACATGAGCAAGAGACTGGCCCTGCGTTCTGAACTCACTTTGTCAAGGAAACTTTCCTCAGGTGTAACAAGGCTCAGTATTCTCTAAGTGTGCCCTGTTGCTGAAGCAGTTTCATGTACTGTTGCTGTGGGAGGAGAGAGGAAGCACATTAGTTAGTTTGATTTGGTTTTAACAAATTTATGCTAAATAGTTTAGTCTGAGCTGGAAATGCTGACCTGAAACACTGTCCTTCGGCTTCTGCCTCAGCCTTCTGAGCACTGGGATGACAGGTGTGTGCCCAGCAGCTTTTGTGTGCTTTCATACACTCTTCATCTTGTAGTCCAGGCTGTCCTTGAATTCATAGCAGTCCTCCTGCCTCAGCCTTTTAAGTGTTGGAGTTACAGGTGAGACCCACCATGCTTTGCTCCACTGGTTTTGAGAACCAAAAGCAGCTCAGGTTTCCATTCTCCAGACACATGGACTTCTGGGGAAGAAGCTGAGCCAGAGTCCTTCAGCCAGTGCCAGAGATGCATCCCAGGGGCTGGACTTTCCCCTCCTTCCTCCTCCTGTTTGGTGGCTTTTGATGCAAATCAGGACTTTACACTGCAGACTGTAGCTTCTAGGGTTTTGCTTGTCATCTCTCTCCAGGGCCCCAGCTAGCCCCGCTCAACCACAGTCTGGAACCGAGACCTGAGTCAGACCCTTCCTCTGTCATTGCTCCCGGGAGAGGAACCAGACCTGTCTTGCTCTGCCACAGACTGGCTCCTGATCAGGCTCAAGTTGCAACCACCCAAACAGGCAGCAGGAAGAAGGATCTTCTTGAGTGGCCTACAAGAGCTGAAAACAAGGTTGTGTATCCACAGCTTTCCCATCTATAGGGGCTACACCAGCAAGTCACTTGGGTCCTCTGAAAAGGGTTGGACACCTGCAGAAAACAGCCCCAATACCACCTCCACTCTGCATATGTATGCTTTATCTGTCCCCTGAGTCCCTTCTACCCAAAAGAAAACACAGAGACAGTACTGGAGGAAGGAAGGAGGCAGTCAGAATGACCCTAAGGTGAGTGTGTGGGCCCTGGTCTGACACACCTAGTGCTGTGTGACCCTGAGAAAGTAAACCCAGCCTCTCTGGAAGGCTTGGTGCTGACAGCTGTAGAGGGATAGCATGATGCTGCTGTGTGTGGAAGGCTTGTTTCCCTCCCAATGCTCAGCCAGCACTGCCTGTCTATCAGCTCATAGTGACCCTGTTCTATAGTAACCAGAAGAAGAAGCTGAGCAGAAACAGTTCTCAGGCCAGGTGAGTAACAACTTTTCGCTGGATTCGGAGGAGACTGCTGCATTCCTGCAGGTGTCTCTTATTTTCAGGGAAGCAGAAGTAATATCTTGGGCCAGAGCTGAGAGGAAATGGATACCTCTGCTGAGATGTTCCCTTAGGGGAGCAGAGCAGAAGAAATGGATACTTCTGTAGTGATACTTAGTTTGTGTTTTAACCAAAGCTTGCCTGAAGATCAGAGTGCAGAGCTAAGCCCCTAGAGGTCAGGCAGTGGTGGCACTAACCTTTAATCCCAGAACTCAGGAGACAGTGGCAGATGGATTTCTGTGAGTTCAAGGCCACTCAGGGATACACAAAATTGAATCTGTCTAAACGAGAAACAGACCACACACAAAGGTGATCCCAGCACTTATGATCACACGCCTTTAATCCCAGCACAGGGAGGTGGAGACAGGAGCGATACAGCTGGGAGGAGAGAGGAATATAAGATGGGAAGAGACAGGATCTCAAGGCAGTCTGAGGAGACAGTCTGAGGACAAGATTGCCCCTTTGGTTTGAACATTGGTAGAGGTAAAACATCTCTTTAGTGACTGGCAGCAATGTTCTGATCCTTTAGCTTTCATCCCTTAATATATGACTCTGGATTTTATTTATTAAGAATAATTAGAATTTCTGCTATATACCTCAGCTGGGAAGCTCTCTTGGAAGGTTGGAGCAGAGCTCAGCTGTACCAGTGCACTCTAAGAGAGCTGTAGGATTTGCTACATCTGATGGGGAGACCATCCCTCACCATACCCCAGATTTAGGTATAGCCTGACTACCCGTCAAGTAGGATTCCTTTTTTCTCACAGCTGTAGGTGTCAAGGACACCTCCCTTCACTGCTATAGGTACAGCCTGACTCCCTGACAAGTCAGGATACTTTTCCCTCAGATCTGTAATACTTGCAGGTATAGCCTGACTTCCCAACAAGTCAGTGAACCTTTCCCTCTGGAGCTGTAACACTTGTAATGTGTCTACCCGCTGAATGTGCCAGAAGCCATAGGCAGGTGTTCATAGTCAGCCATCAGTCATGCCATGATGTCAGCAAGCCTCCATGAATAGCTAGGCCAAAACATCTGTGGTGTGTAACCCGATGGGAGTCTAGGGAAGTGTGGATGAAACATGTGGGAAGGAATCAGACTAGGCAAGGTAGGCACTGCCTAAGACATCTGTACCAGCAAGGAAAGGGGCATCATGAGGGAGATTCAAAGAGCTCACACACTCCAAGGCTGGAGAGATCAGGAGAGAGGACCTGGCTGTGGCTTGCTTTCCTTCTTCAGGCCGATGCCTGTGAAAAGTCAGCAGGCTCTGAGCTCTGCTGTTTGAAAAGCCCTTCCAGGTCCCTATTTTTCACCTCAGAGACATCTGATGTAGGAATAGGAGCATGGCCTTAGTTTCCTTCCAAGCCATCTCCATTGCAGCATGTGGAGAGGCTTAGTGCCAGGGTAGCTTCCACAACGTGCACTCATGAGTTCCAGGAAGGTATCCTTAGTGGCTTGGCCTGTCAGTGGTATGTGGTAGCGCAATGGTGTCTCTGACCAGACAACAAGTGCATTTTCCAAGCCCCCTGAGATGGGTCATCACTCCCACAAGAACCTTCACCAGTCTCCATTTGTGCATACCATGGTTGGCCAGTTTGAAATCCTTGCTGGTTGGAAAAAATACATGATTCCTGTGTGTGAGAGTTTGGAAGTGAAGCTAAATGGTGTGTATCTGTTAGAGAGCAAACACAGGCATTGGGATCCATCCCCAGAAATATTCCCCCATCTCTCTCTCTCTCTCTCTCTCTCTCTCTCTCTCTCTCTCTCTCTCTCTCTCAGACACACACACACACATACACACACACACAGCCAATGAAGGTTTGTTAAGGACAGAGAAAGGGAGTAAGGAAGAAAGTGAGTCAAGACAAAACAAAACACACTGTCAGATTATCTTTCCAAAGCCCAAATCTCAGTGTGGGCGAGTTCCTTTCTCTCTAAACTCTGTGGACACATAATTGACATATGGGAAAGAATACTGCTCATAAGAACATGTCTTGCCAAATTGTCAAAACCCAACATTTTACATCAGTGACACCCAGAAGGAAAGACTGTCAACTGCCAGAGTTCCCTCCACCTCTCATTTCTCACTTGTGCCATGATATCCATGAGCTTGGTTCTCTTACAGGCCTTTAAAAGTCTTTTCTGGCTCCTACAAGGCTGTCAAGGATCCTAAAAAAAGAAAATAATGAGGCAGAGTACAATCCAGGTAGGCTGTAAGTCCCCTGGGCAGGACTCCAGGTCTGTGGCCAAGTGGCACTTACCTTCCATAGGGCTCTTTGGGGAAAAAAGGGCATAGACTCAAATCTGGCTACTTCCTGCAGGCATGGGGCAGTGTGGGGAAGGGGAGAGCCAGGTGTCCATGTTTAGCAAGAGGTGTGGCTGGAAAGGCATCCCATGAAGTGTCATCCCGGAGAAGGCAGGCATCTGTTCCTTGGGGGAGAGGAGAAGGCAGGTGTCTAGGGAAAAAAAAAAACTTGTTATTGCTAAAGATGAATGTGCCAGGATGAGGAACAGGTAGGCCCTTCATTGTGGCATCCTGGAAAAATGGAGGGTGGAGGGTCTTGTCTGCTGGACAGACCAAGTGTCTTGAGTAGGTGCCCGCTTGAGCCTGGAGAGATGGTACCAGCATGGGTGTCCCAAGAGCTTGGCAGCTGAGGGTGTGGTGAGGATTACCATGTGAGGTCCTGTCCATCGAGGTTCAAGAGACCTAGGAGTTAACTGTTTGAGGGGTACTCTGTGCCCTGGGGAGAGCAGGGCAGGTTTAGGGGCATTAAGGTCCACTGGTGTGGTGGCAGGAAGACAACTGTCAGCGTGTGAATGGAGAAGGGACCTTAAAAGGGAGCCCTACCAGTGGAGGAGCTTGAACTGGAAGGTGATGGTTAAGGAGAAAGGGCCTGCCATAAAGCAGCCCAAAGGGGCTAAGGCCCATAGGGGAATGCCGGTTGGCCCTGAGGCGAGGGCCAAGATAACCTGAGTTCAATGGAAAGCTTGCTCAGTTGTTGTTTGATGAGTCCCATTGTCCAGGAGATGTTGAGCTCCACCACATCTGCTGTTTCCCTGGAGACTGGAAATGCTTTTATCCACCTTGTAAAAGTGTCCACAAGTATTAAGAGATAACGAAGTTTTTTCATGAGTAGGCATTTAAGTGGAATTAACCTGCCAATCTTTGCCCGGTTGGTGTCCACGCAGCTGGTGTATGTGGAGAACTCCTTGTGGGTTGGCCTGGGCACACGTCTGGCAGGAGGAATGAAGCTGTAAAATAGAATCTTGGAGATGGGCGGGGTTAAAAGGGACTCCAAGAAGTGGAACAAAGCTTTGGGGAAGTGGCTAAGGATATAATTGTCCTACAAGAATGTAGGGCAGTGGCAGAGTTTTAAGTGGGGAGGAACAGGTCCTGTCTACCCCCATAGCTGAAATTGGTGAGGGAAACTAAAGGCCCAAGTGAAAATAAAAATAATGGATTTACCCACCACTTGTAGCATGACCCTAGGCTAGGAGAGGGTTACGGGATATACCAAGTCTGGGCAGCGTCAATCTTCTGCCAGGCTGAGACATTTGAAGGCTGGCAGAGTTTCACTTGCCAATGGTGATGAGGCCAGACCTCCATGGCATGGCCTAGAGGACAAGCCAGCACAGGGGCATTGTGATTTCCAGTGTCTGGGTTGCTGGCAGATAGGGCACAACCTCGGAGCAGCTGTAGTGCAATATCGTGCCATTTGACCATTTAGACCACCTTTGATAGAGCCCCGTGGTTGGCTTCCCTTGTCCCCCTTCCTGTGACCTTAGGGCAGCTGCTAAGACCTGGGCCTGTAGATTGTTGTAGCTTTGTCTGTCGGGAAGACTCAGCTGATTCCTCTCGGGCATTAAAAACTTTAAAGGCCATATTCTCCAATTCCCATATAGGAGTTTGGGGACCATCCTCAACTTTTTTAAACTCTTTCCTAATATCTGGTACCGACTGAGGAAACAGAATGATTAGTAGAAAAGAAACCTAGCTGCTTTTCTACCTGAGGGAGATTTGGAAGAGAAAAGGGAGCATGGGAGGGGCTAGCCCAGTGTAAAGAGAGAGTTCAGCATGGAGCAGTGAGGTGGTAGGGGAAGGGAAAGGTGGAAGTTGAACCTCCAAATTGGGAAAGCAAGGGGAAAGAATGTAGCTCCATAGGAGGGGGTTGGGGAGTGTGGGCTTGAGGGAGTGGGGGAGGGGCCAGTGCCTCTGGTAGCATGGTGCTATGAGAGACTGGCTACTAAGGGAAGGGAGGGGTGAAAGTGCAGAGACCAAAAACCATGGGCACATATATATATATATACAAACATCTTTTTAAATTGAGTCTGTCTGATACAAATGAACAAAGTAGGCTCAATTTAAAAAGATTTTGGTAAGAGGCTTACAGGGGGAAAAGTGGACCTGGCTTTGAACTGTATAAAGCAAGCTCTCCGGCGATGCAAAAATTCCCAATCAAGTTAAATCAAAACAAGCCAAATTAAGAAATACCAGGTTTAGCCAGATGGTGGTGGCGCACGCATTTAATCCCAGCACTCAAGAGGCAGAGGCAGGTGGATCTCTGTGAGTTTGAGGTCCGCCTGGTCTACAAGAGCTAGTTCCAGGACAGGAACCAAAAGCTATGGAGAAACCCAGTCTCAGAAAATCCAAAAAAGAAAAAAAAAGAAAAGAAAAAAAAAGAAATATCCAGGTTTAATAGCAGATCTGCACTCTCAGATGGCCCCAAGTGGGAACCTGGAAGCTGCAGGAATACAGCCCCTGAGAGGAAGAAAGGGAGACCAAATGTTCCTCTTTCTGGAGATCACTTAAGTACCCTGGGGATGTGTCGCGGCCCCCCTCGACCAGCAAGGAGGATGCGCAACACCGGAGCTCTTCTTGCTAAGCAGTTTATTCCAGGACTTCATTCACAGCAATCTTTTCCCTTCTCTTTCTCTCCTTCTGTCTCTTCCTCTCTCCTCTGGGCAAACCTCTCCCAGCCCTTAAGTAGGCCTGGGCCGCCAACCTCAGATTGCCAGGTGGGCACTGCCCATAGGTCCACGCATATGCAAGCAGCTGACAGTCATTGCATGATAATAGCATAAGTCAGGCTTTAGCCATAGGAGTTGATTATCACAGAGAGCACTCGCTTTCGGGATTGCGGAGGGCGGGAGCCAGCACCATCAGGTGCAACTCCACGCAGCTCTCTACATTGCCATCAGGTGTGGCTTCATGCAGCTCGCTACAGGGATGGGGTCAGGACCTGGCCTGCTGGGATTTGGAGTCCAGACCAGGCCTTGGGGCTGGGACAGATGTGAGGGACTGGGGCCTATGCTCCCAACTTGACACTGTGTGTGCCTATTATGCTTTAAGTATTTGAATGTGGTATTGAGCCCAACACCATCCACTCATGCATTCATGGTTTTATATTTTTAAGTTGGAACCTTAAAGAATCATCCTTCAAGCTTAAATTCCAGATCCATTTATGGCACCCTCTCTGAGCTGCAGCCAGCAAGCTTGTTCTTCCATTGTCCTCTGAAGCTCTGTAATTGCTGCCATCAGTCCAGAGTAGATCAACCTGATTCCAGAGCCCAGAGGTGTCTTCTGATCACAGGAAAATGACTAGGTCAGCAACAGTACGAGGCCCTTACCTGTCACTCAAAAGTCATCTCCTCTTTGCTCAAAAACACCCCAATCCTGGCTCCAGGTTTGAGATTCCTTTGGACTTACTCTTCCCCTTTGTGGGTGCCACTGCCTCAGAATGTGACACACGTGAGGGGGCAGCACTGCCTCAGAATGTGACACATGTGAGGGGGTCACTGACTCAGAATGTGACACATGGGAGGGGTCACTGACTCAGAATGTGACACATGGGAGGGGTCACTGACTCAGAATGTGACACATGGGAGGGGTCAATGTCTCACAATGTGTATCTTATAATCTTAGAGTCAGAGTGAACGTGGGTGGGTTGACCAGTTTACATGTTTATTTCCATGTTTTGTCTTTTATGGATTAATGGATGTGTCTCATTTTTTTCATTATTGCTTGCTTGCTTGCTTATTGATTGATTGATCGAGCAATGACTTCTTGTGTATTTCTTTGCTTGCTTACTTACTTATCTATCTGTTCAGCCCATCTCATTTACTTACTTCTTTAAAAAATGACCCACCTAGTTATTTACTTACTTACTTACTTATTTGTTCATTTATTCCTTCACTTCCTTATCTTCTTTCATACATCTGTTTATTTATTTGCTCAGCCTGACTCATTTATTTACTTATTGAATGTTTCAATTAAATAATAATATTTTATTCATTTATTCATTCTTTGTTTGCTTATTTGTCTATTTTTATGTATGTATTTACTTACTTTCTTAATTATTTTTTTACTTTTTAAAATTTACTTAATTTTTTTTTCGTCGGGAATGTACATCATTTATTTCCTTCCTTCCTTCTTTCCTTCCTTCCTTCTTTCTTTCTGTCTCCTGACTGTCCTGAAACATAACTGGCTAAGAAAATGGTGGCCTCCATCTCACTGGTGCTGGGTGAGTGTCAGCAAAGCAGCTCCTGAAATGGAATTTGACACACACACACACACACACACACACACACGTATATGACATGTACAGATGGGGGGGTTCCAATGTTTTCAGAGGAAGGTGCTCACTGGTAATAATAAATGTGCTGATAAAAAAGGCTGGAAATCGCTGAATATTATTAAATCATTAAAACTCTTCAAATAAATAGCAATTCCGTTTCTCTCTCTTTCTCTCTCTCTTTCTCTCACTCTCTCTCTCTCAGACACATACACACACACACACACACACACACACACACACCATAGACCAGCACATCTAGACTGACTGCAACAAACAAAAGAAGAAGAAACATGGAAAGAAGACACCCCTGTTGGACAGGATCTGATCTGATCTGAGAATAAATTCATCGAATGGCTGCGAACAGCATTTCATTGAGAAGAGATTCCACATCTTACGCTGTATAGTAAGTTAGTTAGTTAGTTAGTTAGTTAGTTAGTTAGTTAGATAAAGAGGAGCCTGTGAACTGGGTTGGGGTGTGGCTCCTCAGGTCAGGTCAGGTCAGGGAGGGGCTGAGGAGTGTACCATTGGCCTTGACAATAGGCACCAGTCAGGTGTTAGTGTCAGGGCCTGAGAGTTCCTCAAAGGGAATGAATGGAGACCCTTGCTTGTCTAAAAACTGCCTGAGCTTGGGGAAAGAACTTGTGTATAGCCACACTGGCTTGTTTCTTAGGTCCATTTGATATTGAGGGATATTAATGACCAGTGGATGTCAACTCTGGTTATTTTTATTTATTTTTTTGGTGGTAGTGTTTGTGTGTTTCCCTTCTTTGAGTTGTGGTGGTGGAGAGTTGTCAGATGTCTCTGTTTTTATGGGAGTTGTTGGCATCCTTGGTTTGTGCTTTGCCTTCTAGTACTTTGTGTAAGGCTGGGTTTGTGGCTACCTATTGTTTAAATCTGTTTTTGTCCTGGAATATCTTTTTTCTCCATTGATGTTGAATGCAAGCTTTTCTGGGAATAGTACTCTGGGCTTGCATCCATGGTCTCTTAGTGTCTGCCAGCACATCTATCCAAGACATTCTGGCTTTCATGGTTTCCATTGAGAAGTCAGGTGTAATTCAAGCACCTACGGACACCTGATCTTTGATGAAGAAACCAGAAATACATGGAAGACCATTCCTCTCCCTTATAAGAGATCATGTCAGCACAAAGAAGCCACCCTATTGCTGAGACACTCCACCTCACCTCCCAAAATAAATTTGGTGGAAAGGAATTCCCACACAGACCTCAACCTAAAACCAGATATCTTGAACCTAACAGAAGAAAAAGAAGGGAAGATCCCTGAAATCAATGACATAGGAAAAGACTTTCTGAGCAGAACACTATTAACACAGACACTAAGATCAACAATTAATAAATGGGATCTCATGAAACTGAAAAGCTTCTGCATGGCAAAAGATCCCATCATACAGACAAGTGGCAGCTTACAGAATGGTAAAATATTTTTTATCAACTACACACCTAATAGAGGGCTAATATCCAAAATTATATTAAAAAAATCAAACACAATGAATAAAGAACTCAAAAGGCTAGATATCAAGAAAACAAATGACTCAATTAAAACTGGGGTATAGATCTAATCAGAGAATTCTCAATAGGGAATCTTAAGTGGCTAGGAAAGACTTAAATGTTCAACATTCTCAGTCATTAGTGAAATGCAAACCAAGTATGCTTTGAGAGTCCATTTTACACCTGTCAGAATCCCTAAGATCAATAACACGAGTGACAGTTCCTGCTGGCAAGGACGTAGAATAAGGGGGACACTCATCCACTGCTGGTGGGAGTGCAGACTCATACAGTCACTATGGAAATGAGTGTGGGGGCAACTTAGACAGATGGGAACTGATCTACATCGTGATCCAGCTCTATCACTCTTGGGCATTTACCCAAAGGACACTTTATCCTACCACAGAGACGCTTACTCAACCATGTCCATTGCTGCTCTATTAATAATGCCCAGAAATTGGATAACATATTCAAGACATGAATATGAATGGATAATAAAAATTGGAACCTTTACACAAATGAATATTACTCAGCTATTAAAAAGAATTAAATTCACAGTAAAAGGGTAGAACTAGGGGGAGAAATCACCCTGAGTGAGGTACCCAGACACAGAAAGCCAAATGTGGCATGTATTAGCTTACATGTGGATATACAGAATCACAGAGATTAAGCATAGAGTAACAGACTAAGGAGGAGAGAAGCATCTCATCAGGAACGAAGAAATAGAATAGAAAGGTACAGGCTGGTGAGGGGATGTGCAAGGAGAGAAACAGAGGGACGAGGGAGTGTATACAGGGAGAAACAGCTAAAACTAAGGCCGCTGAAGTAGTGTGCAGTGGCATGGGTATTGATACACATAATTTATTTTAAAAATAATTGAGCAAGACATGGTGGTGCATGCCAGTAATCCCAGCACTCTGGAAGCTGAGAGGAGAATCTTGAGTTCAAGGTTAGCCTGAGCTACATAACAAGTCCAAGGTTACCCTGGTATGTATAGCAAAAACCTTTCTAAATTTTAGAAAATAGATATTAAGAGGGATTACAGCATAAACAATAAAATATCAAAATGGAAAAGTCAAAATAACCAGAAAAAATCAAATATTAACTCTCAAAAAAGATTTTATTAACAAATTATTTTACAGATGAATGCTTTCAAATAATTAAATGTCTAATGGTTTTTAAACATGAGAGTTGTCATAGAAAATAAACACAATTATCAAGAGGCTACTACATGCGTGTACAACAACTTATAGGCATCATAATAAAATCAAACCAATCACCGACAGACATAATATACAAAGCTCAATAATTGCTATCAAAATGTATTTGGCAAATAGGCAATTATTATTTAAGATAAGGTCTTGCTCAGATTAGGTGAGTCTCTAGCCAGAATCTTTGGGCCTTCCTTAGTCCTCTAAATGCTGGAATTAGATGCATGCATGGCAACAACTGGCTCAGCAAATGCTTTACGCATGACCATATGCCTGGTACTGTAATAGATGTCTGAACTAATATAGCACAACACCTGCCCCATGGACTCCATTTCAAGTGGGACGATGGCTACAGGAACAAGTATTTCCCATTACAAGATTATTAAGTTAGCTACAAAGTAGTAGATTTCATAATGGCATTTTTACACATGTTTTCTTCTTCCACACCCTGCCCTCTGGCCTTTGCCTTGCCCTCCCCTCTGTCCCATTCTTACTGTTTTTCCATTGCCCACAACAACCTAATTTCTGCTCTCCCAGTACAATATTGCATTATCTTCTGTCAGTGTTCCTGTACCCTAATCCTTCAGGTCTCTTTTTCCCTCTCACAGTTCTCTAGTTTCATGAGTCATCCACACATGGACACCGACCCACTCACACATAGAAACTTCAATCAAGAATACACACATGAGAGAAAACATAGTGCTTATCTGAATGCAGTTTATTTCAGCTAACATTCTGAACTGTAATTTCACCCATTTTCCTACAAATGTCATTTTTTTACTTTTAAATCTGTGTATATGTGTGTGTGTGTGTCTGTGTGTGTGTGTGTGACCACAGAGATGAGAGATGTCAGACCCTCCTGGGGCTTGTGTTACAGGTGGTTGTGAACTGCCTGGTTTGAGTGTTGGGAATCAAATGCTGGTCCTCTGGAAGAACAAGAAGTGCATTTATCACTGAGGCATATAGGCAGATCATGTGATAGTTTTGGTTGTCGTCCTCAAAGATTTGTTTATCTTTTATTTTTATGTGTGTGAATATTTTTCCTGCAATATATGTGTACATCCGTGGTGACTGTGGAGGCCAGAAAGGGATTCCCTGGAACTGGAGTTATAGATGGTTCTGAGCCACCAAGTGGGTGCTGGGAACCAAACCCAGTTCCTCTGTAAGAGCAGCCAGTGCTTTTCCCTGAGACATCTGTCCCACCACTTTCTCATTTTTGACAAACCTACTTACTGATTTCCTCAGTAGCTGCAATTTATGCTCACTAGCAGTGAGTAAAGTTTCCTCTTTCCTCAAATTCCTGCCAGCATCTGTTGTTCTGTTTTCTTGATGAAAGTCATTCTGAGCTAGTAAGGTGAGAGTATAAATCATTTTAATTTCACCTTTCCCTGATGGCTTAGGATGTTGAACCCATCATCAAATATTATTTGCCATTTCTATTTCTTCCTTTGAGGACTGTCTGCTCACCTCATTACCTCATGTATGGATTGGATTTGGTTTAATCTTGGCTGTTTTTACATAATAGAACCCTATGCGATACAGAGTTGGCAATGATTTCTCAAATCTGTAAGCTGTCTCTTCAGTTGTGAGGTTCCTTCCATTGTTAGGCAGGTTTTTAGTTTGCTATAATCCATGTGTCAGTCCTTGGGTTGTGTTCTCTGCTGTCACAGTCCATTCAGAAGTTCCTACCTCTGCATAGGATGATTGTTGACACGGGACATAGTTGATGTGTCTTCCCTGCAGTTTCAGCATGTCCTGTCTTCACATGAAGTCTGTGATCTATTTTCAATGTTTCATGTAGTTTGAGACTCGACCTGATTTCATTCTTCTACAGGTACATACCCAGTTTTCTCAGCACCATCTGTAAAAGGATCTTTCCTAATGACATCTGGGTTTAAGGGAAAAAATGAAGTACCTTCTAGGGCTGGGTTGATGAATCCATGATTAAGAGCACTTGCCGCTCTTGCAGAGGACAAAGGTTCAGTTAACAGCACCCATATGGCAGCTCACAATCCCTTATATCTCTAATTCTAAGGTATCTGATGTCATCTTCTGGAGAGTAGTTGACTGTTCAGTTTTCATGAGTTTGTAGGCATTCTGGGGGTAGAATTGTTGTTGAATTCTAGCATTATTCCATGGTAATCCAATAGTACACAGCTGGTTACTACATTTTCTTTTGTATCTGTGAATGTTTGCTTTGTTACTGATTATGTGATCAATTTTTGAGAAGGTTCCATGAGATGCTGAGAAGAAGGTATTTTCTTTTCTGTTGGGTGGAATGTTCTATAGATGTCTATTAATTTCATTTGTTTCACTACATCTGTGATATCTCTTATTGCTCCATTAAGTTTCTGTCTGTTTAGCCTGTCCATTGGTGAGAGAGGAGTGTTGAAACCTACTATTAGAGTGTGTGTTTCCCTTCTTTGAGTTGTGGTGGTGGAGAGTTGTCAGATGTCTGTGTTATTATGGGTGTTCTTAGCTTCCTTGGTTTGTGCTTTGCCTTCTAGTAGTTTCTGTAAGGCTGGGTTTGTGGCTACCTATTATTTAAATCTGTTTTTGTCCTGGAATATCTTTTTTCTCCATTGATGGTGAATGCAAGCTTTGCTGCGAATAGTACTCTGGGATTGCCTTCATGGTCTCTTAGTGTTGGCAGCACATCTATCTAAGACATTCTGGCTTTCATGGTTTCCACTGAGAAGTCAGGTGTAATTCAAGTGCCTACGGACTCCTGATCTTTGATGAAGAAACCAGAAATACATGGGAGACCATTCTCTCCCTTATAAGAGATCATGTCAGCACACAGAAGCCACCCTATTGCTGACACACCCCCACATCCCAAAAAATATTTAATGGAAAGGAATTCCCACACAGACCTCAACCTAAAACCAGATATCTTGAACCTAACAGAAGAAAAAGAAGGGAAGATCCCTGAAATCATTGACATAGGAAAAGACTTTCTGAGCAGAACACTATTAACACAGACACTAATTTCAACAATTAATAAATGGGATCTCATGAAACTGAAAAGCTTCTGCATGACAAAAGATCCCATCATTCAGACAAAGTGGCAGCTTACAGAATGGTAAAATATTTTTTTATCAACTACACACCCAATAGAGGGCTAATATCCAAAATTCTACAAAAAAACTCAAACAAAATGTATAAAGAACTCAAAAGGCTAGATATCAAGAAAACAAATGACTCAATTAAAACTGGGAATTTTTAAACAGAGAATTCTCAATAGGGAATCTTAAGTGGCTGAGAAAGACTTAAATGTTCAACATTCTCAGTCATTAGTGAAATGCAAACCAAGTCTGCTTTGAGAGTCCATTTTACACCTGTCAGAATCCTTAGGATCAATAATACGATTGACAGTTCCTGCTGGCAAGGACATAGAATAAGGGGTACACTCATCCACTGCTGGTAGGAGTGCAGACTCATACAGTCACTATGGAAATGAGTGTGGATTTACCTTAGAGAGATGGGAACTGATCTACCTTGTGATCCAGCTCTATCACTCTTGGGCATTTACCCAAAGGAAACTTCATCCTACCACAGAGACGCTTACTCAACCATGTCCATTGCTGCTCTATTAATAATGCCCAGAAATTGGATAACATATTCAAGACATGAATATGAATGGATAATAAAAATTGGAACCTTTATACAAATGAATATTACTCAGCCATTAAAAAGAATTAAATTCACAGTAAATGGGTAGAACTAGGGGGAGAAATCACCCTGAGTGAGGTACCCAGACACAGAAAGCCAAATGTGGCATGTATTAGCTTACATGTGGATATACAGAATCACAGAGATTAAGCATAGAGTAACAGACTAAGGAGGAGAGAAGCATCTCATCAGGAAAGAAGAAATAGAATAGAAAGGTACAGGCTGGTGAGGGGAGGTGCAAGGAGAGAAATAGAGGGACGAGGGAGTGTATACAGGGAGAAACAGCTAAAACTAAGGCCACGGAAGTAGTGTGCAGTGGCATGGGTATTGATACAGTCGATGCTTCCTGAAATAAATGCATATGTGAAGGCAATCTAACAGAGAAATCAAATAACAGGGTGATGAGACTGTGTCTGAGAGCTTTCTCCTTCTGTCTTGCATTCCATTCTTTAGGTTGGGATTAAAGATGTGCACCACTGGGATTAAAGGCGTGCACCGCCAGGTTTCTATGGCAAACTAGTGTGGCTACTGAGATTAAAGGTGTGTGCTACCACTTACTCTTCAGCTAAACTTTCTTTATTAAAATACAAATGAAATATCACTACACGTAAGGCTCATGAAACATTGTAAAGGAGGGGACACATAGATTATAAGAGCCAGAGCATCATGGAGTTTGCTGTGACATTGTATCTCCTAGGAATGTCAGATTCTACACCAATAAAATCTTATTAACATGGCTGCTTAAGTATGAGCTGAATAAGGACAAGAGGCAATCTATATTCTCCCTCCTTCTGCTCCTCATTTGGACCTTAAGAGCTCAGACCATTGCTCCAAATTGAGTCTCTGTCTCTACCTCGATCCATCGCCAGATGAAGGTTCTAAGGTGATATGTAAGATATTTATCAGTATAGGATAGGGTCATTTCAGGTTCCCTCTCCTCAGTTGCCCAAGGTACCAGCTGGGGACATCTCCCTGGACACCTGCGAACCCCTCTAGAGTCAAGTTTCTTGCCAACCCTAAGATGGCTCCCTTAGTTAGTTCGCTGCTCCTGTATCCTCCCTTCCTATATCCCAACCATCCCAATCCCCCGAGAAATCAGGACCACGAGGGATGCACCCACCCACTGTGACAGTGGAACTGATTTATTGTGAGCCCACCAAGGCCAGCTGGTCTGGGACTGAATAAGCATGGGTTGAAACTGGACTCTCTGAGCATGGTGGACAATGAAGGCTGATGAGAAGCCAAGGACAATGGCACTAGGTTTCGATCCTAATACATGAACTGGCTTTGTGGGTGCTTAGCCTGTTTAGATGCTCACCTTCCTGGAAATAGATAGAAGACCTTCGTCTTCCCGCAGGGCAGAGAATTTGGACTGCTCTCCAGTATCAAGAGGGAAGGGGAATGGTGTGGGGGGAGGAGAAGAGGAGTGGGCATAGGGGGAGGGGACTGGAGGGAGGGGGCAATATTTGGGAGGAGGGGAGGGAGATGGGAAACGGGGAGCAGGTGGAAATTTTAATTAAAAAAATAAAAAAATAAAAAATAACCTTAAATTTGTATCAATATACAAAAATATCTTTAACTAGAGTAAAAAACATATATATATATCTATATATATATATATCTCATAAACCCCTCAAATTTGTATCAATATATAAAATTTTATACCAATGAAAATATTTAAGACAAAAAAAAAGAGGCAAACTATAAGGGACAAGGGGCCAACCAGCCCTACACAAAGAACTATAGGGAACTCACAAATGCTGGGAGTGGAGAAACAGTTTTAGTCCTACTGTGGGAAGAGTACACGAAATGCTTATCCAATACCAAATGTTGAGCCCTGAATCATACATACAAATAACATTATACTAAATTAAAGTATGTGTGTGTTATAGTTTCTTAGGTACTTAACAGTATGAATCCTTGTGATTTTTTTCACATATACATACTATTATTTTGCTCTCCTTTCTCCCTGTGTATTTATCTCCCTTCAACCTAATTATAACCCTGACAGCATACAGACAAGTAACATACAGATTGGGCAGGTTACATACACATATGCATGTAACAAAATTAATGAAAAATCCATGAATTTGAAAGGGAACAAGGAGGCATATAAGAGCGGGTTTGAAGAAAAAAAGTAAAAGGAGAAATGATGTTTCATTGTTACAAAATATTTGTATAACTATGTAAAGATGTGTTGCATTTGTTGAATTTTATGGAAAAATGTGTTGATGTTTTACCTTGTCTGCCTAAGGCACCTGGTTAGTCTAACAAAAAGCTAAATGGCCAATAGCAAGAAAGAGGTATAGGCAGGACTTGCAGGCAGGGAAACTAAGTAGCAGGAGGAATTTAGGCTTTAAAGGAAGAAAGAAAAAGAGATACCAGGGAGAAACCAGTGGCCAATCAGACACACATGGAGGAAGCAGGAAACCAAGACATACAGAATAAAAGAAAGGTAAAAAGCCCCAAGGAAAAATGTAGATGAATAGAAACAGGTTAAATTAAGTTCAAAAAGCTAGCAGGACGAGCCTAAGCTAAGACTAAGCACTTATAATTAATAAGAAGCATTCATAATAAATTATTTGGGAGTTTCTTGGTGGCCCAAAGGAAAATTCCAACTACACATAATACAATAAATAAAAAAAGTAGTTGTTTTTAAAGAATTAACATAAAAGATAAAAAAGGGACACAGCCAAGACTGTTAAATAGACAAGCTTGTCTCAGAAAAAAAAAGAAGATAAAAAGAGATGTAACTTATCCCTATTACCTGCTCTGAAGAATTTTTCACAGATACTGCCATGGCATAACCACATGGGAATAAGGTGGCCTGCATTAATTAAAAGAGTTTCTAATAGTAAAGTATATTACAGTTGCTTATGACTTAAAATGTCATTATAAAATATCTAGCAAATTAAATTCAACTTGATTACATATCATTTCTTCCCACTACATTCCTTAGGATGAATTTTAATTTATTAACGCCATGTATCACTAAGCTAAAATCCTGATACAATTATCTCACTTGATCCTGAGTGGCATTCAGAAGTAGACATAGAAAGCAAGCTTGTCAGGTTTTTGTGTGTCTATGACTACCAGCCTGATGACTGTAGACTTCAACTTTTTAAACTTTGTACAAAAAAAAATGTTTCAATGAGTTCTTTGATGAGGAATGATTTTAGAAGGACTAGTATGTGAAAACTTGCTTTATTTAAGCACCCGTAGAACATTAATCCTTTCTCATTTCAGTCTTCTATAAAAAGAATCCAGGAGTAGTTAATGCATAAGCAATAGCTAATACAATAGTCTTACTAATTGATTTGTAATGACAAAATATGTGAGATCTTGGCCAAACAGAGATAATACTTCCAATTCAAATGTCTTAGCTAAAGTGATTTTGTATTTCTTCTGTAGACTCTTCTCAAACTCACAGAGATCCCCCTGCCGCTGCCTCTTGAGTGCTGGGAGTTAAGGAATGCACCACCACTGACCCGCAAATTTTGTATTTCTTAAGGCATCTTGAAACTATGATGAGTGTTGAAATGAATTTTAAGAACTTTTAGTAATGTAAACTGTACTGGAATACTTTCTGTTTGCCTTTTTTAAAAAAAAGATCTTTATTATTTTTATTTTATGTATAAAGTGTTTTGCGTACATGTATGTCTGTATACCACACGTGTGTCTTGTGCCCACCAAGGCCAGAAGAGGGCATCAGACCTCCTGAAATTAGAGTTATAGTTATGGGTCTTGGGGAATTATCCCATTTCTTTGGAAGAGCAGGCAGTGCTCTTACCCATGGAGCCATTTCACCAGCCCCGGGGATATTTTACAAAACAAAACAACATTAAAAGATACTATGGAAAACAAATCGGCACTGCTGCAAAAGTACTTGATTGTCTCAAATACAGATGAGGAGACACACTGATGGCTAGGAAAGGCTGAAACTCAAAAGGGTTGCTAGGGACAAAACTACAATTCTAGCCAGAGGCACAACAGCTGCAAGATTTAGAAATCTAAGCTTTTGCCCTAGGACTTCCCACCACTGTCTGGGAATGGGCATAGCCTTCTTGCCTAAGAGTACTTGCAACAGGCATTCTGAAGTCACGTGGGCGGAGACTTTAAAATCCAAATGGCTCTTGGTTGGCATTGGTGGGTGTCTTCCTAAGCAGTTTTGCATTTTACTGGAAGTGGGAGCTGGGGGTCAAGAACCAGAGAGAAAGGTAACTGCTTGCATGGGGTTAATTTGTTCCTGCTAAGAAACTCTGTGGCATCAGAGACCTGGGGCGGCATCTGCCAGGCTCTGGGTTCAGGGATCAGTAAGTTTGTGTGGGCAGAGCCTGGAGAGGGAAAAGAGGATGCTGATTGCTGACCAAGGTGTTCCCCAGGGAGGGGGGGAAGGGGAGGACTGCCTGGGAGGGACAGGTTAAAACGCTGCTTTCCTGTGGTAATACAGCATCTGAAAAGCCATATAAAAAGAAAAAGTCTGGGAAACTGAAGGCTTGAGAATAAACCTAAGTGGAATGTAAGCAGCAAAACAAGGAGTGATGTGACTCAGTGCACAGCCTATTGTGCTAAAGTCCCCAGCTCAAACAAACAATAAAGTGGGTGTTATTATTTGGTGTTAGTATTTGGGAATCTGCATTGGCCTGCCTGTCCTTAGGGTCCTGACAGGAAACCTCCTCACCTGTAGCCACTAAGAGCACTTCACCTGTAGCCACTTCTGGGCACATTTGCTATGGTTCCTTGTAACAGGTGGACCTACCCCCTAACGTCCCCCTTCTCCTGTGTCTACCTCCCTCTCTCTCCTGCACTCTTTACCCCATGGGACTAGTCTGCTCCCCTCTCTGCCTCCTCTGTCCCTTCTCTCTCATCTTCCAATAAGCCTCCTATATAAGCCTTATCGCATAGCGTGACTTCTCTTCACTACATATATATATATATATATATATATATATAATTTTATCAACAGTGAGTTCTGTCTTATCCTAGAAAGAAGCCAGGGCAGGACCAGAAAAAGCTGAGTGGCTAGCGTCTAGTGCTGCAGAGACGAAGACAGGGTCTGACATAGGTATGCTTATGATACTAAAATATTTTGAGAATGGAAGCAGCCTCTACATTATGTTATGGAACGGATTGCTTGTCTTTACTGAAAGGGAGATTAGAACCAGAAAGACAATAGTGGGTATTAAACTATGGGTTTAAACATAAAGCAAGAAAAGTAGATATTAGGAAAAGAGAATGAATCCTGATTTTGAAGCCAAAGGAAACATTTTGAGGAGAGTTAAGGAGCCTGAGATTTCTTGTCAAGCAGTCTGTGAGTTACCATTGAAATAGACATAAGAGATACCAGGGATGTACTCGGGATAACACATTGAAATATTGTGATCATGGATTGCCGTGTGATGCAGGAATCATATATGTTCGTTTTTGCATTGCCTTGCTCAAGTGTATTGAATACTTGAAGTTGCATAGGTGTTATCTTTAGTGAGGACTTAAGTATACATGTCAAACAAATACAGCACACAGGGAAAATACTATTGTAAAGGAATACAATAACTAAGTTTTTAGTTACTCTTCTACTTCAGAATAAAAGTGATAATTATTGCTTAATGATCCACTTGCATCTGGAACATTTTTCTGATATTGAAATCATGAATTAGGTTTTGAGCATGAAGCGCAATTCCATTTCCACCAGTGGTGCTGGCTGCCTCTCCACACAGGAATTAAGATCTCAGGATCTCGATGAACCAGACCTTTATACCCGTCAAGCGTAAGTGCCTCCAACTATGGATCTCAGCTGCATGCTGCCACGTTCTGTACCTAGTTCTCAGAAACTGTAGAATCAGATGGTGAAAGTGGGTCTTCTCTAGTTCCACACGTGAGTCGCTCACTCTCTAAGGTTAGTAATTCCTTCAGAGAGCTTTGGTTTTACTGTCTAAGTCTGGCAGTATTAATTATATGAGCAATTAAACTAAGAAAATGTCAATATAAACTCAATTTAAAATAACAAACTCATTATAAGGTTTCAAAAATAAAATGGTTTTATTTATTTACTTGTTTATTATTTGTTTTGGTTTGGTTTTTGGAGACGAGATTTCTCGATGTAGCCCTAGCTTTCCTGGCACTCACTCTGTAGACCAGGCTAGCATCGAGCTTTGAGATCTACCTGTCTGTGCCTCCAAAGTGCTCTGATTAAAGGTGCATGCCACCACCACCTACAATGCTTTTAATTAAAAAAGAAATCTGGGTAAGCAAGATGACTCAGCAGGTAAAGGCACTTATCAACAAACCCAAACACCTGCTTTCAATCCCCAGACCCACATGGGAGAAGAGAACCTGCTGCTTCAGCAGCTACTGACCACCAGCTGCTCTCTCTCTACCTCTCTCTCTCTCTCTTTCTCTCTTACACACACACACACACAAAAAAAAATAATAAATGTAATAAAATTAAAATATTTCCAATGCAAAACAATTTCATTGGGCAGCAAAACATGGTCACCCCTTTTAACGTCAGATCCCTTTAATATCTGACTAAAGAAAGACAGTTAGAATCTATGTCTGCTGCTGCATTCAGACTTTCCTAGCAGCCAGTCTCTAGGAAGCAATGTATGCATGAAAGGATGAGCATGATAAGATCAAACAGCATCTTAGTTTTGATGTAGTGATACCTAGATATATACACCTTTGAGAACATGACTAGACTAGATAAACAGTTGTCTGGATTGGAGGTGGGGAAGTTTGATACAGATTGACAGGAAACAGTCTGTTATTTGTAGGACCTGGGGTATGACCTCACCTTTTTGTACTTTGAATCCCTTGTGTATAGGAATGGAGATAGGTTGAGCGGTGGTGCACGTATTTAATTAAACGGAGGCTGTCTAATCTCTGGGTTTGAGGCCAGCCTGGTCTACAGACAAATTCCAAGACAACCAGAGCTACACAGAAAAACCTGTCTTCCAAAAAAAGAAAGAAAAAGAGTGGAGATACTGGGAGATTGCTCCTTGGTTTAGAGTCATTCCTATTCTACCACAGGACCCAAATTCAGTTCCCAGTACCCACATTGGGCAGGTCACAACCACCTCTGACTCCAGCTCAAGGAGATCTGATGCCCCTTTTGTGACCTCCATAGGCACTCTCGTTCATGTGTGGTTATGCCTATGCAGACAAAATATACATAGAATATAAAATAGAACTTTTCAGTTTTTTAATGGAGACAATGGCAGACTCTCCTTTACAAGTAGTTCTGAATATTTATTAAGTGTTCATATAGGTCAACTGCTCTTAAGTTCCTCATGCGTATTAACTCTTGATAATCGAAGACAACTTTCCCTTAAGGCACAATGGCAAACAAGGGAATACAAACAAGGGAGCAGTTATAGGGGCATAAATAGAGATGAAAGTGTTTAGGTTATTGAACAGGCCTTTAGACTACTTGGTACAGAAGATCTATGGGCCTGAAACACACCTTTAAGGATAATATATGTGTTGATAATGTCATGCACAAGGAAATTTGGTTTGTTATTTGTGGTGCTGAGGATTGAGCACAGGCTGAACAAAACAATGAGATATATCCCTGTCACAGAAGTACATTTCATTCCCCCCATATTTTATACCTAAAACTGCTGTAACCTCATGGTATGCTTTCCTGCTTTAAGGAATGCATTGTGTTTAGTTATTTAAAGCTCAAAGACTAATGTTTGATGTTGTTGTTACGATTTGTGTGTGTGTGTGTTTGTGTGTGTGTGATGGATAGCCTTGAAATAATGCAGACTTGAACACAGAAGGAAATGTTTTTGATTGCCTTCTTAATATGCAACTTGGTATGATTTCCAGCTGTAAAACAATAAAGGATACAAGACCTATCCATGATAAAGTATTTATTCAGAAAAATATCCAACATCTATATAAGGTATTAAATTGTCTGATTTTAGTGATTTTGCAGCGTGGTTTAAATTCTGGTTTGTCTGAGACAGGGTTTCTCTGTCTAGCTCTGGCTGTCAGTGGAACTCACTCTGTAGACCAGGCTGGCCTTGAACTCACAGACATCTGCCTGCCTCTGGCTCAGGAGTGCTGGGATTTGCTGGGATTAAAGGTGTGAGCCACTACCACCCAGTTTTATTGTTTTTTTTAAAAGCAATGTATAAGTAAAACCCACAGTTTTACAAAAATAGCTATTCAAGTAATCCACACAAAGTTGTTTTCACCGTTAACAATTTCTATGGCATCTGACATGGGCTACAAACACGGCCTTGTGGTAAAGTACTTTCTTAGCATGTGGCTTCAGACCTGGGCTCAATTCCCAATACCACCAAAAAGAACAAAACAAAACAACTACTTTTTACTAGGAAGACCCTTTTACCTTCCTCAATAAAAGAGAGGTCAGGAGTGTGCCTTGTATCAGCAATTCCAGCACTTTGTTATCAGACACTGGGGGGATTGCAAGTTCCAGGTCAGGCAGGGTCACATAGTAAGACCCTATCTAAAATACATAACAGCCAGGAAATCTTAAAATGAAAAATGGTCTATGTTTAGTAATAGTGCAAGTTAGTTTGAGTCATGAAAAATTTAAACAAAAATCAGTCTATAAGAAAATGTTGATGAGGGTCTGAAGAGGTGGCTCAGCATCTAAGAACACTGCTTACTCTTCCAGAGGTGCTGAGTTCAGTTCCCAGTAACCACATACTGGCTCACAACTGTCTATAGTGTGATCCCATGTCCTCGTCTGACAAAGTTGGACGTGCAGGTAGAGTACTCATATAAATAAAAATAAGTTTTTAAAGAGAAAACGGAAGGAAGAAAGGAAGGAAGGAAGGAAGGAAGGACGGAAGGAAGGAAGGAAGGAAGGAAGGAAGGAAGGAAGGAAGGAAGGAAGGAAGGAAAAGAAATGAAGGAAGAAAAAGTTGATGAAGCCCGGTGGTGGTAGTGGTGGGAGCACATGCCTTTAATCCCAGCACTCAGGAGCCAGAGGCAGGAAGAGCTCTATGCATTAGAGGCCAGCCTGGGCTACAGAGTGAGCTCTAAGACAGCCAAGCCTACACAAAGAAACCCTGTCCCATAAAACCAAAAGAGTTGATGATCTAAATATTTGTGCAGTAGGACATACCTATAATCCCAGATTTGGAAAGCAGGAGAATCCATTGTTCTGGGCTATGTAAACTCATGACTCAAAAAAAAAAAAAGAAGAATAAAAGAAAAGAAAAACTATATGTATGTAGGACTGGAGGGTTTTTTCTGTGATTAAGAAAACTGTTTGCTCTTGCAGAGGACCTGAATTCAATTTCTGGCACTCACACAGAAACTCAAACCATCTGTAACTGCAGTTCTTCTCATCTAGGAGCACACAACACACATGCTTACATGCAGTGAAGATGTTTATATGCATAAATATACATGTACATAATAATTGACGAGAGGCTGAAGGGGTAGCTCAGCAGTTAAGAGCACTTGTTCTTCCAAAGGGCCTGTGTTCATTGCCAGCACCTGCTTGGTCAATCACAACCCTCAGTAACTCCAGTCCCCTGGATCTGATGCCCTCTTCTGGCCTACTTGAACATTGTGTGCACATGATGTACAAAGTTTACAAAACACCTAGACACATAATTTATTTTAAAAATAATTGAGCAAGACATGGTGGTGCATGCCAGTAATCCCAGCACTCTGGAAGCTGAGAGGAGAATCTTGAGTTCAAGGTTAGCCTGAGCTACATAACAAGTCCAAGGTTACCCTGGTATGTATAGCAAAAACCTTTCTAAATTTTAGAAAATAGATATTAAGAGGGATTACAGCATAAACAATAAAATATCAAAATGGAAAAGTCAAAATAACCAGAAAAAATCAAATATTAACTCTCAAAAAAGATTTTATTAACAAATTATTTTACAGATGAATGCTTTCAAATAATTAAATGTCTAATGGTTTTTAAACATGAGAGTTGTCATAGAAAATAAACACAATTATCAAGAGGCTACTACATGCGTGTACAACAACTTATAGGCATCATAATAAAATCAAACCAATCACCGACAGACATAATATACAAAGCTCAATAATTGCTATCAAAATGTATTTGGCAAATAGGCAATTATTATTTAAGATAAGGTCTTGCTCAGATTAGGTGAGTCTCTAGCCAGAATCTTTGGGCCTTCCTTAGTCCTCTAAATGCTGGAATTAGATGCATGCATGGCAACAACTGGCTCAGCAAATGCTTTACGCATGACCATATGCCTGGTACTGTAATAGATGTCTGAACTAATATAGCACAACACCTGCCCCATGGACTCCATTTCAAGTGGGACGATGGCTACAGGAACAAGTATTTCCCATTACAAGATTATTAAGTTAGCTACAAAGTAGTAGATTTCATAATGGCATTTTTACACATGTTTTCTTCTTCCACACCCTGCCCTCTGGCCTTTGCCTTGCCCTCCCCTCTGTCCCATTCTTACTGTTTTTCCATTGCCCACAACAACCTAATTTCTGCTCTCCCAGTACAATATTGCATTATCTTCTGTCAGTGTTCCTGTACCCTAATCCTTCAGGTCTCTTTTTCCCTCTCACAGTTCTCTAGTTTCATGAGTCATCCACACATGGACACCGACCCACTCACACATAGAAACTTCAATCAAGAATACACACATGAGAGAAAACATAGTGCTTATCTGAATGCAGTTTATTTCAGCTAACATTCTGAACTGTAATTTCACCCATTTTCCTACAAATGTCATTTTTTTACTTTTAAATCTGTGTATATGTGTGTGTGTGTCTGTGTGTGTGTGTGTGTGACCACAGAGATGAGAGATGTCAGACCCTCCTGGGGCTTGTGTTACAGGTGGTTGTGAACTGCCTGGTTTGAGTGTTGGGAATCAAATGCTGGTCCTCTGGAAGAACAAGAAGTGCATTTATCACTGAGGCATATAGGCAGATCATGTGATAGTTTTGGTTGTCGTCCTCAAAGATTTGTTTATCTTTTATTTTTATGTGTGTGAATATTTTTCCTGCAATATATGTGTACATCCGTGGTGACTGTGGAGGCCAGAAAGGGATTCCCTGGAACTGGAGTTATAGATGGTTCTGAGCCACCAAGTGGGTGCTGGGAACCAAACCCAGTTCCTCTGTAAGAGCAGCCAGTGCTTTTCCCTGAGACATCTGTCCCACCACTTTCTCATTTTTGACAAACCTACTTACTGATTTCCTCAGTAGCTGCAATTTATGCTCACTAGCAGTGAGTAAAGTTTCCTCTTTCCTCAAATTCCTGCCAGCATCTGTTGTTCTGTTTTCTTGATGAAAGTCATTCTGAGCTAGTAAGGTGAGAGTATAAATCATTTTAATTTCACCTTTCCCTGATGGCTTAGGATGTTGAACCCATCATCAAATATTATTTGCCATTTCTATTTCTTCCTTTGAGGACTGTCTGCTCACCTCATTACCTCATGTATGGATTGGATTTGGTTTAATCTTGGCTGTTTTTACATAATAGAACCCTATGCGATACAGAGTTGGCAATGATTTCTCAAATCTGTAAGCTGTCTCTTCAGTTGTGAGGTTCCTTCCATTGTTAGGCAGGTTTTTAGTTTGCTATAATCCATGTGTCAGTCCTTGGGTTGTGTTCTCTGCTGTCACAGTCCATTCAGAAGTTCCTACCTCTGCATAGGATGATTGTTGACACGGGACATAGTTGATGTGTCTTCCCTGCAGTTTCAGCATGTCCTGTCTTCACATGAAGTCTGTGATCTATTTTCAATGTTTCATGTAGTTTGAGACTCGACCTGATTTCATTCTTCTACAGGTACATACCCAGTTTTCTCAGCACCATCTGTAAAAGGATCTTTCCTAATGACATCTGGGTTTAAGGGAAAAAATGAAGTACCTTCTAGGGCTGGGTTGATGAATCCATGATTAAGAGCACTTGCCGCTCTTGCAGAGGACAAAGGTTCAGTTAACAGCACCCATATGGCAGCCCACAATCCCTTATATCTCTAATTCTAAGGTATCTGATGTCATCTTCTGGAGAGTAGTTGACTGTTCAGTTTTCATGAGTTTGTAGGCATTCTGGGGGTAGAATTGTTGTTGAATTCTAGCATTATTCCATGGTAATCCAATAGTACACAGCTGGTTACTACATTTTCTTTTGTATCTGTGAATGTTTGCTTTGTTACTGATTATGTGATCAATTTTTGAGAAGGTTCCATGAGATGCTGAGAAGAAGGTATTTTCTTTTCTGTTGGGTGGAATGTTCTATAGATGTCTATTAATTTCATTTGTTTCACTACATCTGTGATATCTCTTATTGCTCCATTAAGTTTCTGTCTGTTTAGCCTGTCCATTGGTGAGAGAGGAGTGTTGAAACCTACTATTAGAGTGTGTGTTTCCCTTCTTTGAGTTGTGGTGGTGGAGAGTTGTCAGATGTCTGTGTTATTATGGGTGTTCTTAGCTTCCTTGGTTTGTGCTTTGCCTTCTAGTAGTTTCTGTAAGGCTGGGTTTGTGGCTACCTATTGTTTAAATCTGTTTTTGTCCTGGAATATCTTTTTTCTCCATTGATGGTGAATGCAAGCTTTGCTGCGAATAGTACTCTGGGATTGCCTTCATGGTCTCTTAGTGTTGGCAGCACATCTATCTAAGACATTCTGGCTTTCATGGTTTCCACTGAGAAGTCAGGTGTAATTCAAGTGCCTACGGACTCCTGATCTTTGATGAAGAAACCAGAAATACATGGGAGACCATTCTCTCCCTTATAAGAGATCATGTCAGCACACAGAAGCCACCCTATTGCTGACACACCCCCACATCCCAAAAAATATTTAATGGAAAGGAATTCCCACACAGACCTCAACCTAAAACCAGATATCTTGAACCTAACAGAAGAAAAAGAAGGGAAGATCCCTGAAATCAATGACATAGGAAAAGACTTTCTGAGCAGAACACTATTAACACAGACACTAATTTCAACAATTAATAAATGGGATCTCATGAAACTGAAAAGCTTCTGCATGACAAAAGATCCCATCATTCAGACAAAGTGGCAGCTTACAGAATGGTAAAATATTTTTTTATCAACTACACACCCAATAGAGGGCTAATATCCAAAATTCTACAAAAAAACTCAAACAAAATGTATAAAGAACTCAAAAGGCTAGATATCAAGAAAACAAATGACTCAATTAAAACTGGGAATTTTTAAACAGAGAATTCTCAATAGGGAATCTTAAGTGGCTGAGAAAGACTTAAATGTTCAACATTCTCAGTCATTCGTGAAATGCAAACCAAGTCTGCTTTGAGAGTCCACTTTACACCTGTCAGAATCCTTAGGATCAATAATACGATTGACAGTTCCTGCTGGCAAGGACATAGAATAAGGGGTACACTCATCCACTGCTGGTAGGAGTGCAGACTCATACAGTCACTATGGAAATGAGTGTGGATTTACCTTAGAGAGATGGGACCTGATCTACCTCGTGATAAAAATTGGAACCTTTATACAAATGAATATTACTCAGCCATTAAAAAGAATTAAATTCACAGTAAATGGGTAGAACTAGGGGGAGAAATCACCCTGAGTGAGGTACCCAGACACAGAAAGCCAAATGTGGCATGTATTAGCTTACATGTGGATATACAGAATCACAGAGATTAAGCATAGAGTAACAGACTAAGGAGGAGAGAAGCATCTCATCAGGAAAGAAGAAATAGAATAGAAAGGTACAGGCTGGTGAGGGGAGGTGCAAGGAGAGAAATAGAGGGACGAGGGAGTGTATACAGGGAGAAACAGCTAAAACTAAGGCCACGGAAGTAGTGTGCAGTGGCATGGGTATTGATACAGTCGATGCTTCCTGAAATAAATGCATATGTGAAGGCAATCTAACAGAGAAATCAAATAACAGGGTGATGAGACTGTGTCTGAGAGCTTTCTCCTTCTGTCTTGCATTCCATTCTTTAGGTTGGGATTAAAGATGTGCACCACTGGGATTAAAGGCGTGCACCGCCAGGTTTCTATGGCAAACTAGTGTGGCTACTGAGATTAAAGGTGTGTGCTACCACTTACTCTCTGATCTTCAGCTAAACTTTCTTTATTAAAATACAAATGAAATATCACTACACGTAAGTATCACGAAACATTGTAAAGGAGGGGACACATAGATTATAAGAGCCAGAGCATCATGGAGTTTGCTGTGACATTGTATCTCCTAGGAATGTCAGAATCTACACCAATAAAATCTTATTAACATGGCTGCTTAAGTATGAGCTGAATAAGGACAAGAGGCAATCTATAAGGGACAAGGGGCCAACCAGCCCTACACAAAGAACTATAGGGAACTCACAAATGCCGGGAGTGGAGAAACAGTTTTAGTCCTACTGTGGGAAGAGTACACGAAATGCTTATCCAATACCAAATGGTGAGCCCTGAATCATACATACAAATAACATTATACTAAATTAAAGTATGCGTGTGTTATAGTTTCTTAGGTACTTAACAGTATGAATCCTTGTGATTTTTTTCACATATCCATACTATTATTTTGCTCTCCTTTCTCCCTGTGTATTTATCTCCCTTCAACCTAATTATAACCCTGACAGCATACAGACAAGTAACATACAGATCGGGCAGGTTACATACACATATGCATGTAACAAAATTAATGAATAATCCATGAATTTGAAAGGGAACAAGGAGGCATATAAGAGCGGGTTTGAAGAAAAAAAGTAAAAGGAGAAATGATGTTTCATTGTTACAAAATATTTGTATAACTATGTAAAGACGTGTTGCATTTGTTGAATTATAAGTAAAAATGTGTTGCTGTTTTACCTTGTCTGCCTAAGGCACCTGATTAGTCTAACAAAAAGCTAAATGGCCAATAGCAAGAAAGAGGTATAGGCAGGACTTGCAGGCAGGGAAACTGAGTAGCAGGAGGAATTTAGGCTTAGAAAGGAAGAAAGAAAAAGAGATACCAGGGAGAAACCAGTGGCCAATCAGACATACATGGAGGAAGCAGGAAACCAAGACTTACAGAATAAAAGAAAGGTAAAAAGCCCCAAGGAAAAATGTAGATGAATAGAAACAGGTTAAATTAAGTTCAAAATCTAGCAGGACGAGCCTAAGCTAAGACTAAGCACTTATAATTAATAAGAAGCATTCATAATAAATTATTTGGGAGTTTCTTGGTGGCCCAAAGGAAAATTCCAACTACACATAATACAATAAATAAAATAAAGAAGTAGTTGTTTTTAAAGAATTAACATAAAAGGTAAAAAAGGGACACAGCCAAGACTGTTAAATAGACAAGCTTGTCTCAGAAAAAAAAAGAAGATAAAAAGAGATGTAACATATCCCTATTACCTGCTCTGAAGAATTTTTCACAGATACTGCCACGGCATAACCACATGGGAATAAGGTGGCCTGCATTAATTAAAAGAGTTTCTAATAGTAAAGTATATTACAGTTGCTTATGACTTAAAATGTCATTATAAAATATCTAGCAAATTAAATTCAACTTGATTACATTATCATTTCTTCCCACTACATTCCTTAGGATGAATTTTAATTTATTAACGCCATGTATCACTAAGCTAAAATCCTGATACAATTATCTCACTTGATCCTGAGTGGCATTCAGAAGTAGACATAGAAAGCAAGCTTGTCAGGTTTTTGTGTGTCTATGACTACCAGCCTGATGACTGTAGACTTCAACTTTTTAAAATTTGTACAAAAAAAAATGTTTCAATGAGTTCTTTGATGAGGAATGATTTTAGAAGGACTAGTATGTGAAAACTTGCTTTATTTAAGCACCCGTAGAACATTAATCCTTTCTCACTTCAGTCTTCTGTAAAAAGAATCCAGGAGTAGTTAATGCATAAGCAATAGCTATTACAATAGTCTTGCTAATTGACCTTGTAATGACAAAATATGGGAGATCTTGGTCAAACAGAGATAATACTTCCAATTCAAATGTCTTAGCTAAAGTGATTTTGTATTTCTTCTATAGACTCTTCTCAAACTCACAGAGATCCCCCTGCCTCTGCCTCTTGAGTACTGGGAGTAAAGGAATGTACCACCACTGACCAGCAAATTTTGTACTTCTTAAGGCATCTTGAAACTAAGATGAGTGTTGAAATGAATTTTGAGAACTTAGGTCCTGATAAAACTGTACAAGAATACTTTTTATTTGCCTTTATTTTTTTTAAAAAAGATCTTTATTATTTTTATTTTATGTATAAAGTGTTTTGCCTACATGTATGTCTGTATACCACACGTGTGTCTGGTGCCCACCAAGGCCAGAAGAGGGCATCAGACCTCCTGAAATTAGAGTTATAGTTATGGGTCCTGGGGATTTAACCCATTTCTTTGGAAGAGCAGGCAGTGCTCTTACCCATGGAGCCATTTCACCAGCCCCAGGGATATTTTACAAAACAAAACAACAATAAAAGATACTATGGAAAACAACTGGGCACTGCTGCAAAAGTACTTGATTGTCTCAAATACAGATGAGGAGACACACTGATGGCTAGGAAAGACTGAAACTCAAAAGGGCTGCTAGGGACAAAACTACAATTCTAGCCAGAGGCACAACAGCTGCAAGATTTAGAAATCTAAGCTTTTGCCCTAGGACTTCCCACCACTGTCTGGGAACTGGCATAGCCTTCTTGCTTAAGAGTACTCGCAAGAGGCTTTCTGACGTCACGCAGGCGGAGACTTTAAAATCCAAATGGCTCCTGGTTGGCATTGGTGGGTGTCTTCCTAAGCAGTTGTGCATTTTACTGGAAGTGGGCGCTGGGGGTCAAGAACCAGAGAGAAAGGTAACTGCTGGTATGGGGTTAACTCTGTTCCTGCTAAGAAACTCTGTGGCATCAGAGACCTGGGGCGGCATCTGCCAGGTTCTGGGTTCAGGGATCAGTAAGTTTGTGTGGGCAGCGCCTGGAGAGGGAAAAGAGGATGCTGATTGCTGACCAAGGTGTTCCGCAGGGAGGGGGAGAAGGGGAGGACTGCCTGGGAGGGACAGGTTAAAACACTGCGTTCCTGTGGTAATGCAGCATCCGAAAAGCCATGTAAGAAGAAAAAGTCTGGGAAACTGAAGGCTTGAGAATAAGACCTAAGTGGAATGTAAGCAGTCGAACAAGGAGTGATGTGACTCAGTGCACAGCCTATTGTGCTAAAGTCCCCAGCTCAAACAAACAATAAAGTGGGTGTTATTATTTGGTGTTAGTATTTGGGAATCTGCATTGGCCTGCCTGTCCTTAGGGTCCTGACAGGAAACCTCCTCACCTGTAGCCACTAAGAGCACTTCACCTGTAGCCACTTCTGGGCACATTTGCTATGGTTCCTTGTAACAGGTGGACCTACCCCTAACCTCCCCCTTCTCCTGGCGCTACCTCCCTCTCTCTCCCGCACTCTTTACCCCATGGGACTAGTCTGCTCCCCTCTCTGCCTTCTCTGTCCCTTCTCTCTCATCTTCCAATAAGCCTCCTGTATAAGCCTTATCGCATAGCGTGACTTCTCTTCACTACATATATATATATATATATAATTTTATCAGCAGTGAGTTCTGTCTTATCCTAGAAAGAAGCCAGGGCAGGACCAGAAAAAGCTGAGTGGCTAGCGTCTAGTGCTGCAGAGACGAAGACAGGGTCTGACATAGGTATGCTTATGATACTAAAATATTTTGAGAATGGAAGCAGCCTCTACATTATGTTATGGAACGGATTGCTTGTCTTTACTGAAAGGGAGATTAGAACCAGAAAGACAATAGTGGGTATTAAACTATGGGGTTAAACATAAAGCAAGAAAAGTAGATATTAGGAAAAGAGAATGAATCCTGATTTTGAAGCCAAAGGAAACATTTTGAGGAGAGTTAAGGAGCCTGAGATTTCTTGTCAAGCAGTCTGTGAGTTACCATTGAAATAGACATAAGAGATACCAGTGATGTATTCGGGATAACACATTGAAATTTTGCGATCATGGATTGCCGTGTGATGCAGGAATCATATATGTTCATTTTTGCATTGTCTTGCTCGAGTGTATTGAATACTTGAAGTTGCATAGGTGTTATCTTTAGTGAGGACTTAAGTATACATGACAAACAAATACAGCACACAGGGAAAATACTATCGTAAAGGAATAAACTTAGTTACTCTTCTACTTCAGAATAAAAGTGACAATTATTGCTTAATGATCCACTTGCATCTGGAACATTTTTCTGATATTGAAATCATGAATTAGGTTCTGAGCATGAAGCGCAGTTCCATTTCCACCGGTGGTGCTGGCTGCCTCTCCACACAGGAATTAAGATCTCAGGACCTCGACGAACCAGACCTTTATACCCGTCAAGCGTAAGTGCCTCCAACTATGGATCTCAGCTGCATGCTGCCATGTTCTGTAGCTAGTTCTCAGAAACTGTAGAATCAGATGGTGAAAGTGGGTCTTCTCTAGTTCCACACTTGAGTCGCTCACTCTCCAAAGGTTAGTAATTCCTTCAGAGAGCTTTGGTTTTACTGTCTAAGTCTGGCAGTATTAATTATATTAGCAATTAAACTAAGAAAATGTCAATATAAACTCAATTTAAAATAACAATCTTATTATAAGGTTTCAAAACTAAAATGGTTTTATTTATTTATTTGCTTCTTTGTTTGTTTTGGTTTGTTTTGGAGACAAGATTTCTCGATGCAGCCCTAGTTTTCCTGGCATTCACTCTGTAGACCAGGTTAGCATCGAACTTTGGGATATACCTTTCTCTGCTTCCAAAGTGCTCAGATTAAAGGTGCGTGCCACCACCACCTACAATGCTTTTAATTTAAAAAAAAAAATCTGGGTAAGCAAGATGACTCAGCAGGTAAAGGCACTTATCAACAAACCCAAACACCTGCTTTCAATCCCCAGACCCACATGGTAGAAGAGAACCTGCTGCATCAGCAGCTACTGACCACCAGCTGCTCGCTCTCTTTCTGTCTCTCTCTCTCTCTCTCTCTCTCACACACACACACACACACACACACAATAATAAATGTAATAAAGTTAAAATATTTCCAATGCAAAACAATTTCATTGGGCAGCAAAACATGGTCTCCCCTTTTAACGTCAGATCCCTTTAATATCTGACTAATGAAAGACAGTTAGAATCTATTCTGCTGCTGCATTCAGACTGTCCTAGCAGCCAGTCTCTAGGTAGCAATGTATGCATGAAAGGATGAGCATGAGAAGAACAAACAACATCTTAGTTTTGATGTAGTGATACCTAGATATACATACCTTGGAGAACATGTCTAGTCTAGATCAGCAGTTGTCTGGATTGGAGGTGGGGAAGTTTGATACAGATTGACAGGAAACAGTCTGTTATTTGTATGACCTGGGGTATGACCTCACCTTTTTGTACTTTGAATCCCTTGTGTATAAGAATGGGGATAGGTTGAGCGGTGGTGCACGTATTTAATTAAACGGAGGCTGTCTAATCTCTGGGTTTGAGGCCAGCCTGGTCTACAGACAAATTCCAAGACAACCAGAGCTACACAGAAAAACCTGTCTTCCAAAAAAAGAAAGAAAAAGAGTGGAGATACTGGGAGATTGCTCAGTGGTTTAGAGTCGTTCCTATTCTACCACAGGACCCAAATTCAGTTCCCAGTACCCACATTGGGCAGGTCACAAGCGCCTGTGACTCCAGCTCAAGGAGATCTGGTGCCCCTTTTGTGACCTCCATAGGCACTCTCGTGCATGTGTGGTTATGCCTATACAAACAAAATATACATAGAATATAAAATAGAACTTTTCACTTTTTTAATGGAGATAATGGCAGACTCTCCTTTACAAGTTGTTCTGAATATTTATTGAGTGTTTATATAGGTCAACTGCTCTTAAGTTCTTCATGCATATTAACTCTTGATACTCGGTGACAACTTTCCCTTAAGGCACAATGGCAAACAAGGGAGTACAAAAAAGGGAGCAGTTATAGGGGCATAAATAGAGACGAAAGTGTTTAGGTTATTGAACAGGCCTTTAGACTACTTGGTACAGAAGATCTATGGGCCTGAAACACACCTTTAAGGATAATATATGTGTTGATAATGTCATGCACAAGGAAATTTGGTTTGTTATTTGTGGTGCTGAGGATTGAGCACAAGCTGAACAAAACACTGAGATACATCCCTGTCACAGAAGTACATTTCATTCCCCCCATATTTTATACCTAAACTGCTGTAACTTCACGGTATGCTCTCCTGCTTTAAGGAATGCATTGTCTTTAGTTATTTAAAGCTTAAAGACTAATGTTTGATGCTGTTGTTACGATGTGTGTGTGTGTGTGTTTGCGTGTGTGATGGATAGCCTTGAAATAATGCAGACTTGAACACAGAAGGAAATGATTTTGATTGCCTTCTTAATATGCAACTTGGTATGTTTTCAAGTTCTAAAAAAATAAAGGATACAAGACCTATCCATGATAAAGTATTTATTCAGAAAAATATCCAACATCTATATAAGGTATTAAATTGTCTGATTTGAGTGATTTTGCAGTGTGGTTTAAATTCTGGTTTGTCTGAGACAGGGTTTCTCTGTCTAGCTCTGGCTGTCAGTGGAACTCATTCTGTAGACCAGGCTGGCCCTGAACTCACAGACATCTGCCTGCCTCTGGCTCAGGAGTGCTGGGATTTGCTGGGATTAAAGGTGTGAGCCACTACCACCCAGTTTTATTGTTTTTTTAAAAGCAATGTATAAGTAAAACCCACAGTTTTACAAAAATAGCTATTCAAGTAATCCACACAAAGTTGTTTTCACCGTTAACAATTTCTATGGCATTTGACATGGGCTACAAACATGGCCCTGTGGTAAAGTACTTTCTTAGCATGTGGCTTCAGACCTGGGCTCAATTCCTAGTACCATCAAAAAGAACAAAACAAAACAAAACAAAACAACTACTTTTTACTAGGAAGACCCTTTTCCCTTCCTCAATAAAAGAGAGGTCAGGAGTGTGCCTTGTATCAGCAATTCCAGCACTTTGTTATCAGACACTGGGGGGATTGCAAGTTCCAGGTCAGGCAGGGTCACATAGTAAGACCCTATCTAAAATACATAACAGCCAGGAAATCTTAAAATGAAAAATGGTCTATGTTTAGTAATAGTGCAAGTTAGTTTGAGTCATGAAACATTTAAACAAAAATCAGTCTATAAGAAAATGTTGATGAGGGTCTGAAGAGGTGGCTCAGCATCTAAGAACACTGCTTACTCTTCCAGAGGTGCTGAGTTCAGTTCCCAGTAACCACATACTGGCTCACAACTGTCTATAGTGTGATCCTATGTCCTCGTCTGACAAAGTTGGACGTGCAGGTAGAGTACTCATATAAATAAAAATAAGTTTTTAAAGAAAAAAAGGAAGGAAGGAAGGAAGGAAGGAAAAGAAATGAAGGAAGAAAAAGTTGATGAAGCCCGGTGGTGGTAGTGGTGGGAGCACATGCCTTTAATCCCAGCACTCAGGAGCCAGAGGCAGGAAGAGCTCTATGCATTAGAGGCCAGCCTGGGCTACAGAGTGAGCTCCAAGACAGTCAAGCCTACACAAAGAAACCCTGTCCCATAAAACCAAAAGAGTTGATGATCTAAATATTTGTGCAGTAGGACATACCTATAATCCCAGATTTGGAAAGCAGGAGAATCCATTGTTCTGGGCTATGTAAACTCATGACTCAAAAAAAAAAAGAAGAATAAAAGAAAAGAAAAACTATATGTATGTAGGACTGGAGGGTTTTTTTCTGTGATTAAGAAAACTGTTTGCTCTTGCAGAGGACCTGAATTCAATTTCTGGCACTCACACAGAAACTCAAACCATCTGTAACTGCAGTTCTTCTCATCTAGGAGCACACAACACACATGCTTACATGCAGTGAAGATGTTTATATGCATAAATATACATGTACATAATAATTGACGAGAGGCTGAAGAGGTAGCTCAGCAGTTAAGAGCACTTGTTCTTCCAAAGGGCCTGTGTTCATTGCCAGCACCTGCTTGGTCAATCACAACCCTCAGTAACTCCAGTCCCCTGGATCTGATGCCCTCTTCTGGCCTACTTGAACATTGTGTGCACATGATGTACAAAGTTTACAAAACACCTAGACACATAATTTATTTTAAAAATAATTGAGCAAGACATGGTGGTGCATGCCAGTAATCCCAGCACTCTGGAAGCTGAGAGGAGAATCTTGAGTTCAAGGTTAGCCTGAGCTACATAACAAGTCCAAGGTTACCCTGGTATGTATAGCAAAAACCTTTCTAAATTTTAGAAAATAGATATTAAGAGGGATTACAGCATAAACAATAAAATATCAAAATGGAAAAGTCAAAATAACCAGAAAAAATCAAATATTAACTCTCAAAAAAGATTTTATTAACAAATTATTTTACAGATGAATGCTTTCAAATAATTAAATGTCTAATGGTTTTTAAACATGAGAGTTGTCATAGAAAATAAACACAATTATCAAGAGGCTACTACATGCGTGTACAACAACTTATAGGCATCATAATAAAATCAAACCAATCACCGACAGACATAATATACAAAGCTCAATAATTGCTATCAAAATGTATTTGGCAAATAGGCAATTATTATTTAAGATAAGGTCTTGCTCAGATTAGGTGAGTCTCTAGCCAGAATCTTTGGGCCTTCCTTAGTCCTCTAAATGCTGGAATTAGATGCATGCATGGCAACAACTGGCTCAGCAAATGCTTTACGCATGACCATATGCCTGGTACTGTAATAGATGTCTGAACTAATATAGCACAACACCTGCCCCATGGACTCCATTTCAAGTGGGACGATGGCTACAGGAACAAGTATTTCCCATTACAAGATTATTAAGTTAGCTACAAAGTAGTAGATTTCATAATGGCATTTTTACACATGTTTTCTTCTTCCACACCCTGCCCTCTGGCCTTTGCCTTGCCCTCCCCTCTGTCCCATTCTTGCTGTTTTTCCATTGCCCACAACAACCTAATTTCTGCTCTCCCAGTACAATATTGCATTATCTTCTGTCAGTGTTCCTGTACCCTAATCCTTCAGGTCTCTTTTTCCCTCTCACAGTTCTCTAGTTTCATGAGTCATCCACACATGGACACCGACCCACTCACACATAGAAACTTCAATCAAGGCTGCACACATGAGAGAAAACATAGTGCTTATCTGAATGCAGTTTATTTCAGCTAACATTCTGAATTGAAATTTCACCCATTTTCCTACAAATGTCATTTTTTTACTTTTAAATCTGTGTGTGTGTGTGTGTGTGTGTGTGTGTGTGTGACCACAGAGATGAGAGATGTCAGACCCTCCTGGGGCTTGTGTTACAGGTGGTTGTGAACTGCCTGGTTTGAGTGTTGGGAATCAAATGCTGGTCCCCTGGAAGAACAAGAAGTGCTCTTTATCACTGAGGCATATAGGCAGATCATGTGATAGTTTTGGTTGTCGTTCTCAAAGATTTGTTTATCTTTTATTTTTATGTGTGTGAATATTTTTCCTGCAATATATGTGTACATCCGTGGTGACTGTGGAGGCCAGAAAGGGATTCCCTGGAACTGGAGTTATAGATGGTTCTGAGCCACCAAGTGGGTGCTGGGAACCAAACCCAGTTCCTCTGTAAGAGCAGCCAGTGCTTTTCCCTGAGACATCTGTCCCACCACTTTCTCATTTTTGACAAACCTACTTACTGATTTCCTCAGTAGCTGCAATTTATGCTCACTAGCAGTGAGTAAAGTTTCCTCTTTCCTCAAATTCCTGCCAGCATCTGTTGTTCTGTTTTCTTGATGAAAGTCATTCTGAGCTAGTAAGGTGAGAGTATAAATCATTTTAATTTCACCTTTCCCTGATGGCTTAGGATGTTGAACCCATCATCAAATATTATTTGCCATTTCTATTTCTTCCTTTGAGGACTGTCTACTCACCTCATTACCTCATGTATGGATTGGATTTGGTTTAATCTTGGCTGTTTTTACATAATAGAACCCTATGCGATACAGAGTTGGCAATGATTTCTCAAATCTGTAAGCTGTCTCTTCAGTTGTGAGGTTCCTTCCATTGTTAGGCAGGTTTTTAGTTTGCTATAATCCATGTGTCAGTCCTTGGGTTGTGTTCTCTGCTGTCACAGTCCATTCAGAAGTTCCTACCTCTGCATAGGATGATTGTTGACACGGGACATAGTTGATGTGTCTTCCCTGCAGTTTCAGCATGTCCTGTCTTCACATGAAGTCTGTGATCTATTTTCAATGTTTCATGTAGTTTGAGACTCGACCTGATTTCATTCTTCTACAGGTACATACCCAGTTTTCTCAGCACCATCTGTAAAAGGATCTTTCCTAATGACATCTGGGTTTAAGGGAAAAAATGAAGTACCTTCTAGGGCTGGGTTGATGAATCCATGATTAAGAGCACTTGCCGCTCTTGCAGAGGACAAAGGTTCAGTTAACAGCACCCATATGGCAGCCCACAATCCCTTATATCTCTAATTCTAAGGTATCTGATGTCATCTTCTGGAGAGTAGTTGACTGTTCAGTTTTCATGAGTTTGTAGGCATTCTGGGGGTAGAATTGTTGTTGAATTCTAGCATTATTCCATGGTAATCCAATAGTACACAGCTGGTTACTACATTTTCTTTTGTATCTGTGAATGTTTGCTTTGTTACTGATTATGTGATCAATTTTTGAGAAGGTTCCATGAGATGCTGAGAAGAAGGTATTTTCTTTTCTGTTGGGTGGAATGTTCTATAGATGTCTATTAATTTCATTTGTTTCACTACATCTGTGATATCTCTTATTGCTCCATTAAGTTTCTGTCTGTTTAGCCTGTCCATTGGTGAGAGAGGAGTGTTGAAACCTACTATTAGAGTGTGTGTTTCCCTTCTTTGAGTTGTGGTGGTGGAGAGTTGTCAGATGTCTGTGTTATTATGGGTGTTCTTAGCTTCCTTGGTTTGTGCTTTGCCTTCTAGTAGTTTCTGTAAGGCTGGGTTTGTGGCTACCTATTGTTTAAATCTGTTTTTGTCCTGGAATATCTTTTTTCTCCATTGATGGTGAATGCAAGCTTTGCTGCGAATAGTACTCTGGGATTGCCTTCATGGTCTCTTAGTGTTGGCAGCACATCTATCTAAGACATTCTGGCTTTCATGGTTTCCACTGAGAAGTCAGGTGTAATTCAAGTGCCTACGGACTCCTGATCTTTGATGAAGAAACCAGAAATACATGGGAGACCATTCTCTCCCTTATAAGAGATCATGTCAGCACACAGAAGCCACCCTATTGCTGACACACCCCCACATCCCAAAAAATATTTAATGGAAAGGAATTCCCACACAGACCTCAACCTAAAACCAGATATCTTGAACCTAACAGAAGAAAAAGAAGGGAAGATCCCTGAAATCAATGACATAGGAAAAGACTTTCTGAGCAGAACACTATTAACACAGACACTAATTTCAACAATTAATAAATGGGATCTCATGAAACTGAAAAGCTTCTGCATGACAAAAGATCCCATCATTCAGACAAAGTGGCAGCTTACAGAATGGTAAAATATTTTTTTATCAACTACACACCCAATAGAGGGCTAATATCCAAAATTCTACAAAAAAACTCAAACAAAATGTATAAAGAACTCAAAAGGCTAGATATCAAGAAAACAAATGACTCAATTAAAACTGGGAATTTTTAAACAGAGAATTCTCAATAGGGAATCTTAAGTGGCTGAGAAAGACTTAAATGTTCAACATTCTCAGTCATTCGTGAAATGCAAACCAAGTCTGCTTTGAGAGTCCATTTTACACCTGTCAGAATCCTTAGGATCAATAATACGATTGACAGTTCCTGCTGGCAAGGACATAGAATAAGGGGTACACTCATCCACTGCTGGTAGGAGTGCAGACTCATACAGTCACTATGGAAATGAGTGTGGATTTACCTTAGAGAGATGGGACCTGATCTACCTCGTGATAAAAATTGGAACCTTTATACAAATGAATATTACTCAGCCATTAAAAAGAATTAAATTCACAGTAAATGGGTAGAACTAGGGGGAGAAATCACCCTGAGTGAGGTACCCAGACACAGAAAGCCAAATGTGGCATGTATTAGCTTACATGTGGATATACAGAATCACAGAGATTAAGCATAGAGTAACAGACTAAGGAGGAGAGAAGCATCTCATCAGGAAAGAAGAAATAGAATAGAAAGGTACAGGCTGGTGAGGGGAGGTGCAAGGAGAGAAATAGAGGGACGAGGGAGTGTATACAGGGAGAAACAGCTAAAACTAAGGCCACGGAAGTAGTGTGCAGTGGCATGGGTATTGATACAGTCGATGCTTCCTGAAATAAATGCATATGTGAAGGCAATCTAACAGAGAAATCAAATAACAGGGTGATGAGACTGTGTCTGAGAGCTTTCTCCTTCTGTCTTGCATTCCATTCTTTAGGTTGGGATTAAAGATGTGCACCACTGGGATTAAAGGCGTGCACCGCCAGGTTTCTATGGCAAACTAGTGTGGCTACTGAGATTAAAGGTGTGTGCTACCACTTACTCTCTGATCTTCAGCTAAACTTTCTTTATTAAAATACAAATGAAATATCACTACACGTAAGTATCACGAAACATTGTAAAGGAGGGGACACATAGATTATAAGAGCCAGAGCATCATGGAGTTTGCTGTGACATTGTATCTCCTAGGAATGTCAGAATCTACACCAATAAAATCTTATTAACATGGCTGCTTAAGTATGAGCTGAATAAGGACAAGAGGCAATCTATAAGGGACAAGGGGCCAACCAGCCCTACACAAAGAACTATAGGGAACTCACAAATGCCGGGAGTGGAGAAACAGTTTTAGTCCTACTGTGGGAAGAGTACACGAAATGCTTATCCAATACCAAATGGTGAGCCCTGAATCATACATACAAATAACATTATACTAAATTAAAGTATGCGTGTGTTATAGTTTCTTAGGTACTTAACAGTATGAATCCTTGTGATTTTTTTCACATATCCATACTATTATTTTGCTCTCCTTTCTCCCTGTGTATTTATCTCCCTTCAACCTAATTATAACCCTGACAGCATACAGACAAGTAACATACAGATCGGGCAGGTTACATACACATATGCATGTAACAAAATTAATGAATAATCCATGAATTTGAAAGGGAACAAGGAGGCATATAAGAGCGGGTTTGAAGAAAAAAAGTAAAAGGAGAAATGATGTTTCATTGTTACAAAATATTTGTATAACTATGTAAAGACGTGTTGCATTTGTTGAATTATAAGTAAAAATGTGTTGCTGTTTTACCTTGTCTGCCTAAGGCACCTGATTAGTCTAACAAAAAGCTAAATGGCCAATAGCAAGAAAGAGGTATAGGCAGGACTTGCAGGCAGGGAAACTGAGTAGCAGGAGGAATTTAGGCTTAGAAAGGAAGAAAGAAAAAGAGATACCAGGGAGAAACCAGTGGCCAATCAGACATACATGGAGGAAGCAGGAAACCAAGACTTACAGAATAAAAGAAAGGTAAAAAGCCCCAAGGAAAAATGTAGATGAATAGAAACAGGTTAAATTAAGTTCAAAATCTAGCAGGACGAGCCTAAGCTAAGACTAAGCACTTATAATTAATAAGAAGCATTCATAATAAATTATTTGGGAGTTTCTTGGTGGCCCAAAGGAAAATTCCAACTACACATAATACAATAAATAAAATAAAGAAGTAGTTGTTTTTAAAGAATTAACATAAAAGGTAAAAAAGGGACACAGCCAAGACTGTTAAATAGACAAGCTTGTCTCAGAAAAAAAAAGAAGATAAAAAGAGATGTAACATATCCCTATTACCTGCTCTGAAGAATTTTTCACAGATACTGCCACGGCATAACCACATGGGAATAAGGTGGCCTGCATTAATTAAAAGAGTTTCTAATAGTAAAGTATATTACAGTTGCTTATGACTTAAAATGTCATTATAAAATATCTAGCAAATTAAATTCAACTTGATTACATTATCATTTCTTCCCACTACATTCCTTAGGATGAATTTTAATTTATTAACGCCATGTATCACTAAGCTAAAATCCTGATACAATTATCTCACTTGATCCTGAGTGGCATTCAGAAGTAGACATAGAAAGCAAGCTTGTCAGGTTTTTGTGTGTCTATGACTACCAGCCTGATGACTGTAGACTTCAACTTTTTAAAATTTGTACAAAAAAAAATGTTTCAATGAGTTCTTTGATGAGGAATGATTTTAGAAGGACTAGTATGTGAAAACTTGCTTTATTTAAGCACCCGTAGAACATTAATCCTTTCTCACTTCAGTCTTCTGTAAAAAGAATCCAGGAGTAGTTAATGCATAAGCAATAGCTATTACAATAGTCTTGCTAATTGACCTTGTAATGACAAAATATGGGAGATCTTGGTCAAACAGAGATAATACTTCCAATTCAAATGTCTTAGCTAAAGTGATTTTGTATTTCTTCTATAGACTCTTCTCAAACTCACAGAGATCCCCCTGCCTCTGCCTCTTGAGTACTGGGAGTAAAGGAATGTACCACCACTGACCAGCAAATTTTGTACTTCTTAAGGCATCTTGAAACTAAGATGAGTGTTGAAATGAATTTTGAGAACTTAGGTCCTGATAAAACTGTACAAGAATACTTTTTATTTGCCTTTATTTTTTTTAAAAAAGATCTTTATTATTTTTATTTTATGTATAAAGTGTTTTGCCTACATGTATGTCTGTATACCACACGTGTGTCTGGTGCCCACCAAGGCCAGAAGAGGGCATCAGACCTCCTGAAATTAGAGTTATAGTTATGGGTCCTGGGGATTTAACCCATTTCTTTGGAAGAGCAGGCAGTGCTCTTACCCATGGAGCCATTTCACCAGCCCCAGGGATATTTTACAAAACAAAACAACAATAAAAGATACTATGGAAAACAACTGGGCACTGCTGCAAAAGTACTTGATTGTCTCAAATACAGATGAGGAGACACACTGATGGCTAGGAAAGACTGAAACTCAAAAGGGCTGCTAGGGACAAAACTACAATTCTAGCCAGAGGCACAACAGCTGCAAGATTTAGAAATCTAAGCTTTTGCCCTAGGACTTCCCACCACTGTCTGGGAACTGGCATAGCCTTCTTGCTTAAGAGTACTCGCAAGAGGCTTTCTGACGTCACGCAGGCGGAGACTTTAAAATCCAAATGGCTCCTGGTTGGCATTGGTGGGTGTCTTCCTAAGCAGTTGTGCATTTTACTGGAAGTGGGCGCTGGGGGTCAAGAACCAGAGAGAAAGGTAACTGCTGGTATGGGGTTAACTCTGTTCCTGCTAAGAAACTCTGTGGCATCAGAGACCTGGGGCGGCATCTGCCAGGTTCTGGGTTCAGGGATCAGTAAGTTTGTGTGGGCAGCGCCTGGAGAGGGAAAAGAGGATGCTGATTGCTGACCAAGGTGTTCCGCAGGGAGGGGGAGAAGGGGAGGACTGCCTGGGAGGGACAGGTTAAAACACTGCGTTCCTGTGGTAATGCAGCATCCGAAAAGCCATGTAAGAAGAAAAAGTCTGGGAAACTGAAGGCTTGAGAATAAGACCTAAGTGGAATGTAAGCAGTCGAACAAGGAGTGATGTGACTCAGTGCACAGCCTATTGTGCTAAAGTCCCCAGCTCAAACAAACAATAAAGTGGGTGTTATTATTTGGTGTTAGTATTTGGGAATCTGCATTGGCCTGCCTGTCCTTAGGGTCCTGACAGGAAACCTCCTCACCTGTAGCCACTAAGAGCACTTCACCTGTAGCCACTTCTGGGCACATTTGCTATGGTTCCTTGTAACAGGTGGACCTACCCCTAACCTCCCCCTTCTCCTGGCGCTACCTCCCTCTCTCTCCCGCACTCTTTACCCCATGGGACTAGTCTGCTCCCCTCTCTGCCTTCTCTGTCCCTTCTCTCTCATCTTCCAATAAGCCTCCTGTATAAGCCTTATCGCATAGCGTGACTTCTCTTCACTACATATATATATATATATATAATTTTATCAGCAGTGAGTTCTGTCTTATCCTAGAAAGAAGCCAGGGCAGGACCAGAAAAAGCTGAGTGGCTAGCGTCTAGTGCTGCAGAGACGAAGACAGGGTCTGACATAGGTATGCTTATGATACTAAAATATTTTGAGAATGGAAGCAGCCTCTACATTATGTTATGGAACGGATTGCTTGTCTTTACTGAAAGGGAGATTAGAACCAGAAAGACAATAGTGGGTATTAAACTATGGGGTTAAACATAAAGCAAGAAAAGTAGATATTAGGAAAAGAGAATGAATCCTGATTTTGAAGCCAAAGGAAACATTTTGAGGAGAGTTAAGGAGCCTGAGATTTCTTGTCAAGCAGTCTGTGAGTTACCATTGAAATAGACATAAGAGATACCAGTGATGTATTCGGGATAACACATTGAAATTTTGCGATCATGGATTGCCGTGTGATGCAGGAATCATATATGTTCATTTTTGCATTGTCTTGCTCGAGTGTATTGAATACTTGAAGTTGCATAGGTGTTATCTTTAGTGAGGACTTAAGTATACATGACAAACAAATACAGCACACAGGGAAAATACTATCGTAAAGGAATAAACTTAGTTACTCTTCTACTTCAGAATAAAAGTGACAATTATTGCTTAATGATCCACTTGCATCTGGAACATTTTTCTGATATTGAAATCATGAATTAGGTTCTGAGCATGAAGCGCAGTTCCATTTCCACCGGTGGTGCTGGCTGCCTCTCCACACAGGAATTAAGATCTCAGGACCTCGACGAACCAGACCTTTATACCCGTCAAGCGTAAGTGCCTCCAACTATGGATCTCAGCTGCATGCTGCCATGTTCTGTAGCTAGTTCTCAGAAACTGTAGAATCAGATGGTGAAAGTGGGTCTTCTCTAGTTCCACACTTGAGTCGCTCACTCTCCAAAGGTTAGTAATTCCTTCAGAGAGCTTTGGTTTTACTGTCTAAGTCTGGCAGTATTAATTATATTAGCAATTAAACTAAGAAAATGTCAATATAAACTCAATTTAAAATAACAATCTTATTATAAGGTTTCAAAACTAAAATGGTTTTATTTATTTATTTGCTTCTTTGTTTGTTTTGGTTTGTTTTGGAGACAAGATTTCTCGATGCAGCCCTAGTTTTCCTGGCATTCACTCTGTAGACCAGGTTAGCATCGAACTTTGGGATATACCTTTCTCTGCTTCCAAAGTGCTCAGATTAAAGGTGCGTGCCACCACCACCTACAATGCTTTTAATTTAAAAAAAAAAATCTGGGTAAGCAAGATGACTCAGCAGGTAAAGGCACTTATCAACAAACCCAAACACCTGCTTTCAATCCCCAGACCCACATGGTAGAAGAGAACCTGCTGCATCAGCAGCTACTGACCACCAGCTGCTCGCTCTCTTTCTGTCTCTCTCTCTCTCTCTCTCTCTCACACACACACACACACACACACACAATAATAAATGTAATAAAGTTAAAATATTTCCAATGCAAAACAATTTCATTGGGCAGCAAAACATGGTCTCCCCTTTTAACGTCAGATCCCTTTAATATCTGACTAATGAAAGACAGTTAGAATCTATTCTGCTGCTGCATTCAGACTGTCCTAGCAGCCAGTCTCTAGGTAGCAATGTATGCATGAAAGGATGAGCATGAGAAGAACAAACAACATCTTAGTTTTGATGTAGTGATACCTAGATATACATACCTTGGAGAACATGTCTAGTCTAGATCAGCAGTTGTCTGGATTGGAGGTGGGGAAGTTTGATACAGATTGACAGGAAACAGTCTGTTATTTGTATGACCTGGGGTATGACCTCACCTTTTTGTACTTTGAATCCCTTGTGTATAAGAATGGGGATAGGTTGAGCGGTGGTGCACGTATTTAATTAAACGGAGGCTGTCTAATCTCTGGGTTTGAGGCCAGCCTGGTCTACAGACAAATTCCAAGACAACCAGAGCTACACAGAAAAACCTGTCTTCCAAAAAAAGAAAGAAAAAGAGTGGAGATACTGGGAGATTGCTCAGTGGTTTAGAGTCGTTCCTATTCTACCACAGGACCCAAATTCAGTTCCCAGTACCCACATTGGGCAGGTCACAAGCGCCTGTGACTCCAGCTCAAGGAGATCTGGTGCCCCTTTTGTGACCTCCATAGGCACTCTCGTGCATGTGTGGTTATGCCTATACAAACAAAATATACATAGAATATAAAATAGAACTTTTCACTTTTTTAATGGAGATAATGGCAGACTCTCCTTTACAAGTTGTTCTGAATATTTATTGAGTGTTTATATAGGTCAACTGCTCTTAAGTTCTTCATGCATATTAACTCTTGATACTCGGTGACAACTTTCCCTTAAGGCACAATGGCAAACAAGGGAGTACAAAAAAGGGAGCAGTTATAGGGGCATAAATAGAGACGAAAGTGTTTAGGTTATTGAACAGGCCTTTAGACTACTTGGTACAGAAGATCTATGGGCCTGAAACACACCTTTAAGGATAATATATGTGTTGATAATGTCATGCACAAGGAAATTTGGTTTGTTATTTGTGGTGCTGAGGATTGAGCACAAGCTGAACAAAACACTGAGATACATCCCTGTCACAGAAGTACATTTCATTCCCCCCATATTTTATACCTAAACTGCTGTAACTTCACGGTATGCTCTCCTGCTTTAAGGAATGCATTGTCTTTAGTTATTTAAAGCTTAAAGACTAATGTTTGATGCTGTTGTTACGATGTGTGTGTGTGTGTGTTTGCGTGTGTGATGGATAGCCTTGAAATAATGCAGACTTGAACACAGAAGGAAATGATTTTGATTGCCTTCTTAATATGCAACTTGGTATGTTTTCAAGTTCTAAAAAAATAAAGGATACAAGACCTATCCATGATAAAGTATTTATTCAGAAAAATATCCAACATCTATATAAGGTATTAAATTGTCTGATTTGAGTGATTTTGCAGTGTGGTTTAAATTCTGGTTTGTCTGAGACAGGGTTTCTCTGTCTAGCTCTGGCTGTCAGTGGAACTCATTCTGTAGACCAGGCTGGCCCTGAACTCACAGACATCTGCCTGCCTCTGGCTCAGGAGTGCTGGGATTTGCTGGGATTAAAGGTGTGAGCCACTACCACCCAGTTTTATTGTTTTTTTAAAAGCAATGTATAAGTAAAACCCACAGTTTTACAAAAATAGCTATTCAAGTAATCCACACAAAGTTGTTTTCACCGTTAACAATTTCTATGGCATTTGACATGGGCTACAAACATGGCCCTGTGGTAAAGTACTTTCTTAGCATGTGGCTTCAGACCTGGGCTCAATTCCTAGTACCATCAAAAAGAACAAAACAAAACAAAACAAAACAACTACTTTTTACTAGGAAGACCCTTTTCCCTTCCTCAATAAAAGAGAGGTCAGGAGTGTGCCTTGTATCAGCAATTCCAGCACTTTGTTATCAGACACTGGGGGGATTGCAAGTTCCAGGTCAGGCAGGGTCACATAGTAAGACCCTATCTAAAATACATAACAGCCAGGAAATCTTAAAATGAAAAATGGTCTATGTTTAGTAATAGTGCAAGTTAGTTTGAGTCATGAAACATTTAAACAAAAATCAGTCTATAAGAAAATGTTGATGAGGGTCTGAAGAGGTGGCTCAGCATCTAAGAACACTGCTTACTCTTCCAGAGGTGCTGAGTTCAGTTCCCAGTAACCACATACTGGCTCACAACTGTCTATAGTGTGATCCTATGTCCTCGTCTGACAAAGTTGGACGTGCAGGTAGAGTACTCATATAAATAAAAATAAGTTTTTAAAGAAAAAAAGGAAGGAAGGAAGGAAGGAAGGAAAAGAAATGAAGGAAGAAAAAGTTGATGAAGCCCGGTGGTGGTAGTGGTGGGAGCACATGCCTTTAATCCCAGCACTCAGGAGCCAGAGGCAGGAAGAGCTCTATGCATTAGAGGCCAGCCTGGGCTACAGAGTGAGCTCCAAGACAGTCAAGCCTACACAAAGAAACCCTGTCCCATAAAACCAAAAGAGTTGATGATCTAAATATTTGTGCAGTAGGACATACCTATAATCCCAGATTTGGAAAGCAGGAGAATCCATTGTTCTGGGCTATGTAAACTCATGACTCAAAAAAAAAAAGAAGAATAAAAGAAAAGAAAAACTATATGTATGTAGGACTGGAGGGTTTTTTTCTGTGATTAAGAAAACTGTTTGCTCTTGCAGAGGACCTGAATTCAATTTCTGGCACTCACACAGAAACTCAAACCATCTGTAACTGCAGTTCTTCTCATCTAGGAGCACACAACACACATGCTTACATGCAGTGAAGATGTTTATATGCATAAATATACATGTACATAATAATTGACGAGAGGCTGAAGAGGTAGCTCAGCAGTTAAGAGCACTTGTTCTTCCAAAGGGCCTGTGTTCATTGCCAGCACCTGCTTGGTCAATCACAACCCTCAGTAACTCCAGTCCCCTGGATCTGATGCCCTCTTCTGGCCTACTTGAACATTGTGTGCACATGATGTACAAAGTTTACAAAACACCTAGACACATAATTTATTTTAAAAATAATTGAGCAAGACATGGTGGTGCATGCCAGTAATCCCAGCACTCTGGAAGCTGAGAGGAGAATCTTGAGTTCAAGGTTAGCCTGAGCTACATAACAAGTCCAAGGTTACCCTGGTATGTATAGCAAAAACCTTTCTAAATTTTAGAAAATAGATATTAAGAGGGATTACAGCATAAACAATAAAATATCAAAATGGAAAAGTCAAAATAACCAGAAAAAATCAAATATTAACTCTCAAAAAAGATTTTATTAACAAATTATTTTACAGATGAATGCTTTCAAATAATTAAATGTCTAATGGTTTTTAAACATGAGAGTTGTCATAGAAAATAAACACAATTATCAAGAGGCTACTACATGCGTGTACAACAACTTATAGGCATCATAATAAAATCAAACCAATCACCGACAGACATAATATACAAAGCTCAATAATTGCTATCAAAATGTATTTGGCAAATAGGCAATTATTATTTAAGATAAGGTCTTGCTCAGATTAGGTGAGTCTCTAGCCAGAATCTTTGGGCCTTCCTTAGTCCTCTAAATGCTGGAATTAGATGCATGCATGGCAACAACTGGCTCAGCAAATGCTTTACGCATGACCATATGCCTGGTACTGTAATAGATGTCTGAACTAATATAGCACAACACCTGCCCCATGGACTCCATTTCAAGTGGGACGATGGCTACAGGAACAAGTATTTCCCATTACAAGATTATTAAGTTAGCTACAAAGTAGTAGATTTCATAATGGCATTTTTACACATGTTTTCTTCTTCCACACCCTGCCCTCTGGCCTTTGCCTTGCCCTCCCCTCTGTCCCATTCTTGCTGTTTTTCCATTGCCCACAACAACCTAATTTCTGCTCTCCCAGTACAATATTGCATTATCTTCTGTCAGTGTTCCTGTACCCTAATCCTTCAGGTCTCTTTTTCCCTCTCACAGTTCTCTAGTTTCATGAGTCATCCACACATGGACACCGACCCACTCACACATAGAAACTTCAATCAAGGCTGCACACATGAGAGAAAACATAGTGCTTATCTGAATGCAGTTTATTTCA